>NC_141141.1:49418064-50080564 GCF_053477565.2 Lygodium microphyllum | reverse complement strand
TCAAGCTAAGTAGAAAGTGCTTCTCGGATGAGTAATAAACACAAGAGTACAAAGTATGTTGCTAAAATTTTAGCATAAGAGCTTATTCAAAATGAAAAGAAATATCTCTAATATATAGATGTGGACCTTGGATGCTCAAAAGTGGAAGATAGAGGCTAGAAATTATAAGTGTTTGCTGAAAATGACAGGTGTAGGGACACTTGTCTCTTCAAAATGATACATGTCTTATTTTAAATGCCACATGTCACTTTACTAGATGAAAAATTTTCTAAACCTTCTACTCTAAGAATCTCTCAAATGGTTAAGAATTTGAGATAGCCGCTAAAGACAAAATTATTCCTTATTAAAATTTGGAGTCTTTGACATAAATAGAATTTCCATTTGAGTACTTTCAAAAATAGCAACCTTCTAAATTTTAGTAGACATAAAATTTAGATTCTAGAGAGCTTTTTATATAGGTATACCAGTTCATGGTTTGTTTCTTTGATCATGAGTATCTACTTTCACTTTTTAAAACAACTCATTATATGGGCTTCTAGTCAATGTGACTACTTGAGTGTAAAATTCTTAATCATCTGAGCTTTCTAGCCAATCTAACCACCTGACTCAACTTTTAATTTCTCTTAGGTATCTCATCAATGATTACCCAAGTATAACTATAGGGTATTCTAACCATTGGCTACCCTTGAATAGAAAGATGAATATTTGATTATATTTTTGAAACACTCAAATAATACAAATCACCTTTCAAAGCATATAAATATCAAATTAATTTGAATCATTGAGCCAATATGCCTTGGTAACAATCAATATACAAAAGGTTGGTTACACAAGCCATCATTTTGCTTGCTGTAGTGTCCAACCATCACGAGTTCTTTATCCATAGATACCAAGAACAGGAAATTGAAAATAAGAACTGCATAGCAATCAGAAGGCCCTATTTTCAGAATTTGAGAGAATGGCATATTAAGAAACTAACTTTAAGAATCTCCTATTAATTTGAAATAAACTTTCAAAAAGTACGTAAAGACACTAGTATCACTTTAAAATGATATGAATGGGCTCCTTCACCATGGGTCGAGTGCCCATTCATCCCACCATGACAATATTTAGATACACTTTGCCTAATCCAGCTTGCTTGCAAAGAAGATTGTTGGTTGCTTGAAATCAGAAAACTTGGCTGGTAAATGGTTATTACGGCCTACACTATTTGTGATGAGAGAGAGAGAGAGAGAGAGAGAGAGAGAGAGAGAGAGAGAGGGAGGGAGGGGGAGGCTCCAAGAAAATGCAAGTAGACTACATGCAAATGTTAGCCTATCTTATTTCATGTTGTTATCTCCTGGTTGTGAGCTCCATTAGATCCTAATACAGATGAAGGAGCTCTGGCTATCTTCAACCCTTTCTTTGGGTGCATTTCAGTTTTCAACCTGCTTTACTGTATTCACACTGGCTGTTTGAGAGATCTAGCTCAGTGCATTTCCTTTTCAATGCCCAAAGGCTGCATTCAAATTGTTGCAATCAGCTCAAGGCTCGCAATATGCATTTCCTCCAGTCGGCCTACATCAAATGCATTGCAAGAAGCAGGTCGGCCACTTTCAGGCTTCAGCACACACACTTGCAGCAGTCAGCCAGATTGGGCTGCATCATCTATTTATAGCAACCCCAGTTCATTGACTGCCATCCTGTTTAATAGATTTTCAGCAATCTCCATCTGTCAGTGGCATTCCTCCGTCATCTGATGCTTTCTCTATTGTTAGCCTGATCCGATGCCCTCGATGATGCTTTGCACTGCATGCAAGGACTGATCAGTCCGCTTTGTATTCAGCATTCTTTGTAGTTCAGTGCAGATTTCTTGTTCCATCCTTTGCTTTCTCTTCAATCTCTCTCTTCCCTTCTCTCTCCTGTTGTTGTTCTTCTGTTGTGCACTCTCACATGGTATCATCACCAAAAGAGAGGACCTAGAGGTTCTAGGAAGAGGAGACCACACCGCAGTCACTGTTTGGTGCAGATTTGTTGTGAAAAAC
The DNA here is from genome assembly GCF_053477565.2 of Lygodium microphyllum. Lineage (NCBI taxonomy): Eukaryota > Viridiplantae > Streptophyta > Polypodiopsida > Schizaeales > Lygodiaceae > Lygodium > Lygodium microphyllum. Next base: position 50,078,540 of record NC_141141.1, on the reverse strand, counting down.
ATGAATTTTCTGCATTCTTTAGGTCTTATATGAAGTGTGCAAAGCATCTACAACTTGTTTTGCATGAGTTTAGCTGATTTCAAAATGAGTTGTTTGTTGTGTTTTGCAGATTCTTGAAGAAAGATGGATCGCCAATTTCAACAGTCTGCTGATGAAGATGACCACCACTCAGAAGACTGACACTCCCATCACTCCAAGCCTTGCAATGTCTGTCTTGATCGTGAAAATCACGAAGATTGCTGCGAAACACATCCCCCCCAAACGAAAAAACAAAAATAAAAAATAAAAATAAACTATTTGATAGCTAAGCCCCCTCTTGTCTTGATCATAAAAATCACGAAGATTGCTGCAAAACACATCCCCCACCCCCAAAAAAAAAAATTAAAACAAACTATTTGATACCTAAACCCCCCATCCCCCCAATGATTTGGGGGGCCATTCTTTATTTGTGATTCCTCTCAACACCTCTCCTTGCCCCCCCAGGGCCTTTCTCCAACATCAGTTCACCCCCCCCCCCCCCCCAGCAAAAGAAAACAATTTTAAAATGCTGCATAAATCCTGCCTACTACATGGCAGCTTGCACAAACTGCCTAACCTATCCCGATACTGCTTGAGCTGCCCAGAAATGCTGAAAACATGTTGGTGAATACATCATACTATCTGGCTTGCTCTGAAATGCACGTATCTACCCTAAAATTCTTGTACAATGCTTGTACCCCTTCAAGGGATGACCAAATCTCTAACATCCCATTCGTACTGTTATTACTTTGGCTGCCCATTTTGATTGGCATCTGCATTGGTTGGATATGAACACTCCTTTTCTAAATGGAGATCTTCATGAGGAGGTTCATGTGACATGACCTCTTGGCTTTGTTCAAAAAGGCTCAAAGAGCAAAGTGTGTCAATTGCATAAGGCCCTCTATGGTTTGAAACAAGCGCCTAGAGCATGGTATGAAAAGATACATGCATATTTGATTGCTCTTGGCTTAGATAATCACACAATGTAAGCATTGTCTATTTATAGCAAGGTAACCATGAAATGTTTCTCACTCTTCAAATGTTGTGTTTCACCTTGAAATATTTCACCTCTAGGTAGGTCCCAAGTGGAACACCAAGTGAAATGGTTCAAAAAGACAAATGAGGCAGTTTTCTCTATAAACAATAAGCATTAAATGAGATGTCTCTTCACTTGGAGCTCGCCTGCAGTCTAGCTGCGCCGCCCCCTGGTCTAGCCACCTCCGCCTCCCAGTCCCAACCACCTTCACCACCCTATCTTGCACCGCATGTCGCCTATCCCTGCCGACACCTCCCTATTCGCCAATTCCTCCTCCAGCCACCACCAGCTCAATAGTTGCTCCCTCCGTCTACACCAACATTCCCCCCAATATCGCAATAGCTAGCTCGATAGGTCCTTAGCAACAGTGACGCACAATGGAAACCTCTGGTCAGATGCCGATGCATTTTGCAAGTGCCCCCCAATCAAACACCTTGCGCGTCGTCCTTTTTGAGGAACACCTCTTATCCGTCCGTGCCATAAAGCTGGAGCTGAAAGAAATAGCAATCTTTGGACAGGTCGTAGGGCACCTCTCCATCTAGGGCCCAGCTTCGAGATTGGCTTCACTCCACGCTACACATTGGTACAGTGCAGATTGCGAAGGCAATTCTCATGGGTCAAGGGATCTTCATGGTCCGACTCACCTCCATGGATACAGCCCGTGAGCTAGTGGATAGCTCACCTTATGCCTCCACGAAGGGGGTCATCTATATGGTTCCCTCGTATAGTGGCTTCACAGTGGAGGACTTCGCGCTCCACAACAGGTTTCCTAGATATGTAGTCACCCTTCTATTCCCCGGATTGGCGGTAGAGTATCGTCAATTAGTGGAGGACTTTGGACAGCTTTTCCGCACAATTCTTCCTCCCTCCTTCGCCGATGCAGTGACAGCCACAAGAGTCCCGAAGGTACGGATGGATGTGGAAGATACAAAGAACATACCTAAGTTTCTTGAGATTGAGGCAAGCAGACACTCTTTCAAGCAGCAGGTTATTGTGACAGGGCAGCCTGGTCAATGCCTGCGATGCCATGACTCTGGGCATCAGGCAGCAGATTGCACGCGTTTCGAAGCCAAGGCAGCTCAGTCGGCAAACCCACAGGTGGATGCTGACGGTTTTACACAAATCCAGCAACGATAGAGAGGGAGATGGCAAGGGGAGCCTCAACCAATCCCTCAAACAAAACCACGGCAACAAAGTGCAGGAGGGCGGGCGAACAGCACCCTTCCCGTCCCACCCAACAAGATCACAGGCCTCCACCCCCACCACCCACTAAGGTATCACAACCCACCCCATCCAAGATCCCCCAACCCCCTTGCCCACCCCCAACTTATGGATTGCCCCCCAACCCTATCCCACAGCCACTAGCTCATCTGGCCCACCAACTGCCCGTCACACTTTCCCTCGACACACGCAATTGCTCCCACAGTAGTTTTTCCGCAGTGGTCCGTAGTCCTATTTGAGAGTTGCAAAGTGCGGAGAGTTTCCACTCCCTCTAGAGGTGGGGATCTTCATGGTCTGCAAGTCAAGGAGCAGCAAGGTCCATTTACTAGCACCACCGAATAGACCAAACTATGCTTTCTTTCTTCAGACCTCTCATTCAGGAGACTGGACGATGACACAAATAGAGGAGGAAGTGAGGGTCCAGGTTGCAGAAGACATCTCCCATTGGATGGGTGAAGGAGGGCTAGCACTCTTTTTCCAACAATGGCCAGGTTGCATGATGGACATTAACCGGTGGAGTGGAGCCGAGATCCCACATCTGAGCATTATTTTTCGAGCCCCTACCCAGTGGAGCTCACTAGTGGATGTGATCGAGTGGCCCCTCGCATAGACTGCTCGCTTCTTCTACCAATGCACAGAGTCACGTCTCTCAGCTTGGCTGATGGACGCCTTGGTTGTACCGCCTGGAGCATCTATCATCCCCATGGTCCGCCCGAGAGCCACCATGGGGGAATGGAGTTCACCCTCCAAGCTTGCGGCCAAGCGCATTCACATGCCTCGTAGCTCTTCTTCTTCATCAGCAACTTCCACACTGAACAGATGCCTCTTCGGTCACTCACAGGTTTTCCCATGAGTCTACACCTAGCATCCTAGAACGTGAACAGCCTACACTATAATGGGGCACGTGGTTCCAAAAAATTGATTGTTCGGCAAGAGCTGTAGCCTGCCCTTGCCGGACAGATCAATATCTTACTTCTTCAACAGCATAAGCTCACCCCCTCGCAGGCCTATCGGGTGGGGAAGGTACTTCCAAACAGCTCACACATCTACTGGGACTACTCCATCAATGCCCACGACAAAAGTGGAGGCGTATACACCTCTATTGGCCCAAGCCTTACTGCCTGTGTGCGAGACCACAGGACGATTGTGGCAGGGAGGATCCTATGGATCAGATTGGATTTAGGGGACTCATGCCTTGGAGTCCTCAATGCAGGTCTAGGATTGCATTACGTTCCTTGTCATAGAGGAGATGAGACACTCCCTCCTAGACCCCTTCATAGAGAAGGAGCTAGCTGAGACCTTCCATGCACAGGTTAGGCAGAAATGCCTGGCACAGGATGGTCTTTCTAAGGCCTTCTTCACTACCTATTGGGAGGTGGTGAATGACCCCCTACTACTAGCCTTTCAGGAGATTTTCAGCTCACGACAGAAGCCAGGGAGTTTATCGGCAAGTCTTGTCAATCTCCTCCCCAAAGGGGGATACCGATTGGAGCTATCCCAATTGAGATCGATCACCTTGTTGTCAATGGCCTATAAGGCACTAGCCAAGATGATCGACTCCGCCTCGTGCTTCCAAACATCATTCATGACACCCAAACAAGTTTTGTCCATGATAGAAGCATCCTAGACAATGTCTTCACTTTCTTCGAGGCGACCGAGTGGGCTTAGCATAGTGGTCACGGATTGGCAGTACTCCTGGATTTTGAGAAGACCTATGACAAGGTTGACTGGAACTTCTTAGAGGACACCATGGCGAGGTTGGGCTTCCCCCAGGCATGGATCAGTGGGGTTTCTGCACTTTACAAATCAGCCACTAGCACGGTTCTCATTGGTAGCAAGAGGGGAGAGGAGTTTCGGCTAGAGAGATCTATCCGGCAAGGCTGCCCTCTTGCCCCATATCTTTTCTTACTATTTGTAGAGGCAATGTCCTACTTTCTCTGCTCACGTGTGAGCGCGCTATGTGGCCTTCAATTTTCGGTGAGGGAGGAGACTGAGCTGCTGGACTCAGAGTATGCAGATTATACCACTCTTTATGTAGAGGATGATGACCTGATGTTGGAGAGAGAGAGACTAGCTTTGGAGGTATTTTGAACTACAGCACCTGGAGCGAAAATCAACTAGCAAAAGTCGGTCGGTTTTCTTATAGATCCAAACTCTAACACGGAATGGGGTGTCCACTTGGGGTTCAGATGGGTGAGCACGGAACCCGACCATCCGATATCTAGGGTTCCATGTGGGACTCGACATCACTCCTGCCTCGTAGTTTCTTCCAATTCTCAACTCTATTGGGCAAAAGCTGACCTACTGGAGCACAGTCCGCCTTTCCTTAGCGGACCAAGCCCTGGTGGTCAACCAAGTCCTCCTAGCAACGGCCTCGTACAATGCCTCTTGTAGGTGCCTCTCCTTGTCTTGTGTGGTTCAGCTTCGCCGCCTTGTGCGGAATTTTCTCTAGGCTGGCTCAGACGATTCCAGGGATTCCCAAGCCAAGGTGGCGAGACCATCATCCGGCATCGGTCTAAGGGACTCCCCGGGATCATCGACCCGGAGTTCCAAAGCTTGGCCCTTTCGAGCAAGCTAGTGGTCCGTGGTCTCACACCAAGTGGACAGACCTGGAAAGTCCTTCAGCAGGAGGGTCTCCAGGAGTGTAGACCATTGGCAGTGGATGGAGACCATCCTTGAGATGGATCTTCACAACTGCCCAGATCACGCCACCCAGATCTTCCTTCCTCCGCAGCTTACTTCGAGTGTGGCAAGGCCTTCACAAGGCCCTAGTTCAGAGGCCCCTAGGATGTTAAGAGGAGATAGACCGTCAATCGATGGTTTGGAACCCCTAGGTTAGAGATCGGAATGATTGGTGAGCGCCCCCACATCCAATGGGCTGGCTAGGAGGTTGGCCTTGCTCGTACTATCAGGACATGGCGGGAGGTGTACAGGATGGTCGATCAAGAGTGTTGCAACAAGCATCAGGTTGTCAGCGAGGAGCTAAGGTGAAAAGAAGAGAGATTTACTCAACAATGCCTCAGGAGGAGTGGCTAGACCCCTCGATCTGAGAACCGATGGAACCTGGTGAGGTGTGGACTGCTAGATTCTCATCGGCACGTATCCCCTTACAGGTGGCAAGCAGAGTGGGCGGTGCCCCCTACCGGACTTTCTTCACCGTGCAAGATGGGAAGCGGTTGATTCTTGACAAAGGGCAATAGGATGAGGAGATTGTTGTCCTTCCTTGGAGGAGGATTCGTGTGGTTGGACTCCAGGGAAAGACCTAGCGATTGGACCCTTATGTGCCATGCGAGGAGTTTCAAGAGTGGCGCCTTTGGATATGGGAGAGCATGCCACTTGATGAGCTAGAGTGGGACCCTGGAGAGTGGCTATGGCTGGCCATTGCGGTCGCCAAGAAGCCACTGAGGTTCTTGGAGTACACAGCCATGATTGGTAGACATGTACTGATGCAGGAGGACATGGATTGGGTGCCTTCACGTAGCACATACTAAGTGGAGCATAGCATTATGGATGCCTTCCATCGGACTTTCTGGCGTCGCCTATGGGACAGCTGGAGGCCGAGGAGGGTGTCATATTTCCTTTGGCTCTTGGCACATGGGGGTCTGGCAGTTGGGAGTTGGTTGGCTCAAATGCAGCAGGATGGAAGTTGCAAGCGCTACCCACAACAGCACTTGAAAACTCCAAAGCACTACCTTTGGTCTTGCGAGGTGGCACAACTCGTGTGGAGAGGAGCCTGCCGTATTCTTCACCGTGTGGCACCCAGTCTTGGATGTATCTCATGGGGGGCTTTTTGCTGGCAAGTAGCCAACCAGGGCCGTCACCTTTTGTATGAGGCCAAGATGCAGGACACGATTTTTCTCATCGAGGCTGGGTCTTGTGCAGTGGTCGGCTTGGAGGCTTTACCCAGCCGCCAAGTATTGGATCCCACAGTAGAGCGCTCAGAGGTATGGGAGATCATAGGGAGTCTTACAAGATGGCACAATTGAAAGGCATGCTGTCAAGTGGTTTTTTGGCAAGGAGTGTCTTTCAGTATATGCCACTTTGGCAGAGCTTTGGGCCTCCATCATCCACTCCCTCTATGGCCATTAGGACCAAGTGCAGGGTGAGTCTTGAGCTCGTCAAGAGCTCCATCTTCACTTTCTGATCACTTGAGGCGGCCATGACCTGTTCTTCACGATGCAGGCGGGCAGTCCCAGATGGCGATACCGTCTTCAATTTCTAATCACTTGGAGCGGCCATGGCCTGTTCTTCACGATGCTCCAGCTAGTGTCTGTTGAGCATGTGCACTTCGTTGTAATCAGCCTTTTGAGTAATATAATTAGCCACATTTTACTTGCAAAAAAAATAATAATAAGTAAACAATAAGCTAGAGCTTACACATCTACACCATGCAATTTGTTTCATGTCAATTTAGGTGCATGCATGCTACACGTGTGTACATTAAAATAGAGTAGAGACCAAGTATCTACATCAAGCATTAGAATATGAGGCTCATAAAGTTGAAACGTAAGAAATCTATTCAATTTTATCTTTTTCTTGGCAATGTATCTACTATGGTAAGGTTAGGCTTTTGTCTTTGACTTATCTCAAAGGTTCCAATTCAAGCTAATAGCATATCTTTACTAGTGATGAATTAAAAGGTTTCAATTCAAGGCAACAATGTTTCCTCAACAAATTACACAAGATCAATAAGGATGTTATCCTATACAAAGTATATTCAAAAACCCTTAAAAAAGGCCAAAAAAATCGATCAATTTTTTTAAATTTAGAAATCATGTTTTATTCAGTCATTCACTCAAGGCATTCCAAGTTTCAGAGAAACATGTCACACATTTCAATACTAGTGAAACACGCTTCATAGTTATCCTATTTTATAAAGGATTTTTGCGCATTTTTTCTATTGTTCAAAAATAAAACCTTTTATTTTCGATAATCAAAATTTGATTGCTTTTTGGGGATGTTTTAAGTAGAATTAAAAAACCATTAATCCATAATGTCTTTATTAGTGCATGCCTTAATTTTAGCGACTTAACAACATCTATTGTCGTGATCATACATACCATGATATTGAGGGTTTTCTAATGTCTATTGTGGTATACGACATGGCAAACATTTAGAGGATCTTCTTTAGTGGCTAATTCTAAGCACTTCATCATCATAAATTTCATTGTATGATCACCCATGATTTGAGATATGGTATAGCGTACTGTATAACATGTGAATATTAGGTCTTTTATCGGATTGTATATGGGTGTGTGTGACCATTTTATGGGCATCTTAGTGCCACTTTAATGAGCCGATTTTGGTCTTGTCAAGTGGTGTCCAACCTCTCATACTAAATATATGTGCGTCTTTCATCACATTCATCGCATCATTGGAGCAAAAGAGCGAGGGAGGGAGGGGGAGGGATTGTGGTTTTTTTTCATTTTTTTCTCTTTGTTTTTGGGAGGAAAGAGAACTAGGATTGCTGAAGGAGATCCACTCTTGAAGCTATGTGCCTTCACTCTTAGTATACTTTGCATCTCTTAATTATGATATGAACTTCATTGCTTGTCATTGAGATCTTATATTCATTGTCTTCGCTTTTGTTCATGTGTTCTTTGCATGCTTGTCTTGTATACTTGTACTCTTTTACCAGTTGCCACTTCAATGGGCCGACTTTGGTCTTGTAAAGAGGCATCCCAACCCCTTACACTACATATATGTGTGTCTCTGAAACCAGCCTTCCTTCTATGGATGGGTGGTAAATCCCTGATTACAACTTAATTATAGCAACAAACAATAAATGTAAATCTGAAAATACAAATTTACCTACTAATCTTGGACAATGCACACCCGATTGGCCTCAAAATTTGCACCCCTTTCGGTATTTCTTTAGCTTTATTGAAGGAAAAGTTAATTTACAATGGGATTCTCTTAATCCCCTTCGCAATCCACACTCCCGTTGCTGTCCAAAGTGACCAACAAGTCTTTAATTTGATTTGCCCCTTGATTCAGGCACTTAATTGGCCTTCGCCCACTTCATAGATTATGGAAATGCCCCAAATTCAATGGTTGGCTAATCCTCCACCTGAATTCAGCTGAAATTCACCTTCAGCCTTGAAAAATCCAAGTCTTGGAGCTTCCAATTCCTGGCACATTTCCCGAGGCTGCTGCTAAACCCTAAATTCTACTGCAGATTAAGGATTACAGCAAAGAAATCTGAAATTTCTCAGCCTCTGGTGATCTCAATGTTGAGATCTTCAGAGCAAGGCTGTGAAATGGTTGGGAGATGAGAGAGAAAGCTGTAGAGAGAGAAAATTCAGAGTTTTGTCACAAAGAATGACTGAAAATTAGTCAAATGCAGCTGCTGTCCTACCACTATGGCATTAAATGCTGTCCCCTACAGTTGAAACATCCAAATTAGCTGTGACCTTAAACTTGGATGCAATCGTCCAGGTGTGGAGGGTCCGAATCTACAATGGCCTCATCAAAACTCTCTCGTGGCTGGCTGCAATAGCTGAAAATAGGCTGGCCATGGCTGCTCACAACTCTCCCATATTTGCTACAACAAAAATGATCTAGTTTTTCCTCTTCTTCGGCCTTTTACCAACCTGTATGGGCAAGTTTGCCAAGTGGCAACCTTCCCAAATGGTTTTTCCAACATTATCCATCATTAAATATTAATTTTCAGCCTTTACTTATTGAAAATTAATCTAATAATTATTTTGGTGCCCAAAAAAATCATCTGACTAGCCAATAATTAAATTGGCTGGGCAACTTCCACTCTCGAGTCTCTCTATGCCATCTTTGACCATTAGATCGGTGTTAGGTACTATTAAATGCCACATCTCTAGTGTCACCAACTAACACTTATGGCCAAATGAATGACTTAGACCAACGATTGACACCAGATACCACCAAGTACCTGTGCAACATAATTTATAGCAACTTTTGCCTTTGACATCCTGTGATTTTCTCAAGTCCCGAGCTCATAAATTTACTCTAACCCCAATTGCACCTCACATATGCAACATTTACTTAATCATGAGATTAAAACTTAATCCATATGTTAAGTGAGGTTTCAAAAATACATGTCCTCATGACAACCTCTCATCACATTCATTGTTTTTTTTTGGGGGGGGGGGGGGGGGGGGTGTGGAGGGAAAGAGGAGAGAGAGCTAGGAATGTTGGAGAAGGTCCATCCTTCGAGCTATGTGCCTTCACTCTTAGCATGCTTTGCATCTCTCGTTTATGATATGGATTTCATTGCTCGTCATTGAGACCTTGTATTCATTGTCTTCACTTTTCATTCATGTGTTTTCTATATTCTTTGCATTCTTAATGCTTCCACCTTGTACATTTTCACAGGTTTACCAATTGGTGGTTTCTAGTTATTAATGTAGATGATATTTTGCAACATCTTGGACAAGTGCAAGAGCAAAAGTTGCTCCAATGTAACTCGATGCTATGATTCGTTATTGGTAATATAGCCATGATGCTTAACTATGGTAGCATTGACAAGTACTCAAGATCAAGGACAATTCAAGAGAGAAGACAATAGTGAGAAGTTGAATTACTAGGTTCCATGGGCTTGAGACTTGTAGCCATCTTCAAAGAGACTGGTCATGCGTTCACGGATTTAGAGGGGTACAACACAGCAGAGGACAATTGCAATTCTAGTGGGAAAGAATGTAGTGCACCTTGTGACATGGACTAGCACTTAAGCGGAAGGTTGTTGAGCTAAATTATGATTAGCTTCCATTAAACAGCCCCAAAACTCAACTTCATTAACCAATTTTAACCATTCTTTCAAACCAGGAGCGGTTGCTAGAATTTTGTTGTCCTCACCTCGTTCATAGAGTACATCTCAGCCAAAGCTGGTCATACTTTCTTCACCCATCTGGCCCCTGTTTCCAGCCTCTACCTCAGAGTATATGCCACTTCATGCTGCATTTTACTGTTGTGTTTTACTGCATTGGGGCCTTTCCATCAGCTAGCAATATCCTACCAGGCTCTGTTTGTTGTTCATCAGGCTGTGTTTGCACTTGTCTCTATCCTCACTACTCCATCTATCACTAATCCAACATCTACTGCTGTGTTTGTTGATACCACACGTCTTCAAAGGCTGGCTTGCAACATTTCAGGATCATCAAAGTATGACACTCTCCAGCTCATTGCTTGTGCCTCGATCCTCAGGACGAGAGTTCGAGGTATAATATTCATTCACTGCATAGTGTGTTTGTTGCATAAGCATTGTATTATTCAGATTCATTCATTTCTGATCTTCATTGTGTTCATTGTCTCTGAGTTACCCTAACCCTAATTGTGTTTTGTTCAATTTGTGCTTTGTCATACGATTGTATTTGTGCTTTTACGTTAGGGTATTTCTTTACATGGTATCAAAGCTAGGGGCTCTCTAAAGAAACCTAGACAAACACGTTATTGGTTCATAAGTCCTAAAGAAGATTGACTTTTGTTTTTGAACACAAAGAATGGTGATCAGTACAAAATATTAATTCAAACACCTTTAAGTTCTCTCTCTTCTTTTCCTTCTCAATGTCATTTTTAAGTAGGTGAACCATCTCCATTTTTATTCAATGCATTCAATGGACAAAAGAAACCAAAATCATTTCCAACAACTGCATCAACCAATCTATTCAATTTCCCACCAATCCCACCCTCTACTTCCGTTGCACCTTTCTTTTCATCTCCATTAATTACACCTCATATAACTTCACGCATCACACCGGGGGGTCCTTCATTAGGTACAACCTTTAGGACCTCATATTTTTCTCAACCAGGTGGTATACCTATGATGGAGGTTCATCCTCCCATCCACACACTTTCAAGATTTTCACAACCTGAGAATGCCACCAAGCCATTACCGGGTGTGGATCAGTTTACTTCTTCCATGGCATTACCTAGTGAAACCGGTCTATGACTAACAACTGCATCAACCAATCTATTCAATTTCCCACCAATCCCACCCTCTACTTCCGTTGCATCTTTCTTTTCATCTCCATTAAGTACACCTCATATAACTTCACACATCACACCGGGGGGTCCTTCACTAGGTACAACCTTTAGGACCTCATATTTTTCTCAACCAGGTGGTATACCTATGATGGAGGTTCATCCTCCCATCCACACACTTTCAAGATTTTCACAACCTGAGAATGCCACCAAGCCATTACCGGGTGTGGATCAGTTTACTTCTTCCATGGCATTACCTAGTAAAACCGGTCTATGACTAACATAAAGCAGTAGTTCCTTCAATTAACACCTAGTCTTTACACACACACACACACACACATAAGCACAGACCTCACTCCCTTGCTCAACACTAGATTGGCCCTAAAGACCGATGCCCTCTCAATATTTCTTTATCAATTAAAAGATGGAAATTTACAAAAATGATAATGTTCCAAAATACATAACCTGTGAACAGTTGGTTTTCATCTCTTCTGAGTAAATCCCAGCTGCATAAGAACAGTACGGCTTGTCCAGATCAACATTCTCTTTAGGAAAGCATTTTCTATGACCAAAACTCAATGATTCCTGTGCAGAATTGCAGTCTGCATATCTCTGAATTCACTGTTCTTACTGTCCACCATGTCTAGATATACTATTCTTACTGTCCAGCATATGCAGAGTTCATTGTTCTTACTATCCAGCACACTGTTCATACTGTCCAGCATGTGCAAAATTCACTGTTCTTACTATTCAACATGTGACCAAAACTCAATGATTCATGTGCAGAATTACAGACTGTAGATCTCTGAATTCACTGTTCTTACTATCCAGCATGTCCTGCATTTTCTTTGACCAAAACTCAATGATTCGTATGCAGAATTACAGTCTGCAAGTCTCTTAATTCATTGTTCTTACTGTCCTGCATTTTCTGTGACCAATACTCAATGATTCATGTGCAAAATTTCAAAGAAAACACAAAATTGTACCTTCGATGGAATCAGCCCATCATGAAAGCATTTCCTGTGAGAATAGGGAGAGAGTTGATTAGAGGGAGCAAGCTCTACCTCTGTACTTGAGTCAGAGACGTAGAAGTACTCTCCATGAATGATTTTCTTGCAACAATCTGTCCTCAGCACCTCAAAACTTCATTCTCCCATCTGCCCCTTATGCCTATTACGTTTTTTTTAATGCTCTCTCTCTCTCTCTCTCTCTCTCTCTCTCTCTCTCTCTCTCTCTCTCTTGGGAATTTGTGCCACATGGCATGCATGTAACAATTTTCCCGTTTAAACCTTCTGGTCTAAAATTCTCCATGATCGGTGCAAAATTGGACCTTCACACAGACCAGAGAATTAATCCTCGTTCAAAAACGAAGATAATGACGTGAACAGATTCTAGGATCCAAAAGTAGTAATCCCCTAAATTTTAGGAATGGTGACCCCTGCATTCCCCAAGTTGTTTTGAGCAACTTTTATCATTGTGATCACATCAAAAAGTGTAATGTGGCTCAGTTACGGTGACTTTTATTCCGTGAGCATTCTCACATGTGCATCTTTTGTCTTGGCTAGGCTCATTGTCCAGCACCATCTCCAATGGCTAAGCATACAGTCCCAAACCACTGGCATTCTATTCTTCAATCCCTATTCAATATGGAACCGGTCCTAAGGCTCAGACAAACCATTAGTCCAATTTGTCCCAATGGCTGCCTCTTCTAGCCATGCAAAGATCTCGGCTTATTCCAAGAGAACTCTCGGGATAAGAAGCAATAGCAACAAAAGAAAACAAAAATAAAATATTTATATAAGTAAATAAGAAAAGCAATTGTAAAAAGTATCACCACCTGGTGACATACCCTCCTCTTGAAAGAAGCAAGCGATCTCGATTGCATGCCACACATGCTAACAAATGACACGGGGCAATAACAAGATTCTCCATGTTATTAGTGTCATCGCATGTATCACTTACTAACAAATAACACGGGGTAGGAGTTTCCCCACTACCATTTGTGTCATTGCAAGTTCAAGTCTCACATAGATAGAGGATTACCTCCTGTATCCAACTATGATTACTAGGAGCATTTCTAGTATACATGTTTCCAGATGCAACACAGGGCGATAGCACCTATGCGCGAACTACTAGTGTCACAACATACATATTCATTCAACTGAAGCGTACCAAATACAACTTCAAAGCACTGAGATTTCATTCAATGATACACATGTTAATGCTAAATGTAAACCATACATTGTGCATTATTCAATGAGATACAGTATTCAACTGTACAATACAGAATGTACGTTGCTTCAAAAAGCATTCTAAGTCACTGTAGATTCCAGTAAGAAAGCTTCTCGGTAAAGTTGCAATAACTGAGGCGAATCTACCAATTCAGCCTCTTCCATCCATTTGGCATCCATTGGTGAATAGTTCTTGAACTTTACCAAAAATCTTCTTGTAACTCTACCTTTCGCTTTCCTATCCTTATGTGCCAGGATCTGCTAAAGAACTAGAGTCTCATCTAATTCCTCTACTTCAAGCTGTTCCTCTTGAACCATATCTTCTGGCACTTCACCAATAAAAGGCCTCAATAGACTCACATGGAATGCATTATAAATTTTCCAATTCTCTGGCAATTTCAGCCTATATGCTGTGTCATTGATCTTCTATGAGACTTAAAAACGGCAATAGTAATGCATACTCACCTTTGAAAACAAATGTTCCTTGCCCTTCTGTTTACTCAAACGTGCATTTTCAAAACGCAATAAGACCCAATCATCCTTTTTGAACAAGAGCTCCCGACGATGACTATCAGCAACTCTTTTCTGTTTATCTTGTGACTTTTCTAGGCCATACTTAACCTTTTTATATGCTTCTTCCAATCTTTTCCATAACAATTTGCTTCAAAGATCTTATCTTTTGTCTGCAAAATGGGAGGCAATTTCTTTCCACCTTTCACAATCTCAAAAGGTGCTTTGCCAATAGATGAGTGCACTGTATTATTGTATGCATACTCCACCAATGGCAAGTAGTATTCCCAAGAAGTCTTATGATCTGAAACATAACACTTCAATAGATCTAAAACAGTCGAATTTGCTTCTTCAAACTGTCCATCAATTTGTCGATGGAAAGAAGATGAAAATTTCAGCATAGTGCCCATGTTTTAAAACAATGCTATTCCATGCTAAAATGTAATCCCTATCAAGATTGTGGGAGAGAAGGAAGGAGTCTCACTTGTAGCTTTTTTGATTGCACAATGGGGGAATACACACAGAGGTGGAGGCTGAAAACAGTTTTCCTCTTCTTAGTTGTGTAAGCCGAAAGAACTCTAGTACATAGAAGTAGAAGAACCCTATATATGGGTCTCAAACCAAACTCAACTAACTAAGGTGGCATACTAACTGAGCCACGAACTAGAGTAGATAAGGATAGCTGTCATCTAGCTATTATTCATGGGCGGTGTACCAACCGCATCTGCAACTGACAAAACAAGCTAGTCATTCTTGGGTCTCTATCACTCACAATTGACCGTGGCATTCCATGGTACTTGAAGATATTTTGCATAAATATCTTTACCATGTACTCTGACTTAATATTTTTCCTTGCAGGAATGAAATGTGTCTATTTGCTGAATCTGCAAATGATAGTCCAAATTTCATCGTTCCCTGAAGAAGTTCTTGGAAGATCAAAAATGAAATCCATGGCAATACTTTCCCATGGCCTTTCTGGAATAGAGAGTGGTTGCAATAACCCTGATGCCTTCTGTCTATCAAATTTGACCTTTTGGCATACAAGGCAAGATCTAACATATGCATCAATATTAGATCTCAAGGCTGGCCAATAGAAGAAAGTCTCTACCACTTTGACTGTAGCATCAATACCATGATGTCCTGCATATGGTAAAGCATGACTTTCCAATAAAAATTTTGGCCTTAACTGTTTTGTAACGCATAGTCTTCAATGCATCATGATAAAGCCTTCTTTGAACACATAATGATCATGATGTTGACCATTGATCCACTATTCATAGATTTCAGAGAAATCTTTGTCATCATCATACTGCTCTTTCATATCATCCAATTCACGGTGATAAGAATTGAAATAGCTAACACCTGTGGTTTGCGAGATAAAGCATCTGCAACTACATTCTTCTTGCCTTTCACATGTACTATTTGAAAGTAAAACATAGATAGGAAATTTGCCCAACGCATATGTTTCTCTGACAATTTAGCCTATGTGAGAAAGTATCTAAGTGTTTGATAATCCGTTTGCACCACAAAATCAGCACCAAGCAAATAGTGGTTCCAACTAGAGAGTGCATGGATCACAGCCAATAATTCTTTCTCATAAATTTGGTAAGTCCTTTCAATGACAGAAAGTACTCTACTCTTGTATGCCACAACTCCGCCATTCTGCACTAATATAGCACCAATGCTGTTTGCACATGCATCACATTGCACTACGAATGGCTTAGACAGATTTGGCAAAATAAGTATTGGATCTGTAGTCATTTTCCCCTTCAAAAATCTATATGTTGATTTCTCTTTGTCAATCCATTGCCATTTGACATCCTTCTTTTCAAGGGCATGTAAAGGAGAAGCAATCTCTGCAAAGTGTCTTACAAATCTTCTGTAGTAAGAGCATAGGCCAAGAAAACTACGAACATCATGAACGGTTTTCAAGTCTGGCCAAGAGACAATTGCTTCTATCTTTACACGATCCATCTTCACACCATCTTAGAAACTATGTGCCCAAGGAAGTAAATCTCTTTTAAAAAGAATTCACTTTTCTTACAAATAATAAGCAATTTGTTACACTTAAGCTCATTAAAGACTACAACTAGGTGTTTTCTATGCTCCTCTTCATTCTTTGAAAAGATAATCATATCATCAAAGAATGTGCCAACAAAACTTCGATAAGGACGGAAAATTCTATCCATCATCCTGTTAAACGAAGCAAGAGCATTGGTCAATCCAAACAGCATGACTAAAAATTCATAGAGACCAAATGTCGTTCTAAAAGCAGTCTTCTGGATATCCTCTGGCTTCATTTTGATTTGATGGTACCCACTTTTCAAATCTATCCTGCTAAACATTCCTACTTCCTGTAATCGATCAAGAATGTCATCTATCCTCAGAATCGGAAACCTATTTTTTATCGTATTCTTATTCAAGGCTTTGTAGTCAATACACATTCGCCAAGAGCCGTCCTTTTTCTGAACTAACAACACAGGTGAACAAAACGGAGAACCACTGGGCTCAATTAGTCCCTTCTCTAAAAGCTCATTAACCTGTGTCATAATCTCTTTCTGTTGTGCCACAGTCACCCTGTACGGTGGCCTATTGGACGGATTAGTCCCTAGAATAAGATCTATGGTATGATCTTCAAGCCTCTCAGGGGGTAACTCTCTTGGTAACGAATTTGAGAAACACTCACTGAATTTATCCAAGAAAGCCCTTCTACTTTCATCTAGTACAGACACATTACTGTCAACTTCATTAACTTGCTTTGCTAAAATCAAGTACGTAGAAATATGATTTTTCATTACAAAAGGAATTGCAGAAGCAAAAACAACTAGGACAGACTCTCCTTTAAGCTTCATATCTAACACATGAGTCTTGCCCCTATGGACAAGAGTAATTGTTCTATTGTAAGTATCCAAGATAGCGTGCTTCCTGTGGCACCATGGGATACCCAACAGAACATCACAACCCTCTAAAAGCATAATATGGAACTCCTTGTGTCCACATAGCTCTAAATATGCATATGAAGTTTGCCAAGAATGGGGGTAAGAGGTTCAGTATGTCCTAGGCATGCCAAATGAGCCTATCCAACTGGTCCCATTTCCTTGGGATGTATACCCAGCTTAGCTGCAATGCCGGTGAGATAAGATTTGCACGAGCTCCAGGATCAAAGAAAATAAGCACTGTGGAATCTTTGATCTTTCCCCAAGCTCTGCACAATTCTGTAGCATCATCAGCTGATTGATCTCCCACCATATCAGGCACTAAGCCAATGCTGGGCTTCTTTTTACTTGGCGCATCTTTATCCTACGTATCTTTAGAAGATTGTTGTGGGCACTCAGAAGCAATATGGCCTTTCTATTCACATATAAAGCATTTGCCAACCATCATTAAAGACTTTCTTTCTTCAAATGATTTGTCAAAAAGTGGCCTCTTCTATCCTTTACCCTGTTTAAAAGAAATCTGAGGTTGCTGCTAAAATCTTTTCTTCCAAGAAGACTTCTTTGTAAAGGTGGTCTTTTTTGGAAATTGCTTCTTCTTTTTGCTAGGATCCTGCTTAAACTGAGAATCCTTCTTTTCAGTGCCTTTAAAACTGTCAGCTTTTCCTTTCAACAATGCAATTGCCACACCAGCATTTTCAATTAACTGTACCATATTTGTAACCCTAGTCTTGGTACGATAATCCCTGATGGCTTCGGGCAAGCCACAACAGTACTTTTCAATTTGTTCCAACGGGGGCACTGTCCTGTAAGAACTCACGGGCAAAAGTGCTTCCCAAAATTTCATATTGCACTCTTCTAAATCCGTACAATTTGCCGTTTCCAATTTATGCCATGCAATCATGACATCTACTTCAAATGTGTTAGTTAACTATGGGGCTGCAAACAACTGTTTAAAATGGACCCAAGTGGCAAGTGCATATCCTTGCATCAACAATATGTTCCACCACTACAAAGCATTACCTTTCAAAAAACTTGCAACCTTCCTCACCTTAGAAGTCTGAGTAAAATTCCCTCCTATGTAAGCTGCATCAAACTGTTGTATAAATGTCAAAACTTTCAGCTTATCTTGCATATCACTGAAGGTTTCAAACTTTATTGCCTGACCACCCTCTTTATAGTCTTTAGACTTTGCACTTTTTGGTGTCAGGTTATCATAGACAAGTGGCTATAAAAAGGGGAGTCCCTTACGTGCATTATCAGCATTCATTTCACCTGTCTTAGCTGCCATATGTCCACTAGGCTGAAAAAAACCAGGGGCTGCATTTTGTACTCTAGGCATCAAATAAGGACTCTGCAGAGTCTGATAACCGGGCTGTAGACCAGTATTAGCATAAAGTGGATTCATTGCCTCAATAGGCATCATTCCTGGTGGCCCTCTAGGCAAGTATCCCTGATAACCCGTGGGTAATCCAGCCATTGCTTGAAAAACTGACCCACCACCAAAGTAACCAGGATAGGCAGCAAACTGAGGAGGAATAGTCTGCTGTGCCACTTGTGCATTACTACCTTGAACATTCACTCCCTGGTTCTGTGCTCGTGCTTCTTGTTGCACTGGACATGTCTCCATGTTTGGTGTCTTTTCCACATGCTCACGCACATTAGAAGTTTGCCTTTTTGAGCACTCCATGGTATGATGTGATGACTCAGCCTGAGAATCCTCATTATGTGACTTCAAAATTTTTTGCATCCGCGGATTCTTTACAACCTAGCAAACCATACTGAGAAGTTGTGCCATAAACAAGTCCTCCTATTCTTGCTCCTTATCCTATGGTTCAATGTCGGTTCTAGAAGATGCTGACACATGTGCATCAATACTCTCTCTTCAGTGTCTACGAGCAGAATAAGAACTCTCTTCTTCATGAGGGAGTTTTCCTTTGCCTTTATCCATGTCTGCCATCTCTCTAGTCCTATAATCTCTGTAAAACCTATGTGTATGGCCTTTTCACCCAAAATTGTTCGAGCTTAAATTCTTACAGAAAAGAACTCAAATCTCGGGGATGGAACCATGAAACTGGTCTATGACTCACATAAAGTGGTAGTTCCTCCAATTAACACCTAGTCTTTACACACACGCAAACATAAGCAGAGACCTCACTCCCTCACTCAACACCAGATTGGCCTCAAAGACCAACGCTCCTCTCGGTATTTCTTTGTCAATTAAAAGATGAAAATTTACAAAAATGATAATGTTCCAAAATACATAACCTATGAACAATTGGTTTTCATCTCTTCTGAGTAAATCCCAGCTGCATAAGAACAGTACAGCATGTCCAAATCAACATCCCTTATAGGAATTCATTGTTCTTACTGTCCAGCATGTGCAGAGTTCACTGTTCTTACTATCCAGCACGTGCAGAATTCACTGTTCTTTTTGTTCAACATGTGACCAAAACTCAATGATTCATGTGCAGAATTACAGTCTGTAGATCTCTGAATTCCTTGTTCTTACTGTCTAGCATGTCTTGCATTTTTTGTGACCAATACTCAATGATTCATGTGCAGAAATTCAGAGAAAACACAGAATTGTACCTTCGATGGAATCAGCCCATCATGCGAAGCATTTCCTCTGAAAATAGAGAGAGAGTTTATCAGAGGGAGCAAGCTCTACCTCCGTACTTGAGTCAAAGACGTAGAAGTACTCTCCCTGGCTGATTTTCTTGCAGCAATCTGCCCTAAACTCCTCAAAACTTCATTCTCCCATCTGCCCCTTATGCCTATTACGTTTTTTTAACTCTCTCTCTCTCTTTTGGGAATTTGTGCCACATGGCATATATGTAACAATTTTCCCGTTTAAACCTTCTGGTCTAAAATTCTCCATGATCGGTGCAAAATTTGACCTCGGCACAAACCAGAGAATTAATCCTCGTGCAAAAACGAAAATAATGACGTGAACAAATTCTAGGGTCCAAAAATAGTAACTCCCTAAATCTTAGGGATGGTGACCCCTGCATTCCTCAAGTTGTTCTGAGCAACTTCTATCATTGTGACCACATCAAAAAGTGTAATGTGGCTCAGTTACGGTGACTTTTATTCTGTGAGCATTCTCACATATGCATCTTCTGTCTTGGCCAGGCTCAATGTCCTGCACCATCTCCTGTGGCTAAGTACACAGTCCCAAACCACTGGCATTCTATTCTTCAGTGCCCATTCAATATGGAACAGGTCCTAAGGCTCAGACAAACCATTAGTCCAATTTGTCCCAATGGCTGCCTCTTCTAGCTATGCAAAGATCCTGGCTTATTCCAAGAGAACTGTGGGGGTAAGAAGCAACAGCAACAAAAGAAAAGAAAAATAAAATATTTATATAAGTAAATAAGAAAAGCAACTGTAAAAAGTATCACCACCTAGTGCACCTAGTGGGTCTTCTAGTTATTTTGTTGTGCTGCAACCGTCATTTGGAGGGGCTCATGTATCCCCCTGCCTCCACCTCTGCCACTATCCTATGGAAACATTCATGTTCCAATGCCGCCACATCAATCGTCACCCATTGGACACTTCCAACCTATTTCTACGTATCTACCTACCTCCTCTTTCACCTACTTCTCTCCCCCTCCTCCACCTCCTTCTTATCCTACCTATCAAATACCTCATGGTTTGTCCTCCTCACCAACCAAACATGCCTTTATTGACAAGACTAATTTTAGTAGGCCAAACTTCAATACTTGGTCCAATTTGATGAGACATATTCTTGACTCCCAAAACATATGGGATATTGTGCAAGGGTCGGAACCCCAACTTGATCTCGCACTTATTCCATACAAGAGCGTCCCCTCATGGATGGCTAGAAATGCCTCCGCTATTGTTGAGCTGATGTAGGGCTTATTGCCTGAATTTCGTTCTCAACTTCAGCATTTTGATCTAGCATCAAAGCGTTGGGCACACTTGATTGACTGCTATGCGGCTTGCACCCATCGCATAAATCCTTGATCATGAGCTCCAAAATTTTAATATCATTAACCAGGATAACTTGAAAGTCAAATTGGCTGAGTATCGGCAACTTCTCATCTAGTTCTCTACTAGCACGGGGGTTGCTAAGTCCTCGAATGATCAGGTCACATTGTTCCTTAACAAGTTGTCATGGAAGTACTTCCATTTTACGCACAAATAATCTCACAATCCCCCATGCCCACATTCTACAAATTTAAGTGTCAACTACTGCGTTATGCTCGACTGTTCAATCATATAGTATAACCTCTACAAAGGGGGCTCTCATTACTTCTTCTCAGACATGGCAACAAGGAAAGGCCAAACAAAACCAAAATTCAAATCAAAATCAAAACCAAGCTAGTGAAACCCAAGGAAGCACCCAATCTTCTCTTAAACTTAGCTGGTAGAATATACTAAAAAGAATAGATATTGTCAGCATTGTCAAAAGGCTAGTCACTTTAACAACAGCTGCCGATCGAAGGCAAAAGGCACAATACCCAAATCCAAGACTCAAACCCCGCGACCCCCAGCAAGGGAGGCAAGGTGGTGGCAACCCTCAATAAGGGCAATAGTGAGACTAGACCTACACTACCACTGGTCAACCTTCGCAATCTACATCATTCTCAACACTAGAAAGCATGTCAAACTAGTCTGCCAAGGCCCACATTGTCTCCTTAGAGACATTTGAGGACGTAAGTCTCATTCGTATCTACAAGTGGCCTCCTAACGAGGTGACCACTGAGGCCCACTCGTCACAGCCAAGTACTTTAGCTAACTCGGATTGTGAACAGTGGAGACACTCATCATATGACCCCCATCTCAGACATTTTCATCTCCCAAGCCCCTACAACCAAAATAGTCCACATTGGGAACAACCCCTCATTCAAGATTCAAGCTCACTATCATGTCAATTTTGCCATTGACCAAGGCATGTATCTCACTAAGCTGAATGATGTATACTATGTTCCCTAACTTGGGGTGAACTTGTTATCCGTTCAATAACTTTGCCGATTGGGATGATCAATATTGTTTATCATGACCACAGTCGAAGTCCTTGACTCTCAAACTCGTTTAGTGATTGCTCGCGGTGAGGCACAACCTAGTGGCTTGTACCACATGACTTAGTTTCTTTCAAAGTTGATTGCTGAGGGCTCTGAGTTCTACTACTTCCAACCTTAGCCACTACATGGGAGCCTATGGACTGAGCATCTTTGGCATTTCACTTAGGCCATCTTGGATATGACTCTCTTTATGAGTTGCCATATCGATAGAGGGTTGAGGGCCTTCCACACATGAAGCTACCTCGGGATACTTGTAAAGCCTCTCGACTCAAGAAATAGCATTGTACCCCATTCCCTCAGTAGTTCACACATAGAGATGAGGTGCCTCTTAGATTGATTCATGTTGATCTTTGTGGGCTGACATCCACTACCGCCTTGAACGGCATGTACTTCTTTTTTATATTGAATGATCTTTCTAGATACATGTGGGTGTACTTTCTCAAGAATAAATCTGACACGTTTATATATAATTTTTCCTTGGGTGCTACTAGTTCATAACCAAATTCGTCATCATGTATAATATACGAGTGATAGTGATAGTGAGTTTACCTCCCACAAGATTTTTGAGTTTCTACAGGAGAATGGCATCTCTCGCCAACTTACCTCTACCAACTCCCCCTCTCAGAATGGAGTCATAGAGCATGGGAACTGGACTATCATCAACATGACACTCTTTATGATATCACAACAAAACTCCTTGAGCACCTTTGGATCGAGGCTGTTAACACTTTCATGTACATCCTCAATCAATCCCCGACTGCGGCTATCCCTCAAAAGACTCTACATGAAGCATTTTTTGGCTCTCGGCCTATCATTTCCCACTTTAGAGTCTTTGAGAGTCATGTGTACATGCACACCCCTAATGATAAGATAGGAAAGCTCACTACCTGAGCTGATCGCTTGATTTTTTAGGTTACTTTTCCAAATTGAAGGCATGTTCAATCCTCGAACAAACATGGTGATCGTTAGGAGAAATGTAGTTTCTTATTAAAGGGATATTGTGCAGTCTTCTATACCGGACTCTACACCGTTTCTTCATATTATTCCATCAGAAATCATGCCTTTGGAGTCGGATCTACAACCCGCTCTTGACCTTCTCGCAAATTCTTCATCTCCCAAGCGCCCTTTGCGAGACTTGTTACCTCACTGGTACCAACAAACCATGTGGAATCGAAGGATCCTTCCACGAATCCCACTTTGGAGGGCCCTAGAAGATCTGCCCAACTTGTACCTCAGGCTTCATTTGTATCATTGTTTACAACTACTACATAGCGCATTTTTGAGCTAGATAGTTGGCAGGAGACTCTTCAACACCCCCCAATGGCAATGGCCATGAAGAAGGAGCTAGAGAGTATTGGCCAAAATGAGACTTGGACTTTGGCGGATTATCAAAGTCACAAGAAAGTCATCGTGACGAAGTGGATCTTAGAACCAAGCTAAAGGCGAATGAAACTTTAGACAAGTACAAGACTTGCCTTGTAGTGCAAGGGTTTCGTCAAAAGCAACACATTGATTATGAAGAGACCTTTGCTCCTATTGCGTGGTTGATATCATTCCATTTGTTGGTTGTGCTAGCCGCTCATCACGATTGGTTGATCTATGAAATGGATGTCAATAGTGCCTTTCTAAACGGTTATCTAGAGGAGGAAATCTATGTGGAGCAACCACCTGGGTTTTTTCTCCTGACCGGAAAGATAAGGTCTTGCAAAAAGCTATTTATAGGCTAAATGAAGCACTACGGTCTTAGTTCCAAAAGATAGATGAGTTCCTTCAAACTCATGGATACCATTCTACCCCTACTGATACAAACTTATATGTTTCTATTACTTTAGAGGGTGTCAGCTATATCCTATCGTATGTAAATGACTTACTTATCACTAGCTCAAAATCTGTTGCGATAGTGAAAATTAAGACCAAGCTCTATGCTACATTTCAAATGATAGACCTCGAATTGTTGTCTGACCTTTTGGGGATGGAGGCAATTTGATCTAGGGGATGTATTTTTGTGTCACGATAGAAGTATGCTCTTCAATTGGTGGATCCGTATTGCCAAGATCAAACATGGCCTATGCCCATACCTATCAATCTTACTATTCACTTGTCTAAGGATACCTTGGGTCAGCCTTCAACAAGCATATCTATAGATCTATAGTAGGAAAACTCCTTTGGTTAATTCGTACTAGGCAAAATTTAGCATACTTGGTTAGTTTACTCAATCAGGGACAGGGTCTTGCCCATCACGTCGCGTTGCTGCCCCCGCCATCACGCCAGCTCTCCCCCACCTACTGCCCCGTGGTGCGCTGTCCCTCCCACCTAGCTCCCTTCCCCCCCCCTAGAGCGCTGCTCCCTCACGCTACCCCGTCTTATCTACCCCCGCCTGCTGTTCCCCCTCCCCCCCGCACCAGTTCTCCACCCGCCTTGATCCCCTGCCTGCTGTCCTGCGCAAGCTCTCCCTTGCCCTGGTCCCCCTCCCCACGCTATCCCTGCCTCCATAACAGGGGTTTCACCTTGTCCCGCAGACCCACCACCCATATTGTGCCCGTTGTGAGCCGATCACCTGTGGTGTCCAACACCTCCCCCACCGTCAAAAAACAGCATTCCCCCCTCCTCGACATCACCCCCCCCCCCTCTAGTTGCTCCCTCCCTCTACAGCAACTTTCCCCCCTCCGGTAGCACAACAGCGTGATTGGTAGGTTCTCAACAGGGACGCGCAATGGAAACCTCTGGTCAGACGCCGGTGCATTCTACCAATGCCCCCCAATCAAACACCTTGTGCATCGTCCTCTCTGAGGAACAGCTCTTAGCCGTCCATGCCACAGAGTTGGAGCTGAAAGAAACAGTGATCTTTGGTCAGGTCGTAGGACACTCCCCATCTAGGGCCCAGCTTCGGGATTGGCTTCACTCCACGCTGTGCATTGGCGCAGCGCAGATCGCGGAGGCAATTCTCATGGGTCAAGAGATCTTCATGGTTCGACTCACCTCTGCGGACGCAGCTCGTGAGCTAGTGGATAGCTCACCATATGCCTCCACGAAGGGGGTCATTTACATGGTTCCCTGGTACAATGGCTTCACAGTGGAGGCATTTGCGCTCCACAACAGGTTTCTTAGACATCCAGTTACCTTACTTTTCTCCGAACTGGCGATAGAGTATCGCCAGTTAGTGGAGGACTTTGGACGGCTCTTCAGCACAGTTCTTCCTAGCTCCTTCGCAGGTGCAATGGCAGTCGCAGGAGTCCCAAAGGTACGGATGGCAGTGAAAGATACAAAGAATATACCAAAGTTTCTGGAGATTGAGACAAACGGACACTCTTTCAAGTAGTAGGTTATTGTGACTGGGCAACCAGAGCAATACCTATGTTGCCATGACTTTGGGCATCAGGCAACAGATTGCACGCACTTCAAAGCCAAGGCGGCTTTGCCAACAAAGCCCGCATGTGGACACTAACGGTTTTACACCGGTCCAGAGACGACAAAGAGAGAGACGGCAGGGGGGGGCGCAATCAGCCTCTCAAACATAGCCACAGTAGTAGCAGGGAGCAAGAGGGCGAGTATCGGCCCCACGACAGAGCACCCTATAGCCCCCCTACTTGTCCCACCTGGCAGGAACACAAGCCTCCACATCCAACACCCATGGAGGCGTCATAGGCTGCTACACCACCCGAGATCCCATAGCCTCCACATCCACCTCCCCCCTCCCCATGGTTCCCCCTCTGACCCTAGCCCACAGCCACCCCCTTCCAGGGCCACCGGTCCCAGCACCCACACCCGCCTCGTACCTCCAACCACCCCACCATCGCTCGATCTTCCTCC
Source organism: Lygodium microphyllum (assembly GCF_053477565.2). Lineage (NCBI taxonomy): Eukaryota > Viridiplantae > Streptophyta > Polypodiopsida > Schizaeales > Lygodiaceae > Lygodium > Lygodium microphyllum. The sequence goes on along the minus strand of NC_141141.1, from coordinate 50,052,775 downwards.
TCCCCACCATCTCCCCCACTGATCAATCCCCCTGATCCTCACCTAGTACAAGTGTCCCCCCCGCCCATCCCCCCCTTCCCACAGGAGGTGATGAGCCCCATATGCCTACATCCTCCACTCACCAACACCCTAGCCCCTCCCCCTCCCCCACACAATCACCAGCTCATATGTCCCTCCCGCCCGTCATACTTTCTTGAGACAGGCGCAACTGCTACCACAGAAGTTCTTTCATAGTGGTCTGTGGTCCTACCTAAGAGTTGCGGAGCGTGGAGAGTTTCCACTACCTCTGGAAGTGGGAATCTTCATGGTACACAAGTCAAGGAGCGGCAAGGTCCATTTACTAGCACCACCGGATGGACCAAACTATACTTTCTTCCTTCAAACCTCTCACTCAAGAGCCTGGACGATGGCACAGATAGAGGAGGAGGTAAAGAGTCAAGTGGCAGACCACATCTCCCACTGGATGGGAGAAGCAGGACTAGTATTCTTCTCCAATGAGTGGCCTGGTTGCATGATGGACATTAACTGGTGGGGTTGGTGTCGAGGTCCCACATCTAAGCATTATCTGCACAATGGAGAGCACTGATGGATGTGATCGAGTGGGCCCTTGGCACAAGTGGCCCGTTTCTACAAGTGTACAGAGTCACGTCTCTAAGCATGGCTGATAGATGCCCTGGTGGTACTACCTGGAGCATCTATCACCCCCATGGTCCCGGCTTGAGGGCCATCATGGGGGAATGGAGTTCACCATCCAGGCCTGCAGCCCCAACCATAAGTCTCAATCCATCCTACCGCTTCCCTTGAGAGAGTATTTTTAATTCCCTACCACCTTAGGTTCTTTCTATTGGGAATATAGGCGGCTCGGCGGAGTTTTGCTGGAGCGGTTGAACAGGTTCTATATGGAGGAGTGGGGATGCTCTCGCGAAGGCCAGGTAGGGCAATTGGCTGGCAACACTTTGTCTGATCACTGCCCGGTTCTCCTGACACTTGATGCCCCAACTTCAACCTTGGACACACAATCCTCTCGGATCTCTGACTCGATCTACATGAGGGAGGAGGTGAGGAGGCAGATTGAGCAGCTCTAGACTAGGGAGTAGGACACGAGGGATCGGATCGCAGAGGAGGTTGTAGAGGTCCTAGCCGAGTCAAGCAAGATCTGCAAAGAGGCAGCCCTACAGACTAGGCAGTAGAGCTAGGAGGAGGAGAGAGCACTTCGGTAAGACCTAACAGCCACGCAAAGACTTCTAAAGGAGGCACCAAAGGATCCCACTCTCCACGCACAGGAGGTGCGCACACGCGCAGTCCTTGCCGGCCTCGAGGTCAGGCGCTCAAAGTTTTCCTTCCGCACCTAAGCAACCTTTTAGGCGAAGAAGGGGGACACGATGTGCAAGGATTTCTTCTAGGTGTATCAGCCCCGCACCTCAGAAGAGCAAATTCGCAGCCTCCGGGATCAGTATGGGAGAATTTGCTCTGGCCCAAATGAGGTGATGGAGATTGCCACTAACTACTATAGACACCTTTTTCAACAGGAGGCAATCTCAACCAAAGGACAACACTGTAGACAGCAGGTTTGGGCCCACATTCCGTCCCTCGTCACAGAAGTAATGGGATGCTCCCTCCTAGACCCCTTCACAAAGAAGGAATTAGAGGAGGCTTTCCATGCACAGGATGGGTAAAAATGCCCGAGAGAGGACTGTCTTTCTAAGGCCTTCTTCACTACCTACTGGGAGGCGGTAAAGGATCCCCTATTGCTGGCCTTTCAAGAGATTTTCAACTCACGACAGATGCAAGGGAGTCTATCGATAGGTCTTATCAGTCTCCTCCCAAAAGGGGGAGACAAATTGAAGCTATCCCATTGGAGACCGATCACCCTGTTGTCAGTGGCCTATAAGGCACTGGCCAAGATGATTAGTAGGTGACTCCGTCCCGTGCTTCCAGATATCATTTATGACACACAGACAGGTTTTATCTAAGATAGAAGCATCCTAGACAATGTCTTCACCTTCTTTGAGGCAATTAAGTGGGCCCAACACAATGGTCACGAATTGGTTGTACTCCTCGACTTCAAAAAAGCCTATGACAGGGTTGACTGGGACTTCTTAGAGGGCACCATGGTAAGGTTGGATTCCCCCCACGCATGGATCTGCGGGGTCTGCACTTTATAGATCGGCTACCAGCAAGGTTCTCACAGGTGGCAGGAGGGGGGAGGAATTTCGGCTAGAGAGATCCGTCCGGTAGGGCTGTCCTCTAGCCCCGTATCTGATCCTACTCTTTGCAGAGGTGATGTCTTACTTCCTCAAGTCACGTGTGAATAGGCTACATGGCCTTCAACTTCTGGTGAGAGAGGAGATGAAGCTATTAGATTCAAAGTATGTAGATGATACCGCACTTTATATAGAGGATGATGAGCTGATGATGGAGAGAGTGAGACTAGCTCTGGAGGTGTTTTGCACTGCACCAGGAGCGAAAATCAACTGGTGAAAGTCGGTTGGTTTCCTTACAGACCCAAACTTTAGTATAGAGTGGGGCGTCCACTTGGGATTCAGATGGGTGTGCAGAGGGCAGACCGTCTGATACCTAGGGTTCTAGGTGGAACTCGACATTACTCCTGCCCAGCAGTTTCTTCCAGTTCTTGACTCTATCAGGCGGAAGCTGACCTACTAGAGTACTGCCCACCTTTCCTTAGCGGGCCGAGCCCTGGTGGTCAATCAAGTCCTCCTAGCGATGGCTTGGTACATCGCATCGTGTTGGTGTTTTTCCTGGTCTTTTGTAGCTCAACTTTGCCACCTAGTACAGAATTTTCTCAGGGTTGGATCAGACAGTTCCAGGGATTCTCGAGCCAAGCTGGCGTGGGCAACCATCATCCGGCATCAATCTGAGGGAGGACCAAGATCATAGACCAAGAGTTCCAAAGCTTGGCCTTTTGGACAAGCCAGTAGTCCGCAGGCTCACACAAGGACGGCAGACCTAGAATGTCCTACTACAGAAGGATCTCCAAAAGTACAAACCAAGGCTTGGTGGTGATTAAAGGCCATCCTTGACACGGATCTTCACAACGGCCCAAATCACACCCCCCAGATCCTCCTTCCTCCGCAGCCTACTTTGTGTGTGGCAAGGCCTCCATAAGGCTGTCACCATGTGGTGATACTTTTTATGGTTGCTTTTCTTATTTACTTATATAAATATTTTATTTCTCTTTTCTTTTGTTGTTGTTGCTTCTTATCCCCAGAGTTCTCTTGGAATAAGCCGAGATCTTTGCATGGCTAGAAAATGCAGTCATTGGGACAAATTGGACTAATGCTTAGAGCCTTAGGACCGGCTCCATATTGAATGGGCACTGAAGAATAGAATGTCAGTAATTTGAGACTATGTGCTTAGCCACTGGAGATAGTGTAGAATAATGAGTCTAGACAAGACAGAAGATGCAGATGTGAGAATGCTCATGGAATAAAAGTCACCGTAACTAAGCCACATTACACTTTTTGATGTGGTCACAATGATAAAAGTTACTCAAAACAACTTGGGGAATGCAAGGGTCACCATCCCTAAAATTTAGGGGATTACTACTTTTGGATCCTAGAATCTGTTCACGTCATTATCTTCGTTTTTGAACGATGATTAATTCTCTGGTCTGTGTGAAGGTCCAATTTTGCACCGATCATGGAGAATTTTAGACCATAAGGTTTAAACGAGAAAATTGTTACATGCATGCCATGTGGCACAAATTCCCAAAAGAGAGAGAGAGAGAGAGAGAGAGAGAGAGCATTAAAAAAAACGTAATAGGCATAAGGGACAGATGGGAGAATGAAGTTTTGAGATGCTGAAGACAGATTGTTGCAAGAAAATCATTCATGGAGAGTACTTCTACGTCTCTGACTCAAGTACGAAGGTAGAGCTTGCTCCCTCTAATCAACTCTCTCTCTATTCTCACAGGAAATGCTTCGCATGATGGGCTGATTCCATCCAAGGTACAATTCTGTGTTTTCTCTGAAATTTTGCACATGAATCATTGAGTATTGGTCACAAAAAATGCAGGACATGCTGGACAATAAGAACAATGAATTAAGAGACCTGCAGACTGTAATTCTGCACACGAATCATTGAGTTTTGGTCAAAGAAAATGCAGGATATGCCGGACAGTAAGAACAGTGAATTCAGAGATCTGCAGACTGTAATTCTGGACACGAATCATTGAGTTTGGGTCACATGCTGAACAGTAAGAACAGTGAATTCTGCACATGTTGTACTGTCCAGTGAACTCTACACATGCTGGACAGTAAGAACAATGAATTTTGGACATGATGGACAATAAGAATAGTGAATTCAGAGATCTGCAGACTGCAATTCTGCACAGGAATCATTGGGTTTTGGTCAAAGAACATGCTTTCCTAAAAGGGATGTTGATCTGGACATGCTGTACTATTCTTATGCAGCTAGGATTTACTTAGAAGAGATGAAACCCAATTGTTCACAGGTTATGTATTTTGGAACATTATCATTTTTGTAATTTTTCATCTTTTAATTGATAAAGAAATACCGAGAGGGGCACTGGTCTTCGAGGCCAATCTGGTGTTGAGCGAGGGAGTGAGGTCTCTACTTATGTGTGTGTGTGTGTGTATGTGTGTATGTGTGTGTGTGTGTGCAAAGACCAAGTGTTAATTGAAGGAACTACCGCTTTATGTGAATCATAGACCAGATTCATGGTTCCATCCTCAAGATTTGAATTCTTTTCTATAAGAATTTAAGATCGGACAGTTTTGGATGAAAAGGCCATACACACAGGTTTTATAGAGATTACAAGACTAGAGAGATGGCAGACATGGATAAAGGCAAAGGAAAACTCCCTCATGAAGAAGAGAGTTCTTCTTCTGCTCGTAGACACTGAAGAGAGAGTATTGGTGCATAGGTGTTAGCACCTTCTAGAACCGACATTCAACCATAGGATGAGGACCAAGTACAGGAGGACTTGTTTATGGCACAACTCCTCAGTATGGTTTCCTAGGTTGTAAAGAATCCGTGGATGCAAAAAATTTTGAAGTCACATAATGAGGATTCTCAGGCTGAGTCATCACATCATACCATGGAGCGCTTAAAAATGCAAGCTTCTAATGTGCATGAGCATGTGGAAAAGACACCAAACATGGAGACAGGTCCAGTGCAACAAGAAGCACAAGCACAAGACCAGGGAGTGAATGGTTAACCTCCCTCAAGGCAGTAATGCACAACTAGCACAGCAAACTATTCCTCCTCAGTTTGCATCCTATCCTCGTTACTTTGGTGGTGGGTCAGTTTTTCGAGCAATGGCTGGATTACCCACGGGTTATCAGGGATACTTACCTAGAGGGCCACCAGGAATGATGCCTATTGAGGCAGTGAACCCACTTTATGCTAATATTGGTCTACAGCCTGGTTAACAAACTCTGCAGAGTCCTTATTTGATGCCTGGAGTACAAAATGCAGCCGCTGGCTTTTTTCAGCCTAGTGGAAATATAGTAGCTAAGACAAGTGAAATGAATGTTGATAATGCGTGTAAGGGGACTCCCCTTTTTACAGCCACCTATCTATGACAACCTAACACCAAAAAGTGCAAAGCCTAAAGACTATAAAGAGGGTGGTCATGCAATAAAGTTTGAAACCTTCAATGGTCTACAAAATAAGCTGAAAGTTTTGACATTTATACAGCAGTTTGATGCAGTTTACACAAGAGTTAATTTTACTGAGACTTCTAAGGTGAGAAAGGCTGCAACTTTTTTGAAAGGTAATGCTTTGCAGTGGTGGAACATATTGTTGATGCAAGGATATGCACCTGCCACTTGGGTCCATTTTAAACAGTTGTTTGCAGCCCCATGGTTAACTAACACTTTTGAAGTAGATGTCACGACTGCATGGCATAAATTGGACGCGGCAAATTGTACAGATTTAGAAGAGTACAATATGAAGTTTTGGGAAGCACTTTTGCACGTGAGTTGTTACAGGACAGTGCCCCTATCAGAACAAATTGAAATGTATTGTTGTGGCTTGCCTGAAGCCATCAGGGATTATTGTACCAAGCCTAGGGTTACAAATATGGTACAGTTAATTGAAAATGCTGGTATGGCAATTGCATTGTTGAAAGGAAAAGCTGACAGGTTTAAAGGCACTGAAAAGAAGGATTCTCAATTTAAGCAGGATCCTGGCAAAAAGAAGAAGCAATTTCCAGAAAAGACCAGCTTTACAAAGAAGTCTTCTTGGAAGAAAAGATTTCAGCAGCAACCTCAGACTTCTTTTAAACAGGGTAAAGGATAGAAGAGGCCACTTTTTGACAAATCATTTGAAGAAAGAAAGTCTTTAATGATGGTTGGCAAATGCTTTATATGTGAATAGAAAGGCCATATTGCTTCTGAGTGCCCACAACAATCTTCTAAAGATACGTAGGATAAAGATGCACCAAGTAAAAAGAAGCCCAGCATTGGCTTAGTGCCTGATATGGTGGGAGATCAATCAGCTGATGCTACAAAATTGTGCAGAGCTTGGGGAAAGATCAAAGATTCCACAGTGCTTATTTTCTTTGATCCTGGAGCTGCAAACCTTATCTCACCGGCATTGCAGCTAAGCTGGGTATACATCCCAAGGAAATGGGACCAGTTAGATAGGCTCATTTGGCATGCCTAGGACATATTGAACCTCTTACCCCCATTCTTGGCAAACTTCATATGCATATTCAGAGCTATGTGGACACAAGGAGTTCCATATTATGCTTTTAGAGGGTTGTGATGTTCTGTTGGGTATCCCATGGTGCCACAGGAAGCACGCTATCTTGGATACTTACAATAGAACAATTACTCTTGTCCATAGGGGCAAGACTCATGTGTTAGATATGAAGCTTAAAGGAGAGTCTATCCTAGTTGTTTTTGCTTCTGCAATTCCTTTTGTAATAAAAAATCATATTTCTACGTACTTGATTTTAGCAAAGCAAGTTAATGAAGTTGACAGTAATGTGTCTGTACTAGATGAAAGTAGAAGGGCTTTCTTGGATAAATTCAGTGAGTGTTTCTCAAATTCGTTACCAAGAGAGTTACCCCCTGAGAGGCCTGAAGATCATACCATAGATCTTATTCTAGAGACTAGTCCGCCCAATAGGCCACCGTACAGGGTGACTGTGGCACAACAGAAAGAGATTATGACACAGGTTAATGAGCTTTTAGAGAAGGGACTAATTGAGCCTAGTGGTTCTCCGTTTTGTTCACCTGTGTTGTTAGTTCAGAAAAAGGACGGCTCTTGGCGAATGTGTATTGACTACAGAGCCTTGAATAAGAACACGATCAAGAATAGGTTTCCGATTCGGAGGATAGATGACATTCTTGATCGATTACAAGAAGCAGGAATGTTTAGTAGGATAGATTTGAAAAGTGGGTACCATCAAATCAAAATCAAGCTAGAGAATATCCAAAAGACTGCTTTTAGAACGACATTTGGTCTCTATGAATTTTTAGTCATGCCGTTTGGATTGACCAATGCTCCTGCTTCGTTTAACAGGATGATGGATAGAATTTTCCTCCCTTATAGAAGTTTTGTTGGCACATTCTTTGATGATATGATTATCTTTTCAAAGAATGAAAAAAACACCTAGTTGCAGTCTTTCATGAGCTTAAGCGTAACAGATTGCTTATTAATGGTAAGAAAAGTGAATTCTTTTTGGAAGAGATTTACTTCCTTGGGCACATAGTTTCTAAAGACAGTGTGAAGATGGATCCTGCAAAGATAGAAGCAATTGTCTCTTGGCCAGACTTGAAAACCGTTCATGATGTCCGCAGTTTTCTTGGCCTATGCTCTTACTACAGAAGTTTTGTAAGACACTTTGCAGAGATTGCTTCTCCTTTACATGCCCTTGAAAAGAAGGATGTCAAATGGCAATGGACTGACAAAGAGAAATCAGCATTTAGATTTTTGAAGGAGAAAATGACTACAGATCCAATACTTATTTTGCCAGATCTATCTAAGCCATTCCTAGTGCAGTGTGATGCATGTGCAAACAGCATTTGTGCTATATTTGTGCAAAATGGCGGAGTTATGGCATACGAGAGTAGAGTACTTTCTGTCATTGAAAGGACTTACCAAATTTATGAGAAAGAATTATTGGTTGTGATCCATGCACTCTCTAGTTGGAACCACTATTTCCTTATCACCATGAATTGGATGATATGAAAGAGCAATATGTTGATAACGAAGATTTCTCTGAAATCTATGAACAGTTGATCAATGGCCAACATCATGATCATTATATGTTCAAAGAAGGCTTTATCATGATGCATGGAAGACTATGCGTTACAAAACAGTTAAGGCCAAAAGTTTTATTGGAAAGTCATGCTCCACCATATGCAGGACATCGTGGTATTGATGCTACAGTCAAAGCGGTAGAGACTTTCTTTTATTGGCCAGCCTTGAGATCTAATGTTGATGCATATGTCAGATCTTGCCTTGTATGCCAAATGGTCAAATTTGATAGATAGAAGGCACCAGGGTTATTGCAACACTGCCTACTCCAGAAAGTCCATGGGAAAGTATTGCCATGGATTTCATTTTTTATCTTTCAAGAACTTCTTCAAGGATTGATGGAATCTGGACTATCATTTGCAGATTCAGCAAACAGACACATTTCATTTCTGTAAGGAAAAAGATTAAGTTAGAACAAATGGTAAAGATATTTATGCAAAATATCTTCAAGTACCATGGAATGCCACGGTCAATTGTGAGTAATGTTTTTGAGATTCTTTGCGAGTCTTATGTTATGTTATATTGGCTGGTAATTTTAAGCATATGTCGGGCATATGGAATGGTTGAACAGCAGTGCGCAATGTTGTGTTGACTGTGATGCCGTATGGAAATACCAGTGTAGTACTTTGCTTTTGATACATTTGGCAGTGCAATCGAGGACGATTGCAAGGATTTCAAGGGGGAGGACTGTCATGAGGACATGTATTTTTTAAACCTCACTTAACATGTGGATTAATATTTAATCACATGATTAAGTAAATGTTGCACATGTGAGATGCAACTAGGGTTACAGTAAATTTACGAGCTCGGACCCGAGGAAATCATAGAATGTCAAAGGTTAAAGTTACTATAAGCTATGCCACACAAGTACTTGGTGGTATATGGTGCCAATTGTTAGCCTAGGTCATTCATTTGGCCATAAGTGTCAGTTGGTGACACTAGAGAAGTGACATTTAATTGTATCTAACGCCAATCTGATGATCAGAGATGGCACAGAGACACTCGGGAATGCAAATTACCTAGCCAATTTAATTATTGGCCAGTCTGATTATTTTTCAGGGCACCGAAATAATTATTAAAGTAATTTTCAATATTTAAAGACTGAATATTAATATTTAATTATGGATAATGCTGAAAAAACCATTTGGGAAGGCTGACACCGGTCAAAATGTCCATGCAACTGAAAAAAGTCTTTAGAGGCTAGAGAGAGGCATTTTTAGTGTATTCAACCTACAAGAGAGCGGGAGGAGATGCTACTGGTCTGATTTGCAGCCATCGGAGGACCTTTTGAGGAAGCCAAGGACAAGAGAATACCAATCAACAACAAGTGACAGCATCTACAGGTTATTGAGACAGGGCAACAACAGTAAATAGCTGATTTTCTTTAGTTCTTTGCATCTACAAGCTGTTGAGACACGGCAACAGCAGTAAATGATAGATTTTCTTTAGTTCTTCATGAAGAAAGTCTCAATTTTCTCTCTCCTCAACATTCTCTCTCATCTCCCAGCCTTTCTACAACCATGCTCTAGAGATTGCAACATTGAGATCACCAAAGGCTAAGAAATTTCAGATTTCTCTGTTGTAACCCTAATCTGCAGAGTAAAAATTAGGGTTTAGTGGCAACGTCAAGAAGCATGCCAAAAATCGGAAGCTCCAAGACTTGGAGAGAATGCTGAGGAGTGAGAAATTTCAAATTTCTCTATTCTAAACCCTAATCTGCAGAGTAGAAATTAGGATTTAGTAGCAGCCTTGAGAAGCGTGCTAAAAATCGAAAGGTCCAAGACTTAGATTTTTCAGGGCTGAAGGTGAATTTCAACTAAATTTAGATGGAGGACTAGCCAGCCATTCAATTTGGGGCATTTCCATCATCTATGAAGTGGGTGAATAAATGCCTGAATCAAGGGGCAAATCAAATTGAAGACTTGCTGGTCACTTTGGACAGCAAGAGGAGTTTGGATTGCGAAGGGGATCGAGAGAATTCTATTGTAAATCAACTTTTTCTTCAATAAAGCTAAAGAAATACCGAAAGGGGCGCCAATTTTGGGGCCAATCGGGTGTGCATTGTCCAATATCAGTAGGTAAATTTGTATTTTCAGATTTGCATTTATTGTTTGCTGTTGTAATTAAGTTGTAATCAGGGATTTACTACCCATCCATGAAAGGAAGGTTGGTTACAATATTTGCTGCCATAACAAACTCCATGGCATGTGCAGTATCATGCATACGAGCTTGCCTTCTAGTACGACCAACCATGGGAACATCCAAATGGCTATCTTTCATAGTCTGTAAATAATATCTAGGCATTTGTCTTGCCTCCTGACTATGCACAAGCTCTTGCTGAATTTCAGATTCAACACTTTGCTAAATATTCAGATCAGCCATTGGCCAATTTTCTGCATTTTCCAATGATGTAGCTAGCCGAACACTAAGTTCACTTGCTAAAACTCCAGCTGAATCACCAAATGAAATGGGCAACAACCCTTCAAATACATCACTGGAAGCCTGATATGTGTCGAAACCAGTAAGGGATAATTCTGATTTTTCATCGAAAAGTACATCCCTATTAACGAATACCTTTTTAGAGACAGGATCATATAGTCTATATCCTTTGCTCTCACTGTTGTACCCTACAAAAATGCATTTGACAGCCTTGTTATCCAACTTTTTCTAAGCACCTTGGGAATGTGTGCATATGCAAGACACCCAAAAGTACGAAAGCGCCCAACAGAAGGTTTCCGACTGTTCCAAGCCTCAAAAGGCATGATATTCTTTAACGCTTTGGTGGGGCATCTGTTCAAAACATAGCAAGCACACATAACGGCTTCCATCCAAAAACTATGTGGCAATCTCTTTGCTTTCAGCATACATCTGGCCATCTCCATGAGTGACCAATTTTTCCTCTCTACAACCCCATTTTGCTGTGGAGTATAAGCAGTAGTGAACTGATGAGCAATGCCCTTCTGCTTCAAAAAAGAATTCAGCATAGAGGACATATATTCCCCCCCCTCCCCCCCTCTCCTCGGTCCGAATAGAGAGTCTTTATCCTACAGCCAGATTGGTTCTCAACAAGTGCTACAAAAGCCAAAAATGCATCATACACTTCTGTCTTCTTCACTAAAGAATAGACCCAACAGTAGCTAGTAAAGTCATCAATAAAAATCACAAAATAGTAACATCCACCCAGTGACTTTGTCTGCATAGGGCCACATATATCTGAGTGCACTAACTGTAACCTGGCTATGGCTCTAAAAGCAACATCACGGGGAAATGAAAACTGATGCATTTTCCCCAAAATACAACCCTCGCATAAGTGCTCAGGAGGTCTCTCCAAGAGAGGTAATCTATCTAGCATCTGGATATGCTGTAAAAGCATCAAGCTACCATAGTTTACATGCCCCATGTGGGCATCCCATAACTCCATCTATAACATAGCAAGAGTAAGAGTGGACGCTAAATATACTGACTGTTCAACTAAAAGAGTATCCAACTCATATAACCCATGACATAGAGTGCCAGTCAAGACCAAAGTCACGTGTTCCTTATCTCGCACCATGCATTTGTCATCATCAAAGGTGACCTACAAACCACAACGTACCAAAGAAGACTTCTTTATACCTGGCACAAACAAAGCATCCTATAGGTGAGAATAGAGCCATCAATGGCTATGAGCACAATCTCCCCAATACCTCTAACAAGGTATGACGCATTGTTGGCACGCTGTACAGACTTACTTGAGCGCCACATGGCATTCCCTGTCTGCATTCCTAACAAGGAATGTTTTGCCAAATAGGGACGTGATTCTTGATGCATGTCAGAAACAAGACAAGGAACGTTTCGCCAAACATGGACGCAATTCTTGACACATTTCAAGCAAGAACGATATTTTGGCATCCCAAGGGGCCATTCTAGCCATTTCCTATTTCTATGCATTAAACAGCCCCAAAATTCAACTTAATTAATGAATTTTAACCATTCTTTTACAAAGAGAGCAGTTTGAAAGACTTTCAGGTCCCAAATGTAAACCCTAATTTGGGAGGTCCCAAACTTTCTATAAATAGACAGCCTGCCCTACCATCCAATCTAATCTCATTTTTGCAAGTTTAAGGTGCTAGAACTTCATTGTCCACACCCCATTTGCAAAGAACATCTCAATCGAAGCTGACCCATACTTTCTTCGCACATCTGGCACCTGTTTATAGCCTCTACCTCACAGCCTGTGCGACTTCCTACTACGTCTTACTGCACTAGCGTCTTCCCATCAGCTGGTGACATCCTACCAGGTTGTGTTCGCTGTTCATCAAGCTGCGTTTACTGTTTTCTCCCTCCTCACTGCTCCGTTTGTCACACTGATTTTCACGGCATATCTTCCATGTTGCATATGTGGATTGCAATGGCAATTTCCTATTTCCATGTTGCATATGTCGATTTCTCAGCAAGCCCTAGCATATCTTCACAATGACATGGCAGTCGCTATGTGGATGAATCACATATATGATGTGATATGCTGTCCAGAAGTGCATGTGGCCTTGCTCAAAAGTAACAGGCCTTAAAGCATATATTTGCAAGGCATGCCTTTTAGGCAACAATGGTTGTCTCTTCTTGTCTTCCTCTTCAATTGGCTCACCTTTTAAAGCACTTCTAACTAGACAAGAACAATCATAGAGAAGCGATCCGGCCAGTGGCACTTGGTTAGAAGAAGGCTGCAACAGAAGATAAGACCTCTCACAAATGTGAATGTCGGTTGGAAATGAGGCCTATCAGGAGCCTCACATCTCATGCGCAAGACCATGAAACCTCAAGCACCAATGTTTTTCAAGTGTAAAGGCGACTTTGAACTCTTTTGAGCTCTCTCAATGTTCATCCACCATCAGTCATGCTACACAAGTTGTTGACACAAGGGGAGAGAGATTTACGATCTGTATCATACACTTAAAACTTGGGGACATTAGACCATGAACCAAGTTTGTTATGTTCATCTATCATGGTTTCATAAAATGCATGCATGGTAGGCCCCATGAAATGCACATCATCCAGTAACCACCTAAGTAATTATTTTTCTTACATGGAGTAAGACATTCTCTAAATAACAGCAGAAAGAGACAACAGAACCATCCTGCATTACCAAAGAGCAGCTCCATTCGTACACGGAGTAAGTCATTCTCTAAAATAACAGCAGAAAGAAACAAGAGAGCCATCCTGCACTACCAAAGAACAGCTCCATCATTGCTAACATAACTACAACTACAGAGCCTAGCAGTTAATCTACCTGAAAAAAGAAAAGGCACAATGCGGCCACACGATAATTACCTGCCAATCTGGTTGTACAGAAGATGCAGCTGGTGCTAATTTGCTGGTCAATTTGCGTTTGAGTCCCTCGATCTCTGTAAATAGGTTATAGCACTTTGAAGACTGCATCTACATTAAAATAAAACATGCTTCTCAAGTAAAAAAAGAGATGAAGTTTACAAACTGACCATCTTCACCAGGCTTCAAACGTCCACCGGGTAGCTTACAGAAGGTGTTCCCTATTTGTAGCATGAGCACATGAGGATGATTATGCTCTTGTACCTGTCTTTATGCAAGCACTCATCAATTCTCACATATGTAAACTCTATGATACCTGAATTGGCAAACTCGGCTGAAAATGAGAACAGCAGATTTCATGAACATGTAGTATAACAGCAATACTGTCAGTGAACAAACCAGGTCCCATATATGTGACATTCTACGACTGGCCTGTTCACATTATTAATTAATTAGCAACAAAACAAAAAATTATGCCTTTTACAGAAGTGCCTACCAACATAGAGTAAGGAGCTTAGTGAGTAGGAGCTCTTATCGTTCTCTCTGAAATAGCCTTTTACCTTCCCAGCACATTTTAAATACACCTTTGTTACCTCTCACACATCACTAGATTGACCATATTATCAAGATAAACAAAAATTATGCCTTTTACAGAAGTGCCTACCAACATAGAGTAAGAAGCTTCGTAAGTAGAAGCTCTAAAAGTTCTCTCTGAAATAGCCTTTTGCCTTCCTGGTACATTTTAAATACACCTTTGTTATCTCTCACACATCATGAGATCGGCAATATCATCAAGATGGACATATCACTCATAGGTCCAAATCCACTTATACGAATACCAATTTTTACACCTCATCTCAATGGGACACATTTGGATGTCAAGTTATTTATGTGGGCACGTGGCTAATGCGATGAGGATTGTGCAATGCACCCAAGTGCCACCCATGTCAAGGTGATCATAACTTGGGTGGGTCCAAAACTAGGTCCAGGCAGGAGTGACCAATTTGATGAACAGGTATGACCACTGACACAGATTGTAGGATCTGAATGAACCCTTCATACTGATTTGTGACACCAACAATCGTTTTCAAGGCTTGACTATAGGGTTTACAAAGCAAAATTTGAACATTCTGCTTAAATTTTGTCTCCAAACCACCATCTCCTATGTATACTCTAGTACTTATTGGTTGGATGATAGGAATTTTTGCTATTAATATAGAACACATTTATCAAAAACATATTAGCATTCTAGATAGCTCATATGTTTGTCTCGGGCATTGCTAGGTTATTTAGTCTAGATAGCTCATGTGTGAGTCTAACCTATGCCGGGCATGGCTAGGTTATTTAGGCATTTTATTATGGTATTTACGATGCTTATTTGGGGAATTTCATGCTGGCCAACCAGCATTAAATGCTGGCGGGCCTGTCCCTAGTTTGGCATTATTTTCTTCATTATATACCCGGCTCCCTCATTCAATCACGTCATTACCTACAAGTTCTATGGAGAGAGGGAGCTGGTGCCAGTGCCTAGGAGCCAAAGACTCACTGATGTGCGCGTCATTCTTGTGTTTGGTATATGGTTTCCATTTCCAGAGCATATCTTTGAGTTCTCTTCCTTTGCAATGTTCTTCTGTTTTCTTTCTTTTCTATCTTGTGTTCAACAGTTCATTTTAGCACTTGTCTATGCTTCCATTGCTACACCACTTCAGACATAGTATCAAATTGCAAGTTCTAGGTTCTTGCTGCGATTTTTCTGCTGATTACACGTCTTTCTACCCCCTGTTGATCAGGCACTCTATTGCTGCTCATGTTTAACTTGTGTGTACTCTGCTGCTGCTTGTGTTTTCAGACCAGCAACCTGTGTTTTCGGCCTACACCTGGATTCCAGCCTGCAGTCGTCAATTTGCTGCATTAAAAGCTCAACCAACCTGCATTTTTCATTTTCTGCCCCTAACTGTGGCTAGGCGACTATTTGTATAGAACGTTTTTGCTGTTTCTGGCAGTTTTTGATTGGTTTTTCTTCATTTTGCAACAGTTGCCCTTTGTTTCTGATCAGATTTTTGGTTACGCTACATGTTAACTCTCATTTTGTGACATCTTTGCTGTTGGTTTGGCTATATTCTCTCTCTATATACCTTCTCTTCTCTATCTTCTCTTCTTATCCTCTCCACGCAAAAGCAAATTTGGTACATTGTCTATGGAGCTATTCCTCAACCTCAACGTCCTTTTCCTCTTCCCAAAGATTTTGATAAGGGCAACCATGAGAAAGCTATGCACACATGGGATTTGGACGATGCACGTGCAGATTCTGCACTATTTCGGTGTATTTCTAAAGAAGTTCTACTTGCAAGACATCCCTAGAAATATGGTCAAAGCTTTAGATGGTGTATAAGATACCTTCCACCATGCATGCAGTGACCCTTTATGGATAGCTTTTGCAGATGAAGTTTGAGCCGAAGGACACCATTCAACCCTTTTTGCTCCATGTTACACAAGTATAGACCCAACTTTGGCACATACAGTATGCCCTTCCAGAGGCACACCTCATGGGAATAGTACTCTATAAACTCCTCCAGAAGTTTGATGGAGTGGTGAATGCTATGCAGGCACAAACATCATCTACTCATGTGAGCTTTACACATATGTCCTCAATGCTACCTGAGCACAAGGCATCTTTGCATTTATAGGGAAAGCTTTCGTCTCATTATGAAGGTTCTAGTGAGGCCTTTACAGCTTCAGAGAGGCATAACACAAAGAAAAAGTTAATGGCCCAATGTTATCACTATGGTAAAAAGGGACACTTGCAGAAGGACTACAAGGTGCTAGCAATCTCACAAAAGGAGAAAAAGAAGAAGCGGAATACACACTCCTCCAATAAGTCATCCTCTTCCTCAGACTCCACTTCGATCCTCCGGCTAAGGAGAAGTCCAAGACGCAGTCCAAGTGATGCAGTCATCCCTCATGACTCTTGAGTGCCAAA
This sequence comes from Lygodium microphyllum, assembly GCF_053477565.2. Classification (NCBI taxonomy): domain Eukaryota; kingdom Viridiplantae; phylum Streptophyta; class Polypodiopsida; order Schizaeales; family Lygodiaceae; genus Lygodium; species Lygodium microphyllum. The sequence goes on along the minus strand of NC_141141.1, from coordinate 50,036,238 downwards.
GAGGGAGGAGGGTGGTGAGATGGGGCAGCTAAGCTGCATCTATGTAGGTATACAGGAGCACACGTTCTAGAGAGGGACGTCCCTAATGTATCGGCAGGTTCAAATCCAAGAGCTGGGATTTACATTGAAGTTTATGATGGAGAGCAGGATTGGCTCCTAGTCCAAGCTCACATGAGTGGACACTTTGACGATTGAGAAATCCATGGTCACATATGTTTAGAGGCATTTTTGACAAGATGGTCTTGTATGCTACTACAAGACCTGTTGAGATATCGAGCTCTACATGAGCTAGCATCAACTACATGCCTTGGTGATATGGCACAATATTATTCACTGGCGTGTTAGATGACTAACATGAGGATTCTATAGTTGGACTACATCCACGTAGTCCAATCTTAGTTATGACACATTCATTGTGCCACCTCTTCTTTTCTAGCAAGTTCACACTTAGTGACCAGGTGTACATATGTTGTGGACAGCGTGTACATACGTTGTGGTACTTTCATATTAGTCTTTCATCATGTTGTAGACTTAGTTTCTTTGTGTGGAAGAAGAAGATTTTAGCCCTATCTCTCTATATTCTCAAGTCTCCATTGCTTTTGTATATGTGTGCTCTTGGGTGCTTCATCTCTCTTCCCTCTTGTCTATTTTCATGATATCAAAGCCGTCCCACGGCTGCGCACAGCTCGATTGAAGGCTAAGGTGAAGATGTTGGAGCACGAAAGTAAGCAAGCAAGCAACAAGTAAGAAACTCTTCCACCCTGCTCAATTTGCCTTAGGTTATAGCCGTAAGAGGCTCCTAGGGTTAGCAAAGCTGCAGTCTCCAATTGCAATGAAACTTAGTGAGTAAAAAGAATGGTGTATATACTACAGTTAAACTCGTTAGAGCTTACCTGCTGTGATCTTTTGGCATCTAAGCCATTTCAATCTCCGTTCTGGATCTACAACTGGTCCCAATAGCAATTTTTGGATATACTGCAACTTTGGTTGTATCCACCGTTTGCAGATGCACAAGTTACAGATTTCGAATATATAAGGTTTCAAGTATTTACTGGGTTGTAAATAAAAAAGGCATCTATATACAGATTGCAAATTGCAGTTATTGTTTTGCAGTCAATGAAAAAGGCTGCATGTTTAGTTGTGGTGCACCTAGTATCAGCTTGCTTGCAAATTGTAGTTTTTTGCAAGGTTTTCTATTTATCAAAATGTCTGACAACTTCAACTAGATTGTCAACGAGAAGTTTGATAAGAACAATTATCCTACATGAAAGTTCAAAATGACAAATCTTGAAGTGCAAAGGTATTTGGAATTACATTGAAGGAGCCATGGCAGTAGCATCTAAAATTCTTACACGAAATGCTATTGCAAAACAAGTAAAGGATAAGAAAGATTGAGAGGAGACAAAGTAAAGTCATGTATTGACTATCTATCAATATCATAGATAGCATGATGGGCTATTTGCAGAATTTGAAACCCCTGCAATTGCATGGAAGAATTTGGCAAGGTTGTTTGAAGTGAATATGAAGGCCAAAAAGTTGCAGCAAGTCAAAGCTGAACCAAGTGAAAAGAAAAAACATGTCCATTAATGATTATGCCTTAAAGATCAAGAGTAATGTGAAAGCTCTTGGATTTATCAGTGTGGTAGTTAATGATGATGATGCTGTGCATGCATGCTTAGATGGACTTGGAGATAAATACAAAAGCTTTAGGTCATCTATGAATACAAGTGATGATATCTATGCTGATACTTGAGGAGAAAAACCTTGGCTTGGATTCCTTTTTTTCTCAAAGCAAAAATAAGTCTGAACAAGTGTTTTACTCTACTAGTAGAGGTAGAGATCATGGCAAGGACCAAGGTAGTAGTCATGGTCAAGGTTATGATACACAGCAAAATAAAGTAAGATAGTCTTGAGGAAGGGAGAGTCAAAGAGGACAAGTTGCAGATTCTAATAGACAACAAGATTCTGGTGATAGCAGATAGTACTAGCATTGTGGTCAAAAAGGCTACATTTCTAAAAATTGCTTTAAAAAGAATGCTGAAATTAGAAATGGTAAAAGCAACAAGGTGATTATGCATCCAATAACAAAAATAATGATAACAAAAGTAAACAATTGTTTGTTATACAGTACTTCATGAATACTATGACTACTGATAGTTCATCAAAGAATGATTCCGAGCTATGTGGAGACAATGGATAATAGAACTCACCTCAACACTCATGTTAAAAATGTTCCTTTGAGTATGCAAGATGGCAAAACCAAGTACTAAACTAATGTACTACATGTACAAAATATTACAAAAAACATGGTTTCTGTTAGTCAGATGATAGAACAGGGATTGCAGGTTCAGTTCACATCTAATAGTTGTTATGTAGAAGATCTTAAAAATGATTGCAAGTTGATTACAAAAGAAAAACGTGCTGTCAGATTATTTATTCTTGATGTAAGTCTGTCCAAAATGGATACTGCCATGTTTGCACAAGGTTCAGGTGTTGTGGCTGATATTGAAATTTAGCATAAGAGAATTGGTCATGTGAATGTGCAACAGCTGAAAGACATGCAATCAAACCAAATTATGGATAGCTTGTCTAAGTTTAGGGTTGATGAGATGCATAAAGTATGTAAAGCATGTCACTTTGAAACATGTGTTTCCACATGAAAAGCATATATACAAGAAGCCACTTGAATTGATACATTCTGATGTGTGGTGTCCTACAAAGACTGCAACTTTGAGTGGTTGCAGATATTATGTTTCCTTCATTGATAATCATACTCGCAAAGTATAGGCTTACTTTATGTGTGAGAAAAGTGAGGTTTGCTCACTTCAAAATATTTAAGGCTTTGGTTGAGAAGGAGACAAGGTTGCATATTAAATACCCAAGGTCAAATGGAGAGGAAGAATCTCTCTCCAATGAGTTTTTTTATTTTTTGTAGAAAATTTGTATAAAAGTAGTATATATGTAGACATATTCCGCAGCAAAATGGAGTTGCTAATGAGTTTTTTTATTTTTTGTAGAAAATTTGTATAAAAGTAGTATATATGTAGACATATTCCGCACCAAAATGGAGTTGCTAAGCGGAAAAACATGCATATTGTAGAGGTGGCTCATACATTGATGTCAGAAAAAAACTTACTTCATTACTATTGGGCTGAAGCAGTTGCTATTGCTTTATACATTATGAACAGGATACCCACTGCTATTGTACATAGTATGAAACCTGAAGAGAAGTTTATGTGTAGAAAGCCAAGTCTGTCCCATTTGAAAGTATTTGGATGTATTGCTTATATGCATAAGCCTGATGAGTTGCACAATAAATTGGATCCCAAAGTAGAAAAATGTGTATTTATTAAATATTCTCGAGCAAAAGGAATATAGATGTTATAACCTTGTTACACTTAAGCTGAGTTAGAAAGGGGGATGTTTTTTATTAAATGAGTACCTAGTATAGTAATGTACAAAATACAATTGGGATTGATGAGCATGAGAGTGTGGTTGTGCAAAAAACAGGTCAACGGCCATAGACATAGAGTGAACCACAAGAGTCTCCTAGTTATGGTTTTGTTTATAGACCTTGGAATAGCAAATTGAGATCACAAGTTACTCCACCAAGTACATCACAAATATCAAGAAAAGATAAAGAGAAAGTTAGAGACTCGTCTATTGTGATAGATGTATCATCAGGTTTCTCTCATGTTGATACTGATTCAGATGGCTCTGAGTAGAGCTTAGATGAGAAATTTGGGATTCCTCTATTAAGCCACCTAGTGTGCAGAAGGCACAAAAGCATGCTAAAGCACCTGATAGTGATCCAAGTCCACGTATGTCAAGTAGAGTGAGAAAGCTGACACAACAATTGACATATGATAGCTATGTAGCTTATCACTATGTATACATGGCTAAGGTTATGCAAGATGTGGAACCCACTTATTTTGAGGATACAGTGGGTAATGAATATTGGGATCGTACTATGGATGAAGAAATGGTTACACTTATGGATAATGACAGATGGGAGTTTGTAACAAAACTTTTCTATATCAATTGTTATGAAGATATATTGGCTCAATGATTCCAAATTAATTTTATGCTCATATACTTTGAAAAACGATTAATATTATTTAAGTGTTTCAAAATATAATTAAATGTTTATCTATCTATCTAAGGATAGTCAATGGCAAAACGCCCTATAATTATACTTGGATCGTCATTGACGAGATACCCAAGAGAAATTAAAAGTTTAATGGAGTGGTTAGACTAACCAAAAAGCTCAAATGACTACACCGCCGTATGGCTAACCATCAATTACTAGTGATTCTGGCTTCACGCAGGCGAGTTGCAGCCTGCAATCCGAACTAAAGCACTCGGATAGTCACATCGACTAGAAGCCCATATAATTAGTGATTTTAGAAAGTGAAACTAGATGCTCATAATGAAAGAAACAAACCATGAACCAGTGAACTTATATAATGAACTCTCCAGAAGCTAAATTTGGTATCTCCTAAAATTGAGGAGATTACTATTTTTGAAAGTTGCTCAAATGTAAATTCTATTCGCGTCAAAGGCACAAGAATTTCGCAATGAACAATTTTGTTTTCAATAGCTATCTCAAATTCTTAACCATTTGAGAGATTTTTAGAATAGAATATTTGAAAGCTTCTTTCTCTAGAAAAGTAACATGTGGTATATAGAATAGTACGTGTCATTTTGAAGAGACAAGTGGGACACTTGTCATTTTCAACAAACACTTATCATTTATAGCATCGACTTCCCACTTTTGAGTACCCAAGCCCCATACCTATATATTAGAGATCTCTCTCTTTATTTGGAATAAGCTCTCATGCTAAAATTTCAGCCACATACTTTGTACTCTCCTATCTATCTCTCATTCAAGAAGCACTTTCTACTTAGCTTGATCTAATCCAAGCACTAAAGAAGAAAATCGGTTTGCTACTCCAAGTTTCCAAAAATTAGGGTTTCAAAACCCTAATTTTCAGAATTGTAGCAAATCAACCCTTTTGTATATGGTTCAAATACTTGGTGCCCATGGTTTTATTTCAATAAATTCTCGTAAAGAGAGAGGGGACGATTCCTCTCTCAATGTGGTGTCAACTCTCTTATTTCAATAAATTCCCGTAAAGAGAGAGGGGACGATTCCTCTCTCTCTCTCTCTCTCTCTCTCTCTCTCTCTCTCTCTCTCTCTCTCTCTCTCTCTCTCTCTCTCTCCCCTAATTTTCATGGTGATAATTGACTGAGTTGGTTAACTTCAAAGTATTGTTATTCTCATGTTCTTCCCAGCGCTTACATTGGTATCAGAGCAAGGACTTCTTTTTTGCAAGAACTTTTCTGGGTGACAATCTTTAAGCCCAACTTTCTCACCATGTCAAGAGGCGAAGAGAATTTTAGGGAACCACCGGAAGGCTCCCGACACTCTGTATCCATATACGTCCCTGATTATGAGAAGATATAAAGATACAAGGAGCTAGAAGTCAATTCAGAAATTCTAGCTTTGATAAAGAGAAAGACTAAAGCATGGGCTGAAGCGAAGGTATTTGAAGTTTTCCTTACTAAGACAGTTATTGAGACAAATGATATTACACCTACGAAGACCTATCTCAACGTAAAAGATATCAATGTTATTGATACAATTAATTCTATGAAAGGTAACACATCACCTATCATTCGAGGATCCACCCAAGCAATGACTTCAAAGTCTCATCATACACAAGCTCCTTCCTCTTGTCCGAATAATCCCTCCATGGAGAAGGGCAAGGAGAAAGTCAAAGAACTGGTCATTTTCATGGTAGCTAAATCTCCAAAGATGCTTTAGCAAAGGAAAACAATACTAAAAGAGACTTCAACGTGTCAAGTTTGACGTTTCTATGGTAACAGAGATTCTCAGAAAGCTATATCTTTTACTAGACAATTTGATGGTTCTTTTGGCAATGAAGATTACACAAAAAAATCAAAAATTAGATTGGTTAAAATGCATCTACAGGATGCCGCTTTGAATTGGTGGCTCAAAGTTACTCAAGAGAGAAAGGAACCCAAGTCTTGGAAAGACTTTAGGGAGATGTTCAACAAAAAGTTTCTACCTTCATCCTTTAAAGCCAATGTGCAGCAAGAATGGGATGAGTTGAAACAAAGCCATAGAGACAATGTTAAAACATATATCAACAAGTTTGTAGCTATTTCTCTTAAATTTTACATCTAAAGTTCCTTCCAATATGGAGATGAGAAAGTTTATCCATGAATCATATTCAAGGTTACAGCGAGCTGTCAAGATGTTAAAGCCTAATACTTTAGAAGCAGCCCAAGATGCGGCCTTAGAAACTAAAGGATTGCATATGCCACGAATGCTTAGTAAAGCCTCACCAGAAGAACCACAAAGGAAGAAGACAAGATGTTTGACCAAAAGAAGTCAAATAAACAAGAACCAAAGCATAAGGATGATGGTTCATCACCTTTGCCATCCAAAGAGTAGCTAACATATCAGCAGTTAGTAGAATATACAAGAGGAGGACAATGTTTCTCTTGTGGAGAAAAAGGGCATATGGCTGGTCAATGTTCTAATAAGGCAAAGAAGGAAAATAAACCCCAAAAGACACCTCAAGTAAATGCTGCACCTAAGGAATCCTTGCAAGAGGTTGAAACTCTATCAGAGAAAAGGAAGCTTTTTATGTCTTAGGGTAAGATTGCTAATCAACTTGCATTTTGATAGAGAGACTACATATTATTATATCCATCCTCGGATTATCGAAGCCCTACATCTACCAAAGGAGAGGTTTGGAACCCCAGAAATGTCAAGTACTGCTTTTCAAGGAATGGAGTCTAAAAATACATTACTCCCATTCTTGGGAAACTACAAATTGAGATAGGAGATTATATAGATTATAAGAGTTTTGTCATGAGAGATCTTGCTCATTGTGATGTTGTATTAGGAATAAGTTGGCATAGAAGAATAGATCCGGCCATTGATTGAATCAAAATAAGTATAGATTCCCTTCAAGGATAAAATTGTATTTTTTTATGTGGAGTGGAAGAAAACTTTATTCCTATCTTATCCCATGTACAAATTTATAAAGCAATGAAAAAGTCTACTTCTTGTACTTGATTTTTGTCAAAGATTCTAACAAAGAGTCTAGAATTAAAGAGTCCATCTCATATATGAATGAGGACCGAATGAGTTTCTTAAAGGAGTATGAAGATTTTTTTGCAGACACTTTACTTCACGAGTTACCACCAAAGAGGCCAGAAGATCATCACATTGATCTCATTCCTGGGAGCTCACCTCTAAATAGGCCACCCTATTGTGTGAGTCCAACACAACAAGAGGAGAATATGAAACAAGTGAATGAGCTCTTGGAAAAGGATCTTATAAGATCCAGTTCCTTACCTTTTTATTCTCCAGTCCTTAGTGCAAAAGAAAGATAGGTCTTGGCACATGTGTACAAGGCCCCCAGCAAAATTACAATTCGAAATAGGTTTCCCATTCTAAGAATTGATGATATCTTTGATAGATTGGATGGCTCCAAAGTATTCAGCTAGATTGACTTGAAAAGTGCATACCATTAGAGAAAGACTGCTCCTCAAGATATTCATAAAACACGATTCAGGACAACTTTTGGTTTGTATGAGTTTCTTGTGCTACCATTTAGTCTCACCAAAACTCCTGCAACCTTTAATAGAATAATGGAAAGAATCTTTGAAGCACATCGAGAGTTCACACGTCTTTCTTTGTTGATATTTTGGTTCATTCAAAAGATGAATAAGAGCATAAGCAACACTTGAAAATAGTGTTTCAAGGACTCCACAAACACAAACTTTATGTGAATGGCAAAAAGAGTGAATTTTTCCCAAAAAAGATTCACTACTTAGGCTATATTGTATCCAAAGATTGAATTTGGAGGATCCAAAAAAAGTCAAGACTATTGTAGAATGGCCAGAATTGAATAGTGTTCATGAAGTTTGAAGTTTCTTGGGATTATGCTATTATTACAGGAGATTCATTAAACGGTTTGCAGCAGTGGTTGCTCACCCATTTTACTTGATTTAACCAAGAAAGCAATGCATTTCAGTGGACCAAACTAGAGAAGAAAGCTTTTGAAACTCTAAAATTCTATATCAACAAAAGGTTTGTTTCGATTATACCTAATTTGTCAAAACCTTTCTTTGGAGAATGTGATGCTTCAAGGATTGCATTGGTGCAGTCTTAAAACCAAGAAGTGCATGCAGTTACTTATGCAAGCAAAAGGTTACGAAATACAAAAAAGAATACTACTAGCGATAAAAAGGAGCTAATAGCCATTATTCAAGCTTTAAAAGATTGGAGACACTATGTTTTAGGTTGAGAATTTCTCATCAAGACGAACCATGATGATTTGAGACATTTTCTCAACCAGCCAAAGATTTCTAAAAAGCATATTCGATGGGCCAATTATTAAGCTCAATTTAACTTTTAAATACTGCATATTCTTAGGAAGCAAAACAAAGTAGCTAATACCCTGTCAAGAAGACCTCAAATTCATGCAATGTCCATGATTCATCATACAGATTTCACTACTATGAGGGACATGTATGCTTCTAATGAAGATTTTAAAATCATCTGGGAACGTTTAAAACTTGGTATAAGGATAAACTCCTATGTTATCAAAGATGGATTTCTTTTGATGGAGAATAAGTTATACATTACTAAAGATTTCAAGCCTAAAGTAATGCAAGAATGTCATGCGGCTCATCGTGGTATTTTGGCCACAACTAAGGCACTTGAAATGTATTTCTTTTGGCCAAGTCTTCGACAAGAGATTGAACAATTTATCAAAGAATATCTTGTGTGCCAAAAGATTAAGTTTAATTGCCGAAAGTCTATAGAGCTTTTACGACCATTATCAATTTCGAGCCAACCTTGAAAAAGCATTGCTATGGATTTTATTTTTGGCTCACCGAAATCAACAAACTGCAATGATAGCATATAGACTATTATTGACAGGTTTAACAAACAAACTCATTTCATTCCAATCAATAAGACTATCGAGTCTCAACATATGGCCAGAATATTTATTCAACAAATCTTTAAATATCATGGGTTACCACAATCCATGGTAGGTGATAGAGATCCATGAGCCACTAGTCTCTCTTGGCGAGCTCTTTTTGAAAATTTGAGTACAAAGCTTGCTTTTCTTTTATTCCTATCATGTGAAGCCAACCAACAATGGAAAAAGTATTTACGTTTGATAAAATATGCCTATAACAACACAATTCATATTTCTATAGGTGAAGCACCATTTGAGATCATATATGGATAATCACTCTTACTACTTATTCTCAAAACTAAGGAGAAGATATTTCATACCGATAAGTTCCTATATGATATGGATACAGCTTTTACCAAGTCACACAAGCTATCCAAAGATCTCAAGAAAAACAAAAAAAAGCAGCAGATAAGCATAGAAGACACTTGATTTTACAAAAAGAAGATTAGGTTTGGCTAAAACTTGATAAAGCTCGTTTAAGAAGCTCTAACAAGTCTTCATACCAAGTCACTAAGCTCGCAACAAGAAATTATGAGTCATTTTAAGTCATTGAAAATATTAATGATGTTTGTTGCAAGTTACAACCTCCAAAGCATTAGAGAATTCACAATGCTCTTCATATCCATCTTTTGAAGCCTTATGAAGCGCATTCACTATTGGAACTTATAATAGAGGATTCACCTGAAGTAGATGAACAGGAAGAGATACTTCAACCAAAGCAAATAGTCTTTCATATGACCAGGAAACGAGAAAGAAACATTTCTTAAATATTCCTTCTGAAATTTTGCTCTCATTTAGATTCTAAATGGATGCCAAAAGAATATGTAAAAGACTATCCACAAATACTTGCAGCTTATGAAAAAGTTATAAGATCAAAAATACTTCAAGCAACGTCTTAAGGACAAGACAAATTTCAAAAGGGAGAGATATAACAAATCTTTTATATATCAATTGTTATGAAGATATATTGGCTCAATGATTTCAAATTAATTTAATGCTCATATACTTTGAAAGGTGATTTATACTATTTAAGTGTTTTAAAATATGATTAAATATTCATCTTTCTATTGCAGTCAATGGCCAAAACGCCCTGTTATTATACTTGGATCGTCATTGATGAGATATCCAAAAGAAAGCAAAAGTTTAATTAAGCAGTCAAATTGACTAGAAAGCTTAAATCACTAAGACTTTTACACTCCAATAGTCACATTGATTAGAAGCCCATATAATTAGTGGTTTCAAAAAGTGGAACCAGAAGGTCATAATCAAATAAACAAACCATGATCTAATGAACTTATATAATGAAGCTTTCCAAAAGATAAATTTGGTGACTATTAAAATTTAAATATTACTATTTTAAAAGTTGCTGGAATGTAAATTCTATTCGCATCAAAGGCTCCGAAATTTCGCAAGAAACAATTTTATCTTCAGTAGCTATCTCAAATTCTTAACCATTTGAGAGATTTTTAGAGTAGAAGGTTTGGAAGCTTCTTTCCTTAGAAAAGTAGCATGTGGCATTTAGAATAGAACATGTGTCATTTTGAAGACAAGTGTGTCCCTACACTTGTCATTTTCAACAAACACTTATCGTTTTTAACCTCTATTTTTCACTTTTGAGTACCCAAGCCCCACACCTGTATGTTGGAGGTCTCTTTTCATTTGGAATAAACTCTCATGCTGAAATTTCAAGCACATACTTTGTACTCTTCATCCAACAAGCACTTTTCACTTCGCTTAATCTAATCCATTGATCTAATCCAAGCATCAAAGAAGAAAATCAGCTTGTTGCTCGAAGTTTGTAGAAATTAGGATTTCAAAACCCTACTTTTCAGAATTGCAGTAAATTAGCCTTTTCGTAAATGGTTGAACAAGTACTTGGTGCTCATGGTTTTCTTTCAATAAATTCCTATAAACAAGGAGGGTCCGGTTCTCTTCTCAATGTGGTGTCAACTCTCTTCTCTCTCTTCTCTCTCTCTCTCTCTCTTTAATTTTCATAGTGATAATCGATCGAGTTGGTTAAGTTCAAATTCAAAGTATTATTATTCTCACGTTCTTCCCAACGCTTACAAAGTTAGTACCCTAACCTGAAGGCAAAAAAACCATTGACGGCAAATGGGTTTACAAAATCAAGCATAAGCTAGATGGATCTATTGAGCACTATAAGACACAACTGGTGGCCAAAGGGTATGCGCAAACTCATATTATTGATTATGAGGAGACCTTTGCTCCAATGGCTAAAATGGCCACTATAAGGACTGTCATAGCAGTGGCTACATCAAAAGGATAGATCATACATAATGGATGTTAAGAATGCCTTCTTGCAGGGGGAGTTGTAAGAGGAAGTTTATGTTGAGCAACCACCTCGTTATGTAAATGAGAATCATCCAGATTATGTATACAGGCTGCATAAGGCCTTATATAGACTGAAGCAAGCACCTAGGGCATGGCATGACAGGATTACAAAATACCTTGTCAGCATTGGATTTCGCAGAGCACAAGCTAATCACTCACTCTATGTATGTGAGAGTGATGCAGGTATTGTGGTCATTACTATATATGCGGATAATTTGATCATTGTGGGTGATGCTGAAACAGAGATTGACAGTGTGAAGGGTCTTCTCAAGGCTGAATTTGAGATGAAAGATTTTGGAGAGCTGTGCTATTTTCTCAATATAGAGATAATCAAGATTCCAAAGGTATATGGTTGTCAAAGGAGACACTATGCATTGGATATGTTAAAGAAGTATGGTATGACTAATTGCAAGCCTAATTCTATATCTTTGGATGTTAATGCTAAGCTTAGTGCACATGAGGGTGACTTGATTAAGGATGTCATTATGTATTGGAAGATTGTGGATAGTGTTATCTATGTGACAACCACTAGACTAGACTTAAACTACACAATTGGTTTGGAAAGTCAGTTTATACAACTTCCACAGAAGCCACATTTGGATGGAATGTGGCACACATTTGACTATGCCTTATTCTACAATGCAAGTGTACCATTGGATTTGCATCGTTACACAGATGCAGATTGGCCTGGTAGTATTTCAAATAGATCTACTAGTTGTTTTATGTTTTCCTTTGGGAGTGCTACTATTACTTGGAGCAGCAAGAAATAGCCGATAGTTACCTTATCTAGTACAAAGATACTACACTTGCAACATGTAAGATAGCTTGGTTACACAAACTACTTGGTGATTTGAAAATGCAAGTGGATAAGAAGGTCATCATCTACTTTGATAACCTTAGTAGCATTCAATTGGTTAAAAAACCACTGTATTATGCACGGACCAAACACATAAAGGTCCATTACCATTTCATTCAAGACCGGATTCTAGCAAGTGATATTAACTTGGTTTATGTTAACACAAAGAATCAAGTTGCTAACATTTTTACCAAGGCCTTGAGAGTTCAGAACTTCAACGCTTCGGGACTATGCTTGGAGTGCACGAGCTCATATTGAGCTCAAGGGGAAGTGTTAAGATGTCAAGCTCTACATGAGTTGGCATCCACTACATGCCTTGGTGATGTGGCACAAAATCCTTCACTGGCGTATTAGATGACTGACATGAGGATACGCCAATGATTCTACAATTGGACTATACCCATATAGTCCATCCTTGGTTATGGCATGTTCATTGTGCCACCTCTTCTTTCCTAGCAAGTTCACACTTAGTAACCACATGTACATACGTTGTGGTACTTTCATATTAGTCTTTTATCATGTTGTAGACTTAGTTCCTTTGTGTGGAAGAAAAAGAAGATTTCACACCTATCTCTCTATGTTCTCAAGTCTCCATTGCATTTGTGTGTGTGTGCTCTTGGGTGCTTCATCTCTCTCCCCTCTTGTCTGTTTTCAAGACATTGTTGACAAACACAGAGATCTATTATAACTCTTCTCTTTTTTTAGGAGCTGGTATTATCAACATCAACATTAGGTTCTCTCCAAAGCACCGTGGTGGTGGTTTGATCACCCACAGCTTGAGTATCCATGGTTCTACTCTAGTGGTTCTTTGTTGTATGGCCTATGATTCGCTTTTTGTATCATTGTATTATATCGGATTACCCACAATCAAAGAGAGGGTGTTAGAAATCTAGACAGCTCATATGTGAGTCTGACCTATACCTGGCATGGCTAGGTTATTTAGGCATTTTATTATGGTTATTATGATGCTTATTTGGGGCATTTTATACTGGCCAACTTGTCCCTATTTTGGCGTTATTTTCTTCTTTATATACCTAGCTCCCTTATCATTCAGTCACATCATCACCTCCAAGTCTTGTGGAGAGAGTGAACGGGTGCCAATGCCGAGGAGCCAGCCAGTGACTATTATACGCATCATTCTCGTATTTGATATATGGATTTCATTTCTCGAGCATATCTTTAAGTCCACTTCCTTTGCAGTGTTCTTCTGTTTTCTTTATTTTTTGTCTTATGTTCAGCAATTTATTTCAACACTTGTCTATGCTTTCATTGCTACACCACTTCTTACAAAATATGCTATAAAATCTTAGTTTGAAGATATTTTCAAATCCACAAGCCCTAAGAGACACAATTAAAAGTCCCTAAGTACCAGTCCTATGCTATCTAACAATGGCTTCAAATCAACTATACAAACAATCCTAGGAAGAGGGTAGATATCCATTTCATGACATCGATTTGTTTTCACATCATAAGGCATTGGCCATAAGAAACAAACTTATGATAGAGAGATAAAGAGGCCCATGAGGAGCTTGCCAACTTTATCATTGGACTTTGAAAGGTGTCCCCACTAGTGAATGGGAGATGTCAACTATTAAAGAAAGAGACCCTATGCACCAAAAAAATGAAAACGGATTCCATGTATTCACTTGAATCAAACTAGAATGGAGCATTGGGATATTTCACCTCATAGTAGCATGGTGTATTGCTTAGAAAAGCAACCACAAATGCATCTTCCTTTGAGACAAGCCTTTCACAATAAGTTTTTGACATTTTCTCATGTTGGGGAAGAGGCTCTTGTCCCTTGTTCTTCCCTATAGTGTTTAACATCATGAGCTTCTACTCAAGAGGCACCACATAGCTAGCAACCCCTCGCCTCCAACTGCACCTAACTTAGAAATGTTCTAGTCTTTTAAGCTTAGTCAATATGAGAAACTAAATTGAACACAAAATCTTATATCTCCCTTGTGGAAGCTCGTGATGTTGTCGTCATCACAATGTGGGAATTTGTCTAAAATTTCTTATGTTTCATATCACCATCAGCACAAGCTCCAATAACTCAATAAACTTTAGTTGAGCAAAGAACTATGTACCAAAAAAGCTCCAATAACTCAAGAAACTTAAGTTGAGCAAAGATCTATTATCTATGTATCAAAAGCATGTACAATCTCTCTAATTTTATGCACAAAGCACTTCACAAAAAAGAAATGGGTTATAAAAATGGCAAATACATGTAATCTGATGCAGAAATCCCTCCAAATTTTGAATTAAAGGCCATTTTGTGAACACTGATCCTTACCAGTAAAATTCCTTCGACGCATTTCCGCATCCCTTCCTTCATATAGCTGTGTGGCATGAAAATCGAACGCTATCAACGGTATGGCAACAAAGATACAGGACGGGGGATAGGAATTACAGAGCAAACCCTAGGCCACAGAAGACGATACTTTTGCTTCATACGAGCCAGGCGATCGGCCACGGATGTGTCCTTCTCCATCTTTACATCCTTGCTGCCAAAGCTGTAATTGGAGAGTGAATACACATTCACGACCGGTCCAGAAAGCATAGTCATGGCGGGACGCGCTGTTTAGCAGGTGGCTGCTCGTGTGTACATATCGAGGGCAGAGTGGTCTAATCTTGCTTCGTGACTAGTCTAGTTCTTAATTCATCTCAAAATGAATCCATGAACGCTCCTGAGGAATCGTACTACAAACTTCTTGACTAAGGCTAAGGAAAAGTTTAAGAGACCTCGCATGCAAATAGCTCTACTTAGTGACAAGGGCCCTCTTAATCATGAGTCTTAAGCTTTGGAATGTAGTTGGAGCCCTAGTTTGAAGCACGTTTGAGCTACCACGAGCAGAATGCTCAGATGGGGGCTACATGCCCAAATGATTCCATCTTATCCATGTGGAAATTTACCCTACATGCAAGATCACCTACAAACACCTTGGACTGTGAGTAGGGTTCTTTTGGATTTATCCATGTTCTGCATGAATGTGTTTCAAATATTTGTTAATTTGAAGGAGCAAAGAAGGATGCAACATCCACTCAAAACCAAAATGGAAGCAGCAACCCAATGCCAATGTTTATTTTTTAAAATGGAGTTTTTTTGGGCCTTCATTATATTATTTTATGCATCAACCATTTGTAATGTGTAAGATGTAATTTATTCCATTTAATCCAAGCAAATGGACAAACTTCATTATTCTTGTAATATTTTGTGACAATCAAGCTCACTCCCATATAAATTATAATACCTCCCAAAGTTAGAAGACTTACAACAACAAATGTTAGGGTTACAAGCGTACAGCTCCTATTCAATTTGTCTAGTTAGGTCCATTTGTTGAGAGTGAGTGAGAGTAATGAGAGGAAAGCAATGGTGGAATGTGAGGTCGAAGCTATGTAGTGCGAGGGTTAAGAGAGAAAACCTCACAATAGTATTTTTATGGATACAATAAATGGTACCTTGTTATCTTTACTTATATATGACTATACATTGTGTACTTATATACAAGGGGTGCCCAAGTGGCTATCAACCATTGGCTTTTAGCCCAACAACCTTTCTCACTTAAAAGCTAGTGCATCTTTATGGAAGTATAAGAAGAAATTGAAGATACTATCTAATGTCCATTGATACTTTATAGTGTACAGAGTGCTTAAAAGGTAAACTCTATAAGAATATTTGCAAGGTTATCATCTGTATGGACATTAACAAACTCCATGTCCTTTTTTTCAAGCATCTCCTCGATGAAGTTATACTTCACCTCAATATGCTTTGTTTTTCTATGAAAGATAGGGTTCTATGCTAAGCGAATGGCATTTTAACTATCACATCTACTATCATAACCAAGTCATCTCTACTAGAATAACCAAGTGAATTTTAATGCAGTCATCTCTACTATAATAACTAAGTCTCCCACGAGACGGAGTAAGCCATAGAGCTTGATTGCAAGCCTCATTGGATGCAATATACTCAGCCTCACTAGTAAATCAAGCCATGCATGGTTGTAATCAAGAGACCCAAGAGACCACACCATGTGTAAAAGAAAGATAAAACTTATAGTAGTCCTCCTAAAGTCTATACTCCCAACAACAGAATCATGACCTCCATCTCCAATAACAAATGCATTCTTCCTTTTGAAGCATATGTACATAACTCTAGTGACATTCAAGTAAATGCAAGAGTGTTTACCCATAAGCACGAGCTTTGTTTTAGTAGAAATGAAATCATTCTACTATTTCCAAATCCAAATAGACTAACAACTATCCTTATCACATTCCAAGCCTTTATAATTTTATTCATAAAGCTTCCCGTTTATACCTAGATATAATTTATATCTATTTGTCATCAAACCCTCTCTCTCGATCCACTCATGAACAACTATCTCTAGACTAGTTTTAGTTTTCTACACCTTTGTTACAAGCACATCAAGTGCTCTTTGAGGGAAAGCATCATCACTCTCATAAGCTTGAGATAATAGCTCAACAAGAACTTGAGTCTTATTATCTTTGCCCAAACATGACCAAATTGATATCTATTTATCACCCAATCTTACTAGCTACCTCCAAACTACTTTCACTTCTCTATGCCTCTCTTCATGATACTCTTTACCACCTTCTGACACTTCTTGCCACCTACTAACTATTTCCACAACATAGGCAATGTTTGAATGCATAGCAACCATGGCATACATCAAGCTAGTAACTATGAATACATAATGAATCTTGTAGCCTTCTGCCAATCTAACTTGGGGCTGTTGTCCTCTTGGGTAAGTTTAAAATACGGATGCAATGGAACATTGATTGCATTTTCCATCTCTATATTAAATTGCCCTAATACCTTTCCAATGTATTTCTTCTAAGACAAATAGAGTATATTCTACATCATGTACATGCTAAGAATGTGACGAGCATAATGCACATACCAAGAATGTGACCAATATTCCCCAAGTCTTTCTTGTCAACAATTTCATGCAACATTTTTTTAAATGTATCCACATCTATGACTAACTTCCTAGCAATCAATATATCATCCACATAGAGAATTAAAACTATAAGGTTGCCATCCATAGCCTTCCTAGTGTATATGCAACACTTGGTCTCACTTCTAGTGTACCCCTAAGGTTGTATAGAGGCATCTAACTTATGACCATTCGTGGGATCCTATTTTAAACCACATGCACTCTTACGTGGTTTATATATCTCTTTTTATTTTTGCCTTCCACAACAAACCCTTCAAGTTATTACATATAAATGTCCTCATGCAAATCTCCATATAGGAAAGTTATATTTACATCGATTCAAATGAGCTCCATGCCTTTCTTAACAACCAACGTAAGTACCACACATATTGAATCCCCTTTTCTTACTTAGATCTCTTGGCCACCAATCTTACCTTATACTTGAGCAATGTATCAAATGGGGATACCTTCAACTTGTAGATCCACTTGCATGGCGATTCATGTTTGGCTTGAGACGAAGACAAAGGAATTTACTTCCAAGTAGCATTTTTCACCAATGAATCTGTCCCTAGCTAGCCTTTTTACACTTATGATTGTCATCCCTAATCATGGTATCAATATAATAAGACGACTCACACTACAATCTGTAACCATGACATAGGTCTAGAGACAGAGTGCATTTATCTAGCTATCTAGAAATCCTTGTAGACCACCATAAAATCTTTAACCATGACATAGGTCTAGAGATGGGGTGCATTTATCTAGCTATTTAGAAATCCTTGTAGACCATCATAAAATTGGCTCAATAGGAGCATGTGGCTATCCAACTCATCTATCCTAAAAAACATGAGATTATCTACCTACCAGTAGTACTCCCATCTCAACATTATTTTGGCTATCCAAACCCTGCATCATTTGGAGCAGTCTATATATATTGCTCAGGTGATGGTTGTCTATCCTCCTAAAACACCATTATATGGATCTTAAGTGTTTTAATGGGTTGTCTATGATCTTATCCTCCATTAAAAATGATATCATGGTTGATACTATGTTCTTAGACTCCGGATCCTATAACTAATAGCCCATTTCTCTTGACTCTCCATATCCAAGAAAGATATACTTCTTGGACTATAGCCCATTTCTCTTGACTCCCCATATCTAAGAAAGATACACTTCTTGGACTCAGGATCAAGATTACTCCTCTTGTTCTAAGGTAGCTGACATAAATGCTTCATAACTAAAGACATTATGTGATCATAACTAGGCCTCTTTCCAAATCATAACTCCTCTAATTATTTTCCATCCAATGGCTTTACTAGGATATATGTTTATCACATGCACTATGATCTTTATAGTTGCAACCCAAAACCCATCAATGAGACTAGCGTTAAAAAACATACTATAGACCCTTTCCTAAATGGTCGTATTCATATTTTCAACCACACCATTTTGATAAGATTTTCAAGATCTATCAACTCACTTTTGATATTATAACTTTCACAAAAGTTCATCAACACATGAGAAGTATATTCACTACAATTTTCCATTTATAAACACTTATGCTTTTTGCTTGACCGATTCTGTTAAAATGCCAATAACTTTTGAAATATATCTAGTATATCACTCTTCTTACAAAGAGGGTAAGTCCAAATCTTCCTAGCATCAAAATATAAAGCTCCACTCGATGAGACCATAGGCATAAGCCCACATAAATCATTATGAACTAAATCCTAGCACTCTAATCTTCTAGTACCATCACCTCACTATGAGACAATTTATCTTATTTACCAAAAAGACAATTTTCATAAAAACCAAGACAAAAAAGTTTCAAACACAAAAGATAATTCAAAGGCACAAATCTTTTATTCTAATATTTGACTTGTGCCTTAAATAATGATGAAATAAAGAAACCAATAGCTATTTAGTGAGACAACTACAACACGGTCTTTAACCCTAGAAATATGCAAAGGATACGAAGTATTGTATTTATGCCCATTTGGCAATAACAAGAGACCTTTTGCAAAATTTCCATACACTCAAGTTTAGAAAATGCCATACATTTAGCAATACAAAAGAAGATCCATTAGGTAGTGACAACTGTACAGCCCTCACATAAGCAATGCCACACGTATAGTTGTTACTAAGATGGATATATCCTCATCTCCCAACATCATAAGCAATGAACCACTCTCTATGTTGAGTGACATCGAATGATTCTCCTGAGTCCAAAATCCAATTTTGTGACATACCATGATCTATCACAATCAAGAATGCATCACCAAAAGAGGAAACCTACAACACATCTCCATCATCACTTCCGTTACATGCATTAACCTCTTCTATCTTTGCCTTAGAATTCTCTTTCTTTTGGCCAACATCCTCATTATGTTTTTTTTTTTCCTTTTGCTTATTTTTTCACTTGTACCAATCCTTCTTTATATGTCCCTTTTTATTACAAAAGAAGCATTCCACATTCTTCTTGCTATGAGACTTACTTATTGAGTTACCTCTCTCATGAAAGTCTCACCTAGCATTTGACCTTTCATTCATAATGAGTGCGCTATTCTGAACATGCATTGCTCTTTCTATTTACCTCCTCATTGAGAAAATTGCTCTCAATGTTAGAACTCATAAGATCCAGTTGTAGGTGCTGAATTACTAATTGTTGTCCTAAAAGCATCCCTCCCTGACCAAGGTGATAGACAATAACATAACCCTAATTGAATTATAAAAAGTGATATCAATTGAAAAAAAACAATATTCAACTCATTGAGATGGTTGGATATATAAGTTCCTTCCTTTATATAGAGATCAACGAGTTTTTTCAACTAATCAAATCACGAAGCAACACTCTTCTTTTCATACAAATTACATAGCTTTTGCCAAACTTCTAACGTACCCCTTGTTGTTTCATTTACATTAAAATAAATAAAAATCAAAGTATCAACATGATAATGAAATGTGCCAACTTATCTATTTCTTTGTATGTATATGCATCCATGCCTTTGGGCTTAACACCATTGCATTTGATTGGCCTTACTTGCTTCTTTAGAGCCAATACATTATAGATTTTCTCTTTTCAATAAGAAAAATTGGTGTCATCTAAATTTTCAATGTTAAATAGTGCACTCTTTAAGTAGATGAAGAAGTTATAATCATTGCAATATGTACTGTAAACCAAAATACGAAGATATTGTTATAGAATTGTATTTATTACAAAATTTATGGAATCTAGATTATTTTGATCATTGTATATTATATTTATTTGCCACATAATCTGTGACTTATTGCATGAACATGTGCATGTGATACTGATCACATCATACTTACTAGATAGATGGAAGGGTACTTATGTGTTTTGTGTTGTTGTGAGCAAATTATTAGGTGGAGTTAGGCAGAATTATTATTTTGGAGTGCACATTTTAATGGTAGAATTTATGTGCTTCATAACATGGAAACATTATATTTTGTATGTATCTATAAGTGCAAGGACTTTACGTGTGCAGGTGCACGATAGATTTATTTTGGATATATTTATTAAAAGAGATTAATAATTATTAAATTTTTTATTATAAAGTGATTTAAATTAGGGTGTATTTGATTTATTTACATAAAAGCAAGTTGTGCAAGAAAAGGAAAAGTAAGAACTTAAAAAAAAAATCAATGTATTTTAGCTTAAAAGCTTAATTGAATATTATAAATACATGCATAGGGGAGGTGGTCACCCATGCATTGGGAAAGATTATACCCAATCTTTCCCAATCTTGTGCCACACAAGTTTTGTGGAATTCTCTTCTCTTATGGCACAAGATCGTACCCAATCTTGTGCCAAACAAGTTTTATGGAATTCTATTCTCATGCAATCTTTCTATTTTTCTATCAATTATTGGCTATTGTAAGATAAAGGCTAACAACATTGGTATTGAAGCGAGGAGCTTGGTTAGCCAGTCACCATCAATGTGGATGCATAAATCTCTCTTTTGAATCATCATCAAGAACACATCAAGTCTCATCCTATTGTCTATTGGATAACTATATTATGTCTGGGTTTATGGTTCAAGGGTCCTCTCTTATAGCATTAACAAAGGGTGAATGAGACTATAAGAAGCTTTTATAGTACCATAGTAATTTTTATTTTCAAAATCATGGTTATCTCGGTAAACTAAACCACTTGAGATAATGGTATTGAGTGGAAAAGTGGTTTTCATCTATCAAGAAGTAGGAACAATTCGAAGCTTAAGGCTTAATTCATATTGCCATTAGGATTCCAAAAGCATCATTAATGCATTCATCATTATTGATCTTACTACACAACAATCGGTGGATCATCCATATTCAGTGTCATGTTGCTACCAGTTTTCTATTCTTCTCTTCCATCATCAGTTGGGGGTGCCATAATCAATTTGCTCATAAGCTTTATTACAGCTTTAGTCTCATAAAGCTTTAGCTTCCATTGTAGTTCTTTTTTTTTTCTTTTTTCTTTTTTTTGGGGGGGGGGGGGGGGGCCGGCAGGGGGGAGGGGGAGGGGGAGGGGCTATTATTCAAGACCCCTTTTCTATTGCACTATCACATTATCGTCATTTTGCCTTTATAGGCATTGTTCGTGTGCATGGTATTCCAAATGTATTTTTTGGTACCTAGAACGATTCTCCCAAGTCTTTGTTCCTACACAAAGAAGTGCAATGCTTAGTTTGCACCTATGACGCTATTCATATTGCAAAAAAATTGCTCTAAAGGATTATTCCTATGCTATGGGATGTATTAAGGATTGTTCCCACACATTCAACTTCTTCTACGATGTCGAGACTTTCAAATATTGACGAAGTTAATATAGAGAATATGGAATCACCTCTCCAACAACAAATCGATCTTCTTCAACATAAATTCAATGTAGTCCAACGAAACTTTGTAGCTCAAAATGAAGATGATTATATTGCTCGGATTCTGAAGGGTGTATTCTATGTGCAATAAACCAAGAAGGCTCAAAAAATAAGCCTTAAGGCTTTTCACATTTTTAAATTTGATGGAAAAAAGGACAAAATTTTGTTTTGTCTTGGTTGAGCTACTTAATGATTATTTCAAAATGAAGAAGCTTTTCCCGAGAAGGATAAAATCATGTATACAACCAATTATTTGATGGATAAAGCTTCATTTTGGTGGAATGTCCTTTGCCATAGCGTTGATGACCAAAGACATGGATTGGATTTCAAGAACAAGTTGAATAATCTTTTGTTAGGGATAAAGGCACATGTGCCTAGCCACCTGTGTAGTACTACATTGACAATACCCACATAACTATACACTGCATGTGGCAGTGCGCCCATCATATCACTTCATTCTTTATTCTTCTAGCAAGATTTGAATAAAGGGAAGGCCGGTCACACATCATGACTATTGGAGTTCCCACATCTCTTCTCTCTCTCTCTCTCTCTCCTTCCACCATAGCTCTTGCTTTCGCTTGTGTGCTTCCACTCTGGGCTCACTCCCTTCAACTAGTATCAGAGCCATTGCAATGGCATTGAGGAGCTCTTCCCCTTCAGTTTGCTTTAGCATGTGAATACCTACATCAGTTCATTTTAGGATAGCCATGAATCCTTCACTTCAAGGTATGCATTGAGCTCCATCTCTTCTTGACTTCTTTTAATCACTTGAGGCTTGTTCCAGCACTTCCCTAAGATATACTGGAGCTTTCATTGTGCTACATTTGGCTTAGCATTAGCAGTAGGCCACATCAGAAAATTAGCGTGATTTGCACCTATTTACTGGCCCTCCATCTCTAATTAGCTTGATCATCCAAATCAGCTCCTGAAGCTCTCTTATAGTTGGCCACACTCTTAGTAACTTCCTCATGCATTCTTGGTTGCATTGGAGCACTCTCTTGAGCAGTACATGCTCAGACATTGGTTGGATATTTAGACAAGCCTATCATCTACAAGTTTGGATGGCCTATAACTCATTCTAATGTATGTCTATGATGCTCATGATACTTGCCTTTGATGCACAGATGATTATCTAATGCTTAGGAGTCCCTTGTGGATAGCTTTAATAGCTCAGTTTTAGCAAAGATATCCCTACTATAATATAGTGATCAATAAGCTTTTATCAAGGAATACTACATGCCTATTAAACTTGGATATTATTCGAGTGTTTCATATATATGTATTGATGTTTAGTATTGGTCTATGCACTCGAGTATGCTATGGGATGCTCTTGAGCCTTGATTTTGAGCTTGGTAACATTCATCTTGACTACAGTTCAAGCCTTGGTTGCTTCAGTGGCTTATACAGTTATGGCTTGAAGAATATATTCGATTTTATACTTTCGGATATATGCTATATGTATCTTGGATGTATGGATGCCATCACCATGATGTTTTAAGTCTTTCTTGCTCATTTGGCATTTGACTTCTTTTTCAGTGGGAGCTATTCGACTTTATATATTGAGCCACATTTGACACTTGGATGTACTACAAAGCATTCGGTTTATGCACTTGAGCTTGAACTTATTACAATGAGATAGTGGGACTCAATGTGACATGTACCTACTCTCTTCATGCTATATGTACGGAATTGATGCCTAGTGGATTGATCTGATTTTTGTTTTAACCTGGCACCTATCTCTGTCACACTATTGTCAATGATGCATTCATCTTACATGGCTATGTATTGAGCGTCTATTATCATTGCTTTGCCGGTTGTGCCTTTGGAAGGTCTCTTCCATTCTCTATGAGATCTACTATATGCATGATTGTTATGCCTATGGGATATATCTTAGTTTGACACATTGACCTTTGAAAGTTCTCGATGGTGGTTGCATATTCACTCACTACTAATTGCAAATTTTCATTGGAAATTGTAGTTTGCATTTTATCAATAATAGCTCATACTTGGCTTTTATTTCTTATTGTTGTACTCTATTTTCAACATGTTGCAATTATAGTTCTCTGCATTGTTTATGAGAGCAATTAACTTGTCTTGAAAATTTTTTGACTACAGTTTGTGAATAGCTTATTATTTTATTAGGATCTCTTGTTTTCGGCTTGATTTAGTAGTGGTTTTGGGGCTGATTTGTAGGGTATTATAGTAGCCCATTTTGCCCTTCTATGCACTTGCTTGGTCTCATTATGGCTAGTGGTTCTTGCAATAGTGCTATCTTTAATATTGAGAAACTAGATGGGACCAACCACAGCTATTGGAAGACCATGACTTAAGTAGAGTACCAAGGAGAAATAAAGCATGTAAAGTATCCTTTTTAACTCGATCTCCTTTGCGAAGCTAAATGGCTGATGATTGAGTGAAACTCATTCAAGTGTGCAGACATAGAATTCCCTTCCTTCATGCAAAGGTCCATCAAATGTTTCAACCAATACATTTGAGATGCATGACTTTGCTTGTCATAAAGATATTTGTCCACATTGCCATAAGATGCGTGAAGACAAGCGCAAGAAAAAAGGGCAAGGGTAAAGTGTAGGAAAAGAATGATGATTTCAACATTGTGCCTAGTAAGTCTAGCATCAAGATTGAGGAGATTAATGTGGTGCAACCTAATGTATCTAATGATATTATATTGACAGCCTCTTCTTTGGATGCTTCATAACTAACTGATGCTTTATTAGGATATACTCAGTGTTGGTTGATAGATTTAGGGGCTTCCTTTCACATGTGACCCCTCATAGAGAGTGGTTTCACTCTTATTGCAATATGATTGGATCTGTCCATTTGGGTAATGACTTGGCATTGGAGATAGTTAGTATTGGTGATATCTAGCTTCAAGCATCATGTTCACTCTTCATGATATATATCATGTCCTAGCTCTCATGAAGAGCCTTACCCTAGAAGTTGCAGGTTATGTTGTCTCTTTTGGTGATTCCTTATGGAAGATTACCAGTGCAAATCTTGTTATTGTATGTGGTGCTAAGTCTAGTATCCTCTATCCTTGGCTTGTATTTGGTTCAATTAACCATGTTTTGCCTATGGCTGCGATTCCACATGTATCTCTTTAGCATTGTCACCTTGGACACATCTTTGAAAGAAATGAAAATGCTTACCAAATTGTAGTATCTTCTGTCCCTAGACTATAAGTGTTTTATGTCTTGTGATCATTATTTATATGGCACGTAGACATGTAGTATGCATAAGAAGTCTGATATGAAGCACATGGGTGAGCCTTTGGCTTTTATTCATTTAGATATATGTGGTCCCATGCCCTATCAGTCCTCCCTAGGTGGTGTGAAGTACTTTGTCACCTTCATCGATGATTACTCACATAAGATCTGGGCTTACCCTATTAAGCAAAAATCAAATGTCTTATCTACCTTTCAACATTGGCTTGCTCTTGTTTGAGAACTAGTCTAGGTATAGATTGAAACGCCTAAGGTCTAACAATGGGGGTATTAATTATTTGAGTAGTTTGTGACAAGTGGGGTATTAAGCATTAGTTGACTGCCCCTTACATCCCACCCTAGAATGGTATTGCTGAATGCATGAATAGGATGATTTAGGAGTGAGTCCATAGTATGCTTAGCCAGGCAAGCTTACCACAACACTATTGGGTTGAGGCCGTTACTATTGTTGTACACTTGATTAACAAATCTCCTTACACTACTCTTAATTGCTAGGTTGCAAAGGAGGTATGAATTGGAAAACCTCCATTATATTCTCATTTGCGCATCATTGGTTGTGAGGCATTTTGCCATGTTCCCAAGGACAAGCGTAATAAGCCGGATCCTAAGTCCATGAAATGCATATGTCTTGGTTATGGAGGTGAAGGTGAGATGGGCTATTGCCTATGGGATATTCATAGGTTCGCAAGGTTATCCATAGCCACGATGTAGCTTTCCATGAGGAAAAGATGCACAAGCAGCATGAGCAGGTGGTTGAGGTATGCAAGTGATCTTTTAGGAGGAGTTTCCTCCTCCCGTGCAATCACCTAGACAACTTGTAACAGTCAATGCTCTAATGGCCCAGGCCCCACCTGTTGTGTAGGGTTAGTCTACTTTGAGATGCTCTACTAGAGCTAGATGTTAGCCTAAGTGCTTTACACCCTCCATGGATTATGTTATGGTGACAAATGTAGGTGAGCCTCTCTCTTATGATGAGGCCATGCATAGAGATGATAGTCACTCATGGGATTGGGCTATGCAGTCAGAGTTTGACTCCTTATGGATCAACCATACATGGGATTCGGTTCCTTTGCCTAGTGTCAAGAAGGCAGTGCCATGCAAGTGGGTATACAAGCTAAAAAGTATCCATGGACGTCCCAAGCTTGATTATAAGGCCAAATTGGTAGCTAAGGGTATCAAGCATGAATAAGGTTTTGACTTTGATGAAGCCTTTTCTCTTGTGGTCAAAATGATGACCATACGCTTGGTATTAGCATTGGTTGCTCACAACTAGATCTAGACCTTTATCAGATGGATGTAAAGATGACTTTTCTACATGGGGACTTGCATGGTGAGGTCTATATGTAGCAACCTAAGGGCTTTGAAGAAAAAGTTAGAGAACACCTAGTGTGCAAGTTGAGAAAGAGCCTTTATTGCCTTAAGTAGGGACCTAAGGAATGGTACCACAAATTTGATGCTTTTATGCATTCATAAGGATATAGCCCTAGTGTTATGGATCTGTGTTTATACAAAAAAAGGCTCGTTATGGTAGCCTCATGATTTTGGTACTCTATGTGGACGATATGCTTATTGCTAGGAGAGCTGGTGATGGGCTAGATGCTTTGAAAACTCAGCTTAAGAAGAGCTTTGAGATGAAGGACATGGGATAGGCCTTGCATATTGTTGGGATGTGCATCATGCATGATTGCTTTAAGGGGCTCCTTTATCTATCTCACACAGAAGGAGTATATCTAGAACATCCTTGAGCGATTTCATATGTAGGATGGTAAGCCTATTGGATATCCTCTCTCTTCTCATGGGAAGGTTAGTCAAGTTGATTGTCCTTAGGCAAATGAGCAACATGCCACGATGGCCAAGATCCCTTACGCATTTGTAGTGGGCTATTTGATGTATGCCATGATAGCCACTTGTCTTGACATAGCATTTGCAATGGGAGTTGTGGCACGCTATATGGCTACACTTGGTAGATAGCATTGGGATGCCATCAAGGGTATCATGAGGTACCTGAAGGGCACAATATCTATGTATATATGTTATGGTGTCTGGGGATACATGAGTCATGGGATATATTGACTCTGATTATGCATGACATGTAGATAGTAGAAAGTCCATCTCTAACTATGTCTTCATCTTTGCTGTTGTTTCTTAGATGTCTAGGGTGTAGAAATGCATGGTCGTCTCTATTAATGAGGCTGAGTATGTTGTAGCTCCATTGAGGCTTGCAATGAGGCTCTTTGGTTAAGATGACCTTGGTATTATTGTACCCTCGACTGTTCTTCCAATTTTCAACCAAGAACTAATAATGTGTAAAGGTATGTAAACAATAACCCAACCAACAATGTAATTCCTCAAACTACAACTATTAATTTTCAAAATAAAAAGGCCAAGTTTACTTGTTATAATTGTGGAAAACTTAGACATTATTGATCAGATTGTTGAGTTCCATTACCCTCCAAAAACAATCAAAGCATGGCTTAGTTGTTGCACAATATTGAGGAGGTACACGACTACACTCTTGACTAGACTATCGAAACAAGAAGCAATGACTAAAGGTAAATTAGGTATGTCTATCTCTTTACATGCGTTATTGAATATGAAAGGTTCTCTGCATGACTCAAATCTAACTATTTTGCATGACAATGGTAGTTCTCATGATTTTATTTCGAAAAAATTGGTTAAGAAATTGCAATTACAAACTAATACTTCATTGTATAAGATTAAATATGCATTTCAAGGCATTAGATACAATGGAACACCGAAAATCAATGGATTAGAAATATAAGAGAAACATGATCTCTTAGTTGCATCTCTTCAATCATCAAACATTATCCTTGGTATGCCTTTTAGACATTAATTTAATCGTGTCGTTGATATATCACACTCACACAATAATCTTTGAATTCCAAGGACAAACAATCTATTTTTCACCAATTAGTCATATGTAGGCTTAGCGAGCACTTAGAAAGAAACACAAGGTATGCATAATTTTTGTGACCAAAGTTGAAATGTTTGTCTTTTGCATTGTCACCCACACAAAAAAAGTTTTTAGATTCATATAAACATTGTTTTGCGAATAATAACCCATCTAAGTTACCACCTTCCCGAGGAGAATTAAATCATAAAGTTGAAATTTTTTCATGGTGTTACTCCATGGCACAAAGCTTCATATAGACATAGTCCTTTGCATTAGAAAGAAATCCAAAGACAAGTGATTGAATTGTTAGATAAGGGTTTAATCCATCCCAATTCCTCTCCTTTTGATGCACATGTTTTGTTGGTTGAAAAAAAAAACCTTATAAGATGTGCATAAATTATCGAGCTCTAAAAAAAGTGACTATTAAAAATTTAAGGTATCCTAATATTAGAGTTGATGATTTTCTTGATAAAATTAAGGGAGCAAACATTTTTAGCAAGATAAATCTCAAATCAAGATACCATCAAATTCACATGGATTCAGCTAATGTATTTAAGACTACATTTAATACATAGTTTGGTCACTATGAATTTATTATTGTGCATTTTAGTCTTACTAATGCACCATCTACGTTTGCTTATATGATGAATAGAATTTTTTTGGATTTCAAGATTTATTAGTTATTTTCTTTGATGATATACTTGCCTTAGTAAATCCAAAGAGAAACATAAGAAACATCTTCACATTGTATTTGATTTACTACATAAAAATCATTTTTATGAAATTTTTTATAAGAGTTTATTCTTTCAAAATTAAATTGAATGTTTGGGTCATATAGTTTCTATCGAAGGTATCACAGTTGCTCTTAAGAATATTCAAACCATAAAAGATTGGCCTAATTTTAAGAGTGTGTGTGAAGTTAGATATTTTTTAGGGTTAAATTTTTAGAATTTTTTCATTGATTGCTTTGCCTTTGACTATGTTGTTGCGAAAGTATAAAGAGGCACCATGGGAAATCATATGGTTTACTTATGCATGTATCTATGATTTGGACAATTGTGGATAGATTCAATAAACGTGCCTACTTTATTCCTTGTAAAAAGACATTGCTTGCCCTACAAGAGCTACTAAATTGTTCATTAACACCATATTTTCTCATTATAGGTTTCCAAATATTATATTATATGATTGTGATGGCTAATTCTATAATTACTTCTAGGTAGCTTTATTTAAATATTTAGGTTCTAAGATGGATTTCACTTCAGCTTTCCACCCTAAGAGTAATGGTCAAATTGAACTGACCAATAATACTATTCTTGATCTTCTTAGATCCTATAGTATTAATAGACCTAATAACTGGGACCAACATCTGCATATCCTTTAGTTTTCTTACAATAACACCCACATTCTGTTATTGATAGCTCCTTTTGAGATAGTTTATGGGAAGAAATTGTCTATCCATTGATGAGACTATGCTACTAATATTTTAGTTATGTTGATTCTTTGGCTGTCACAGACCATAGAAAAATGTTAGAGGAAGCCATTGAAAAGATTAATTAATCTCAAATGTGATATATAGCTCAAGCTAATAAAAAGTTAAAGGCTATTAAATTTCAAGAGAAAATTGAAGAGAGGAGGCTAAAATCCATTGAACGGTATCCAAAAATTAAGTTAGCACCAATGTATTATGGCCCATTTCATATTGTTCATAAGATTAATGAGAATGTACTTAGATTGGGTATCCCTCCTCACTAACAAATCCATAATTCTTTTCACATTAGTTTGTTGAAGTCATTCAAGGGAACACCTCCAATTACTCCTTGTAATCGGGTCTGAGCATTACTATCATAGTAAAGAGTGTAGTCATACTTAGAACCAACACAAGTGGACACTAACATCCGAATCTATAGTCAGCATCTGAGGTTGGGAGATAGACATAGTCAAACCAATATGGAGATAGAGACGATGTACTCAAACAATAATTTTAAAGTGCATATTAATATTTGAATAAGATACAATGGTCTCAATAGAGACGGGGCTGATAGTATTCGAATACTTAAGAACAATATGTGAGGAACAACATAATTGCATAATTTTAGGAGTGCAGTAATACAAAAAATTGTTGGGGGTAAATGCGCTTGTGTCTAATCGTCCATGTATTCATTACATAAACAATTGCCACATACCTATACATTGCAAGTGGTGGGCACCCATCACTGTCACTTCATTCTTTATTTGTTTGGTGACATTTGAATGAGAGAAGGTCGGTCAGACATTGTGATTATTGGAGTTCCCACATGCAATGTCTCTCTCTCTTTCTCTCTTGCTCCATCTACCATAACTCTTGCTTTGCCCTTGCTTGTGCTTGTGTACTTCCACTCAGGCTCTACTTTTTAATTGGTATCAGAGCCAACCATTGGAGGAGCTTCTTCATCCTTTTCTTCAACTTGGATTCAAAGCTTCAACTCAAGGCTTCATGGCAACCATTGTTTATTTCTCTCAAGGTATGCATTGAGCCTTTCATTCTTTCAAATTGTTCTAGCTTGCTCCATGCTTGTTGAGGAGCTTTCTAAGACTTAGTTGAGCCTTGTTGAGTGCTTATTAAGGTAAGGAGCAACCATTTTATCTATTTTGAGTGGATACAAAGTATGTGTGGAGGTTGTGGATAGTTATGGTAGCTTGACAACATTGTTATATTTTGGCTATAACTTTTGCATAAGGTATCGAATTTAGGTATACTATAGCTAGAAATAAAGAATGCAACAAGAGTTATAAATTTGGGTACTCGCAGAGTTGATTCTATGTAGTTTTCTATTCTATATTTTACATAGAACAAACTAGTTCTAGTTTGGATATAAAACTATAAATTCCATAATATATGTTTGATACTTTGAGGATGCTATTTTGGTATTTGGTATGATTATGCTTTTGGGACTATTTTGAGCTTTAAATAGCTCATATTTCATTGTCATTTTGGTATTGTAATAATAGGGTAGCAAACATTTATCAATGAAAAGCTTATACCTAATGCTCATTAATACTTTATGGGATACTCAATGGATGTAGCACTACTTTGAGCTTTTGAGTTGAGATTTGGGCTCTATTACATTGATCTTAGTTGTGGTTACATGCCTTGATTACTTAGGTGGCTTACATAGTTACAAACTTAAAGAATCTATTGGGTTTGATGCTCTTGGCTTATGCTTCATGTATATTGGATACTTTGATATCATGTACTTGATATTTTGAGCTTGCATTGCTTATTTGGCATTTGATTTTGTTCAAGTGGGAGTTACATGTGCTACTTTGGAGACTATATAAAGCTTTGGATTTATGCAATTAAGATTAAGAGCTTACTTTCACTGAGACCATGGGACACTTCATGTACATGCTTTCTTGATATGTATTGGATGTAGTTACCCTATAGTGAGTTGACTTGGTCACTTACTTTGGATCTAGCACTTATGTCTATTAGTGTATTATCAATGATATTTATATGCTTTTGGGTTATGTATTGAGCTTTGCTTAGTGGGTTATGCATTTGGTAGCTCTTCTCTCTTTACCCTGAGATCTTCTATGGATATGATGTCTAAGCCTATTGCATGTATAGTTATTGACACATTGTACTTGTGACAACCTTTAATGTCAGTCATTCCTAGTCTTTCTTTCTTGATTGCTCGTATGTGGTTATTGGCATATTGCTACAGTTTATTACAATAGCTTGTTATTTTAGTTTTATGCATTCTATATGAGGGCAGTCACTTGGATTTGATAGTTACTTGATTACAGTTAGTGGATAACTCATCCTTTTGGCAAATTCTCTTGTGGCTCAACCCTTGATTTGGCTGTGATTTTGGGGTTGTTTTGCTATCATTTACAACATCCTATTTGTCTTGGATTGTGTTTTCAGCTCTTGAATTATGGTTGATGGATTGAATGATAGTGCTATCTTTAACATTGAGAAGTTGGATGGCACAAGTTATAGCTATTGAAAGGCACAAATTTGACAAGTTTTAGTGTAGAAATGGTAGATTAAGCCATTGAGAAATGAGGGTGTAAATCCCAAACACTTTGATGCAAAGGATTGGGATGAATTAGATGAGCTATATAAATCTACAATCATTTCGTCACTCTTTAAGGAAGTCTACTATAATGTTGTCTCTGATTATGGGTCGACTACATGGGAATTATGGAATAAAATTTGCAATGTCTATGACAAGCAAAGCCTTGTCTCTTAGATGTATTGGCTAAAGTAACTCATGGACCTTTGTATGAAGGAGAGAACCTTCATATCAACCCACTTGAATGAGTTTCATTCTATTTTCAGCCATTTGTCTTCATGGGGAATTAAATGTAAGGACAATCTTTCTCCCTTGTTCTTGCTGGTCACATTGCTTGAGTCATGAGATACATTTTGTAGTGCTATGTGTAGAAATATATCGTTTGATGGGATAAAATTATAGGATGTAGAGGGTGTGCTCTTGAATAATGAGGATAATAGAAAGAATGTTGATGCTTCCCGCACCTCTCACGCTTTGACAGAGTCAGAGGCAATAATGGTAGGAGAAATAATGACCACTATGGGAGAGACTCTCAGAAGTCTCATTCTCAGTCACATAGACAGTCTTGGAGTAAGTCCCATGGCCACAAGTCTATATTAACTTGTCACTATTCTGGAAAGTATGGTCATATTTGGTCATAGTACCATAAAATACATTATGACAAGCACAAAGAAAAGGGAAAGGATAAAGTTAAGAAAAGAATGGTGATTGTATCATTGTCCCTAGCAAATCTAATGTCAAGATTGAAGAGATTAATGTTGTGCACACTTATTTAGATGATGACTACATACTTGTAGCTTCTCTTGATGCTTCATAGTTGACTGATGCCTCGTCCACCTATGTTGATTGTTGGTCTATTGATATAGGAGCTTTGTTTCATGTCACACCTCATCGAGAGTGATTCCACTCCTAATTTAGCATGACAAGATCTATCAAATTGGCTAATGACTTGGCATTGGATATTGTTGGTATTGGAGATGTCTAGCTATAGTTTTCTTAAGGCAGTATGTTTACTTTGCATGATATGCACCATGTTTCGGCTTTGACTAAAAGCCTATTGTTGACTTGACAGTTTGATGATGTGGGTTATGTTGTATCTTTTGGTGATTCCTCATGGAAGGTCACCCATGGGAATCTTGTTCTGGCATGAGGTGCCAAGTCTAGCACTCTTTATCCCTTACTTGTATGTGGATCTATAGATCATGCTTTGATAGTGGCTATGGTACCGCATGTATCATTATGGAATCATTGCCTTGGGCACATGTTCTTAAAGGGAATGAAAATGCTTACTGAGATAAAGCATGTGAATTGCAGGAAGCAACATTGTTTTTCCTATTAATTTCTTCAGTCAAAATAGCACTCTCTATATCTTTCAATTTCAGCCCATTAATTTTGTTGGTACGGATCGTAGTGCAAAATACATCCCATGACTCGAGTAAAGTGCCAAGCAGAAACAAAGGATGCAAATTATCGTGAAACTCAATACCTTGTTAAAGCATATTCTTCATGATAGTTTCATGTGAAACTCAATACCTTGTTGAAGCAGATTCTTCATGATAGAATGAAACTGGCTAAAGTAAGTAGATAATGGGGTCCCCTCCTTCATGTGGATATCCATCAATTGTTTAAGCCAATACATCTGTGAAGCAAGGCTCTGCTTTGCATAAAGTTCTTGAATCTTTTCCCATAGATTCCATGCACTCTAATATTCATCTTCAACAACATTAGTGTGGATCTCTTCAAAGAGTGATAAAATGATAGTGGACTTATATAGTGCATCTAAATCGGCCTAATCATCATTATCCATGTTTTCGGGTTTAATATCCTTGTTTCTTAGTGGCTTAATCTCCAATTTTTGCACCAAAAGATGCCATATTTGAGACTTCCAGTAGCCATGGTTGGTGCCATCCAACTTGGCAATGCTGCCCACCAAATATGACCAAAAGGGTGTCAAAAGTAATGATTGCCCTCAGTAAGTAAATGCTCACAGTCTGCAATTTATAGCTTGTTGTAATAAATCAGGCAAAAGAAGCCAAAAGCAAAGCTATCATTGTTACATAATCAACTGCAACTGCAACTGCTAGGAAGCAAATACATCTAACAATGTGAGTGAAAAAGAGCAATGGGCACCAAGAACTGTCAACCAAGCAGGGTGTCAGGCAAGATACATCTCATGGACATAAAAGTCATGCATGTAACAAGTCTCGGGGTAACAAAAGAGACCAAGCACATGCACAACTGATAGAGTAGTGTAAGTAAAGCTCAAGACAAAGCCATTCAAAATGCATACATAACTGACAACGCCATGATAGAGATAGGTGCCTACCCAAGAGTAGTGTCAGATAAGCCCACTAAGCATGAACTGTATACATGAAGTACAAAGAGAGTAGACACATGTCAATGTCCCATGATCTTTTGTCAAGTGCCATGGCTTGAGCTTGAATATCAACTATTATGTGCCTAGTCTGAGTTACTTCCTATTCTCCAATTGGGCTTGTCATGGGGGCTTCAGTTTTTTGCAGCTCTTTTACTAGGTGTTTTCTTGGTTTGGAGCTTCTACTATGTGACAACAAGTCTTCTCACAATCTCCTCTACTTGCTATTGCAAGCTCCTAAGTTCCTCTTCCTCTTGCTCCTTTGACGTCCCTACTCTAGAGATTTAGTGCAGGTGGATGATATCTCCTGCATTGCTATGCCATGTGGTTCATGTGTTGATGGTTTTGCTCTCGAATGTGATTCTTGTTGAGATATCGAGCTCCACTCATGATATGCCAGGGTGACCATTGTGCATTTATGTCACTGACCTCTCAGTTGCAGATGTGGTTGGTACACCGCCCATGAATAATAGCTACATGACAACTATCCTTATCTACTCTAGTTCGTGGCTCAGTTAGTATGCCACCTTAGTTAGTTCAGTTTGGTTTGAGACCCATATATAGGGTTCTTCTATTTCTTTGTATGAGAGTTCTTTTGGCTTACACAACTAAGAAGAGAAAAACTGTTTTCAGCCTCCACCCTTGTGTGTATTCCCCCATTGTGCAAGCAAGAAAGCTACAAGTGAGACTCCTTCCTTCTCTCCCACAATCTTGACATGGTATCAAAGCCTTGTTCGTGGTAAGGAGCTCAAGAAAGCAAGCCAAGCTCGCGGTGTTCTGGTAAGAGGAGCAGTGTTGCTTTCATTTTCTGTTTTGGGAGCAGATCTCTGCAGATAGCACAGTCGAAAATTGCAAGAGTGCATTGTCTCAGGTTGAGACACCCTTCGCGGTGAAGCAAGAGGGCAGTATATGCTATAGGTAAGGGCTTTAGCCCTTGGCGACCCTGTTTTTTTGATTTGAGGCCATTTCGGGGCCTGTTTTGGAGATGGAAGTTTTTTGCACGCACTTAGGAAAAGGCCCTGTTTTATGCTGTGCAGCCACTGCTCTACAGGTAAGTGAAAAGCTACCACAGAAATTGTATCGTATGCTTGTGTGCAGAGACATTGAGAGTTACAAAATCATCCTTGGTTCCTGTTTATGCAAAATCGTCACTAGGAAGTGACTGTGTGGTCAAATACCACTTTCGCCAGTTTTGCAGATTTGCCCTTGTGAGGGTGAAGCTATGTTTTTTGCAGTGACAGAATTTTTTGCAGTGTTCTGTAATGGCGTCTGATTCTCTTTCACAGATTGTCACTGAAAAGCTTGACAAGAACAACTTTCAAGCATGGAAGTTTAGAATGATGAATTTCCTTATGGGAAAAGGATATTGGGAATTTGTTGCAGGAAATGAAGAAGAACTAGTTCTTCCTGATGTTCCCAGTCAACAGCAAATACATGCATTTAAAGCATGGCATGAGAGAGCTAGGAAAGTTATGTATTGGCTGTCTACAACATTTCACACTCTATGATTGTGCATATTCAGGATGCAAGTACGCCAAAGGAGGCATGGGATACTTTGTCAAAAATGTATAGCACAAATACGCAAGCCAGGAAAATGCAGCTCAAGCAAGAGTTGCACAATGTGCAAAGAGAAAGTATGAGCATCAATGACTACCACATGAAGGTGAAGAAGATTGCAGATGCACTTGCTTCCATTGGGTCGCCAGTGGAAGATGATGATTTAGTCTCAGTGACCTTGAATGGTCTAGGAAAGGATTATGCACAGTTCCAAACATCCATTTCCGTCCGTGAAAGATTTCCTGATTTTGAGGAGTTGATTGCTCTTCTAATTTCTGAGGAGCAGAGAAATGGTGGTGCATCTTCTTCAAGAGGAACTTCAAAAGAAGATGTCTTCTACTCAAATGCTGGAAGAGGTAGAGGCAGAGGTAGAGAAGGCCGATCTGGAGGCCGTGGTAGAAATCAGAATATGCAGCAAACTCAAGAAAACCAGTCCTATGGAGGAGGACGTGGTAACTCTAGAGGCAGGGGGAGCCAAAGAGGTCGTGGTGGATGGCAAAGAGGCCAAAATGCAAACAGTAATGTTGGATGCTACTACTGTGGTAAAATGGGTCATATGGCTAAAGACTGCTATAAAAAGCAGAATGACATCATGAATGGAAAATTGCAACAAGGGAATTATGCATCTTCTAGTAGACAGGGTGATGACAGAAATGAGCATTTGTTTATGGTGCAGCACATGAACAATTCTGTGACAAGTGTAGAAGAAAGCAACGATGTGTGGTATGTTGACTCAGGTGCATCAAACCACATGACAGGTCATGCAGAATGGATGGAGGATGCAAGGAAAATGGAAAAACTAGGATTTGTGGAGACTGGTGATGATACTGCACATCCTATTGTGCAGATTGGAAAAATTACTTTGTCTATGCAGGATGGAAAAAAGAAATACCTGTCCGATGTATTTCATGTCCCGAATATCACCAAGAATCTGGTTTCTGTTGGTCAAATGGTTGAGCAGGGCTTGCAGCTCAGATTTAATCCTCATGGATGCTTTGTTGAGGATATGAAAAATAAAGGTCGCTTGATAGCAAAAGGAAAGAAGAAGGGCAGAATGTTTACGTTGGATGAAGACATGTCTGAATTGAGTGCAGCAATGTTTGCACATAGAACCGGTGTAGTTGCAGATATTGATATCTGGGATAAACGCATTGGTCATGTTAATCTACAGCAACTTAAATCAATGCAGGCCCAAAATATTGTTGCAGGATTGCCTAAATTCAAGGTTGGAGAAATGCATAAGGTATGTGAAGCCTATCAGTTTGGAAAAGAGGCAAGGAAACCATTTCCTAGACATGTTCAAGAGAGTAAGAAGCCATTGGAATTAATCCACTCTGATGTGTGGACTACTAAAGCTGCATCTCTTGGAGGCTGTCATTATTTTGTCACTTTTATTGATGACTATAGCAGAAAAGTTTGGGTGTATTTTATGAAAAGAAAAGTGAAGTTTTTGGGCATTTCAAAACTCTTAAAGCTATGGTTGAAAAAGAAACAGGCCTGCATATAAAATGCCTAAGGTCAGATGGAGGGGGAGAGTACCTCTCAAATGAGTTTGCAAGGTTCCTGCAAGAGCATGGCATAAAGCAGCAATATTCATGCAGTCATACCCCACAGCAAAATGGAATTGCAGAAAGGAAAAACAAGCATATTGGAGAGGTATCTCGTGCCATGCTCAACGAAAAAGACTTGCCAGGGGCTGAAGCAGTTGCTACAGCAGTCTACATAATGAGCAAGACTCCCACTGCAGCAATACATGGGATGACTCTAGAGGAGAGGTATACTGGTAGAAAACCAGATATTTCTCATTTGAAAATTTTTGGTTGCATTGCCTATGTTCATGTGCCAGATGAGTTGAGATCCAAATTGGATCCAAAAGCTGAGAAGCGCATCTTTATTGGTTACTCTCTACAGCAGAAAGGGTATAGATGCTATAACCCTTCTACTCGTAAGTTTACAGTGAGCAGAGATGTTATTTTTGATGAGATGAGTACTTGGAATAAACCAGTAAATGTGATTGATGATGTAGATGCACAAAGTGGTAATGCTGCACAGAATTCACAGCAGCAGTCACAAAATATTAGTGGACCTGGAGCGTCCTCTAGCACTGGTTCACATTCTTCGCCATGGACAGGAAGATTGAGATCAGGAGAATCTTCTCAAAGCAATGTAGATAGTGGTATGCAGGTATCATGAAAAGGAAAAGAGAAGGTAGATCAGCCCATGTTTGATGTGAATGCAGGTCACTGTTATATGGATGGTGAATCCAGTGGCTCAAAACAGAGCATTGATAATGAGTTGGGTATTCCTTCTATTGTTAGACATGGAGTAAGGAAGACCAGGGATGTTTTGAGAGCACCTGGGAGTGAACCTACTTTGCGTAGGTCTACGAGAGCTAGGTATCCTGTGGATAGGCTGAAATATGATGGATTTACAGCCATTCACTATGCCTATATAGTCAAAGTGATACATGAACCAGAACCCACTTCTTTTGAGCAAGCCATGGGAAAAGAAAAATGGGAGAAAGCCATGGATGAAGAAATGGATGCCTTGGAAGCAAATGCTACATGGGAATTGGTACCTTTGCCTAAAGGTAAGAATGCAATTGGCTGTAAGTGGGTTTATAAGGTGAAGCACAATGCAGATGGTTTTGTGAATAGATACAAGGCAAAATTAGTAGTCAAGGGGTATGCACAAACATATGGCATTGACTATGAAGAAATATTCAGTCCGATTGCAAGGATGGCAACTGTAAGAGCAGTCATTGCTATGGCTGCATCAAAGGAATGGTCTTTACATCAGATGGATGTAAAGAATGCCTTCTTGCATGGTGATTTGAGAAGAGGTCTATATGGAGCAGCCACCAGGTTATGTGCATGCTGTTCATCCTGAGTTTGTTTGCAGGTTGAAGAAAGCCTTGCATGGCTTGAAATAAGCACCTAGAGCATGGTCTGACAAGATAGGACAATATCTTGTCACTATTGGCTTTCAGATTTCCAAGGCAGATTTCTCACTTTATGTGAGAAAAACAGAGAAAGATATTATGCTGCTTGTCATTTATGTTGATGATTTGATTATCACAGGTGATAGTGATGAAGATATCCTTCATGTGAAAATGCTATTGAAGCAGAAGTTTGAGATGAAGGATTTGGGAGAGCTGCATTATTTCTTGGGCATTGAGGTGATTAGATCACCAAGTGGGATATGGCTCTTGCAGAGGCAGTATGGATTGGACATGTTGTCCAAATATGGGATGATAGGCTATAAGTCTATTTCAGTTCCTTTGGAGCAGAATGTGAAGCTGAGCGCAGATGCATGTGAGCTTCTGGAAGACCCTACTATGTACAGACGCATAGTAGGAAGCTTGATTTATATGACTATTACCAGGCCAGATTTGAGCTATGCTGTTGGACTGGTAAGTCAGTTTATGCAGGCTCCAAGGAAACCGCATTTGGATGCGGCTACTCAGGTATGTGAAGTCCACATTGCAGTATGGACTACTTTATGAGACTGGGGTTCAGATACAGTTGCATGGATACACTGATGTTGATTGGGCTGGTAGTATTTCTGATAGACGATCTACCAGTGGATATGTGTTCTCTTTTGGGAGTTGTGCAGTCACTTGGAGTAGTAAGAAACAACCTACAATTGCCTTGTCGAGCACAGAGGCTGAGTACAGGGGCGCATCAATGGCTGCATGTGAGGTAGCTTGGTTGCATAAGCTACTTTATGATATGCATCAGCCTACAGATGGGCCAGTTGTCATTTATGACAACATGAGTAGTATATACTTGGCAAATAACCCAGTCTATCATGCTAGAACAAAGCACATTGAGGTGCATTATCACTATGTGCGGGAGAGGGTTTTACTAGGTCTTATTGATCTAGTTTATGTCAGCACAGAGGATCAGGTAGCTGACATATTCACGAAGGCATTGGGCATAGAGAAGCTACGCAAGTTCACAGACCTACTTGGGGTGTAGGAATTGGGATTGAGCTCGAGGGGGAGTGTTGAGATATCGAGCTCCACTCGTGATATGCCAGGGTGACCGTTGTGCATTTATGTCACCGACTTGTCAGTTGCAGATGCGGTTGGTACACCGCCCATGAATAATAACTACATGACAGCTATCCTTATCTACTCTAGTTCATGGCTCAGTTAGTATGCCACCTTAGTTAGTTGAGTTTGGTTTGAGACCCATATATAGGGTTCTTCTATTTCTTTGTATGAGAGTTCTTTTGGCTTACACAACTAAGAAGAGGAAAATTGTTTTCAGCCTCCACCCTTGTGTGTATTCCCCCATTGTGCAAGCAAGAAAGCTACAAGTGAGACTCCTTCCTTCTCTCCCACAATCTTGACAATTATTTGGTGATTTCTTGTATAATGGCTATTAGTACCCATCCATTTCTGACATAAGCATCAAAGTATGAAGCCTAGATGTTAAGCATAGACAATAGGCATAAATTGTCACAAAGAATGCCAACTGTAGTCCAATGCCAGTCAGTGTAGACTAAAACAGAGCTTAATCATTGCTCAAAAGCATTTCGAAACCAAAACAAAGCATTTTCCAACCTCCATATACATCCGTATGGTCAAATGAATCACCTGAGAAGCACTTATATAAGCAATAGGTAGAGCATACATTGGCCAAATAGGCTTCAACCTTGGTTATTACAACAGTAAATTCACTGTCAAAATTGAGTAAATGAGTCCTCAAATCAAGCTCAAATCCACCTTAAATCATGGACATATGATATAGTAGTGTATTAGCGTCAATGGTACATATCAATAGTGCATATAGAACACCTTTATATCCCAAACAATCACCCCTCTTGGCTAAAGTAGTAAACCAATATAGCTTATACTACATTCCCCCTTGGAGTGGTACTGGACGTGCAACAAGATGCTCCATTCCAAGGAGAAAATAAGGCTCCTAGCCCTCAACTAGGTGTATCAAATTATGACCCATACCTCTTGCATATACAATAAGAGGCGTATGCATAATATGTCATCTAATGAGCCTATGGATCTAGGATAATAATGATAGATGGGTCTTGGCTACTTTCTACATTACCCAAGCTAGCCACCATCTACCATATAAAGCATGTTTAAATAAGAGTCCCCATAATCTCGATCGGGTTATGTCTCATCATCAAGAGATTGTGGAAAATCCAATAATAGGAAATGTCTAGTTTCAAATATTATGAAAACTTTGTTTTGAGAATATGAAGTCTAAAATAATAGTTGAGAAGTTGTACTCTATTGCTTAGCTACATGTTCTATGCAAAAGAAATTGACATTCCTCTCGCTACTTGGGAAAAATGAAAATTTGAGATAGACCTATGGAATGCTAATGGGTGATCATTGGTTCATTCCATAATTGGAAAAGGAGGTATGGATGGATTAGGTCTTGGAGGAGGCCTCTCCATTTCTAAAGTAGATGATTGGGTCCAATACTACTAGAGGCAAACAAATATGGAGACATTATTTGCTTGGTAAGAAATTGACCCTAGTAACGGATCACAAAAGTTTCAAATGAATCATTACCCAATAGGATCTAAACATGAGGCAACGAAGATGGATAAAAGCCTTACAAG
Source organism: Lygodium microphyllum (assembly GCF_053477565.2). Taxonomy (NCBI): domain Eukaryota; kingdom Viridiplantae; phylum Streptophyta; class Polypodiopsida; order Schizaeales; family Lygodiaceae; genus Lygodium; species Lygodium microphyllum. The sequence continues at coordinate 49,994,420 of NC_141141.1, read as the reverse complement.
AATACAACTTTGAAATAAAATATAGGCTAGGCTAGGAGAATGTAGATGCAGATACCTTAAGTTGCAAGGCATTCCTTAATATCCTTACTACAAAAGTAGCCTCAAGAGTGAAGTCATTAGCTACTATAATATCAATGCCAAGTAATCCCATCATCCAAGTAGCAAAGGAAGAAGCCAAAAGGGACCCTAAGTATCAACAACTATAATGAAAGACATGCAAGCAAAGGATCAAGATCACAAATCACAACTTAAGTACCAAGATTTCTCTCTTGAGGAAGGGCTTGTGTATTTCAAGAAGATATTATGCGTACTTTCTAGCCATTATTTGAAAAATAAAATACTTTGGGAGGTGCATGATTCTCCATTTTTGGGACATCCTAGCTATGCTTAGACTCTCAATGCAGTAAGAAAGAGCTATCACTAGGAGAAATTAAGAGGTGATGTACTAAGGTATGTCATTAAATGCATGAGTTGCCAAAGAGTGAAAGTTGAGTGTGTTAAAATGCCCAACCAACTTGAACCTCTTGATATCACTTAGATTAAATGGAAATTCATTAGCATGGATTTTGTAGTAGGGCTATCTTCAACTCAAGGAGGATACAACTCTATGAGGGTAATTGTAGACATGCAAACAAAGATTGTGCACCATATTCTAGTCAATACAAACTATAAGGCTTCTAACATTACAAGGTTGTTTGTCTTTAGGTTCATGGTCTACCAAAAAGAATTGTCATAGCAATCAAGATTCTCTCTTTACTTCTCAATTCTGGACATGCTTATTTGAAGCTATTAGCATGCTGCTATGCTTTAACACAACACATCACCCACAGAAAGTGATGGCCAAACAAAGCGAGTCAATCAAATCATAGAGGATATTTTAGGGGGCATATTGCTATGGAGAACCTAAGTGGTGGATACATATCTACCCTTAGTGGAAATTTTCTACAATGCTTCTTACCATCAAAGCATTAAGATGACTCCATTCTAGGCCTTGTATGGACAAGATTGTCTTACTCCGCTTAATTTCTTTAATTCGACATTAAGGATAGAAGCCTCCAAGAAGATGCTAGAGGAAATGGATGAGCAAGTTAAAGCCATAAGATAGGATATCCAAACCACTAAGGATCATAAAAAAACCTATATTGACCTTGGAAGACAAGAGTGAATTTTGAAAAAGGGAGATATGGTATTTCTTCGTGTTCATCCAAAGAAGAGATCGCTATCATTGGGAGAGTTCAAGAAGCTAAGCTTGAGATACTGTAGAACCTACAAGATTCTCAAATGTCTAGGAATCAATGCCTACAAGTTACAACTCCTTGAGCACTTAAAAATCAACAATGTTTTCCATGTTAGTCTACTAAAAACTTATGTACCCAATCTTGAGATCATGTATTGGATGATCAACAAATTGCCAAGCCAAGGAGTCCTTGAGCTTCAACTTGAGAGAATCCTTGATATAAAGGAGAAAGTCTTTAGGAGCAAAATATTGAGGGAATTTCTTGTCTAGTGGAAATACTATCTTGAAGAGGATGCCACTTGGGTTGATGATGAGGAAGCCCTAGCTAAACAATATCCCCACTTTCTTTCAAGGTGAGGACATCTCAATTCCTCTAATAGGGAGAGGATGTAACATTTTAACATTAAAAACAACATTGAAAAAAAAAGAGAATGAAAGAAATGCCACCACTTGTTTTGTCTTATCAATGCATTCTTGCCACCCAGACCATGTCATCATTGTCCTCATGCTAGACCACATCATCATCGTCCTCATGTAATGGAAGTAGACTAAAAGCCATGCAAGATCCCTCAAAGGCTACAACTTATGGTGAAGCATGAGTAAAGCTAAGCAAATTATGTTGAATGGCCGATTGACTTAAAGGCTATATAAAGCCTAGCATAGGCTAATAGAAAGACTATTATTTTTACTAAGGAGGTTTTGGTCCGCACGCACACGCATGCACGCGCGCGCACACGCACACACACACACACGTGTGCACGCATGCACATGCACACACATATAGAGAGAGTGTGTGTGTGCGTGAGTGATTGTGTGTGTGTGAGAGAGAGAGAGAGAGAGAGAGAGAGAGAGAGAGAGAGAGAGAGAGAGAGAGAGAGAGAGAGAGAGAGAGAGAGAGAGAGAGAGAGAGAGAGAGAGCGTGTGTGTGTGTGTGTGTGTGTGTGAGAGAGAGTTAAGAAGAAGAGATGATGAGATAGAGTGAGAAGAGGAATCTAGAGGGATAGAGAGAGAGGGTAGTTTGAGATGTGCGCAAGGATTGCAAGAATTGTCTACGAATCTGCAATTCATTACATGAAAACCCCCACCCTAGCTAAAGAATTTCGTTGTTCTCTTCTAGATTACCTACCTCAACATAACCCATCTACCTCTAATCATCATCTTGCTCTTACTACATTTTCTACCCATGGAATTACACCACAAAATCCTTTGAAGATTCTACCTTAATCTCATTACTCAACCCATCCTTCCAAATTGAATTCCTGATCTCTCAAACCCCTTCACACTTCCCCTATATATGTTCTCCTACTTTTAGGAATTCTAGTTCAAAGTTCAAGTCAACGAAGACTGGAAAAGAAGGGATTTGAGGAAAAGAAGAGATAACACATGCAAATGATGGCCCCATCCCACAATCCCAAGTCCAAATTATTCTTTTGTAATAATCTTGTTAAACAAATAGCTTTATAAGCTACTAGGAAGTCTGGGATTCTTGTGGATACCTAGGATGCCAAGTGGGAAAACAAATGTTAGGCACTTAGGAGGAAATTTGAATGGAATTAATATCCCATGATAGCATCTTTTTCCACATATTTAGTCTTAGATAATTTGGTTATTTTCTATTTAGAAAAGAATAATGAGATTAGACAATTCAATTGCTTCTTTAGTAGCACTATTTTATGGAGATCTAGTTAAGAGGTAATATTTAATTCAACATTACTAGCCTCTTGTTCGGGCCAAAGGCCTAAGGATTAATCCTTAGAAAATAGACCTTGATACTCAAAAGCAAGGCATCAATGTCGCCTAGATGGGGTTAACTTGATTTTTTTTTAACAAGGCTCAAAATTCATGATGTGTGACTTTGCAACTTATGCTTGTAATCTCTAGACATATACATGCACTTATGCACAAGAGCATTTTCTTATTGCATTAAAAGATTGTTTGAATGTATAGTTGTGGTTTTTAAAGAAAAAAATCACATTTAAATATAGGTTACGATTGATACATTATGCCCACCCCAAGGATAGTTGAGTGGGATTTAGACCAAGGGAGCCTAAGTTTCTACTCCAGATTGCTAGGACTAGCATCGGATGTGAGAGGACTCTCTGTAGGGACAGTTGTAGGCTAGGAGATGCCAAGGAGCTAAGGGGCTCTAGTCATAATTCCTTGGGTGTTCTAGGATTAGCCTATGTCAAGATTTTGGGAGAGAAGGAAGGAGTCTCACTTGTAGCTTTCTTGCTTGCACAATGGGGGAATACACACAGAGGTGGAGGTTGAAAATAGTTTTCCTCTTCTTAGTTGTGTAAGCCAAAAGAACTCTCATACAAAGAAATAGAAGAACCCTATATATGGGTCTCAAAACCAAACTCAACTCACTAAGGTGGCATACTAACTGAGCCACGAACTAGAGTAGATAAGGATAGCTATCATGTAGCTATTATTCATGGGCGGTGTACCAACCACATCTGCAAACTGACAAGTCAGTGACATAAATACACAACGGTCACCCTGGCATATCACGAGTGGAGCTCGATATCTCAACACTCCCCCTCGATCTCAATCCCAATTCCTGCACACCAAGCAGGTCTCTGAACTTGCGTATCTTCTCTGCGCCCAATGCCTTCGTGAATATGTCAGCTACCTGATCCTCTGTGCTGACATAAACTAGATCAATAAGACCTAGTAAAACCCTCTCTCGCACATAGTGATAATGCACCTCAATGTGCTTTGTTCTAGTATGATAGACTGGGTTGTTTGCCAAGTGTATACTACTCATGTTGTCACAATAAATGACAGCTGGCCCATCTGTAGACTGATGCATATCATAAAGTAGCTTATGCAACCAAGCTACCTCACATGCAGCCATTGCTGCACCCCTGTACTCAGCCTCTGTGCTCGACAAGGCAACTGTAGGCTGTTTCTTGCTGCTCCAAGTGACTGTAGCACTCCCAAAAGAGAACACATATCCACTGGTAGATCGTCTATCAGAAATACTACCAGCCCAATCAGCATCAGTGTATCCATGCAACTGTATCTGAACCCCAGTCTCATAAAATAGTCCATACTGCAATGTGGACTTCACATACCTGAGTATGCGTCTAGCCGCATCCAAATGTGGTTTCCTTGGAGCCTGCATAAACTGACTTACCAATCCAACAGCATAGCTCAAATCTGGCATGGTAATAGTCATATAAATCAAACTTCCTACTATGCGTCTGTACATAGTAGGGTCTTCTAAAAGCCCACCTGCATCTGTGCTCAGCTTCACATTCTGCTCCAAAGGAACTGAAATAGACTTACAACCTGCCATCCCATATTTGGACAGCATGTCCAATCCATACTGCCTCTGCAAGGGCTGTATCCCACTTGGTGATCTAATCACCTCAATGCCCAAGAAATAACGCAGCTCTCCCAAATCCTTCATCTCAAACTTCTGCTTCAATAGCATTTTCACATGAAGAATATCTTCATCACTGTCACCTGTCATAATCAAATCATCAACATAAATGACAAGTAGCATAATACCTTTCTCTGTTTTTCTCACATAAAGTGAGAAATCTGCCTTGGAAATTTGAAAGCCAATAGTGACAAGATATTGTCCTATCTTGTCAGACCATGCTCTAGGTGCTTGCTTCAAGCCATACAAGGCTTTCTTCAACCTGCAAACAAACTCAGGATAAACAGTATGCACATAACCTGGTGGCTGCTCCATATAGACCTCTTCTTGCAAATCACCATGCAAGAAGGTATTCTTTACATCCATCTGATGTAAAGACCATCCCTTTGATACAACCATAGCAATGACTGCTCTTACGGTTGCCATCCTTGCAACCGGACTGAATGTTTCTTCATAGTCAATGCCATATGTTTGTGCATACCCCTTGACTACTAATCTTGCCTTGTATCTGTTCACAGAACCATCTGCATTGTGCTTCACCTTATAAACCCACTTACAGCCAATTGCATTTCTACCTTTAGGCAAAGGTACCAATTCCCATGTAGCATTTGCTTCCAAGGCATCCATTTCTTCATCCATGGCTTTCTCCCATTTTTCTTTTCCCATGGCTTGCTCAAAAGAAGTGGGTTCTGGTTCCTGTATCACTTTGACCATATATGCATAGTGAATGGCTGTAAATCCATCATATTTCAGCCTATCCACAGGATACCTAGCTCTCGTAGACCTGCGCAAAGTAGGTTCACTCCCAGGTGCTCTCAAAACATCCTTGGTCTTTCTTACTCCAGGTGTAACAATAGAATGAATACCCAACTCATCATCAATGCTCTGTTCTGAGCCACTGGATTCACCATCCACATAAGAGTGACCTGCATTCACATCAAACATGGGCTGATCAAACTTCTCTTTTCCTTTTCGTGATACTTGCATACCACTATCTGCATTGCTTTGAGAAGATTCTCCTGATCTCAATCTGCCTGTCCATGGCGAAGAATGTGAACCACTGCTAGAGGATGCTCCAGGTCCACTAATATTTTGTGACTGCTGCTATGAATTCTGTGTAGCATTACCATTTTGTGCATCTACATCATCAATCACATTTATTGGTTTATACCAGCTACTCATCTCATCAAAGACAACATCTCTACTCACTGTAAACTTACGAGTGAAAGGGTTATAGCAACTATACCCTTTTTGCTGCAGAGAGTAACCAATAAAGATGCACTTCTCAGCTTTTGGATCCAACTTGGATCTCAACTCATCTGGCACATGTACATAGGCAATGCAACCAAAAAATTTCAAATGAGAAAGTTCTGGTTTCCTACCAGTATACCTCTCCTCTGGAGTCATTCCATGTATTGCTGCAGTGGGAGTCCTGTTCATTATGTAGACTACTGTAGCAACTGCTTCAGCCCAATAAAAATCTGGCAAGTCTTTTTCATTGAGCATGGCACGAGATACCTCTCCAATATGCCTGTTTTTCCTTTCTGCAATTCCATTTTGTTGTGGGGTATGATTGCATGAATATTGCTGCTTTATGCCATGCTCCTGCAAGAACTTTGCAAACTCATTTGAGAGATACTCTCCCCCTCCATCTGACCTTAGGCATTTTATCTGCAGGCCTGTTTCTTTTTCAACCATAGCTTTAAGAGTTTTGAAATGCCCAAACACTTCACTTTTCTTTTTCATAAAATACACCCAAACTTTTCTGCTATAGTCATCAATAAAAGTGACAAAATAATGACAGCCTCCAAGAGATGCAGCTTTAGTAGTCCACACATCAGAGTGGATTAATTCCAATGGCTTCTCACTCTCTTGAACATGTCTAGGAAATGGTTTCCTTGCCTGTTTTCCAAACTGATACGCTTCACATACCTTATGCATTTCTGCAACCTTGAATTTAGGCAAACCTGCAACAATATTTTAGGCATGCATTGATTTAAGTCGTTGTACATTAACATGACCAATGCGTTTATGCCAGATATCAATATCTGTAACTACACCGGTCCCATGTGCAAACATTGCTGCACTCAATCAGACATGTCTGCATCCAATGTAAACATTCTGCCCTTCTTCTTTCCTTTTGCTATCAAGCGACCTTTATTTTTCATATCCTCAACAAAGCATCCATGAGGATTAAATCTGACCTGCAAGCCCTGCTCAACCATTTGACCAACAGAAACCAGATTCTTGGTGATATTCGGGACATGAAATACATCGGACATGTATTTCTTTTTCCCATCCTGCATAGACAAAGGAATTTTTCCAATCTGCACAATAGGATGTGCAGTATCATCACCAGTCTCCACAAATCTTGGTTTTCCATTTTCCTTGCATCCTCCATCCATTCTGCATGACCTGTCATGTGGTTTGATGCACCTGAGTCAACATACCATACATCATTGCTTTCTTCTGCACTTGTCACAGAATTGTTCATGTGCTGCACCATAAACAAATGCTCATTTCTGTCATCAGCCTGTCTACTAGAAGATGCATAATTACCTTGTTGCAGTTTCCCATTCATGATGTCATTCAGCTTTTTATAGCAATCTTTAGCCATATGACCCATTTTACCACAGTAGTAGCATTCAACATTACTGTTTGCATTTTGGCCTCTTTGCCATCCACCACGACCTCTTTGGCTCCCCCTGCCTCTAGAGTTACCACGTCCTCCTCCATAGGACTAGTTTTCTTGAGTTTGCTGCATATTCTGATTTCTGCCACGGCCTCCAAATCGGCCTCCTCTACCTCTGCCTCTACCTCTTCCAGCATTTGAGTAGAAGACTGCTTCTTTTGAAGTTCCTCTTGAAGAAGATGCATCACCATTTCTCTGCTCCTCAGAAATTAGAAGAGCAATCAACTCCTCAGAATCAGGAAATCTTTCACGGATGGAAATGGATGTTCAGAACTGTGCATAATCCTTTCCTAGACCATTCAAGGTCACTGAGACTAAATCATCATCTTCCACTAGCGACCCAATGGAAGCAAGTGCATCTGCAATCTTCTTCACCTTCATGTGGTAGTCATTGATGCTCATACTTTCTCTTTGCACATTGTGCAACTCTTGCTTGAGCTGCATTTTCTTGGCTTGCGTATTTGTGCTATACATTTTTGACAAAGTATCCCATGCCTCCTTTGGCGTACTTGCATCTTAAATATGCACAATCATAGAGTCTGAAATGCTGATAGACAGCCAGTACATAACTTTCATGGCTCTCTCATGCCATGCTTTAAATGCCTGCATTTGCTGTTGATTGGGAACATCAGGAAGAACTGGTTCTTTTTCATTTCCTGCAACAAATTCCCAATATCCTTTTCCCATAAGGAAATTCGTCATTCTAAACTTCCATGCTTGGAAGTTGTTCTTGTCAAGCTTTTCAGTGACAATCTGTGAAAGAGAATCAGATGCCATTACAAAACACTGCAAAAAAATTCTGTCACTGCAAAAAACACAGCTTCACCCTCACAAGGGAAAATCTGCAAAACTGGCGAAAGTGGTATTTGACCACACAGTCACTTCCTAGTGACGATTTTGCATCAACAGGCAACAGTGATGATTCTGTAACTCCCAATGTCTCTGCGCACAAGTATACGATGCAATTTCTACAGTAACTTTTCACCGACTTGTAGAACAGTGGCTGCACAGCATAAAACAGGGCCTTTTCCTGAGTGCGTGCAGAAAACTTCCGCCTCCAAAACAGGCCTCGAAATGGCCTGAAATAAAAAAACCAAGGTCGCCAAGGGCTAAAGCCTGGTCCCGCAGCATATACTGCCCTCTTGCTTCACCGCGAAGGGCGTCTCAACCTGAGACAATGCACTCCTGCACTTTTCGGCTGTGCCACCTGCAGAGATCTGCTTCCAAAACAGAAAATGAAAGCAACACTGCTCCTCTTACCAGAACACCGCGAGCTTGGCTTGCTTTCTTGAGCTCCTTACCACGAACAAGGCTCTGATACCATGTCAAGATTTTGGGAGAGAAGGAAGGAGTCTCACTTGTAGCTTTCTTGCTTGCACAATGGGGGAATACACACAGAGGTGGAGGCTGAAAATAGTTTTCCTCTTCTTAGTTGTGTAAGCCAAAAGAACTCTCATACAAAGAAATAGAAGAACCCTATATATGGGTCTCAAAACCAAACTCAACTAACTAAGGTGGCATACTAACTGAGCCACGGACTAGAGTAGATAAGGATAGCTATCATGTAGCTATTATTCATGGGCGGTGTACCAACCGCATCTGCAAACTGACAAGTCGGTGACATAAATACACAACGGTCACCCTGGCGTATCACGAGTGGAGCTCGATGTCTCAAAAGCCTACCCCTTGCAAGCTTGAACGGATCTTCCAAAAGGCACGATGCTACTTGTGGGCAGACTTGGTAGTTTTATTTTGGCCTTTAGATAGAGTTCAAACACAAATTGGAAGGATTATTGAAAATAAAAATTTAATAAATACATATATATATTTATTTTTAAAATATTTTATTCTTGTCCATGCTTAATTTATGAGAAGGAACATCATCTTAAGAGGCTAATTAAGGAAGCTGGTTACTATGTGTCAAACTAAATCATGCTAGGAATAACTAGAAACCAAAGAAAACCCTAGAGGGAAGTGAGTGGCTAGATCCTTAGCTGGTCTTGCCAAAGGCAAGGTGGTCTCGGTCCACGGAGAGGCTTCCACCACAATTTAAGTGTTAGTTTTAGGCAATCTAGGATGAGCTAAATGTTGACTATCCTAGCGTGTTATCAATAGAACCCAATTAGTGCCATTTTAGGAGGCTAAAGTTGAAACTTTACCTGATGGGTAGAGGGGTTGACACACATCTCTTCCCCCTCGTTTCTCACTCTCCTTGAACCAAGTGCAAAAATGATTTGCTTTAGTTTGAGGGATAATAACAATGTTGTCACCTCAGAGCCAATGCTAGATGGCTAATAGGAGACTTTCAACATCTAAAATGAGGTTCCTATTTCAAGTCGATCCTTGTGGGGTTGAGGTGAAGCCTTCCCTATGGGCTAATATGGATGAGTTATCCAAGGATTTGAATTGTTTAGAATGCTTCAACCTCTAGTTTATTGTTCTTCACTAGTATGGACAATAGCCTTTATTGATTCTCTTTGCCTTAAATCATCCCATTATTACTCTTTTAGTGATGTACAATAGTTAGACCATACTTTATATAAACTATACAAGAAGTAAAGTTCTAGAGTTGATCAAAAGCACCAAAGGAGAAAGATAAAGTGGTTTGATTCCAACCATGACATAGTATGCACCTTTTTAAAAGCTATTTATAAGCTTTAAATAATATAAGGCATATCATTCTTATGTTTATTACTTATTTAATCTATTTTCTTCTTATTCCTCTGTTTTAATCATTCCTTATATCCCTAAGGTTTATTACCATGACATAGTTATGGGTACTTGACAATCGGGTTATGGATACTTGAAGTCAACATTGAAGGTTCTATTTTTGCAAGTAAAAGAATGAAGCTAAAGTATTAAATAAAGTCATGTGGATAGTGAAATAAGGTCAAGAGATTGTTATAAGAGCCAAGATGGGTTAAAATAAATCAAGTTACGTGGAATATACTAAGTTTGGGTATGATACATTACATCCCCTCCCTCTTGTAGAGAAATTGAGATGTCCTCATCTTGAGAGAAAATAGGGGTGTTCTTTGTATAGAGTATCTTGGTCTATCCAAGTGGTAACATGTGTAGGGAAGTGATTCCACTATACAACATGTTCTTAGATAGTCCTATTTCTAGGGATTCTCTCTTTTATGTTAAGAACTCTCTCAGCTTGCATCTCAAGGATCCCTTTTGTAAGAATTGTAATTTGATTGTCATCTAGCATGTGATCAGGGTTTGGGACAGAAGCTTTAGTAAGCTAACATGAGATATGTTGTGAACCTTAGGATGCATTGGGAGTTGCAACTTGTAGGCATACCTTTGTTGAGGTGTTTGCAATCACACCTACTTCAGTCTCTTTGGAAGGAGCAGTGAGGGCTTAGGACAAGAATCCCATAAGCACAGTAGGAGGATGTGTTGCCTAGACTTTCCTATAAAGCATTGTACTTGCTTCCTTTTCTTTAATGAAATGATAGTACTCTTTTTTTTCTAGTAAAATGTTTGTATCATTGTCTACACACAAGATTGTGTTTATGAGTCCAAGTCTCAATCTTGGAACCTAATTCACTTGTGTGACAGTTGGTCTTGTCTTTGCCTATGTCTTCATGAGTTTGGTCTTCATCTTTCAATGTCCATAGCTTCTGCATTGCCATGTCCTAGATCCATGTTTCAACATGGTATCAGAGCTGCATGGCCTAGCTCAGCTTAGCTCATCTTCACTTTTGGTCAGCTCATGACTTTACTTCTTGCTTTGCTCTCACTCTACCTTTAGTGAAGCTTCAATGGCTACCATAGCCAGACGGTACCTAGTCAACTTTGAGGTCTTGGATCTTATCATACAAGCCAAATCTATTCATGCTTTTCTTGTAAGAATATATTTTTCGCTTCAGGACGCATCAGTGTGTCATAGAAATTGCAGACATTAAGCTACACACTATCCAACATTGTGTGTTTTCTTGCCCACTGTCAAAATAGGTGCACTTTGTGGTTTATGGCCAGATCTTTGCATACGGGTCACCATTATTCCTATGCTTAGAGGGCAATTGAAGCTTAGTTCAAAGGCTTACTCCACACCAAAGCTCTCGTGGAATAGTTGCTTTTGTGAGCTGCTGTGGTTGAAAAGCCAGACTAGCACAAAAACCCTAAAGAAGTCTGCCATAGCCAAAGTCTCTCAAGCTCATCTCTCCATTTTCTCTCTCTTGCCACTTAAACCTGGCCAAGACCACTCTGATCTGAAGTCCCAACATCAAATCAAGGAGGGGAAGATTTGGATTTGGAAGATCTTGAAGTTTTTGGAAGACCCAAGAAGATGCAAGCATAGTGCCTATTGACACTCATTCAGTGACTTTTGCCACTTGTGTCCTTTGACACAATTAACTCATTTGCTGATCTGATCTGAGAATTTTGGTGCTAATTTGCTATTGCTCTAGCCATCCAATATGGGAAAAGACTCTCTAACAACTTGCTTCAAAGGAGTCAGGTTTCACACTTGGCACTCGCATCAAACTCATCCTGATGAAGAAGGGTCCATGGGCCATTACCAATGGACAAGAAAAGAAGCCTCGAGATGCAACTCTTGCAGTTACTTGGTAGAAGAATGATGACAAAGCACATGCCATCATCAAATTGGAGTTGGATGACAGCTACATCCATCATGTAGATGCTTGTGACATATCCCATGACACTTGGGATAGATTATATACATTGTTTGGAGCAAAATACAAGTCCTCAAAGTATGGTTTACTGATTGAATTCTTTTGACTTGATATGAAGCCTAATACATCCCTGGAATCTCATTTGAACTACATGGAAAGTCTCCTAAACCAACTTGCAAGGATAAATCTCAAAATGGATGAAGATATTTGTATTGTTGTTTTGCTAAAAAGTTTACCTTCTGATTATGATAATGTTTTAACCACCTTAATTAACATGCCAAATCCTAAACTGGTTGACATTAAGGCCTTTCTATTGGAAGAAGAAAAGAAGATCAATAATAAAGAAGAATCAAGTACTTCTAAAGAAGAACAAATGTTATATGTCAGTAAAGGAACAAAGGAAGAAAGGACCAGCTATTTTGTGACTTCTGCAAAAGGGTCGGATACACTGAGAAGTTCTATCATGCCAAGAAGAAGTCCCAAAAGGCATATCTAGTTGTTGTTAAAGAAGAAAAAGACCATGGAGCAAAAGAAGAAGAAGAAGACCAGTAGGAGAAGGACAAACCTTGTTAGTCCTTCTATTTTGATAGACTTTTTTAGTCTCATATTGCCTAGCCCTAATGCTTTTGACATAAGCTTGTAAACTCCTCATGTAACTTTGGACTCAAGTTTGGGCGTTATCAGAAATTCCACCTTAGCATGGAGAGAGGTGGATGAAGCAACTTCACAAACATTAAAAACAAGGATAGATGAAGCTGAGGCAACATCACAAACGGAGATGGCTGGGGTGGAATCAACAAGGATAGCTAGGGCAGAATTAACACCATGAATGAAGATGATTGGGGTGGAATCAACATCTCAAAGGGAGACGGTGGTATCCAAATCATCATCAAAGAGATACAAGAGAGAGGAATATCACCTCCATGCCGAGCTTGATCATGAGTATTTGTCATTAAGTAAGAAAAACAAACCCTATCTCACGTCTTCTACATCCAAAGGACTTTGTAGGGTGCAAGGAAAGAGGAATATAGATATATGGATTGATGGAAAATTATATCCAAAAGATCCTTTGCATAACTCCTTGCCTCCATTTAGGGATATTACATCCTTAGTAAGCTTCGTTGAAAATGGTTATAATGCCCTCTTAGGATACACTCAACATTTGGATGCCGTTAGCAATGTACACAAGTTAGAAAGAGATTTGTTAGAGAATGAGAATGCCTCTTTGAGGCAAATATTAGAGAAATGCAAGCACAAATTACTACAGAACAAGGAGACTATTTTAGAGATAGAGAAATAAAGAGCTTAATTGAGGCTTAAAGAAACAATATTGGGGACTTACAGACAATGTAGAAAACTTTGAAATATTCAAGACATGAAGCTATGAAGTGGTGGTATTAAGAAAAGAATACATGCAGTGAAGTAAGTAAGCTCTTTGTTACTTTTTTCACCATCTCATAAAGTATTTGTAAGATAATTTTTAATAATTGAACATTTTTTATTGTGAATATGTTGATGAAGATCTAGAAGCATGTAGAAACACTTTCCATGAAGAAATCTCATTATGAACATGAAACAATGAAATGGCTGCTTGTTGTCCAAATAGGGTTGAATTCGTAAAGTTGCCATAACTTTTGACCGAAGTGTCCAAATTGAGTGTTTGTGGTATAAAAATGAAGTACAAATCCCAAAGCATCAGCTTATACCATCAAAACCACTTCTTAATGTTGTTAAGGCAATTTAATTCATGACAATATTTTTATATAACAAGTTGTTCCTACACAGACTATCATAATTCTTCTTGCAAGAGCCATGGGAGAGCATCCAAGTATGAAGAGGGTTGCCAAGTGGACTCTTCCATAGGTAGCCCCTTCCATTTAATCAGAAATTCAATAAGTGTCTGGTTCCCAAGAATCTTCTCATGCTTTCCAATGATTTTCCTAGGTTCACAGACAATAAGTCCTTCGTCAAGTGGTGGAAGCTCTTCAATAACCTTCATATTTGGCCCCCCAACGTATTTCTTCAATTGTGACACATGAAAAACATTATGTATGCGGGTAGTAGAAGGTAATTGGAGCTTATATGCAAGCTCTCCAATCTTTTCCAACACCAATTATGGGCCATAAAACCTGTGAGCCAGCTTGTTGTGCTCTCCTTTGAGGGTAGCATAATGAGACTTGGGAACTTTCAAAAAGACCCAATATCCAACATCAAATTCTATGTGCCTTCTTCTATCATTAGCATAGGATTTCATGACATCTTGTGCCTTCCTTATATTCTCTTTACATTGCTTCATAAGTAAAGGGAGATTTAAGCTCAACCCCCGAGACTTACAGACCGCTTATTGGTCAAGCGTTTCAAGCCGAGCGGCCATGGCTACCTCTCACATAACCGACACACCCTCCCTACCTATGGGGTGTAGTGAGCTTACCTTGATGCCCAATCAAGTACCCTCCTCTCCTGTGCACGCCTGTAGCTTCATGATCCTTGAGGTAAGCTCATGCAACCTCAATCCCTCTCCAACAAGCTCCATCCTCCATAGCCGTGCAAGATAAGAGAAGAGTAGAGAAGAGAAGAAGATGAAGAGAGGAGATGGGGAGCTTCTTCTCCTTGATCCCTCACTCTCACACACTCACTCCCTCACTCCCTCACTCCCTCACACTCACTCACTCCCTCTCTCAAGCACAAGCAAGAAGGCAAGAAGAAGAGAAGAAGAAGAAGCTTTTTGCCACACACAAGAATGAGCTTCTCATTCACTTTTCAACTTTATATACATGCCCTACTTCCCATGGGTGGTCAACCTCAATTTTTACATGGCCAGCCATGGCCTAAGCCCTTTTTCTCCATTCTTTCACTTCCTAGCTGGTCCTACTGCCCTTCTAAGTTTACAATTTGCACAGGAGGGAGGCTGGTGCTCTTTTACAAGGATTTGAGAGCGCCTTTGCATTTAAAGGTGCATTTTCTTGCTTTTCACTCCTCCAGACTTTGGTGGCTACGCCTTGGACTTTTGGCGGTGGTTCCCCTGCTTTTGGATTTTTTTTGGACTTATTATTCTTCTGGGCACTTCTCCATGCATGCCCTATGCCTTTTCCTGCTTCTTAGGTTTTCGTATTTTCTTGATTTTTACTGTTGCTGGTGTTGTAGTAAACATTACCCCCCTCCTAGCCGAGTGCCAGTCCCATGGCATTGATGGGTGGTGGCTTGGAAGATGGTAGTGTTGGTGGCCGGGTGGCCTCTTAAGTTTGTGTACATGCCCTTATCGAGGATGGTGTTAGAGGGATTCATCCTTGAAATTGAAAATGGTGTTGAATTGGGTCCCTCCGAAAAGGTGACTTAACAAAGATCTGCTTTGTCTTGACACTAATTTGTCTTTGAAATTGGAAACGGTGTTGAGGCGGATTCATTAGTTGATGTGCTTTCTCCTTGATATGGCCCGAACTTAACCTACAAGGCAAAGTTGTGCACTTCCTAAGGGCTATGTCTACCTCTCTGTGGTGCATCCATGCATCAGAGTTGGTATCTCAAATCCTCCTCCTCCACTTCGGCTGCGCCTCGTAGCCTTGGACGGTCTTGGAAACCCAGTTCACTTTGTCTTGCTAATAATCTACTGGTTCCTACCTCCATCTGGTAATCACAATGTTTCTCTTCTCTATCCATCTGTTAGTGAGGACATTGGCCATTTTGCTGATTCTTGCCATCGTCTCTAGGGGTAGGATACGATCCAAAGCTCGTGGATAGGAAAAGGATAGCTCAAAGGGTCATGTCTGGAACTCCTGATGTTGCCATATAGCCAACTCCTGAGACCATTGACGGGATGGGGATCCTCATGCATCAGCATAGGCTCTTCAGGGAGTTGCTATGGCCATACTCTTGTCTCCTCTGGAATTGCTCCGCAAGCTCTTGCCTTCTTCTTCAGGCTGCTATTATGTGTTGAGGAATTCGTGTGCCTTCTGGCTCTTTCGTTGGCAATTTAGGTAGGGGCAGACTAGGCTCTCTATATTGTTCTTCCTCAAATTCCTGCTCAAAGTCCGGCCCCTCTTCTGTGTCTTGCTCTACCGTTGGTTGGTCTTCAAGTGGTAGCTATTGTACTTGTCCTTCAAACCCTAGTTCCTTGAGCTCGTCAACAAAAAGGCTGGCTTGCCCCAGGTAACTATGTTGTTGTGCCGCAGTAATACCTGTGCCGGTTGGAAGGGTGTGTTCTTGAGGGCCGCATCTTAAGGCACGAGATGTCAATTCTAACCTCCTCTTCATCCTTTCCATTGAGTCCTCACCTTCAACTTGGGTGACATTTAGCACAGTGCTCAAGATGGCTTGTCTCTGAGTGTCTGAGCACACTTCGGTAGCCTTTGCTCTTGATTCCGCGAACATTCTTTCACATTCACTTGCCGCTAGGGATTCCGTTAGTCCACACACTCTTTTGAAGTTGTGCTACTCCCATTGTTGTGCCTTTTCTTCCATCTTTTTCCTCCCCTCCTCCATTTCTCGAGACAGCATCATTAGCATCTGTTGCTGCTCATTCACTAAGTCTAGCACGTGCATCTTCTCCTTATTGTGGTGGTTTAACTGCTCTTCTGCAATTTTCCTTGTTCCGCAATGGTAAATTGCAGTTTTGCCTCTGCGAATCTCTTTCTCAGCTCTTCTCAAATCTATTCAGGCTTTCTAACTTTGCAAAGTGTAGTCTTGTTTCTGTTATTGCCATAGCCATGAGGGCTTCCACATCACTTTTTGTGTTTTCCAAGTCATCTTTCAGCTTTTGTGTGCTTCTTCCTATGGCATCCTGCCTTTCTTGCTCTAGGACTTGGATCTCTCTTTCTAGTCTTCCTTGCTTCTATATTTCATACCATAGTCGAAACACTAGGGCATCCTCTTGCTCTTATCGTTGCTTTTCTGACTCCTGGCTTTCTTCCTACCAGTGCGTCTCCAAGCGAGCAGTCCTTTCCATTAGCTCATTATACTACTGAATTAACATTTTTTGACTGTTTAGAAGGGCTAGTGCATCCTATTCTTCCTCCTCCAACCTTTGCCTCAAATGATCCTCACTCTCTTGAGCTTCCTTGGTCTTGGCATCCAACTGCTCTTTTAGGGCCTTAAGCTCTTTTTGATGAGCTGCAGCTTGCTTGGACACATTGAGCCTCAAAGTTGCTGAGGTTTCCTTTTCAATGTCCAGCTCTGCCAAGGCCGCTTTCTTCTCCTCTCTGGCCTAGCTCAATTGAGTGAGGAGTTCAGCCATGTATACATCTTAGTCTGCTCTACTAGTGGCAATGTAAGAGGGGCCATAGTGGTCGATGCTTCCAGCTTCTGTTGCTTAGGATCTCGTCATGATTCTGCATCTGCTGCGTAGCAGCCTCTTTGTTCCTGCTTTGGGGGCAATCTCCGCCACTTTGTTAGCCGAGAGCTATATCATTGCCATTAATTGAGCCATGTCCATAGCTAGCACCGACTCCTGTGTCGTGGTGGATGTGGTTTCAGCTAGGAGTGGCACAAGAGAAGAGGGGAGGGGGTGCAGTGGGGCCTTGCCTTTTCTTGCAACCACCGGGGCTATTTCTACACTGCCACTAACTCCAGCCTCATGATGCAGGCTCAATGGGCTCATCTCTCCCCCTCCATGGGTCTCTTCTACGGACTTGTGAGTTGCCTCTACCAAGTTCACAGCTTCCTTCCTCCTCATTTCTTCAGCTTCATCTTGAGCTCTCCTCTTCCTCACCTCCTTGGCTCTTCTTGACTCTTCTCTGATTCTTTCAAATTCTTTCTCTTCTTTTCTCCTTTGTTCCTCCTCCATTCTCTTGGACTCCTCTTGTGCTCTTTTCAACTCAGCTTTCTCTTCTTTACTTATCTTTTTCTTCCTCTATTTTTGGATCTTGGCAGTCTTCGCCTTTCCTCGTGCCCTAGCTTCAGCTTGAGTGGATGGTGCTTCAAGCACTTCTCTGTCACTCATGGTGTGTTCATTGGATTTGTCTTCCTCCTGATGCAATGGCTAGAAGGGTGCTATTATCTCTTCAATTCCCCCTGCTTCCTTGGTGGCCTCGTGAATAATGGCCGTTAGTACACCACCGTATCTGATGGTAGAAGCCTTGGCAGAGGACTTCTTGCAGGCTGATCTCGCTGTAGAGGCTAGGGACTCTCCTCCAGCCGCTGCTGCTGCACCCATAGCAAGGGCCTTTGCTACTGTCTTGATGGTCTTTATGACGAACCCGTTCCAATCCACTTCTTCAGGGGATCTTGCTGCTATGCTTTCCAAAACCAGGACACTGATCCTGTTCATCAAAGCATTGTACCTCTGTCCTGAGAAGAGGGCGTGGACCATCTTTGCTTGCATCTTTACTTCGGGGTTTGGGATGTCTGCCAATCTTACTCCATCCACTATGCGCACCTCACTTGTGTCCAAATATTTGAATTTTTTAGGGATTGGTTGCCAGTCAAGGCACCTTTTTTGCTCTTTTTCCTTGTTCCTAGTTTCCGTTCCTCTGTGCTGTGGTAACATGGTCGAAAACACGGTAACATTACGTGGTCGGAAACACGGTAACATTACCCCCCTCCTAGCCAAGTGCCAGTCCCATGGCACTGCGGTGGGACAAGGGGCACGTTAGGTCAGCTGGTCGGAGGGATAGGTAGGTGGGTGGTTAGGATGACTCGGAGCGAGTCCGGCGTATGGTAAGCTCCATGGAGACACTTGGCATCCGTCATGCTATTGTAGCCAGTCGTCTTGTGAGTCGGAGAAGCGCTTGAAGTAATGCAATGATGGTGTGGGGGAATTTATTCTGTCTGCTTGTGGTGGATCTTGGGCCCGTGGTGAGGGGGGTTGTGGGATCACCTCTTCTCTGAAGCGATTCACCTCGATTTTTGGCTTAGCTTCTTCTCCCTGCCGTTCTACAAGTAGTGATTCTTCCTGGAACCCAAGGGCATCTATTTCTTGGGGGGTGAGGCCGGCTCTTGTCAGATATTTCCGCTATTCCTCCAGACTTAGCCTCACCTCCGTCGATAGTGGTGGCATTTGCAATCCAGCATGTAGAGCTCTTCTTGCCATGCCAAGCTTCCTCTACACTGCTTCCAGTGATTCTCCTTGTGCTGTGTGGGTGGCATCCAAGATGGTGTCGAGAAAGATCTTCTGTTGAGCACTGAAGGCCACTTGGGTTGCCTCTGCCTTGCTTTCCGCCATGATTTTCTCTTTTTCCGTTAAGGCAAGGTGGCGCGCCAGTATCTTTATCTTCCTCTCGTTATGCGTGGCCCACTCCTCCGCCCTCTTGTTCATCACTTCCAGGCCTTCCCCTTGTCTCAAGGTCAACATCATGGTTTTCTGTCCATAATCCTCTAGTTCCCTAACCAGCCTCTCTTGTTTTTGTCATTCATAGATCAGCTGATCTGTTAGGCGATTGAGCTTCTCCTCCTTCTCCTCCATGCCTCGTTGCCGTTCTTCATCTTTAGCATTTAGCTCTTCCCTAAGTGCATCCAGCTTAGCAGCTTTTGCAGCAAGCTCCTTGTATTGCCCTATGAGAAGCTTGTGCCCTCTTTGCATGTTCACCAACTCTTGCGTCTCATTCTCAAGTAACTGCCTCCAATGTTCCTCTCTTTCATCCTTAGCCTTCAGTTCCTGTTTCAGCTCTGCAATTTTGCGCTGTTGCAAGGCCACCATTCTTGTCTTGTCCAACTGGAAGGCGGCCATGGTTTCCTTCTCAGTTGCCAACTCCACCACGGCCGTTTTGCATTCCTCCTTCGCTCTCTCCAACTGGGAGAGCAGCTCAGCGATGTATTCATCTTAATTAGCTGGTGGCATCATCGTTACGTGCATAGGTGAGGTGGAGGCTTCAACTTTTTGCTTTTTGGGTTCCTGCCTGGATTCTGCATCTGCGGCTGGCCTTTTCTGTCCTGTGGCCGTAGTTTCCGTGCTCCGCCCTTGGCCCATTTCTTTGTTGATAAAATATTGCATCCATGCCACGAAATTTGACACATCAGCACTAGTGGGGATGCTGGGGGTGACGGTGGTGAGTTCCGTGGGAGGTACCAGGAGGGTAGGGATTGGATGAAGCAAGGCCTTGCCTTTGCCTTCGAAGATTGGGGGTGGCACGAATTCTGGCACCTGTGTGCTGGATCCAGGCCCCTCCTCTCTGCATGGGCTTAGGTTCCTCAGTTCGTCCGCCCGGCACTATTGTTCGATGGACCGTTGTGTGGCCTCTGTCAGGTCCTCCTCCTCTCTCCGTCGCAGCTCCTCCTCTTCTTCCTCCGCTTTCCTCTTCCTTTCCTCCTGCCTTTTCTTTTGCTCTTCCTGCTTTCTGCCTTTTTGTTTCTTTTCCCTCCTTTTCTCTGCTTCCGCTTCTTGTTTGGATGCTTCCTTGTCTTTCTGCAACTCCTCTCTTTCCCTCTACTCCTCCTGCTTTTTCATCCTTTCTCTTTCTTTTGCTTCTTTCAGGGACTCCTTCCTTGCCTTTTCCAAGTCCTCCCTTTCTTTCTTTCTGCCTTCATCACCCTTTTTTTTTCCCTGCGGTGCCTTTTTCCTCATTGTCCTGATTGTCCTTTTACTAGTTGATCCTCCCCCCTCTTCTTCTGTTTCTGTTCTGTCAGTGGACCTGTCTTTGTCCTGCCGAGGGGGCAATTTATCCGGTGTTTCTCCTTCTCCCTCCTCCAGCTCTTGTGCTACCTTTATTGCCTCCTGAATTAATGCAGTTAAGACTCCTCTGTAGCCTATGAAAGAGGCCTTGGAGGAGGCTTTCTTCCTTTCCGTCACCTTAGAAGCTGGAGAATCTGCTCTTGTTAGTGCGCTTCCCAGGGCTAGTTCTTTGGCCGCTTGATCAATAGTCTTTCTCACGTAGCCATTCCAATCCACCTCATCTAGAGTGTGGGCTGCTATATTCTCTAGCATGGGCACACTCTTCCGATGCATTAAAGAGTTGTATCGTTGGTTGGAGAAGAGCACGTGCACCAACTTGGCCTGCAGCCTAGCATCAGTGTCAGGGATGTCTTGGATGCTTATGCCATCGTTTGTAAGTACCTCTTCCTTTTTCATTTTTAGCAAGGCATAAACATCCCTTTTTTGCCGCTTTTCTGTCCTAGGTGCTAATCCTAGAGCTTTTTCCACCAGGACTGGGTCCAATTGGACCAGTACTTTCTTTGCACTCTCTCCTCGGCCCACTGTTACAGTGCCCACTTCTTGGTCCAAATTGTATGTCCTAAGGAATTCCACACATTTGAAGTGATCAAGCTCCTGCGAGAAATTTTCAATATATTTGTCAGGTTGCACTATTCCACCACTCTTCTGGCTGCCTCCTCCTTTGCCACCACGATTCCGATGTTGTGGATGGTTCGGAACTTCAGCTGGTCGAAGGCGCGGTTTTCCAATTGGATGCAATATAGCTCCCTTTCCTCGTCAGTGAATGGGAGTCGATGAGCGTGGTCTTGCTGCGACATTCTCTGCTCCTGCCACAATTCATAACTTCCGTTAGTATTTTTCATATAGCACTTTGCTATTTTTAAACTATTAACTGAATTTTTTAGAAGCCATTTTTCTCATGCTAATGCTTATGCCTGTCGCTACTTTTACTTTACCATACCCCCATTTTGTTCTTTTCCTATCTAATTCCTTCCACCGTATTTCCCTCTTTTCTTTTCACCGGGTTTTTGTACGTACATACATACCTCCTTCTTCCGGCTGAGAGAAGAATCCTTCCTAGGATTTAAGGGGTGGCGTTGGTGCGGTTGGGGTAGGAGGTTATGGGTGAAGGAGCCATGTGTAGAATCGTGGGTTGTATTCCAGTTTCGCATGGCAATCGAGAGCAGCTGGTTGGATAGAGACTTGGGAGATATAGGTCAAGACATCATGAAAGAGATCCCCAGTATTAAGGTGGCTAGCAACATGTAATTCCTCCTCGGTGAGGAGTTGGTCAATATAGGGGTGGGCGAGCACATGGTCATCCAAGTGTTGATTGCGGGTGATGGCCAAAACCCTAAATGAGATGGGTGCCACATAAGTGGGGTCGTATTCAATGGTCTTAATTGCCCTGCGTTGTTCAGCATTGGTCATTATTCGGCAACCTTTTTTCTCCCATTGGATTTGCAGAGCAAACCACTATTGTAAGAACGTGGAGGGCGAGCTTGCCCACTGCATGAGCTCGTACATTTCGTTTTCAGGAGCAGAGCGGGGAGGCTTTTGATATGAAGTGACTAGGTGTCTGAGCGCCGCTTGCTCCCTTGAGATTTCCTTGTTTGCTATGAGTTCTGCAGCGATCTTGGGGAACTTAGTAGTTATGAGTTTGTATTGCTCCCATGTGCAGGGTAATGCACGAACCTTTGAAGCAAGGGTTCTATCCAGGAGGCCGAGGTCTAGCCTCTCATAGCTTCTAGCAAATGTGGTGAAAGTGTCGTCCAATATCCTGATGCAGGTTATTAAGTCATCCCCAGAGGTTGCGGCAAGGTCGTTAGCCAAGGAAAGGAAAGGTCGTACCGTGTACGAGGGTCTAAGACCTGTTGGTGGGATTGGTGCAACTGGACTGGAGAGTGGTGACTCCCTCATCGGTGTCACAGGTTGGGTTTTCTTTGTAGAAGCACATTGAGGTGCTGCAGGGAGCTCTGGGGGTCCGGGGGTTGGGTTGGGTTTTGAGTGAGCAGTCATAGGTTCTTTTAAGCCCTTTGGATTAAGCAGGTTTAAGGCTTGTGGTGGTTGCTTTGGTCGATAGATAAGTTGAGGCTTACTAGCCGTTGTTGGCAATGGTGTGCTGATCATATGCTGGTTACCCCATGTGCAAGCCTTCCTTTCTAGGGCGATATCACGAGTAGATGAGCTTTTTTGCTGGCCATTTTTAGGCACCCAGACCCAGGGGTTGCCCTCGTAGTATCCTTGTGTTCGCAAGAGATCCTTACGAATCCATCGCAACACGGTTGTTTGGCTATGGCAATAGCATCTATACTGCCTTCTAGGTCAGGACGGCTGACGTTTCTGGCGGTTAGGACCCTGTTTGGGTGGTGTACCCAAATGCAGTTCCTGCCGTTTTGGCACCCACATAAGTTTGGGCTGCTTGTCCTTGTTAACACTCTTGGTGGATTTGGGCCGTGGGTCGAGTGCGTGGCACGAGGCCACAGGTTTCGCCTGTTTAGACTCGGTCTGGGGCGTGGTTTTAGGGGTTTCTATCAGTGGCGTCGTGATGGTGGAGGGATCATGACAACCCTTGTTGAAGGTCGTTACTATATGGGTGCTGCCAATGGCAAGATGAATGCGGTTTAGCTTGTAATCCACATTACAATGTGTTAGCTTTTTGAAGGTGCGACCCGATAGTGACACATTAGCGGCTTCTTTAGTGTTAGGCATTACATGGAAGAAGGCTGGTAAACTCTCAGTCTCGATGGAAATAAGTGCCTTGCACTTCCCCAGGAGTGGATAGGCAGCACCCCCAAATGGGGTGAGGTTGGCATTAGTGGGCTGTAGCGTCGGTTGACCAATGCGTCTCCAATGGTCATGCGTCAAGAAGTTGTAGTCGGCCCCTTCATCAATCAGGGCATCAAAAGAATACACCACGCCTGCTGTGACTGTGATTCATAGATACGCCGGTGCTACGGCTTCCTAGTCCTGATCCATAGGATCGATTATAGTTGCCATTCGGACGTTCAACGGGGCTTCTAGCATGGGTGGCTCATGTGATGGATGGGAAGGAGGATAGTACTTCTTTACGTGGCTGCCGTTAAAAAAGCCTGCTCCTTCGCCGTCAAGTGTCTCCAACTCAACATTCCCAGTTCTACCAATCGTGCGTACTCTAAAAGGTCCTAGTCCTCGAAACTTCATCTTTTGTTTGTGTCCCTTCACTGAGTATAGCAGAACAAGATCTCCTTGTTTGAAGTCTCGTTGCTTGACATGCTTGTGAAACCACGTCTTTCGTTGAGCCTTCTCGTAGATGAGTGCGTGAGTGGCTAGAAGACGAGTCTCTGATAGGCGTTCTAGCTCGATTAGGCATTGCGTCCATGCTTCCTGTCCTTCCCATCATTCTTGGAGTGCTATTCTCAGGCTAGGAACAAAAAATTCTACCGGTAGAATTGCTTCAATCCCATAGGTCAGCATAAAGGGGGTTTGACAGATAGCTGTTTTATAAGCTATGCGGTAAGTCCACAAGGCTGCCATCAACTTGTTGTCCCAATCGCTTCTCGAGGCAGAGACCACTTTAGTTAGGATGTTAATGAGAATCTTGTTAGTTGATTCTGCCTGGCCATTAGCTTGAGGGTAGTATGGCGAGGACTTGCGATGGATGATAAGAAAGGTGGATAGGAGATGTGCTATCACTTCATTGATGAAGTGTGTGCCTTTGTCTCGCTGACGAGTTCGATGGGGCAACCGAAGCGCGAGATCACTTGTTCCCATAAGAACTTGGCAGTCGTTCTAGTGTCGTTTTTTCGTGTTGCTCTTGCCTCTGCCCATTTTGTGAGGTAATCCGTGGCCACCACGATGTACTTGGCTTGCGAGTACTGTGCCACAGGGGTCCTATGAAGTCAATTCCCCATTTTTCGAAGGGTTGGCGAGCAATGATTGGGGTTAGCTCCATTTGATCCTTACGAATTGGAACTTTGGCCCGCTAGCACTCATCACAATGCTTGACGAATCGCCTGGCATCGCGAAAAAGTGTGGGCCACCATAGTTGGGACTGCAACACCTTCCGTGCCGTCGTGTCTCCGCTAAAGTGTCCCCCTGCAATGCCGCTGTGCGCTTCTGAGAGCACATCGTGCATCTCATGTTCACACATACACCTTCGCAGCAATCCGTCTTGCCCCAACCTATAGAGTTGGCCTGCGACTAGTTGGTAGGGCTGGAGCTTCAATATCAAGTGCCTAAGTCGTGCCCTTTCTATGGGTTGCTCAGGCGGTCCGTGCTCGAGCACTTGGACTATGTCATCTACCCAGTATGGCGTCAGATCAGCCTTGAATAGGTCTCTCTCCCTGGACAGGTGGAATAAGTGGGCGTCAGGTAACTCGTCCTTGATGCCTTGTCCAGCTGCCTCTCCTGTGGGTATACGGGACATGTGATCAGCTATGTAATGCTATTTTTCCTTTCGTACCACCACGGAGAAATCGAACTCTAGGAGCAGGAGGAGCCATCGAGCTATGCATCTTGTAGCACAAGGTTTGTTTACCAAGTAGAGCAGGGCTTGATGGTCCACGAAGAAGGTGAAAGGTGTGGCCAATAGATAGTGCCGGAATTTCTTCACGGCAAACACCATGGCTAGTCCCTCCCTTTCCATCGTGGAATAATTTATCTCCATCTCAGTGTGTTGCCTGCTAGCGAAGCTCACTGGGTAGTCCAAGTTATGCTCACCCGGTTGGCACAACACTGCTCCTACGGCTGACTTAGAGGTGTAAATGTGGACGTGGAAGGTAGTGTTCTAGTCCAGAGCTCGTAGAATCGGTGCCATTGTTAGAGCCTGTTTCAATTGTTCGTATGCCCGTTGGCATGCTTCGGTCCACTCGAAGACGATTAGTAGCTTGTACAATGGCCTAGCGATCAGTGCGTAGTTCAGTACAAACCGCCGATAGTATCCTATGTGACCTAAGAAGCATTGAACTCCCTTGTAATTACTTGGGGTTGGGAGGTCAACGATAACCTTGACCTTCGAGAAGTCCGTGGCAATGCCATTCTTTGGCACCACGTGTCCCAAGATGCATCTGTGCTTCACCCAAAACTGACATTTCAAGGGATTTAGGGAAAGGCGGTATAAGCGACACCGTTCAAAGACCGTGCGGAGTTTGTCTAGATGTTCAATCCAGGTCGAAATGGACACACAGGTCATCCACAAAGACCTCCAACTCCTTGCAAAGCATGTCCTTGAATATGGTACACATAAGGCGTTGGAAGGTGGCGGGGGCATTGGTTAACCCAAAGGGCATGACTACATACGCAAAGACGCCCCACTCAGTGGAGAAGGCTCTACAGGATGCACTTGCACCTGATTGTACCCCGAGAAGCCATCCAGGAAACTATAGGCTTCCTTACCTGCCACTCTCTCAAGCATGTGCTCGGTGTACGGCAAGGGGTATTTGTCTCTCTTTGTAGCAGCGTTCACATTCTTGTAATTGACGCACACTCGAATCTTGCCGTTTTTCTTCATCACAATGACTATGGGTGACACCCAGTCTGTGTGCTCAATTTCGTAAATGAATCTAGCTCTCATCAGCTTGTTGATTTCCTCCTTGATAGCATGAGCGTGCTTTGGATTCATGGGGTACGGTCGCTGCTTGACCGGTGTTGCATCCGACGTCATGGGTATGTTGTGAGTCACAACACTTGGATCTACCCCTCGTAGCTCATCTAAGGACCAAGCAAATACGTCTATGTACTCCCGCAAAAGAGTGACAAGACTGGACTCTTCTTCAGTAGTCAAGTCCTCGGCAATGAACACTGGTTGGGGCACTTCCCCTTCCAGGGCTAGATTTACCTCCTTGACCTTGGCTGGCCCTTCGATTGGTTCGCTGGTTTGCCCTTGGCGCTTGGCACTTAGCAGAACCACTACCTTGTCCCCTTTTTTGAATTTAGAGAAGCGTTTAGGGAGGTCTTGCGGCTTCCTTTGTTCCTCTGATCGTGCATCCTTGGGACACTTTGCCTCATCCTGCCGCAGCCATCTGCGCCTCAGGTGGACAGGTAAGTCCCCCTTGGTGCGTCTGGTCATGGGTGGCCTAGGGATTTCTGGGTCACTATCCAAAGTAACTTCCGATTCAGAGTTAAACCCCCCATTTTCACTAGAGGAGGTGGTCTCCCCTGGTGGCCACAGTTCAGATGGCGATTCAGTTCTAAGCAGTGCTGCCGTTCCTGGTTGGGCTAGGCCAGCTTGCTCAAGGTCTACTGCTCCTATCCGTTCCAACCAAGCACGATCACATTTCATACACATAACTCCTTGGTCCACTCTAAGGTCCTGTCTCTTCTGCGGCTTAGCATCTGCCCGTATCTGCTCAATTTCTCGCCCTTCGGTGTCGTATTCTATGGTATCCACCTCACCCTCACTTTCATCACCGAAGGATTGGCAATCTTTGTATTCATCACAGGAATCTTTATTGCTCGACTGCTCAACGTCTCCCAAGGCTTGCTCTGCCTCGTCTTGTTGGTCGGGAACCAAAGCCTAGTTATACCTGAGGTTCAGTTCGTGTACCCTGGTCCACTTCCACTCGGACTCCTCCAAGAGGTCATGGAGTGGCTTGAGGTTGGCGGTTGCGTTGCCTGCCAGTCGGTCCATTAAGTGCTCTAGTATTCCCTGGAGTTTCCTCTTGTTGGAAGGCACTTGGAAGGTAACAAGCTCCGGCCCTCCATGGAGGCTTGCTGCCATCATGTAGAGTGGTGCAGGAAGTGTTTCGTTTGTCTTGTCGACCGCTTTGATGGCTTGCTCGTATGCCCCCTGGTCGGAGAATGGCAGGTCAATTGTAGCGAGGACGTGCATCCAATCCCGCTCATCCTCTGGGTGTGGGATATACTTGGTCAAGGACTCATAGGGCTTCCTGACTTGAGTGTTCCCTTTGAGCACAGCAGAGATGGCATCCAGGTCGATTGGTGAGGTCTTCCAAGTGTCCATTTCTATTCGTACGGCGTTAGTTCTATTACCAAGGAAGATCAAGCCGTTACCCCAATCTTTGATGACTCTAGCGTTGCGCATCCAGGGTCGGCCTAATAGGACATTGTAGTCCACTCCCTTCATGACTATAAAGTCAATGGAGAATTGGACTCCTGCGATCTTCACTGGCCAATTTTTCAGGACCTCGAATGGTTTCACTCTCATACCGTTTGCTAGCGTAATGTTAAATCTAGCAGCTTCAACAGGAGGGTTTCCCCAGGTTTGCAGCACTGCGTGGCTAAGCACACTAACCCAGCTCCCGTGTCTACGATTCCCTTCCTTGTTGAGTCACCCAGGGCTAGGACTGGCAGGACTGCGTTGACGTGCAAGGATTTAGGTACAGAGTGTAGCGTGAGGCTGGGCAATTGTGTTTTTGCATCCTGGTCTTGTGGGTCTACTATAACCTGCTCTTGTGAGTCCTCAACCCACTGCTTAAGGTCTTGCCATAGGGCAGGGTGCTGCTTAAGCAGATCTCCCAGGCCAAATGTTACAGGGGTGGTCACTAGTGTGGTTAGGAGATTGCTAAATACTCGTCCTTCCCTTATCCCAGACTATCCGGGCCAACGACCGCGGCTGATCTGCGGCTCTGTTGTGTCCAGGCTTGGTCTTAGTGGCACGGCTTGTGGCATAGTAGCCTCGGTTGACTTAGGTGGGGGCTGTGACCTTGGTGTGCTTATGTTGGAGAGATCATCGATCTCGTCCTCTGTGATGGGTTTCGCATCTTTGAGGTGCTGTTGAGCCTCCCTCACCCATTCCTTCACCTTTTCTATGGCCTCCAATTGTCGCTTGGGGTGCAGGTATTCCCCTATCTTAGCACTTCCCTTTTCGGCTGTCTTAGGGGTTGAAGTCTTTGCCTCTGCATCTGAGACTTTCTTTCTAGCGGTTAAAGTCATAGCACCCTCGGTCTTCAATGCAACCTTAGCGTCCGACCTCTTCTTCTTCCGCCTGCGGCTTTTCTTCCCTACTGAGGCCGCGTCCAGGTTGCTAGGTCCTGGCAGAGAGATGCCGGCTTGCTTGGTTTGGGCTCGGGTCATAACTCGTAAGGGAATAGGTGTGGCCTCCCCATCGGGGTTTTCGACACCAAACAACCCTAATGTGACGAATGGCAAATTAACCGCGCTAGAGGACGGCTTCCGCTTTGGGCAATCAATGAAAAGATGGGTGATTCCACACTTTGTGCACCTTTGATTAGCCTTGTCCCTGTTTTGCTGCTCTCTTTCAGGGCAGCATAATGATACATGTCCGGGGTGTCCGCAAGTCCAACAAGTGACCGGATCCTGTGGCTACCCTCCTAGGCCTCTACCCCGTCCTCTTCCCAACGCCATCACCGACACGGGTCAATAATCCATGAGGACCGCATTACCCTCGTCGTCATGCGAGACATAAGGGTAGATGTAGGTCTCTTCATCATTTGGCTCCTCCACGTAATGAACTAGAGCATCGCTTTGTGGGTGGGTCACATAGGGACCAGGCGGTCTAGGAATGCCGGTGGGATTTATGTCCATTCTAAGGGCGGCGGGTCTCACATCGTTAGGCACAGGTAGAGCCAATGGAGCTCCCCTTCCGAAGAATGGTTGCGGCCTGTTAGCTAGATAAGGTTGGCCGTAGGGTTGCGAGTATGGAAACCTTATTGGGAGTCTACATTGTGCGGTATCGTGGCCGAACCTCCCGCAGTTGGCACAAGATCTTGACCTAGGGTCTTGGCACTCGGCCGGCAAGTGGTTTCCCCCACAGTACACGCATTGGATGTGCGAGCATGTTGGTCGTCTCAGTAGGTCCTGTATCTTGGTTAACTCCATCCTGACCTCTGCCAGCAGGCCTGGGTTTGCCTCGGTGGCTTTCCCCTTGTCTTGGGGTGATGGGCTCGACCGCTCACTAGAGGCTGGCATTCTCTCTAAACTCCGTGGGTTGGTTTCCTCTAGGTTTGAGCTCCTGGAGCTCCACTCTTTCAGCTGGTCATCGTCTCTGATGGCTTCCTGAAAAACCCTAGCCACCACGTCTCGTTGCAAGCTTGAGTTGCCTGCCAATGCCTTGTACAATTCCTCATCTCGAACTCCGCTGATGAATACAGTCGATACTGCCATGTCAGTCGGTCTCTCGCCTAAGGGGATTCTTTTAAGGAGGCTTTTCACATGGGTCGCATAGTCGCGGCTGCCCTCCTTCTCCTTTTGCTTGACGTTCATGAGGCATACTAGCAGGTTGTCAGAGTATCCGGGTTCGGCAAACCTCTTGACAAAAAGGTCCTTGAGGTTATTGAAGTTGGCTCGTTCTATGGTGTCCAGGCTTGTATACCACATCCTACCCTTATCGCTTAAGCAAAGTCCGAATGCTTGCGAACGTTGAGCCTGGTCGTTGAGGCCATTGGCTTCGCAAACTTGCTCAAACTGCTCGACGAAGCTGTACGGGTCGTCAGGTGGCTGGTACTTATCGAGTTGCTTGGAGACAATAGGTATTTTGGCTTGGCTCTTTGAGCCCTAGTTTGCCCCCAACCCTGCAAGCAGCGACATTGCTAGCCAATGGCACTCTGCTCTACCGCGGTGTTATCGAGCAGCCGTTTCATGAGGAGCTCGCTCAGCGTCAGGTCTCCCTCTAGTGCTTTCTCCTGGTCCTTACGTATCCGGCCAGCCAAGTTTAGCACTTGCTACACCTCATGTAGCTCCATGCTTTGCCTCAGGCTCCTGGCTTGTTGATCCCTATTATACTCGGCTATGCCCTACAATGCCTTGCGGGCTAGCCTTCTCTCCTCCTCCAGGTCTGCAATGATTGCATCTGCCGTTCTGCCATGGTGCTCGTACCGGGCATGTGCATCGTAACTGCTCACCATCTGCTGTATAGCATCTGGGTATGCGCTCACGTCGAGCTCCTCGGTAAACTGATGGTCTGAGCCTTCCTTCGTCATGGTCGAAGCCTTGCGCCCCATTGCGCTGTCAACCAGGTCACTAGTCGTGATAGGCCCATGTTGTTGGCGCTCCTCGCTTGGTTCTTCTTCTACGTTCTGCGTGTTTGCCCACGTCCTAGGTCTTCTCCTATTGGCGGGTTCCTTGAGCGATTTATCCAAGTGAGTTCCCTTGACTACTGAATACAATTCTTATTTTACCGCCGCTCGATGAGTGTGTTGTTCCTTGTGCACTTGTGCCCAATCAGGCTTTCAGTTTCCTTAAGTGTACTTCAAGTGCAGAATTCAAGGAGAGTATAGCAGGCAATTCCTCAGCGCCCCACTCACTCTCTCTTGCTTCTGCCCTAATAGGCTCGTGGATCCACTTTCCGGCCGTTTAGTCCGGGTTTAGGGTTCCTTGGTTGTTTCCTTGTTCACTTCTGATCGATCGGGTCTTTGTGGTTCAGCGGCTTGCATTCTAGTCCGTGGACCCCTCAACTGTCTACTGCCCACCGCTAAGCGGCTGCATACTACGATTTCTCTTATCCTGGGTGCCAGAATCAAGTTCTGAACCCCGGAAGGGTTTCGACAAGTTGTGCTAATGCGCATTTGTCGGTCGGGTCAAATTTCTAACAACTTTGGCAAAAGGCTGCATTCGGACCAAGTGGTCCGAATTGCAGGGTCCGAGTGGATCACTCGGACGGGCCAAATGGCATGGGGTCAAGGGCCGAATCTCCAAATCTGGTTCAGACGAGTTTTACTCGGATAGGCCAAATGGTGGGGTTGGCAAATTCGGACAGGCTAATTCGGACGGGTCGCTAGGACGGGCCGAATGTGCCATGTCGTCAAAAGGTTATGGCTCGGACGGTTCGAGGAGAGTCCCTTGGACGGGCCGAATGCTGACTAGGGTTTTGGCCGAGCGGCCGACTGGCAAGGGGCCGAAGGCCGATTCTGGGCCTCGGCCCAAAAGCAGTAGCTCGGACGGGCCGAATACGGCGCGACGGAAACTGCGCGATGCCGATCTTGCCCGGTTCTTGCAATTTACTCAACTATTACAAGCACAAAACTCCAGATGCCATCTAGGGGGTTTGAGGGATGGATTGATGTACCTGAATGGGTCGGTGATGAGTGCGTCGGTGCTACGATCGAATCACACGGCCTGGGGGCTTCCTAGCTCTCTCTCACTCTTTCTCTCACACTGAAATGGCACAAATGAGTTCTCTTTTGGCTTCTCGGTTCTTATATGCCCTCCCAGCTATGGTGTTGACACCCGCGATCCCTCTCTTGTCGATCTTAGTCCTCACTAGCGAGCATTTTGCGCATTTGCATGACTTCTTCCATGTTTTTACCCTGTTTTGAAACAGTGAATCCTACCCCTTTTCTTTCGATCTCCTGGCTCTAACCTACGCTAAATGCAACAAAATTCGAAGACAAAAGACTGGAATAGATTCTCCATGCTTCCCAATCATCAACAACCAAAATATCCAAAATACTTACTTGTTCCGAAGATTAAAAGCACCCAACTTCCTACCTATCTCAAGCTCCATTTCGGGGATGAATACCCTACTTCGATGCTCGATGTAAGGCGCGCAAGTGCTCAAGCTTGAATCTGAGGTCCTGGCAACGGAACCAAAATGTGGGAGCTTTCGCTCAACCGCCAAGACCCACGGACTGCTTATTGTTTCAAGCGTTCCAAGCGAGCACGAATGGCTATCTCTCACCTAGCCGATGCGCCGTCGATCCTACAAGTGTAGTGAGCTTACCTTGATGCTTGATCGAGTATCCTTCTCTCCCTCGCCCTCCGGTAGCTCCACGATCCTAGATGCTAGCACTAGCACCCTCAAGCCTCCTCCATCTCCAAGCTGCATCCTCCATAGCCGCGCACGCAAGAAAAGAGAAGGGAAGAGAAGAGAAGAAGAGGAGAGGAGATGGTGAAGAGCTTCACCCTCTAGATTCCTCACCCTCACACACACTCACTCCCCCACACTCTCACACTCCCTCTCTCAAGAGCACACACAAGCAAG
The DNA here is from genome assembly GCF_053477565.2 of Lygodium microphyllum. Classification (NCBI taxonomy): domain Eukaryota; kingdom Viridiplantae; phylum Streptophyta; class Polypodiopsida; order Schizaeales; family Lygodiaceae; genus Lygodium; species Lygodium microphyllum. The sequence goes on along the minus strand of NC_141141.1, from coordinate 49,961,995 downwards.
AGGGAGAGAAGAAGAGAAGAAGAAGAGGACTCCTTTTGCCACACACCAAAGAATGAGCTTCTCATTCATTTTTTCAACTTTATATACAAAACCCTAAATCCCTTCCGGGCGGTCATCCCCTTTTCCTGTTTTACACGGCCGGCCATAGCCTAGGCCCTCTTTCCCATTTTCCACCATTCTAATTTACCCTATTCCCACTAATGCATATACTTTGCACAGGAGCGAGCCTGGCACTCTTTTACACAGATTTGGGGGCGCTCCCATATTTTAATGGTGCGCATTTTCCCCTTTTATTGCCATGGCCCCACACCGAAGCCTTTTGAGGGTCGTGTCCGAATATTTGAATTTTTCAGGGATTGGTTGCCAGTCAAGGCGCCTTTTTTGCTCTTTTTCATTCTTCCCAGTTTCGTTCCTCTGTGATGTGGTAACATGGTCGGAAACACGGTAACATTACGTGGTCGGAAACACGGTAACATATGTTTTCTTGATCACCTTACCCCCTCCCCCTTGTGGGCCGATGAAGATCCTTCCTAGGATTGAATAGGATGAGGCAAGGGCATTAAAGCACAGTGTGGTGTGTTTAATTTGACAACAGCCACTGGTAGAAATTTGGGCTGTATTCCAATTGGGCATGACGGGGAAATTCATGCGGTCTAATGGATGCTTGTGTGATGTACATTAGGACATTGTGGAGCACATCACCAGATTCGAGGCGGCTAGCTACGTGTAGCTCTTTGTTTGTAAGGACTTGGTCGATGTAAGTATGGGCCAATAAATGGTCGTCAAGCAGTTTGTTACGCAGGATGGCCATAACCCTAAAAGAAGTAGGAGCTATGTACGTGGGGTCATATTCCGCAGCCTTGATTTGCACGTCTCTACTCGGCATTCGTCATAATTTGGCAACCTTTTTGCTCCCATTGGAGGCGTAAGGCATACCATCACTATAAGAATGAAGAGGTAGAGTTTGCTAGACTCAGGAGCTCTTCAAGCTCTTGGATTGGTGCAAAGCCGGTAGGCTTTCAGTATGAGGTCAGCATCCTACCGATGATTGCTTGCTCCTTTGAGACTTCACCACTAGCGATAAGCTCAGCTGCAACCTGAGGGAATTTGATGGTCATGAGCTTGCACACGTCCTAGGTGCATGGTAAGGTACGGACTTCAGAGGCAAGTGGCTCATCAAGAAGGCCAACGTCTAGCCGCTCATAACTTCAGGCGAAGGTCGTGAATGTGCTATCCAACACTTTAATGCAAGTAACCAAGTCATCACCTAAATTGGCCCTTGGGATGATGTTCCGCTAGATTGCGCCTTGGGAGGAGCATCCGCCTAGAAGGCTAGTTGTGTGTCCTGTGGCTCGGAAGATGTGCAATCTTCATCGTGAGCCGCTTTGAGCACACAAGAGTCGGTTGCATTAGATGATTGCGGGACATCTAGCTATTGCGTAAGTTGATGTGAGATCTTGAGAGACATAGTGAGTTCAGATTGCACGGGACTGATTGGCAGAGTCTCTAGATACTTTGCTCTGGCATCAGTAGTGGTTGGTTTAGAGTCAGCAGGTTGTAGCTTTGGCCGATAGATGGGCTTAGGTTTTGAGGTTTCGGCCTTTGTGGTTGTCATAGATTTGACAGCTTGGGTCTTTGGTATGGCTAGTTGTTTAGTGAATGCGCTGCTTGAAGCAGGTGTGGCCACAATTTGTGTAAGGGGTTTGTTCTTAAGGACTGCTGTCTTGGGCACCCAGATCCAGATGTTGCCCTCATAGTATTCTTGAGCACGTAATAGGGTTATGGGGACCCATCGCAGCTTAAGGGTGTGTCTATGGCTTTGGCGTCTAGGTTGGTTTCTAGGCTTTGCATGGGAGTTCCTAGGTTTGCGGGGTCACATTTGCTTATTGTGGGAAGGCTTGCCTTGATGTTTAAGTACCCATTGAAATGTAGGTTGCTTAACCTTAGGGGTGGGTTTGGTGGGGTGATGTTTTGTGAGTTGGGTGGGGTGTGACTCATCACGACCCCCCTCCTTAGTCTTTGGCATGGTCTTCTCTATTGGTGAAGCGGTGGTCTTGGAGGGACCCGCACTGCCCTTGCTGAAAGTTGTCATGATGCGCACATTTCCCATGGCGAGGTGGATACGCTGCAGGTCATAATTGACGTAACAATGGGTTTGTTTTTTGAAAGTGTGCCCTAGCAGTGACGCCTTGCTTGCCTCCTTCATGTTGGGCAACACATAGAAGATGATTGGCAAACTTTCAGACTCAATAGAGACAACGACTTGGCACTTCCCAAGGAGTGCATAGGATTTGCCCCCCCCAAATGGGCTAAGTTTAGCATTAGTTGGCTGCAACTGTGGTTGACCAATGAGGGTCCAATGAGCATGGGTTAGGATATTGAAGTTAGCTCCCTCATCGATCAAAGCATCAAAAGAATGTGTCTTTTGGGCTGTGGACTTGATTCACAAATAAGCTGGAGCAATATCTTCCTCATCATCCTCTGTCTTAGTGATGGTTGTGACGTAGACATGGATAGGGGCCTTTGTGATAGGGGGCTCATGTAAAGGATGTGTGGGAGGGTAGTACTTCTTCATGCGACTGCCGTTGAAAAAGCCTATGCACTTGCCTTCCAGTGTTTCAAGTTTGACATTGCCCGTCCAACTGATGGCACGCACTCTAAAAGGTCCTAACCCTCGAAACTTCATTTTCTGCTTATGGCCCTTCACGGAGTACAACAACATAAGGTTGCCTTGGTCAAAATCACTTTGTTTGACATGCTTGTCAAACCACATCTTTCTTCGTGCCTTTTCACAGATTAGAGCATGGGTGGCGATGAGTCTAGTTTCAGTGACGCATTCCAACTCGATAAGACGGTTAGTCCAAGCCTCTTTCCCTTCCCAATGCTCCTGCACTACTATCCTTAAGCTAGGGATAAAAAATTCTAAAGGCAGGATAGCCTCGGTTCCGTATATTATCCTGAAGGGTGTTTGTCCCACATCCATTTTATAGGCTGTTCGATAGGCCCATAAAGCTACCATGAGCTTGTTATCCCAGTCGCTCTAAGAAGTGGAAACCACCTTGTAAGCACATTGACCAGAATCTTATTCATTGATTTTTCTTGGCCATTGGCTTAGGGATAGTACGGTGAAGACTTCCTATGGATTATCAAGAAGGTTGAGAGAAGGTGGGCAATCACCTCATTGATGAAGTGGGTGCCTTGGTTGCTCAATATCTCAATAGGGCAACCAAATCTCGAGATGACCTGATCCCATAAGGACTTCGATGTGGTCCTTGCGTCATTCTTCCTTGTGGCTCTTGCTTCAGTCCATTTTGTCAAATAGCCAATCGCTACGATGATATATCGAGCTTGTGAATACTGGGCCGTAGGACTAATGGCTCCGATGAAGTCAATGCCCCATTTCTCGAAAGGTTGTCGTGCTATTACAGGGGTCAATTCCATTTTTCCCTTCCACGTGGGGACCTTGGTCCTTTGGCACTTATCACAGTGCTTGACAAATCTAGTTGCGTCATGGAATAGTGTGGGTCACCACAGTTGAGATTGCAGCACCTTGTAGGCTATCGTGTTTCCACTGAAATGCCCCCTAGCGATTCCGGCGTGTGCCTCTCTCAATGGGTCGTGCATCTCATGTTTGCATACACACCTACGTAGCAACCCATCTTGCCCCAACCTATAGAGTTGGCTGGCAATCAGCTGATAGGGCTGGATCTTCAAAATAAGCCTCCTAAGCTTGGCCTTCTTGATAGGTCTCTTGGGTAGACTGTGTTTGAGCATGTGGACGACATCGTCAGCCCAGTATGGTGTTAAATTAGCTTTGAATAATTCATTGTCACTGGAAAAGCCAAAGAGATGTGCATGTGGAAGGTCGTCCGTTATTCCTTGTTGAGCGGCTTCACCTGTGGGTATGCGGGATATGTGATCTGCCATGTAATGCTGTTTCCCTTTGCATACAACCACAGAGAAGTCAAACTCTAGAAGAAGCAATAATCATCGTGCAATGCGTCCTGTAGCGCAAGGTTTGTTCACTAGATAGAGCAATGCTTGATGGTCAACAAGAAAGGTGAAGGGTGTGGTCAAAAGATAATATCTAAATTTCGTAATGGCAAATACCATGGCCAGCCCCTCCCTTTTTGTAGTGGAATAGTTCATCTCTGTGTCAGTGAGCTGCCTGCTAGCAAAGCTCACTAGGTATTTCAGGTTGTGTTCGCCAGGTTGGCACAGAACAACTCCAATGGCAAACTTAGATGCATCTATATGCACATGGAACGTTCTGGTCCAATATGGGGCTCATATGATGGGTGCGGTGGTAAGAACCTTTTTCAAATTTTTGTAACCACGTTTGCATTCTTCGGTCCACTTGAACACAAGTAGCAGCTTGTACAATGGTCTTGCGATTAGTGCATAGTTTAGTACAAAGCGTCAATAGTACATGTGTGACCTAATAAGCATTGAACACCCTTATAATTGTTGGGTGGTGGCAAGTTGACAATAGCCCTGATCTTTGAGAAATCAGTGGTGATTCCATTCTTGGACACCGCCTGACCTAGGATGCATTCGTGTTTTACCCAAAATTGGCACTTCAGGGGGTTCAACGAGAGATTATAAAGTTGACACCGCTCAAAGACTATCTATAGTTTCTCTAAGTGTTTCGCCCAACTAGAGTGTACGCATAGATTGTCCACAAACACCTCTAGCTCGCATTTGAGCATGTCTTTGAAGATTGTGCACATTAGGTGTTGGAAGGTTGCGGGTGCGTTCATTAGCCCAAAGGGCATAACGATGTAGGCGAATATCCCTCACTCTGTAGTAAAGGCAGTCTTGTGCCTGTTGAGGTGTACTTGCACTTGATTGTAACCCGAGAAGCCGTCCAGGAAATTGTAGGCTTCTTTACCTGCCACCCTCTCAAGCACGTGCTCGATGTATGGCAATGGGTAGTTATCTCTTTTCGTAGTAGCATTGACTTTCTTGTAGTTGACGCACACTTCGATCTTTCTGTTTTTCTTCATAACGATCACTATTGGTGATACCCAGTCCGTGTGCTCTATTTCGTAGATGAATCCTGCTCTCATGAGTTTATCAATCTCCTCTTTTACTGCATGGGCATGCTTTGGATTCATGGGGTACGGGCATTGTTTTACAGGAATATCGTCAGGGACCATAGGGATGTTGTGGGTCACAACCCTGGGGTTGACCCCCTTAAGTTCATCCAGAGACTAGGCAAACACGTCCACGTACTCTTGTAGGAGAGCAACAAGGTTAGCCTCCTCATCCTTGTTCAGGTCGTCTGCTATGAATATAGGTCGAGGCTTCTCACCTTCCCCTGCCAGGTTGACTTCCTTGACTTTGGTGGGTCCCTCAATAGGCTCGCTGGCATGGCCCTGCCTCTTTGCCCCTAGCAGGAACGCCACTCTGTCACCCTTCTTGAACTTAGTGAAGCACTTGGGTAGGTCCTGCAGTTTCTTCTGTCGTTCTGTGTCTAGCTCTTTTGTTCATTTCTTTCTTTCCTCCTTTAGCCGATTGCGCCTTAGGTGGACCGGCAAGTCCCCCCTTGGTGCGTTTGGTTTTGGATGGCATGGGTATTTCAGGGTTGCTCTCCATATTGGCTTTAGACTCAGAATTGAGCTCACAACCCTCACTAGAGGAAGGAGTCTCCCTGGGTGGTCATAGTTCAGTAGGTGCGTTTGTCCTAAACACAGGTACCACTGGTGGTTGGGCAATTCTAGCCTGCTCATAATCCACTGCCCTTATGCGTTCCAACCAAGAGCGATCGCAATCCAATCTCATAGCTCCTCTCTTGATCTCATATGCATTCCTTTCTTGGGGCATGGAGTCTACTCTTATTTGCTCTATCACCCTTCCATAAGTATCGTACTCCATGGTACCCATTTCCTCCTTGCTCTCCTCATTGATGGAGGAACAATCCTCATATTCATTGTCAGAACCATCACTCCCTGATTGCTCGTTGTCTCCTGGGTCCTTCTTTCTAGCCTCTTTCTTTTCGGTGACTAGAGCCCAATTGTACAGCAAGTTTAGGTCGTGAACTTTGGTCCACTTCCACTTGTGCTCACTTAGGAGGTCTCTGAGGGGCATAAGATTAGCGGAAGGATCACCCCCCTAATTTGCTTATTAAATACTCTAGGGTTTCATGGAGTTCTAGCTTATTATTTGGGACATGGAAAGTGACAGGTTTGGGCCGACCACACACACTTCCTATCATGATGCAGAGTAGTACTGAGTGTTCCTCATCTAGTGTGCACATGGCTTGTGCGGCTTGCTTATACTCCTCCTCATTGTCTGAGAATGGGAGATCGATGGTTGCAAGGACCTGCATCCAATCTCGCTCATCCTCAGGGCAGGGGACATACTTGGTCAATGGCCCATATGATGTGGTTGGTTGCGTGTCACCCCTTAATGTGGCTGAGATGGCATCTAGATCAATAGGTGTTGTCTTCCAGGTATCCATCTCCACCCTTAGTGCTTCCTTCTGATTCCCTAAGAAGATTAGACCATTGCCCCAGTCCTCGATGACTCGTGCATTCGTCATCTAGGGTCGGCCTAGCAGGATGTCGTACTCCACTCCCTTCATAACAATGAAGTATATAGAGAACTAGACACATGCAATCTTCATTGTCCAATTCTTTAAAACTCCGAACAATCTTACCTTCATTCCATTTGCTACTGTGACATTGAACGTAGCAGTCTCGACGGGAGGGTTTCCCTAGGCCTACAAGACTATGTGGCTCAAGATACTAACCCCTGTACTCGTGTTTACGATTCCTTTCCGCGTCATGTCTCCTAGGGTCAGGATAGGTAGCCTCGCGTGCATCTTGATGCCCTCCCAAAAAGCATTTACATGCAAAGATTTAGGCACTGAGTGCAGCATCAAGCTCGGTATCTATGTGACTGCATCGTGCTCATGCAGGTCAGCAGCAATCTGCTCCGTTGGCTCCTCCACCTAGTGCTTCAGTTCCAGCCAAAGAGTCAGATGCTGCCTAAGTAGGTCTCCTAGGCTCAGGGTTACTGAGGTGGTTACTAATGTCGTGAGGAGGTTACTCGTCATTTGCTTCTCCTCCATTCCCACACCTCTAGGCCATTGGCTTTGGGTGTTTTGTTGGCCCATGGCTCCTAAGCTTCTCTTGGGTGGTGCTACCCATGGCATATGCACATCTCTTGACCTTGGTTGGGAGGGTGAGACTGGGGTGCTCACACTAAAGAAATCCTCAGTTCCATCTTCTATGATGGCCTCAGCATCCTTCAGATTCTCTTGGGTTTCCTTTACCCACTCCTTAACCTTTTTAATCGCTTCTAATTGGCGCTTTGGGTGGGGGTACTCCCCTACCTTGGCACACCCTTTCTCTACTATTTTTGGAGCGGTGGTCTCAGCCTTAGCATCAGTTACCTTCCTGCCACTCACTAGTGTTGTCTCTCCGTTAGTCTTGAGAGTGATCTTAGCATCGGTTTTCTTCTTTCTCTGCCTACGACTCTTCTTCCCAATTGAGGCAGTGTCTAGGTTGCTAGGCCTAGGCAATGATATGCTGGCATGCCGCATTTGTGCATGTGTCATGACATGTAGCGGGATGGGTATATCCTCACTGTCAAATGTCTCAATGCCAAACATGCCCAAAGGTACCACGATGGTACATTGCTTGAGCTCCAGGACGGCTTTTGTCTGGGGCATTCCCTGAAGAGATGGGTGGTGCTGCACTCGACACACCTAAGGTCAGCTCTCTCCCTATTAGCCTGCTCTTTTTTTGGGCATTGTGTCGATATGTGACCAGGGTGACCACAAGTCCAGCATGTGGCTGGATCTTGGGTTGTCCCTGAAAAACCTCTGTCTCTTCCCCTTCCTAATGCCATCATTGGCATTGGTTGATAGTCCATGAGGACCGGATTACCCTCTTCATCATATGAGATGTAAGGGTTCACATATGACTCCTCGTCATTGGGCTCGTCCACGTAGTGGATAGGAGCATCACTTAGTGGATGTGCCATGAAGGGTCTAGGCGGTCTAGGTATGCTAGTGGGATTGATCTCTAATCTAGGAACGATCGGCTTTGCATCATTAGGTGCTAGAAGGGGCAATGGGGCTTCTCTTCTAAAGAGGTTAGGCGGCCTATTCCCGTAGTATGGTGAGTTGTATTGCTGTGCGTAAGGAAACCTTCTTGGCAATCGACAATGCATTGCATCATGGCCAAACCTTATGCAAATTTCTCAAGGCCTGGATCTTGGATCTTGGCACTCAGTAGGGATGTGGTTGCCTCCACAGTGCGCACATTGGACATGCGATCTAGTGGGTCTCTTTACTAGCTCTTGCAACGACGGTGCGGTGCTAGCTCCATCCTGACTTCGTCTAGCTCTTGGTCTTGTGCTGTGCTCTTGCCCTTATCCTGCATGTCAAGGGTTGATCTCTTGCTATAGGTTGTGGCTTTCTCTGTGGTTCTTTGGCTAGAGCCATCTTGATTCGAGCTTCTAGTGCTTCTCTCCCTAAGATGGTAATCTAAAACCCTAGCGAGCACATCTCTCTGTAAGCTTGAGTTGCTTGCTAGTGCCTTATAAAGTTCCTCGCTGCCAATTGCCTCATCGAAAACCCTAGCGAGCACATCTCTCTGCAAGCTCGAGTTGCTTGCTAGTGCCTTATAAAGTTCCTCGTTGCGGATTCCGTTTATAAAAATGGTAGAGACCGCTCTCTCATTTGGTCGTTCGTTGGTAGGGATTCTCTTAAACATGCTACGTACATGAGTGACGTAGTCTCTAATGTCCTCTTTGTCCTTTTGATTGATGTTCATCTGTCGGACCATGAGGTTGTCCGAATACCCTGTCTCTGAAAATCTCTTGATGAAGAGATCCTTCAAGTGATTGAAATCCGTTTGCTCTGCTACATCTAGACTGGTGTACCATGTCCTTCCCTTATCACCCAAGCAAAGCCCGAAAGCCTGTGAGCATTGGGTGAGGTCCGTGAGACCGTTGGCTTCGCAAACCTGCTCGAATTGCTCCACGAAGCTATAAGGGTCATTGCTAGGCTGGCACTTGTCAACTACTTGGCCATTGCAAGGATCTTGTTGTGGCTCCTCGCCCCCTACGTGACTCCTACGCCTATGAGTAAAGAGGTGGCTAGTGCAGTTGCACTCTGTTCTACAGCTGTGTTGTCTATGAGCCGCTTGGTGACAAGCTCGCTTAGTGTCAAGTCTGCCTCTAGCTCCCTCTCCCTCTCTGCATTCGGCCCTGTTGCAGCCTTACCAACTAAGGCTAGAATGCATCGTGTCTCGTGCACCTCTAAGTCTTGACGCAATTTCCTCGTTCTTTCCTCGCGGTTATACGCCGTGATACTCTGTAGCGCTTTCCTAGATGCCTTCCTCTCTTCCTCAAGGCTTGTAACTACTTCCTCGATCGGTCTGCCGTGGATCACAGTCTTTGTTAGCCAATCGTATTGATTGACCATACACTACAATTCGAGTGGGAATTTGCCCAAGTCTAGCTAGTAATCCTCTCGATCCGCATCTGCTCCTGACATTTCTGTAGCCTCTTGCTCCACCACGTTGTCGATTAGTCCAATCAACTCAGGTAGTGACTTGTCCTCAATCTTGTCGTCTTTGAACTCTTTGGGGTCTTCAAGGTTCTATTAACGAGGCTCTGTGGCAACCAACTACACCTTAGGGTTTGCTGCTACTGGTGGGTTCTTTGTATTATTATGATTCTATGTGAGTTCCTTGTTATTGAAAGCAGTTGTCAATTTTATTCACACTTGTGCTTAGTGCTTTCGAGTGCACAGTGCCAAATCAGGATTTCTCCTGTTTAGTGTACTTTAAATGATGAAATCAACGTGGGGTGAGAATGCAAAATGACCAATGCAGTTTTCGCTTTTTCCCCTTTTGTTCGTAGCCTAATATGGCTCTAAGTGCATTTCCTGGCTGTCCTCTCGTATTGTCTAGGGTGTATGCTACACACTCTACACTCCGTCAAGGCCTGATTGGAATTTGAGGGTGGGTCAGTTTCAACTCTAAGTCTCACCTGTTCTATGGCATGCTTCTAGAGATTGACTCTAGGTTCCCCAGGTGTGGTTTCTCCAATCTTTGGCTTCTGAGAGTCGGGTCAGGTACTCAGGGATGTTTGCGGATGTGTTCAGAGTGGCCTTGGCTTGAGGAGGTGGCTCACTTACCAGTTTACAATGTTCTACCCTGGTGGTGTCTGATCGGACTGGGTGGTCCGAGTCTCAAAATGTGTCCTGCTCAAAATGGGTCCTACTGCCACGTGGCAAGGTCCAACTAGTAGAGTCGGACGGTCAGGTCGTGTAGTTGGTCCAATTGGATCGGGTGGTCCAACTCTAAGGTGGTGCGCCCGAGTTGGGCGGTCTGATTGGTAGAGTGGTCCGATTGGTAGGACTTCGAGGGTCGGACAGTCCAAGTGTCCGATTTTGGGAATCAGACACCTGCAGAGTGGTCCGACTACGTTTGCCATGACGCTCTTGGGAGAGCGTGAATGATGAATGCAATGCATGGGGATCTTGGCACAAGCTCCAACTTTCCAGACCCAACAAGCACAGCTCAGAGAAGGTCAAGGAATACCAGGGATGGCTGGGCGACAGTGAAATGACCGGATCGAATCCCTTCTGCACTTGCACTCACAGTCTCTCTCTCAAGCTCTCTCTCTCAATATCTGACTACAAAATGAGGCTTCCCCTGAGACCTTTTGAGCCTCTTATTGCCCTGATCAAGTCTCCTTCAACCTTATGATTTCCCCTCTTGCACATATCTACTCAAGATTTAGATTTTGTGCCCCTTTCTCTCACTTTTCAACCTGTTTTCAGTAGCAGAAAACCCTTCTATTTTCCCTACTTCCTTGGTCCTAATCCTATCCTAATGCAACAAAAATAAAAAACAATGGTGGCTGAGGTTGATTTACCTACTTGCCTACTCAACAACAAACCAAAATACTTACTTGTTCTGAAGATCAACCCACCTAAATCTCCTATCTATCTCAAGCACTGGTTTGGGCTGAAAACCCTAGTTCTATGCTCGATTTTGTTGATCTCAGCAATGAAACCAAAATGAAGGGAGCTTCAAGCTCAACCCCTGAGACCTAGGACCGCTTATTGGTCAAGCATTTCAAGCCAAGCGGCAATGGCTACCTCTCACATAGTCGACGCGCCCTCCCTACCTATGGGGTGTAGTGAGCTTACCTTGATGCTTGATCGAGTACCCTCCTCTCCCATGCATGTTGGTAGCTTCATGATCCTTAAGGCAAGCTCAAGCAACCTCAACCCCTCTCCAACAAGCTCCATCCTCCATAGCCACGCGAGAAAAGAGAAGAGTAGAGAAGAGAAGAAGATGAAGAGAGGAGATGGGGAGCTTCTTCTCCTCGATCCCTCACTCTCACACCCTCACTCCCTCACACTCAATCACTCCTCTCTCAAGCACAAGAAAGAAGGAAAGAAGAAGAGAAGAAGAAGAAGAAGCTTTTACCCACACACAAGAATGAGCTTCTCATTCACTTTCAACTTTATATACATGCCCTACTTCCCACAGGCAGTCAACCTCAATTTTTACATGGCCAGCCATAGCCTAGGCCATTTTTCTCCATTCTTTCACTTCCTAGTTAGTCCTACCATCCTTCTAAGTTTACAATTTTCACATGAGGGAGCCTAGCGCTCTTTTACAAGGATTTGAGAGCGCTAGGCTCACTCTCACACACTCACTCCCTCTCTCCCTCACACTCACTCACTCCTCTCTCAAGCACAAGCAAGAAGGAAAGAAGAAGAGAAGAAGAAGAAGAAGCTTTTACCCACACACAAGAATAAGCTTCTCATTCACTTTTCAACTTTATATACATGCCCTACTTCCCACGGGCGGTCAACCTCAATTTTTACATGGCCGACCATAGCCTAGGCCCTTTTTCTCCATTCTTTCACTTCCTAGTTGGTCCTACCATCCTTCTAAGTTTACAATTTTCACATGAGGGAGCCTAGCGCTCTTTTACAAGGATTTGAGAGTGCCTTTACATTTAAAGGTGTGCTTTCTTGCTTTTAACTCCTCCAGACTTCGGCGGTTGCACCTTGGACTTTTGGCGGTTGTTCCCTTGCTTTTGGATTTTTTTCGGACTTATTTTTCTTCTAAGCGCCTTCTCCATGCTTGCCCTATGCCTTTTCCTATTTCTTAGATTTTTCTATTTTTCCACTTTTTATTGTTGCTGCTATTGCAGTAAACAATAAGCATCTCCATTCTCTCTAGCTCATCCTTTGCTTGTGGATTAACCTTTTCATGAAACATGGCCAAAGGAATTTGAACCTTCTATCCATAGAGTGCCTCAAATGGAGCCATCCCAATACTTATATGATATGTATTGTTGTAACAAAATTCATCAAGATGCAACCAATTATCCCAAGAGGATTGAGTGTCATGACAAAAATGTCTCAAGTAGACTTCCACCTAACGGTAGGGAGGCTCATAATGAAATCCATAGAGATATTGGTCCACTTTCCTTGTGGAATTGGCAAGGGCCGAAGGAGGCTGATTGGTAATAAGGAAGAATCTTAATTTTATTGGCATTCCCAACAATGAGAGATATAATCCTTCACATCCCACCATAATCCCTTCTAATAAAAACCCTTATGTACTTTGTCAAAGGTCTTATAGAGACCAAGATGACCAGCCAAGGGTGAAGAATACATTTTTTGAAGGACTTTCAGCTTGAAATTACTTTGAGGGATCAAGTAGACCTCAAGGATCGTGGAGCTATTGGTGTGCAAGAGAGAGGAGGGTACTCGATCAAGCATCAAGGTAAGCTCACTACACTCGTAAGGTAGGCATGGTGCATTGGCTATGTGAGAGGTAGCCATGGCCGCTCGGCTTGAAATGCTTGATCAATAAGCGGTCCTAGGTCTCAGGGTAGAGCTTGTAGCTCCCCTTCATTTTGGTTCCATTGCGGGGATCGACGGAATCGAGCCTTAAGCGCTACGCACATCAAATCGAGCATAGGAATAGGGCCTTTGCCCGAAACGGTGCTTGAGATAGATAGGAGATTTAGGAGGTTTAATCATTGGAACAAGTAAGTATTTTGAGTTTTTTGATGAGTGCTTGAGTAGGTAAATACAACCCATGCTTGGTTTTGCGATTTTTTATTAGCATTAGGTAGGATAGGATTAAGATTCGAAACTGAAATGGTAGGGTTTTTGTTGCTGTAAATCTGGTTGCAATAAGAAAAAGAAGGCAAAAATCGTGTTTTTTGAGGGGGAAATCGCAATGGGGAAAGGATCTAAGGTTAGAGAGTGGTTGGGCAATGCTATGTAAGGCTGGGGTAAGGGGAGAAGAGCTCATTTGCATTCTGACTTAGTTGAGAGAGAGCAAGAGAGAGTGAGAGAGCTACAGGCACAGGAGAGGAGCGGACGCCCTTCAATCACACTTCCGGGGTGCTACAGGTATACAAATCTCTTCCTCGGCATGCCCTTGTGTGTATTTAACAGCCTAGAATAGCTAATCATCAACATAACTGATGACATCCAAAGAAGCATAAAAACAAGGCACAAAAGAATCCAAGCATACATCATATTTTTATTTTTTGTCAAGAGAATAATACTACATTGTTACAAAATCACCAAAAAGAGATAGAGATATGAGGGGGCCACATCCACATCCACATACACCATAATAAATAAATGATATACACAAAAGTGTTACGTGCATGCATTGGTAAAGGGTAGGAATACTCAAAATTAAAGGCCAAAGGTCTGATAATATCAAATGTATCAAAGTTTCAAAGAAATAATAAAAATACGAAGGGGTGTGCTTTTTGGGGAAGAGGTGGGATGGAGTGCACGAGTGCTTATGTGCCTCTTTCCCTTCTCTCTCTTGTCCAATTGCATATGCTCCTTTTTGGTGGTGCAAAAAGTTGTTCTCTCTCCTCTCTCCTCTGTCTTTTGTGCAAAAATTCTTATTTTCCCTTTTATCCTTGTATAATGGTTGAAGCTATGGATGAAGATGATGAAGATAACGAATCAGTTCATTATTAAGTGGAAGATTTATGGTTTCTTTTCAGTTTTGAGATTAATGGCTCAGCCATGTGCATAGATTTTGCATGCTTCTACCTTGGTTTCATGTTCATTTCCTGCCGTGGGAGGGTTGCTGTCATTTTTGGTGTGCAGCCGGGGAAGAAGCTGATCTCAACAACTACAATTGCTGAGAGATTCTATGGACGAAGAAGAAGAAGAAGCAACATCAGGAAGAATAAGGAAAATAGATAAAGATGGTGATGCAATCTGCAAGAGTGCAATGTTTCTTTACATATTTCGATAGTCACAATTGAATAGTTATCTTCTGCTATGAACCTGCCCACAAAATTCATGCTGTCTCTGAGAATATGATTTTTCTTTCATGGTCCCTGGCAATGAAGATCAAGCAAGGGGTTTCAGAGTAGGCGATCAAAGTCCAGGGAACCTGTGCGGGAATCGAAGCATTCTGTAGATGTTGGAAGTGGGGTTGAAAGAGCAAGGCAACCTGAATCATGACATACACGAGACAACTGCGCTGAACCAGAACGTAGGCGTTCAAAGTCAAGAGATGCTCTCAAACGCCGTGGATGTGGGGAGGATCGGCTTGACCGGAAGAGGTCACCGTCCAGGGACCACAGGAGCAGTTTGGACAGGAGGAGGAGATCCTTATCGAGAGGCTACATCAGCAGGAGGAGGAGATCTAGATGTAGGGAGAGCTTGAGAGAGTAAGTGAGAGAGAGAGAGAGAAATGAAGGTAGCCGGCGCCTTGTGCTCTCCCTTCTGAGGGCGAATCACAGCACAAGAGAAGAAACGGCTTCAAAACAGTAAAAAGGACCCATGCACCATGCCTGCCCAAACACCTCCTCCCACACTATTGCAGACAAGCAGAAACATGGTGGTGCAGATAACCAGAAGCATGGAAGTGGGGACCAACCCAAGCAGCAGCACAAGCATAGCAATGACAGCCATCGCTCTGGAACTCCCACCCGCAGCCCTTCCCCTGGCCCTGTTGTCGTGGCTGTCTACGAGCCCTCACATGTACCTCCAGATGTGTGGACTAAGAAGATGCTCCATGTTTGGAAGGCAGCTTGTGACTCGTGACCCTCTATCGTACTCAATCGTTGAAGAGCCGCGGATAGGCCATCTTAGTCTTTTTGATTGGCAACAAAGGAAAAGTACGTCGTGGACTCTATAGAAACACACTGACGAATAGACAAGGCACAAGAGAGAGAGAGATGGCGTCGAAGCGCATACAGAAGGAGCTTCAAGACTTGTAGAAGGACCCCCCCACATCTTGGAGCACTGGACTTGTCAACCAGGACCTATTCCACTGGCAAGCCACCATCATGGCCCTGCCGATAGCCCCTACGCAGGCAGTTTCTTCTTCATCATGATCCATTTCCCTCATGACTACCCTCCTAAAGCGAACTTTTAGACAAAGGTCTATCATCCCGTCCACCATAGCCACGCCCGCCGCCATAGCCACGCTCGTTTCAGAGGAGAAGAGGCGGATACACAGAGAGAGAGAGAGAGAGATTAATTAGAGGGTCGGCCTCTTCACGTAGATCCAATGGTTTGCTGCAAAGAACATAACAGCTTGGTTACCTCTATACCTCTGCGAGATGGCTCTTCATACTCCTCAATG
Source organism: Lygodium microphyllum (assembly GCF_053477565.2). NCBI lineage: Eukaryota > Viridiplantae > Streptophyta > Polypodiopsida > Schizaeales > Lygodiaceae > Lygodium > Lygodium microphyllum. The sequence continues at coordinate 49,946,369 of NC_141141.1, read as the reverse complement.
CCCTTGCAAATTGTGACCGGAATCTTGATGATTAGCATGGTGTTCATACTACACAGCATAGAGAGCATAGAGAGGGAGAGCAAACAAAGCTAGTCTGCATGTCATAATCCCTTTTATAAATAGTTGTCATAATCCCTTTTATCAATAGCAATCGACGCTATTCACCTTGATACACAAGTACAAATGAAGGCGAGAGGTAGAAGAACGAAGAGCAGCGTTAGTACCGTTCGGCCCTGCAAAAGAAGAAGGAGAAGCAATAATGTGAGAGTAGTATCGGTCGGCATCACGTGTAGTCATGCCCTTACATCCTATGGCAGCATGTTCTCTGCATAGGGATTTTGAAAGCAAGAAGCAAAACACAAGCCTTGAGAATTGTCCAAAGCTAAGAAACTAGACCCGCGTTGCCGACACTAGTGCGACCCTGTAGGTGCGAGAAAATCATAGAAAACTTGGCCATGTGGCTAGGAAACCTAACAGAGTGTGTTGTTGCAGCCTAGTCGCAACAGCAGACCAGACATGAGACCCGCACATACCTGAGAGATACAACAGAGATCCAGATTTTAACCAGGAAGCCATGTGCTGACCTCATACCCAGTGGCCAAGAGCTGAAGGTAGCATTGACATCACACTTGAGTGCTGTAATCCCGCACACACAGTAGGCCACATTGCTTGTGCACTGAAAGAGCAGAAAGCCTGATTTAGCACCGAATGCACAGACACCACACTGAGTGTACATAATTTGAGGATTGATTGTAATAACAAGGAATACACTCGAACATAATCATTCAAGGAACCCACCAATATGAGTGAACCCCAAGACTTTGCAGACAAACAGGGTTAGGACCTAGGAGGACGTTAAGTGGATGCAAGGGTCTAGAAGACGACAACATAAAGGATTAGGCGTTACCAGAACTACTCGAATTGATCGACGGCCCTATGGATTTGGAGGCAGAAACAATGTCAGGATCAAGAGGTGATCGAGGAGAGGACCGGCTAGACCTAGTAGAATTCCCAGTATCAGTACAGGAACTAGTCCATGACTACGATTTACTTTCTAGGACTGTGATCCAGGGCAGACCTGTAGAAGAAGTGGTAGCAAGCCTCGAAGAAGAGAGAAGAGCAATCAGGAGAGCGCTAGAAGGCATAATTGCCTACAAACACGAGCAAAGGGCTAGAAAGCTACAACAAGACATAGATATGTATGAGGCTAGAAGGGTGCTAGACCTAGCTAGGGCAGCCAAATCTGGACAGAATGAAGAGAGGGAACGGGTAGCAGATGTTGACATGATATTGAGTGAACTTGTAGCCAAGCGACTCATGGACAATACGTCCGTTGAGCAGAGTGCTACAGCCCTAGCCACCACACTACTCTCGGGATTGGGAGTCACGCAAGGGGCTAAAGGGTAGGCTAGAATCCCTATCGCAGCAAAACAGTTAGTGAAGTATGAGACTAGCAGTGACCCATACAGCTTCATGGAGCACTTCGAGCAAGTATGCGAAGCAAACAGTCTTACTGACCTTGCGCAACGCTCTCAAGCTTTTGGCCTGTGCTTAGGTGGTAAGGGGAGAATCTGGTATTCTAGCCTCGATGACGCAGAACGTACAAACTTCGCTCGCCTTAAGGGCCTCTTCATCAAGAGATTCTCAGAGGTAGGGTATTCTGACAACCTCATCGTCCGATTGATGAATATCAGCCAAAGGGAGAAGGAAGACGTCAGGGACTACGTCACTCATGTGCGTAGCCTCTTCAAAAGGATCCCTGCCAATGAACGCCCTACTGAGAGGGCAGTGTTTACAGTATTCATGAATGGAATTCGGAGTGAGAAGCTCTACAAGGATTTGGCCAGTAACTCTACCTTGCAACGAGACTTGCTAGCTAGAGTTTTCGAAGAGGCAATACGTGTAGATGATCAACTTAGGGAATGAAGCATGAGGACTACTAGCCGAGAAAGTGCAAATTAGAGGTATCCAGAGAGATCAACTATTTCGGGAGAAAAAGCAACCACTAGTGTGCAGGAAAAGGAAAAGAGTATGGACCAAGGCTAGGAGATGGCAGAGATGAGAATGGAGATTGCACGACTGCATGAACTGATAAGGAAGCCTGTGCGATCACATGTATAGTTGTTAAACCCAACACGAAGAAAGCAAAAGGAAATAAAAGAGACGCAGGGCAAAGGTGGAAAAAAGGTAGCTCGACTGAAGAAAGAAGAGGAGAAAATGCCAAAAGCGTAAGGGCAACCTTAAAAAGTCCAAGGCAAGTGCAAAAGGGAAAAGGTGCATTTTAAAATACAAAGGCGCACCCTGAAATCTTGTAAAAGAGTGCGAGGCGGTGGAAAATCCGGAAAGCTAAAATAGAAGACAAAGACAAAGGCCAAGGCAAAGAGAAACGGAAGACAAAGGCGCACAAGGAAAAGCGCAAGTCAAAACTATTGTAAAATAGCGCAAGCGCATCATGGTTTAATTCAAGGAGCGCCGGGCTCTCACCCATGCAATTTTTAAATGTAGACGGGCGATGGAAAGAAAGCTAGGAAGATAGAAGGACAATGGGAAACAGGGCCTAGGCTACGGCCGACCATGTAAGAAAGGGGATGACCGCCCAGAAGGGATTTAGGATTTTGTATATAAAGTTGAAAAGTGAATGAGAAGCTCATTCTTGTGTGTGGCAAAAAGTGGCTCTCCTCTTCTTCTTCTTGTTCTTATTCTTGCTTGCTTGAGCTTGTGCTTGAGAGAGGGAGTGTGGGAGTGTGAGGGAGTGAGTGTGTGAGGGTGAGGGACCGTGGAGTGGAGAAGCTCTCCATCTTCTCCTCTCTTCTTCTCTTCTCTTCTCTTCTCTTCTCTTCTCTTGCTCGTGGTGATGGAGCTTGGAGCGTGGAGCTTGAGGATGGAACTTGCTTGAAGCTTACACTTGGATCGTGGAGCTATCGGAGTGTGCGGGAGAGGAGGTAACTCGAATGGCATGGAGGTAAGCTCACTACACCCGTAGATATGGATGGCGCGTCGGCTATGTGAGAGGTAGCCATTAGTGCTCGGCTTGGAATGCTTGAAACAATAAGCGGTCCGTGGGTCTTGGCGGTTGAGCGAAAGCTCCCACATTTTGGTTCCGTTGTCGGGACCAACAGATTCAAGCCTTGAGCGCTTGCGTGCTTTAAATTGAGCATCAAAGTAAGGGTTTCCCCGAACCGGTGCTTGAGATAGGTAGGTAGTGAGGGGGTTGAAGATGGTATTCGATCCACTTGGGAAGTAGGTTTTTTGCTTTTTGAGAGTTATGTAGTGAGATGGAGTAGAGTAGGTATTTACTTTGTGAGTTGTATGCATTAGAGTAGGAGAAAACAAAGAAAAACAAAGAAAATAAGCATTAGTATTACTATTGCAAAACAGGGCAAAAACAGGGCAAGAATCGTGCAAAAGTGGTAAAAAACTTACTTGTGATGCCTAAGGTTGGTAAGTGAGTTATTGGGGGTGCCAATACCATACCCGAAAGAGGGTATAAGGGCCAAAAGTGGCAAAAAAGGCCACACTGTGCATTGCAGGGTTTCAAGAGAGCAGGAGAGAAGAGGAAAGCTTGGTGAGGAAATCCATTTCAATCTTGGCATCAGGGAGATCTTCAGCTAGCCCAGGTAATTCTACACCTCCCCCTACAGTAGTAGGACCAATCTGGAGTTGCTCGACAAGGGGGAAGGCCCCCAGTGCCCTGCACGACAAATTTTGTGAGCTTCGGCGAAAACACGCACGGTGTTCAGCGCGTCCGAGTCACATGGACTCTAGTCCAAGGCCTAGACTCGGCCTCGGACCACCCGGCCCACTCGGCCAACCGCCCTGGACCGTCCGAGGCAAACCGTTCGAGTCAACCCATTTGGCCGTCCGAGTCAAAACTTTTTGCCATGTGGCACATTTGGCCTCGGCCCGTCTGAACGACCCGTCCGAGCCTCAAATTTGGCCCTCGGCCACGTCCCACATTCGGCCCTTGGCCCAATTGCCTCGGCCCATCCGAATCACCTTGTTCGAATTTGCCATTCGGTCGTTCGAATCAAAACCGCCGTCCGAGTCAAACCCTGAAGTTCGAAGTGACCTACTCGGACCCTGCAATTTGGACCAGTTGGTCCGAGTGCATATTTTTGTCAAATTTTCAGAAATTTGACTTGACCCGGCTAAAACACAGCAACGCAAACTGTCGGAAGCCCGTAGGACACTCAGAACGCTATTCTGGCTCATGGAATAGGCAAAATCGTAGGGTGCAACCGCTTAGGAGCTAGAGGCAAGCAATTACAAGACCAGGGACTTAGGCACAATCCGCCGAGGGGGAAAGCCTGATTAGATCCAAAAACGAACGAGGCAACGAAGTGGAAAAAGAGCGCCGAGCCCCGAAATCGACCCCACAGGCTACATAGAACGAAAGGCGCATTGCAGACTCACGACTGGGCCGAACCCTCGAGTAAGTGGTTCAAGATTTGGCGGAACGATCCTCTAAGATGTGCATGGTGCCTACCGCAACGATCCTGCGGGTCAAGGAGGGGACCGCCTCCAGGACCCCCACAAAGGGGGTCCTACCCCCTCCTTTTCCACCCCAAGTAGGTTGGAGAGAGAACGCACGCTGTGACAGGCCCTTGAACTTAGACCCTTGGGCAGTAATGACCCTACGCGAGCATGGAGGCTCCCTTGGAGAGGAGCAACTAGAAGCCCGCACTCGAATAGAGGCAAACAGAGACCCTAGAACCTTAACAGGCCAAACTAGCCATCAAGGGCAAAAAGGCCGCACTACAAGGACACGTGCATTGTGTTCAAACTATGTTTAGTCAAAGCAGAATGCAACATCGTCAAGCTACCAATGCAGAGATGACTAGATATGACAGTCCTGACAATAGATGCTCCTTGAATAGCTCTGCACTGACGAGCCAAGACATCAGTGGAGAATCCACATCTAGTCGTGCAATTGGGAACTCAAGGGCATTTGCCAGAAGGCTTAAATTCACAAGCCAAGACCTGGAAGATGAAGACATAGTACCACTTGCTTATCTTAGGGTCAAACTCACTGCGAAAAGAGAGCATACTATCAATGCTCTGATTGATGAAGGAGCAGATTTTAATGTCTTGACCTATGAGGCATGGACCCTACTAGGCCACCCATAGCTGACACAGACTAATGCAACTCTTAGCCCTTATGGGGGACCTCCATAAGCACTCATAGGAAAGTGCAATATCCTTGCAACAATTGAAATTGAAAGCTTGCCTATCCTATTTCATGTTCCTCCAAATGGTGTTGAATATGGTAAGGAAACCCTCCTGGGAAGACCCTTCAAAAGGGCGACCAAATGTGAGGCTAACTATGTAGAATAAAGGATACACCTGACACTACCGGGTGTGAGGATAATCACAACCTTTAGCAAGGGTGACCTCAGCGAACCTCGAGGGAAGGGAAAGGAGCATTCTGAAATACCAAGCGAGCCTAGTAATGAAAGCAAGGAGTTGTTGAAGGAGTTAATACAAGCGCAGGTTGAACAGAGAGAATCACTGAGTGAGGCCATACTTGAAACAAAAAGGTTAGGAGACAAGGCCAAGGATAGGATTTCATACAAATATCGTAGAAGACCAAGAAAGAAGCCCAAGCCTTATAGACGAAGGCGTCGATGGAGAGCTAGCACAACACCAGGATGGATATCCAAGGTGTTGCTTCGTGCTCAAGGGTATTATGCAGGCAATCAATGGATTTGGGTACCAAAACCCCCTGCTAAACCACCTCTTTCAGAAGCCCAAATTATATCAAAAGCAAAGAGGCGAAGGAGGAAACCTAAACGAAAATCCAAGTCTCGAACCAAAAATATTGGAGTGATTGAGCCCCTTACTATTGAAATCAAGGAACCAAACATGACCTATCAAAAAGTAGATCCCCAGCCTGGCATGCATAGCAAGCAGATATCATAGATAATTGTTGAGTGTACACAAGGTCTATTAGTGCCCAAGGAGCCTTTGACTTCCCAAGAGGATAATAAGCACCACACGCACAACATTGCTCAAGAGAAAGCTGATTGCTCAACAAAGCTAATGATAGAATTGTCTAACAATCACGAGCAAATTCTCCAGTCAGTGCCAAGCCCATGTAGGAGTTCCAAATCTCCTACATCCTCCTTTTCCAAATGGACACAGGAAGCACAACAGCAGCCGTCAATGGCAGCTGCTCACTCCCAATCTCTATCTCCATCGAGGCTTCCAAATATTAAAGAGGGGGGACATGACACTAGCCGTGTCTCTCGGCCCAAGGATATGCCTGTGCAACCCAATGTGACCCGATCTATATAGACGAATGCTCAAAGGGAAACAAAAGATGCGACCACCTCCAATCGCCCTAAGGACCGGATATCGCAATCCACCGATAGTAGCAAGTCCACCGAACTAGCTGCTAGTACTTCAAATTAGGGATCACAGCCATCACATCCCTTGGCCGTGACAATGCCCCTTGTGGAACGTGTCCTTAGTAGTTTACCTGTGAAGGAGGTGTCGCAACCAACTTCATTAATAACTCCAGTACTTCCAAAGAGCCTAAAGCCTAGGTTGGAGGAGTCAAACACATGGGAATTGACTGAAGAGATAGACTCCCCCAAAAGGGAGACAGTTGTACCCACGCAACCTGGCAAGGCTATTCCGTAGGCCACAACTAACTCCCATGAGGACACACTAGAGAAGGGAAATGCTGAGGCCCAACCAAGCACATCAGTGGGGTCAACCTAGCCCAAGGTTCTGAGCCATCAGATGCACCTGCACTCACCAAGAAAAAGAGGAGAAAACAACGAAAACAACAACAGTTACAGGTGGTTGTGGACCCCAAGAACATTGGGACAAAGAGTGCTGGAGAGCTGATGAATAAAGCATCGAGTCCATCCACCAATGACCCACTGATGCCTCCCCTAATAGCGGTGAAACCTCAAACACATTCGTGTGCTCCGACAAATCAAAGCAGTCGTTACCATCAGTGGCTGCTTGCAACACTCTATCCACTAACAATAGAACTCGCATTGACAAATCAAGAGTGGATACAACACTGTCACGAGGGGGTGACGAATTCACACCAATCACACCCAAGGAAAACCATGACGCAATAACAAAGCCTCAAGAGAAACATGGAAACCCCAAGAGCATGAGCAATCCTAGCGTTGACCAATCTTGCTCATATAGGCCTGAATGCCCAGCTATGCTAAAGCCTAGGCAAACTCCTAGAACCTTGCATAAGATAGCAACCGAGCAAGCCCTTGTTGAACATAGAAGTATCACAGAATGCTTAACTAAGTTGGATGTTAAGCTCAAGGTGTTCGTACGAGTTTACGTCCTTGCGGACATGGGCACAATCCCCAAGGAGCAGCTTGGAGATTACTTGCCCTTCCCTTTATCTTGGGAAGAGCAGGAACACCTTGACGAGCACTATAGTAGGCTCCTACACGAATGCTTGTGACTCATCTCAGGCGAGGAAGCTGACGAACTGCACTTAACTGTCACGTTCAATGAAGTGCTTTGCCAACCGAATCTTGTAGACATAGAGTGACTAAAGCAACTGTCAGCAAGCCAGAGTCGATTTGAGCAGCGTTGGTGTGAAAACCGCGTTGCAATGGCCGAACTAGGGACTCACATCATGATAGTCTCTAAGGAGCGATTGGCCAAATGGCAATCCCAAAGAGACCCAACCTATGTGGCACCAACTTCTCTTCGAGTGCTGATTGCCATTCGGGGCAAGGACTTGGCCAAACCAAGCCAACAAAACCCTCTGTTTGATAAAGTTTTGGCTGAGGAGGAGTTACATGTTGCCAGTAGACTCGGACAAGGTTCCATGCTACTCTATGTGGCAAAATATTTATCAGTATTGAGTAAGCTACCACGTGTGCTAGATGCGTGTGCCAAGCTTCAGTACAATCTCGAGTTCTACCATTGGTTTCTATCCTAGTGAAGCGACAAGGGTTCGGACAAATGTATGTACACATATATATACAATGATTTTTGTATCACCGTGTATAGACATTATCAACACACACAAGCCATGACAAGTCAAGCATAGACAGACAAGTCGGGGATGCCAAGCTATGCTAGGCCGGTTCCACGTTCACCAGATCATGTCCACCTCTGGGCAAAGAGCATGTGCTCTGCATTACCATCATAGTAGCTCTATCCAACATCCCTAAGGACGTAAGCAGGGCGCAGTCTCTCTCTCTCTGTACACGACCCCCTCCTCGGCCTATCCTTTCGAGGAGGAGCCTTCCAAACGCAGAACCACCAACTGATCCAACTCGACGTGAGTCAAGACCTACTCGTAGTTAGTGGCTAGAGGGACACCATTACAAGAGTGTTTCGCACCTCCTCTTTTAATCACATACGTTTGACAACCCACACCAAGTCCCTCCTATGGGAATGCTCTTATCCCGTATTAAAGCCTAACTCTTGGATTGCATTTTGCAGGGTTCCAGAAGAAAAAAATGGAGAACCACGGTCAGCTGGCTTGCAGAGACGCTCTCCACGGGTGACGGGAACATGCGGCATGTGCCCCTCCACCGGTGCGCTACGTGCCCACCCTCAAAAGGTACGCGAAGAAGTGAGGCCCTAAACGATGCCGTCCCGGATGAAGGCCGAAGAATGCCCGGGCTAAGAAAGTCAAGACTCAAAGAAACGCGCAGCATGTGGCAACGCCAGTTGCACAGACCCCCAACGCACACTTGGGCACCAGGTGCTCACAAAGTGACAAGGCGGCCCAGGATAGGGCAGAATTTAATGAATTGTTTAAAGACATTCTGGAAATGGTAGCGGCCCGGGACTACGCCATTCATATCCTGACCGACATGTTCCCTGCCCAACCTCACGGGAGCCCCTCACTAGCACCACCCCGATCGCCTAGCCAACCGGACTCACTCGTATCTATCGACTAAACCCCTATGATGTACAAGTAGCTCGATAAGTCAGCATGCCATAACTTTTTGTTTTTTGATGAGTAAAGGGGTAAGATCCCCACTTGTACACATTCCCATTACCTCTCGTTAATGTATGCGACCTTAACAAGCAATGAAATAGGCATCCCAATAGACATCATAGAATTCTGAAAAATTATGTCTTAACATGATTGCATTTGTTCGATGTACTTAATGCAAGCGAGCATATACTCTCACGAAGTGACAAGTGGATGCAGGATGACACAGGTCTTCGCACAAATGTGTCCAATGGCTAGGCCACTGCAAGACCACCAAACGCACACGAACCGCAACACAGTCCCCACGATGCAGAACACGAAAAATCACCCTTGCGCGTATCCACATCGCACGCACCAAATCATAGTCATGGGCTACACTCTCTTCTTAGGCCAAGTGCTACAGTGAGCTTACAACGGGTGTCCCCGCAATCGCACGAATATCGCAACAATGGCTCCCCTAACAACGAGGCTCGGGCACAATCATCATTGTCATATTCATTTCCTGAGCCTTCTAGGCTTGACATTTCCCAGCCAAAAAGGCTCATAGCCTCAGCATATTGCAGTGGTTGTACTTTGGCAAAAAAAAAAAACGGAGAAATAAGAAGCACCCATGATCATAGCACTGCACCTAGGGGTCCTTAAGTTAGGTGCGTCCAGTGATCTTGGTTGACTGGCTCCGTCCCTAGCCCCCTAACCCCCTAGCATCACCCACAATAGTTCAGGGCACATCAAGGGCAGGACATACCGAGGTGAGCTTGTCTCGCCTATGGTTAGACCTGTTACCCTGACCCACTTGCACAGTCCCATCTGGCACTCTACTTTAATACCATTGCGATCAATGGTGGTAAGCACTGCACGATTGGCCATGAAAAGTACACATTCCTCCACAAAGCAAGTCCAATAGCTTCCAATATCGAAAACAGGGACAACTTTGTTTCATCCCCACATTATTACGAGAACCTAGCCCGCAGCCTTCTAACTACGTAATATCTAAGTATGCACGTGCACTCACATAATATCTGCACCAAAGTCTATACACAGTTTGGGTCCTCAAGTGTGGGACAATACTCCAGGATTGCTTAGAGTTCGACCTGTCTCCTAAACTAATCCAAATATGTCTTGTGCACGCTACGAAAACTAGCACTACCCCTTAGGGAGAGACCACCTAAGAGGTTTTCCAATTGCAGGTATTAAAGACTCCAACGCAAGTGCCATCGGCTCTACATCAACACTCAACTCTGAACTCTTGTCCTTTACTTCATCATGCGAACCACCAGCAAATCATCACGAGCAGGATCCACCATGAGCATCCCACGAACACCAAACCCCGTGCTAGCCATGAGTGGCCATTCCCAACAAAGAGTAGCCCTATCACCACCTACAACAATCCTATCACCAGCCAATCGGAACAGTACAGTGCCACCAACGCCCTTTCTCCGCACCAACATAAGAGCTCCTCCAAGGCAACCCACAACAACCCTTCCACCCACATCTTCGGTGCAAGCTCCGCATGCTACCTTCTACGCAGAGTGCCATGGGGCTGGCACTCGTCTAGGAGGGGGGTAATGTTAACCCCAACATGAAGAAAGCAAAAGGAAATGAAAAAGATGTAGGGCAAAGGCGGAAAAAAGGTAGCCTGACTGAAGAAAGAAGAGGAGAAAAGGTCAAAAGCACAAGGGCAACCTTAAAAAGTCCAAGGCAAATGCAAAAGGGGAAAGGTGCATTTTAAAATACAAAGGTGCACCCTGAAATCTTGTAAAAGAGTGCCAGGCGGTGGAAAATCCGAAAAGCTAAAACAGAAGACAAAGACAAAGGCCAAGGCAAAGAGAAATGGAAGACAAAGGCGCACAAGGAAAAGCGCAAGTCAAAACTATTGTAAAATAGCGCAAGCGCATCATGGTTTAATTCAAGGAGCACTAGGCTCTCACCCGTGCAATTTGTAAATGTAGACGGGCGATGGAAAGAAAGCTAGAAAGATAGAAGGACAATGGGAAATAGGGCCTAGGCTACGGCCGGCCATGTAAGAAAGGGGAAGACCGCCCAAAAGGGATTAGGGTTTTGTATATAAAGTTGAAAAGTGAATGAGAAGCTCATTCTTGTGTGTGGCAAAAAGTGGCTCTCCTCCTCTTCTTCTTCTTCTTGTTCTTGCTTGCTTGAGCTTGTGCTTGAGAGAGGGAGTGTGGGAGTGTGAGGGAGTGAGTGTGTGAGGGTGAGGGATTGTGGAGTGGAGAAGCTCTCCATCTTCTCCTCTCTTCTTCTCTTCTCTTCTCTTCTCTTCTCTTGCTTGCGGCGATAGAGCGTGGAGCTTGAGGATGGAGCTTGCTTGAAGCTTACACTTGGATCGTGGAGCTAGCGGAGTGTGTGGGAGAGGAGGTAACTCGAACGGCATGGAGGTAAGCTCACCACACCCGTAGATATGGATGGCGCGTCGGCTATGTGAGAGGTAGCCATTAGTGCTTGGCTTGGAATGCTTGAAACAATAAGTGGTCCGTGGGTCTTGGCGATTGAGTGAAAGCTCCCACAACAGTGTATATACTGTGGCGGCAATCACCTCCCAGCTGAATGCCAAGATCCTAGATCTGGGCCATGCTCAAATTGTGGTAGATTCGGGCATGATGCATTGCATTTCAGGATGCCGAGGAGATTCCCATATGCACAACAGTACAATCCTCCGTACTTAGGTGATGGACCATCCAATTTCTTTGGGAGGGGAGCCCAATTGGCACTCCCTGTACCAAATGACTCAAGACCTGCGGTAACTAGGTTGGAGATGAACCCAACACGTATACCAAGACCACCAGGGCCTTTTGTAACCCACCCACCAAGCAATGCTCCAGTTCACTATGTGGAAGAGCCTAGTGAAGAGGAGCCATATGTCAACCCATACATATCCTATGATGAGGAGGGCAACCCAGTCCTGATGGACTATCAGCCGGTGCCGGTGATGGCATTAGGTAGAGGAAGAGGCAGAGGCTTTGGAGGGCCAAGCCAAGTTTTGATCACATGCTGGACCTGTGGCCATCCAGGCCACATTTCATCACGTTGCCTAGAGAAGAAACAAGATGTGGGATCACTCATTTGTTTCCTGATTGTCATACGCGAAAACCATCAGCTAGCTCAGCCAACGTACCATCAATACCTCTGGGGCTATTTGGAGTGGAAACCTTTGATAGTGAGGACACACCTATCCCACTACAGGTTATGATGCAAGCTCAAACAAGGCAGGCAGGTATGTCCTTGCCTGGACCAAGTAACCTTGACGTAGCATCAATAGGAAAGAAAAGCCGAAGGAGGAGGAAAAAGAGAACAGACGCGAAGATAACCCTTAAAACCGAGGAAGCCACGACGTTAGTGATAGGAAGGAAAGTCATGGATGCAGAGGCAAAGACCTCAGCCCCGAAGATAGCTGAGCTAGGAAATGCCAAGATAGGGGAATATCCCCATCCCAAACGGCAACTCGAAGCTATAGCCAAAGTCAAGGAGTGGGTCAAGGATGCCCAAGAGCACCTCAAGGATGCTGAACCCATACTAGAAGATCCAATGGACGATTTTTCCAGCGTGAGCACACCAGTCTCACCCACAAAACCACAAACTAAAAGTGTATCCTTGCCACAAGGGGGCAACTCAGTAGTAGCAAGGCCAAAGGGGGACTTACCAGGGCAGACAGAATGCATGGCCCAGGAGTGCTAGCCTTAGGGGAAGACAAGAGCCTAGCAGTCTCCTTGCAACGTTGCTGTCCACCCCAATAACTTTAAGCGTAGAAGACCTGCTTAGGCAGAATCCTTCTTTATGGCAGGAGTTAAAAGATTTGGTGGAGGGACACATAGGACTTACGGGTGCTGATCAGCAAGATCATAATGCAGTTACGCAAATCCCAAGTCTAACTCTACACTCAACTCCTAAGTTATTGCACATCAATGCTTTCTGGAAAGGCACTGAAATGCATACAGTCCTACCTATTCTAGCCTTAGGAGATATGACGTGGAAAGGAATTGTAGACACAGGTGCTGGTGTTAGCATACTGAACCATGAAGTTTTAGAGGCATGGGGAAACCCTCCTGTAGAGACTACCAGGTTTAATGTCACGTTAGCAAATGGAATGAAGGTAAGGCCATTCGGAGTCTTAAAGAACTGGCCAGTAAAGATTACAGGTGTGCAGTTTTCCGTGAACTTCATTGTCATGAAGGGAGCGGACTACGACATACTGCTAGGCCGACCTTGGATGAGAAATGCTTGAGTCATTGAAGATTGGGGGAATGGTTTGATCTTCCTAGGGAGCAGAACTGAAGGAGTAAGGGTAGAGATGGACACTTGGAAAACAATCCCTGTTGACCTGAATGCCATCTTAGCCATGTTGAAAGGCGATACTCAAACGACCAAACCCTATGGATCACTCACTAAATATATTCCCTGCCCTGAGGATGAGTGGGATTGGATGCATGTCTTGGCAACCATTGATCTACCATTCTCAGATGAGGAAGAACTATATCGACAGGCTACTAAAGCCGCAACCATGCCAATAGAGGAGCCAACTGTGCCACTCTGCATGATGGCAGGAAGCTCACTCAACCCAAGGAAACCTGTCTTGTTCCATATCCCCAGCAATAAGCTAGAGCTTCAGGAAATTATAGAGTATCTGACAGACACACTGAAGGGCAACTTGGCTGCCAACCTAAAGCCTCTACATGATTTGTTGACTAAGCCAGAATGGAAATGGACCAAAGTCCACGATTTGAATTTGTTATACAATTGGGCTTTAGTTATTGACGACAAGGAGACTGAAGAGGAAAGCTTAGGCGATGATGAACGGTCTGAAGAGCAAGACTTTGACGACGAGGAATATGAAGACTGCCACTCTACAGGAGATGAAAGTGAGGAAGAGATAGATACAGTAGATTATGACATAGAAGGGAGAACGATAGAACAAATCAAGGCAGACTCGAGACCCAGGAAGGAAAAGACAAATTGGAGTGAAAAAGGAGTCATGCGGATGGAGTGCGATAGATCCTGGCTAGAACACATAGGAGCCATGGATTACGAGCAAGCCGGAGTAGCACGACCATGGGTAATCCCAGTGCTCAAGACGGATGCATCTACTGAACTACGACCCCCTGGGGAAACTCCTTCCTCGAGCGAGGGATGCGAGTTTAACTCGGAGTCGGAAGTCAGCACTGAGAGTGATCCCGAGATACCCCAACACTCTAAGGTCAAATGTACAAAAGGGGACTTGCCAGTCCACCTAAGGCGCAGGAGATTAAAGGAGGAGGCCAGGACGCGAGCGAAGGACTCAGAAGCAGAGAGGCAAAAGAAACCACAGGATCTACCCAAACGGTTTACAAAATTTAAAAAGGGTGATAGAGTAGTGATTCTGCTAGGTGCAAAGAGGCAGGGCCAAACTAGTGAACCGATCGAAGGACCCGCCAAAGTCAAGGAAGTCAACTTGGCTGGGGAGGGCGAAAAGCCAAGACCTGTATTCATTGCAAATGATTTGACCGAGGATGAGGAGGCCAAACTTGTTGCAGTCTTGCAAGAGTATATTAATGTATTTGCCTGGACATTGGAAGAGCTTAAAGGGGTCGACCCTAGGGCTGTGACTCATAATATCCCAATGGTCCTTGATGCAGTGCCAACAAAGCAACGACCTTACCCCATGAATCCCAGACACACCCATGCAGTAAAAGAGGAGATTGATAAGCTCATGAAGGTGGGATTCATATATGAGATTGAGCACATGGATTGGGTATCACCGATTGTGATCGTGATGAACAAGAATGGAAAAATCCGAGTGTGCATTAATTACAAGAAAGTTAATGCCGCTACGAAGAGGGATAACTACCCTTTACCATACACCGAGCACATGCTTGAGAGGGTAGCAGGTAAAGAGGCCTAGAGTTTTCTGGACGGCTTCTTGAGCTACAATCAAGTGCAAGTGCACCCCGATGACAGGCACAGCACTGCCTTCACCACGGAATGGGGTGTATACGCCTACATTGGCATGCCCTTTGGGCTGATGAATGCGCGTGTGACTTTCCAACGCTTAATGTGCACTATCTTCAAAGATATGCTTAGGCGTGAACTAGAGGTGTTTGTAGACGACTTATGCGTACACTCTAGTTGGGCCGAACACTTAGAGAAATTGAAAGCTGTCTTTGAACGATGTCGATTATACCTCTCGTTGAATCCCTTGAAGTGCTAGTTTTGGGTGAAACACAGATGTATCCTAGGGCATGTGGTGTCAAAGAACGGCATCGCCATGGACTTTTCAAAAGTCAGAGTCATTTTCGACCTTCCGCCACCCAATAACTACAAGGGAGTTCAGTGTTTCTTAGGACATACTGGATACTATCGCCGCTTTGTACTAAATTATGCACTGATTGCTAGACCATTGTACAAGCTGTTGATCGTGTTCGAGTGGACTGAGGAGTTGAAGAAGGCTCTCACCACTGCACCAATCTTACAAGCCCCAGACTGGAACATAATGTTTCATGTGCACATAGATGCCTCTAAGTTTGCTATTGGGGTTGTGCTATGCCAGCCTGGTGAACATAACTTAGACTATCCGGTGAGTTTTGCCAGTAGGCGGCTCACAGAGACCGAGATGAATTATTCCACCATAGAAAGGGAGGGGTTAGCCATGGTATTTGCTGTAAAGAAATTTAGACATTATTTGTTGGCCACTCCCTTTGTCTTATTTGTTGACCATTAAGCCTTGCTCTATCTTGTGAACAAGCCTTGCGCTACAGGACGCATAGCTAGATGGTTACTTCTCTGATTGGAATTTGACTTCTCTGTGGTTGTACGCAAAGGAAAGTAGCATTATATGGCTGACCATATGTCCTGCATACCCACAGGAGAAGCTGCTGGACAAGGCATACTTGACGATTTACCGGATGCTCATCTCTTTAACCTGTCTAGTGAGAGAGAATTGTTTAAAGCTGAACTGATGCCATATTGGGCCGATAATGTAGTTTAGGTACTGGAGAACGGATTACCTGAGAGACCAATTGAGAAGGCCAGGCTGAGGAGACTTATTTTGAAAATCCAACCATACCAATTGATAGCTGGCCAACTTTATAGGTTAGGACAAGATGGTTTGTTGCGTAGATGCATGTGTGAGCACGAGATGCACGATGCATTGAAAGAAGCACATGGCAGAATCGCCAGAGGACACTTCAGCGAGGATACAATAGCTCGAAAGGTGCTGCAATCCCAACTATGGTGGCCTACCCTATTCCGTGATGCTGCTAAATTTGTGAAGCACTGCGACAAATGCTAAAGAACCAAGGTGCCCGTGCGCAAAGATAAAATGGAGTTGACCCCTGTCATAGCCCGACAACCCTTTGAAAAATGGGGCATCGACTTCATTGGACCTATCAGTCCTGTGGCACAGTACTCTCAGGCTCGCTACATCATAGTGGCAACTGATTAGCTAACGAAGTGGGCAGAGGCAAGAGCTACAAGGAAGAACGACGCTAGAACCACTGCAAAGTTCTTGTGGGAGTAGGTCATTTCATGGTTTGGGTGTCCAATAGAATTAGTCAGTGATTAGGACACACACTTCATTAATGAGGTGATATCGCATCTGCTCTCTACTTTTCTAATCATTCACACAGAAAATCCTCGCCCTATTACCCTCAGGCTAACAGACAAGTAGAATCCACCAATAAAATCCTAGTCAATGTACTCACAAAAGTGGTATCTACATCTTGGAGTGACTGGGACAACAAGTTAATGGTGGCCTTGTGGGCCTATCGTACGGCTTATAAAACGGCTATAGGCTAGACACCCTTTAGGCTGACTTATGGAACAGAGGCCATTCTGCCCTTAGAGTTTTTTATCCCTAGCTTAAGGATAGCAATGCAGGAGCGTTGGGAGGGAAGAGACACTTGGACAAATCGCTTGGTAGAGCTAGAATGTCTCATGGAAACCTGGCTCTTGGCCACCCATGTGCTGATTTGTGAGAAAGCACGGAGGAAAATGTGGTTTGACAAGCATGTCAAACAACGCGACTTTGATCAGGGGGATCTTGTTCTACTATACTCTGTGAAGGGTCACAAACATAAAATGAAATTCCGTGGACTCGGACCTTTCCGAGTACGTGCAATTAGTCGAATGGGCAATGTTGAATTAGAGACACTCGAAGGCGAAGGAATCAGCTTTTTCAATGGCAGCCGCATAAAAAAATACTATCCTCCTTCCCACCCGTTGCATGAGCCACCTATGTTGGAAGCCCCTGTTAATGTCTGCATGGCTATTATTACGGAAATAACAGATCAAGATGAAGAAGCAGTGGCACCTGCCTACTTACGAATCACTGTCACTGCGGAAAAGACCTATTCTTTTGATGCTTTGATTGACGAAGGTGCCGATTACAATATCTTGACGCATGACCATTGGACACGCATTGGTTAACCTAAACTGCAGCCCACCAATGCCAAACTCACCCCATTTGGGGGCAATGCTTACATGCTCTTAGGGAAGTGCAAAGTGGTCATTTCTATCGAGTCTGAGCGTATACCAACTTTCTTTCACGTGTTGCCTAACACAAAAGGAGTTGGTAGTATGTCACTATTAGGTCGTACTTTTAAGAAGCAGACGAATTGTAATGTGGATTATAATCTACATCACATCCATCTTGCTATAGGCAATGTGCGCATAGTGACAACTTTTAGCAAGGGCTGTTCTGACCCTTTCAACATTGTGAAGCCATCGGTAGAAATCACTACGACCGCACTTACGCTCAAGTCTACACAGAAGGACACTAAGGTCTCATGCCAAGCTCTAGACCCTAGACCCAAACCCACCAAGAGTGCTCACAAGGCCAAGGAGTCTAAGCTTATATGGGTACCAAAGCAGCAAAGACCACCTCCGGGTAGACCACCCAAACTTGCTTCTAAATGCCAAAACAATCAGTCATTACGGCCTAAGAGGCAATTTGGACGCTATCAACGTAGTCACACAACCACGCCGCGATGGATCCCCAAAGATCTCTTGCGAGCGCAAGGCTGCTATGAAGGCAACCCCTGGATTTGGGTGCCTAAGAATGGCAAGTCTAAAGGCTCATCTCCAAGCAACCTCACTCCAGTGAGAGAGGCTTGCAAACATAGCGCTTGGGCCGTAGTTAGCAAACCACTGCCGGTTGTGACTAGTAAGGCCTAGCTAATTTATCGACCAAAGCAATCACTAAAAGCCTCAAGCTTACCTCACTCAAAAGAGTTGAATACTTTCGTGACTGTGCACTCAGAACCCAACGCAACTTCCATGCCACCAGAGCTTCCTATAGCACTTCAAAGTGCTTCGGAGTGCAAAGCCACACCTGTGACAGCAGCAATGGAGTCACTGCTGTCCAGTTCAATTGCACCATCACCACCAGTAGGTCTTAGGCCTTCCTATGCAGTATGATCTTTCCTTTCCTTGGCTAAAGACATTGCTGAAACTTCGGGAGATGACCTTGTGACCTGCATTAAGGTGTTAGACCACACTTTCACCACATTTTCTAGGAGTTATGAGCGGTTGGACCCAGGTCTTCTTGATGAACCACTTGCTTTCGATGTTCGTGCATTACCATGCACTTGGGAGGAATACGAGTTTATGACCGTCAAATTCCACAAGATTGCTTGCTGAACTAATAACAAATGAAGAAATCTCAAAGGAGCAAGCTGTTCTCAGGCGACTAATCACCTCATACCGTAAGCCTCCTCGTTCTTCTCCCGAACAAGAATTACATGAGCTCACGCAACTTGTAAGCTCAACTTCCTCGTTCTTACAGTAGTGGTTCACTTTGCGGACCCAATGGGAAAAGAAAGGCTGTCGTATCATGACAAATGCTGAACAAAGGAGGGCAATCAAGACCATTGAGTACGATCCTAATTATGTGGCACCTCTTTCATTTAGAGTTTTGGACATCACCCGGAACCAACACTTAGATGACCAAGTCCTAGCCCATCCTTACATTGACCAATTCCTTACGGAAGAAGAACCGCACGTTGCAAGCTGCCTTAATACCGGAGATATTTTTCACGATGTCTTGGCCTATATCTCCCAAGTTTCTGTACAACCCTATGAACTCGATTGTCACACTCAACTTGAGTACAACTTTGCATTTTATGAGTGGTTGTTGGCCGGAACACCCCATCACAATCACCTTTGATATCCTCACCACTTCGTTCAATCCTAGGAAGGATTTTCATCTTTCCGAGGGGGAAGGATTAAGGCTAAGAAGGCATAAATAATTGTTGAAAGGTTGAATTCAGTGATTTAAAAAAAAAAGTTGGCAAAATTTTTCAATTTCTTTGCATTCCTGTTTTGCGTATTTTTCATGCTTAGCTTCATTTAGCCATGTTTTCCTTTTCCACTTGTGATTAATGAAAAGTATTTTTGCTGGGTAGGAACCCAAGATGGCTCATCAAGATCGTGCTCATAAGCTTCCCTTCACAGAAGAAGAAAAGCAAAAATATATGCTGAATTTGGAAATTCAAGCTTATGGACGGTTGAATTTCCGAACTGTCCACAACCTATCCAGGGTCGTGGAAACGGAGGAAGCAGCTAAGCAGGTCATAGAAAAGTGCAATATGACCAAGTATGTGGAGAAGACGGAGCAAAATGTGGATCATGCAAGGTGTGTTGAGTTCTTATGAACTTTCGACTCTGCCTCCAAGAGTGCCACGGTGACTGTGGGAAGGGGGGATGATGCCAGGCAAGTCAGGGTACCCTTAAGCAAGGAACTAGTAGAAAAGGCACTGGGCTTGGAATCAAGGGCTATAAAGAGACCAAAAAGGGATGTCTTCGCCATGCTAAAAATGGACAGGGGCCAGGTGTGGTCCAACGACGGAGTCAATATCCAGGACATCCCTGATGACGAAATCCGCATGTGTGCTAAAGTCATGCACACCCTCTTCTCCAGCCATCGATACACTGCCTATATGGGTAGAATAAATGTGCCTGTGCTCGAAAGCCTCACGGACAATGCACCAGAAGAGATCGACTGGAATGATTATGTAAGACACACAATTGAGAAGGCTGCCGTAGTGCTTGATCTGGGAAGCCAACCTACTGGAGGTGAATCCCCAGCAGCAAAAGACAAGAAAAAGGCAGCCTCCAAAGCATCATTCATTGGATATGGAGGTGTACTAACTGCCCTAATTGAAGAAGCAATAAAAGAGGCAGGAGCAGCAGAGGAGGAGCAGGAGAGACCGCCACCCTCACCACACAACGAAGCATCCTCTGGCTCTGACGAGGAAACAGAAACTGACGAGAGTAGTGATGAAGAAGAAAAGCACCAACAACAGCAAAGAGAGTAGCGCACTAAGCGCTTCCAAGAGCAAAGGGAAGAAGAAAGGAGGAAGAAAGAGAAAGAAGAACTGCAAAAAGCACAAAGAATGTCAAGAGCCCAGGAAACAGAGAGGAAAAGGAAAGAAAAAGAGGATGCAGAGAGTGGAAGAGGAGTCTAGAAAGTCAGAAGAGGAGAGGAAAAGAAGGGCTGAGGAGGAGGAAGAAGCCTTGAGGAAGAAGGAACAAGAAGATATAGAACTTGCAATTCACCTATCTGTGGAACAACATCAACGACAAAGAAAGCAAACCCCACCCCAGGAGGATGAGAACCCGGACACGAGCTTGAATGTGCCAGATCCCATCCCGCCGCCGGTCGTCGCAGAGGGCAAGGGCAAGGAGGCCATCACACCTATCCCTACCAGTTTTGTGCCAACTAGCCCTGCTGCTTCCGTAATAACCATCCCCGCCCCAGGAACTTCGCCAAAGGTCGATGAGAGAAATATGGTCACATGGCTGCAGTTCTTGATGGAAAGGGAGTTAGCAAGAGAAGTTGGCATAGCCACCCTAGTGTCAGGAGTGAAGAGGGTAGCCATGGCTGATGTGGAGCCAAGCCCAGAGCTTAAAAGACACAAAACAGAAGCTACTACCATCGCCGCCACCATGTTCCATCCCCCACCTCCAGCAGGCCAGTGCGATGAGTACGTTAAAGAGCTGCTCTTACAGCTAGAAAAGGCCAAGGAAGGAAAGAGAACTGCCATGGAAGAGTTGGCAACAGAGCAAGAATCAAGAGCCACTCTCCAGCTGGAGAAAACTAAATAGATAACAGAGTACCAAAAGGAGATTGCTGTGCTAAAGGAGGAAGCCAACAATAGAGATGCAGAAGAAGCAAAAACCCTAAAGGAACATGATGTTACCTGGGAGGAAAGAAGAAGAATCCTAATGGATCTCCTCAATGGAGAGAGGGAGACCACTGCTCACTTACGGCGCAAGAACGACCAGCTCACTGCAGTCAACTAGGAGGCACAAAACCAGCTTGAGAAGATCAAACAGGAGACTGTAGAGCTAGAAAAGCTAAGAGAAGAGCAGGTGCAAAGAATGCATGTGAAGCTGGATCAACTCAGTGCGCAGATCGCCAATGGAGACCAGGAGCAGTCCCACCTACACCGCGAGCTCGAAGACCAAGAGCAATGACTCATGGCTATGACCCTCCATTAGGGGGAGAGCTTGGAAGATATGGAGAAGAGAGTGAAGGAATGGGCTGACCACAACGAAAGGAGGGTAAGAGACCTGGCACGCCAATTGGCCAAAGCAGAAGGAGATAGAGTGTCAGCTGAAAATCAGGCAGAGGCTACCCAGCTCTCTATGATGGCCCAACAACACACTTTCCTCAACATGCTACTTCATTCCACCAAAACAGAAGAAAACGAGGCCAATGATCAGCTGTGGAAGAAGCTAGCCATTGCACACAGAGCCCTAACAACATGCCTGCACGTACCATTGCAACTAGGAGGCCCACCGCAGAGCCTGGAGGAGCAAAGAAAATACCTTACACAGGTATGCCTGATAGTGCAAGAAATTGACAAACTTGGTTTCATAGAAGAGAAGGTGCAAGAAGAAGTGCAAGCAGAAGGGGGTGGACCAGAGTTTGATCTGGGACCTCAGGAGGAGGACTACGTCCCACCACCCTCTCCTCTAAGACAAGATGAAGTGCAACCCACTAACACATCCGCTGAGAGGAAAACAACCCTAGCTAAGCGCAGAAGAGAAATGGTGGAGAAGGCAAGGAAGAAGCTGAACATTAGACCTGTCCCAAGGCAACCTGCTCCTCTCCCACCACGCCCTGAGGACCTCCCCGCTGGATTCCATGCAGAGCTAATCATTTGAGAACAGCAAGAATGTGCCCGCAACCCCTTCGACTTGAGCTTCGAGCTTCCCACCAAACTAAATAGAGTAATGCCCATTGAAGTTTTAAACGATGTAATCGCTATGGGTGCAAGGTTCAAGGACAAGTGGCTAGCAGAGCGAGAGGCCGGGGAACCGAGGACTACGAATTTTGGCATGATAAAGTCTTCCAGGTGCCTAGATCGGTGGAGGGCTATAATTGCCAACCCACCTGGAGAAGACGTATTTTTGATGTCAACCTTGATGCTTGGATGGCATTTTGTAACACCCTTCCTTTTGAGAGAAACGACCCCACATTCATGCCATATCCTTGAAGGGTAGGCGTGGATTTTATTCCGTCCATCCACGGCAGGTTTGACTTCCCTATCATCTATAATGCCAATAGCACCTCCTATAAAGATTCCCTTGTATTTACCCTCCCTAATTTGTACAGTTCCATAGATAGATTCCTTAGTGAGTTCACATCCTGTCCTGACCCCACCTTCATAACAACCTGTAATTATCTTAGACTAATTAGGGTCCTAATCTACCAAGAGCCTGCACCTCAAGAACGCCACCTTCCACCCCTTTATTTCAACCCCAATGCCATAGATAGCAGCACCCTGACTCGCCTCATGATGCACGCTATTCTTTTGCCATCCTTCTGTATTGCACAGCTTGAGGATATGAGCGATAGTAAATTCACATAGTGCAACCACCCTTTCCTTTCCACCACTACTCTCAAGACCCGCCTCAATCTCAAGGGCTACATGTTGAGCCGTAGATTCCTTAACAAAGCCCCTCGCCCTCCACCATCCCCTACCCGCCATTCGGATAACGAGGATTAAACTCCCATCATGCCCTTGTATCACATGCATCTATGTATAACCTCTTCAAAAAAAAAAAGCCACAAGGCAACAAAAGAAAAGGTGAACTGGAAAGAAGAGACAACAACAAAGAATAGCAAAGCCAAGGGATGAATCTACTACTAAGCAAAGATAAGAGAGAAGACTTCACATGATGAGCTTGCAACTTCCCTTCGCCTTGTTGTGCACCACAGTCACTGCATCTAGGGTTCTCCCTAGGCCCTTCCCCACTTCACACTTAGGGCACATCAAGGGCAGGACTTTCAGACCTGTCACCCTAAGATTTGCACCGCACCTCCAATGACACACGAACTGGGTCCTCAAGTGTGGGACATTACCAAGGGCTTGCTAGACCCATCTCCCAATTCCACTGCCATGTGCACCATGCACTACACGGTGAGGTAGACACACCCCTTAGGGAGTGCACAACCTTTCTTGCAGGTTATGTTCATGTTTCAAGAACCGGCTACTCAGCTAAAGAAGATCATCCACGGCATCCTTTAATGACCAAAACTTTTCCCATGTGTTGGACATGACACCATTGCTGCTGTTTCAGGAGCTTTTCTGCATTAGATTGGACGGGACCAACATGCTTCATGTCACCAACCATCTGCCTACTGATGGCTACCATGACTGGACCAAATCAAGCAAAAGGAGTACTCAGTAATAGATCTACCATTGGCATAGATTTTGGAACCTCATCTTCCAAAGATACATGCCTAACGCCTCAAGATCTATGGATCGCTTATTGATTCCACAAGCCTGAAGATTTTCAATGCAAGGTTGAAGATCTTCAGCGTAGCACTGAAAATCTTGAAATCATAGACAAAGATCTTCAAATAAAAGACAAAGATCTTCAAATCAAAGACACAAATCTTCAATGCAAAGACAAAGCATATCTTTGTCAAGGCAGAGTTCGGGGGGGCTTCTCCAGGATAAATCCCTCCAACACCATCCTCCTAAGGGATTGCTTATTGATCAAGCATTTCTGATGCTCGAGGGATGAGCGACTACATACTTTTCACCAGCCAACTGGAACCCCTATCAGCCATCGCAGAATGGAAGCCACAACTGTGTGAGAAATGCCGAGCATCTTCATGAAGCCTAAAGCACGCAGGAATCTCTCCTGGTCATCGTCATTAAACTCCATCACCTCTCATTCACACCCTCACCTTTGAATCAGTGTCATCTACCCACTAGTTCCACTTAGTAGCAGACCCAACTATCCCACTACTTCCCACCGCAGTGCCATGGACCTAGCACTTGGCTAGGAGGGGGGTAATGTTTACCGTGTTTACCGAAGCACAGAGGAGCGGGAAAATGGAAAAAAGGAAATAGCAAAAAAGGCACAGGATAAAAGAAGGAAAAGGTGCCTTAACCAATAACCAGACCCTGAAAAATTTAAATGTTTGGGCAGGACCCCCAGAAAGTCTCAGTGTCGCCCCGAGAAAGCAAAAGAGTAAAAAGCACACCATTAAATGTGGAAGCGCTCTCGAATCCTTGTAAAAGAGAGCTAGGCTCGCTCCTGTGAAAATTGTATGCATTAGTTGGGAATATGATAAATTAGAATGGTGGGAAATGAGAAATGGGCTTAGGCCAATGGCCGGCCATGTAAAAAAGGGGATGACAGCCCAAAGAAGGGAGGGAATGTATATAAAGTTCAAAAGTGAATGAGAAGCTCATTCTTGTATGTGGCTAAAGCTTCTTCTTCTTCTTCTCTTGTTTCTTGCCTTCTTGCTTGTGCTTGAGAAAGGGAGTGAGGGAGTGTGAGTGTGTGAGAGTGAGGGATCGTGGAGAAGAAGCTCTCCATCTCCTTTCTCCATCTTCTTCTCTTCTCTTCTCTTCCCTTGTCTTGCGCGTGGCTATGGAGGATGGAGCTCATGGGAGAGGGATTGAGGTTGCTTGAGCTTGCCAAAAGGATCGTGGAGCCACCGGTGTGCAAGAGAGAGGAGGGTACTCGATCGAGCATCAAGGTAAGCTCACTACACTTGTAAATTAGGCATGGTGCGTCGGCTATGTGAGAGGTAGACATGGCCACTCGGCTTGAAACGCTTGATCAATAAGCGGTCCGTAGGTCTCAGGGTAGAGCTTGTAGCTCTCATTCAGAGCTCGTCTAGTTTCCATCCAAACCTCAAGAAGTTCATGAGCTATCACATATAGTAGCACTCTGTGGCTCTATGAAGCGAAAACTTCATTTATTGTTGTTAACCCTCAAACGAATGAAGGTGGAAAATTCGAAAAAGCTAAATAAGAAGACAAAGACAAAGGCCAAGGCAAAGAGAAATGGAAGACAAAGACGCACAAGGAGAAAAGTCCTAAATAAGGGAGAAAGACGCACAAGGAAGAGCGCAAGTCAAAACTTTTGTAAAAGAGCGCAAGCGCATCATGGTTTAATTCAAGGAGCGTCCGGCTCTCACCCGGTGCAATTTGTAAATGTAGATGGGCGGTGGAAAGGAAGCTAGGAAGATAGAAGGACAATGCGAAAAAGGGCCTAGGCTACGGTTGGCCATGTAAAAAGGGAAAAAGGGGATGACCGCCCAAAAGGGATTTAGAGTTTTGTATATAAAGTTGAAAAGTGAATGAGAAGCTCATTCTTGTGTGTGGCCAAAAGTGGCTCTCCTCTTCTTCTTCTTCTCCTTCTTCTTGCTTGCTTGAGCTTGTGCTTGAGAGAGGGAGTGTGAGAGTGTGAGGGAGCGAGTGTGTGACGGTGAGGGACCGAGAGGAGAAGCTCTCCATCTTCTCCTCTCTTCTTCTCTTCTCTTCTCTTCTCTTCTCTTGCTCGCGGACATGAAGCTTGGAGTGTGGAGCTTGAGGATGGAGCTTGCTTGAAGCTTGCACTTGGATCGTGGAGCTACTGGAGTGCGCGGGAGAGGAGGTAACTCAAACGGCATCAAGGTAAGCTCACTACACCCGTAAGGTAGGCATTGCGCGTTGGCTATGTGAGAGGTAGCCATTAGTGCTCGGCTTGGAACGCTTGAAACAATAAGCTGTCCGAGGGTCTTGGTGGTTGAGCGAAAGCTCCCACATTTTGGTTCCGTTGCCGGGACCAACGGATTCAAGCCTTGAGCGCTTGCGCGCTTCGAATCGGGCATCAAAGTAAGGGTTTCCCCGAACCGGTGCTTGAGATAGGTAGGAAGCGAGGGGGTTGAAGATGGTATTTGATCTCCTTGGCAAGTAGGTTTGTTGTTTTCTTGAGATTTATGTTGTGAGATGGAGTAGTGTAGGTATTCACTTTGAGATTTGGATGCATTAGAGTAGGAGAAAACAAAGAAAAACAAAGAAAATAAGCATTAGGGTTATTGTTGCAAAACAGGGCAGAAACAGGGCAAGAATCATGCAAAAATGGTAAAAAACTTACTTGTGATGCCTAAGGTCGGCAAGTGAGTTATTGGGGGTGCCAATACCATACCTGGAAGAGGGCATAAGGGCCAGAAGTGGCAAGAAAGGCCACATTGTGCATTGCAGGGTTTCAGGAGAGCAGGAGAGAAGAGGAAGATTGGCGAAGAAATCCGCTTCAATCTTGGCATCAGGGAGAACTTCGGCTAGCCCAGGTAATTCTACACCTCCGCCTACAGTAGTAGGACCAATCTGGAGTTGCACGACAAGGGGGAAGACTCCCAACGCCCTGCACGTCGAATTTAGCGAGCGGCGGCAAAAACACGTGCTACATTCGGGGCGTTCGCCGAGTCACGTCGACTTTGGTCCGAGGCCCAGACTCGGCCCTCGGACCACTTGGTCCATTCGGCCAACCCTAGTCGGCCTCGGACCGTCCGAGGAAACACCCGTCCGAGACTCAAATTTGTCCATCGGCCACGTTCCACTTGATTCGACCCTCGGCCCGGCCGACTCGGCCCAAAAACTCATTCGGCCCGTCCGCACGACCCACTCGGCCTGGCCAACTCAGCTTTCGGACATCCAAATTCGGACTGGCCGACTCGGCTTTCGGACATCCAAATTCGGACTGGCCGAATTTGACATTTGGACCAGTCACATTCGGCCCTTCCTACTCGGCCCTCGACCGGTCTGAATCGGGTATTCGGCCCTTGCAATTTGGACTTGTGGGGCCGAATTTAGATTTTCTCAAATTTTAGCATGAAGACAGGGAAATTGACCGAGAAACCATACAGAGCCGAAACCATATCATAGATTGATCACTGGGTTGAAACTTAGAGCAAGTAGTTCAAAATTTGACTATAAACGGTCCTCCAAATTGCGCATGGTGTTTACCAAGTAGGTTGGTGGGAAAACGCGCGCAGTGACAGGTCCTCCAAATTGGACCCTAGCGTAGCAATGGCTCTACATGAGCATGGAGTCTCACTTGCAATAGAGCAACCAAAAGCCCGTACCCGAATAGAGACAAATAGAGACCCTAGAACAGCAATGGGCCAATCTAGCCACCATCAAGGGCAAAAAGGCCACATCACGAGAACACAAAGATATTGTGTTTATACCATGTCTAGTCAGAGCAAAATGCAACATCAGCAAGCTACAAATACCAAGATGACTAGACATGACACTCTTGACAAGAGATGTACCTCGAGCAACGCTGCACAAACGACCCAAGACCTCAGTAGAGAATCCCTGTCTGACCGTGCAGTTAGGGACTCAAAGGCATCTGTTAGAAGGCTTAAATTGACAAGCCAAGACCCGAAAGATGAAGACATAGTACCACCTGCTTATCTTAGGGTCAAACTCACTGCGAAAAGAGAGCATACTATCGATGCTCTGATTGATGAAGGAGCAGATTTTAACATCTTGACCTATGAATCATGGACCCTACTAGGGCAACCAGAGCTCACACCGACTAGTGCAACTCTTAGCCCTTATGGGGGACACCCACAAGCACTCATAGGGAAGTGCAAAATCCTTGCGACAATTGAAATGGAAAGCTTGCCTATCCTATTTCATGTTCCTCCAAATAGTGCTAGCTGTGGGAAAGAAACCCTCCTAGGAAGACCCTTCAAAAGGGCGACCAAGTGTGAGGTCGACTATGTAGCAAAGAGGATACACCTGACACTACCGGGTGTGAGGATAGTCACAACCTTTAGCAAAGGTGACCTCATCGAACCTCGAGGGAAAGGCAAGCAAGCTGCTAACATAACAGCCAAGCCTGCTGACGAGAGCAAGGACTTGTTGGAAGAGTTAATACAAGCACATGTCGAACAACAAGAACCAGTGAGTGTGGCTAGGCCTGGAACAATAAGGTCAAGAGACAATGCCAAGGATGGGCTTTGGACTTACAAATATCGTAGAAGACCCCAAAAGAAGCCCAAGCCTTATAGACGCAGGCATCGATGGAGGGTTAGCACAACGCCACGATGGATATCCAAAGCATTGCTACGTGCTCAAGGGTACTACGCAGGTAACCGATGGATTTGGGTACCAAAATCCCTTGCTAAACCACTTCTATCAGCTGAAGGCCAGAGTGAATCAAAAGCAACGAAGCACAGGAGGGAATCTAAGAGAAACTCTAGGTCTCGAGGCAAGAAACTAGACAAGATTATTCAAAAGAAAGAGCCTCAGCCTAGCATGCTAAATAGACAGATGTCATATGTAGCTATCGTGCATGCACAAAAATCATTAGTGCCCCAAGAGCCTTTGATTTCCCAAGGGGAGAACAAGCATCATAGGCACAACATTGCTCATGGCAGGGCTGCTCGCTCAACCAAGCAAATGGCACAATCGTCTAATAGCCTTGAGCAAATCATTCAGCCAGTGCCAAGTCCACCTGAGAGTCCTAGATCTCCTACATCCTCTTTTTCCAAACGGACACAGGAAGCACAACAGCGGTTGTCGAGGGAAACTGCTCAATTCCAATCTCTATCTCCATCTAAGCTTCCAAATGTCCAAGAGGTGGGACGTGACACCATCTGTAGCTCTCGGTCCAAGGATATGCCTGTGCAACCCAATGTGAACAACTCATGCCCGATTTACACAGACAAACGTTCAAAGGGCAACAAAGGATGTGACCACTTTCGATCATCCTAAGGACCTGACACTGCAATCCACCAAGGGTAGCCAGCCCACTAAACTAGCTGCTACTACTTCCAATCAGGGATCACAGCAGTCACGGCCCTTGGCCATGACAATGCCCTATGTGGAACATGTCCTTAGTAGTTTACCTGTGGAGGAGGTGTCGCAACCAAATCCCTCGACAGCTCCAGCACTTTCAAAGTGCCTAAAGCCTAGGCTGAAGGAGTTCAACACAAGGGAGTCGGCTGAAGGGATAGACTCTCCGAAAAGGGAGGCAATTGTATCCTCACAACCGAGCATTGCTATTCAGCAGGCCATAGCTGTGTCCCATGAGGACACACTAGAGAAGGGAAATGCTGAGGCCCAACCAAGCACATCACCGGGTGGCTTAGTCCAGAATCCTGAATCGACGAGAGATGCACCTTCACGAACCAGGAAACAAAGGAGAAAACAACGAAAACAACAGCAATTGCAGATGGTTGTGGACCCCAAGAACATTGAGACGAAGAGCACCGGAGAGCCGATGAATAAAGCATCGAGTCCACCCACCAATGAACCCATTAATGCCTCTCCTAATAGCGGTGAACCCTCAGACACATCCGTGTGCTCTGAAAAACCAAAGCAACCGTTTCCATCAACAGTTGCTTACCACACTCTATCCACTGACAATAGACAACGTCATCACAACATGGTGACAAATCTATACCAGCCACATCCAAGAAGAACCATGACAAAATTGCAGCAAAACCTTAGGAGAAACATGAGAACCCCAAGAGCATAAGAAATCCTAGCGTTGACTAATCTTGCTCATCTAGGCCTGAGCCCCCAGCCATGCTAATGCCGAAGGAAACTCTTAGAACTTTGCATGAGATAGCAACTGAGCAAGCCCTCGTTGAACATAGGAGTGTCACAGAATGCTTAACTGAGTTGGATGCTAAGCTAAAAGTGGTCACACATGTCTACGTCCTTGTGGACATGGGCACAATCCCCAAAGAGCAGCTCGGAGATTACTTGACCTTTCCTCTAACATGGGAAGAACAAGAACATCTTAACGGGCACTACGACAGGCTCCTGCATGAACGCATACGACTTATCCTTGACGAGGAGGCTGACGAATTGCGCTTAACCGTCACGTTCAATGAAATGCTCTGCCGACTGAATCTTGTAGACATAGAGCAACTAAAGCGACTGTCAATAGGCCAGAGTCAATTTGAGCAGCGTTGGTGCGAAAGCCGCATTGTAATGGCCGAAATAGGGGCTCAGATCATGACGGTCTCAGAAGAGCGATTGGCCAAATGGCAGTCTCAAAGAGACCCAACCTATGTGGCACCGACTTCCCTTCGAGGAGCTGACTGACATTCGGGGTACAGACTTAGCTGGAACTAGGCTACAGGGCCCTTTAATTGATAAGGTTCTCACTGAGGAGGAGGTACATATTGCCAGTAGACTCGGTCAAGATTCCATGCTACTTGATGTGGCAAAATATCTATCAGTATTAAGTAAGTTGCCGCGAATACTAGAGGCATGTGCCACGCTCCGGTACAACCCGCCGGTACAACCCCGAGTTCTACACTTGGTTCTTATCCTCATGAAATGACATGGGTTCATAAATATGTATATAAATAAACACTGCTTTTTGTGTCACCGTGTATAAACAATGTCAATACACACAAGCAATGAGAGTCAAGCACAGGGAGAAGAGTGGGGTCAGATAAACTAAGCTCCTCAAGTCCTCCTCTCATCACACATTCAAAAACCGTGTGACCAGCCCCACCTCCAAGTGAAGGGCATGCACCCCACATTGCCGCCATAGGAAGCCTTGACCAACACTCTGATGGTGTAGACAAGGTGTAGTCCCTTTTTATACACCTTCTTCCCTTTTTGGTCTATCCTTTCGAGGATGTGCCCTGTTCCACTCCATGACAACTAGTCTACGCGACTTAGCATGAACTAATATCCGCTAATGACTGGAGGCAACGCGAACATCATCATGGGGGCCATCCCTCTATAACAAACACTGCATGCCTCACCCCTCCCCTCCTTGTCATATGCGCTTCATGAACCACAACAAAATCCCTTCCATGCAAACAGTTGTACCCTATATCCACGTCTAACCCTTGGATTGCATCTTGTAGGCTTCCTTTTGTGGCAGAACGCATGGAGATTCATGGACATCTGGCATGCAAAGACACTCTTCATGAAAGACGGGAGCATGTGGCACGCACCCCTTCACTGGAGCGCTATGTGCCCACCATCAAGAGGTATGCCAAGAAGCGAGGCCCTAAGCGACACTATCCAGGGCGAAGGCCGAAGAATCCTCCAGTTAAGAAAGTCAAGACTCAAAACGTGCAACAGGTGGCAGCACTAGTGGCACGAACCCCCAGCTCCTGCTCGGGCCCCAGATGCTCAAAGGTAGAAAGGGCAGCTCGGGAAAGAGAAGAATTTAATGAATTATTTAAAGACATTCTGAAGACAGTAGCGGGCCGGGACTACACCATTCATGTCCCGGCCAACATGTTCCCTGCTCAACCTCATGGGAGCCCCACACCAGTAGAGCCCCAATCACCCAGCCACCCAGACTCGCCCTGCCTCGTACAAATTGAGTAGTCCATGATGCATAAAGGGCTTATCAAATGCCAACTGGCCATAACTGTTTGTTTTTAAATGGTTAAGTGTTCCCGAGTTGTTAAGTGTTGACATGTTCCCGACTTGTATGAATTTTCATATCTGCGTTTAATATATTTCACGTCTTTAGCAAAAGAAAAAGCTAATCAAGCGCAAGTGATAAATGTCTAAGTCAACACCATAGAATTCAGATCAGTGATGTCTACTTGCATTGCACTGGTTTATTATAGTTGCGGCATGTGCCATGCATGTACTCTTATGAAGTGACAAGTGGATACAGGATGAGACAGATCTTTGGGCGAAAGTGTTCAATGCCCGATCACCGCAAGACCATCGACCCCCCAAGGAGCCGCAGCAAGGCCACGCTGCCGAAATCACGAATCATCCTTGCCGACGCCCACATTGCGTGGCCCACAACACAGTCCTGGGTCACACTTCCTTTCTGGGTCAAGCTCTATAGTTGGCTCACGGCAGCCGTTACCTCAATTGTACCAGCATCGCAGGTGCTGCAAGGAGGTTTGCAATATCTCAAGTGTATCTCCCCCTTTCGCCAACTGCTTCTCTAACAACGAGGCTAGGGCACAATCATCATTGTACTATCCATTTTCTGAGCCTTCGAAGCTTGACATTTTCCAACCCATTGAAAGGCTGATAGCCTCAACATATTGTAATGGTTGTACTCAGGCAAGCCAAAAAAAAAAAAAAAAAAAGAAAAGAAAAGAAAAAGAAATGAATGGAAAAATAAGAAGCACCCACGATCACAGCACAGCACCTAGGGGTCCTCAAATTAGGTACGTCTGGTGACCTTAATCGACTGGCTTCGTCCCTAGTCCCCTAGCCCCTTACAATCGCTCACAATTGTTCAGGGCACGTCAAGGGCAGGACATACCTGGGGAGCTTGTCTTGCCTCGGGTTAGACCTATCACCCTGACCCACTTGCACACTTCTCTCTTGCGCTCTGCCTTAGTACCATTGCAATCAGTGGTGATAAGCACCGCACGATTGGCCATGAAATGTACACCATCCTCATCAAGCAAGTCCAATAGCTTCCAGCTACCGAAAGTGCAGTGTCCCTGTATTCAATTATGCTCCGTCGTGCAGTCACAATGCAAGAGATGTCTCATATACCTTCATGTGTACTTATTCTCAATATGGACAACTTTGCTTCATCCACACATTGTTACGAGAAACTAGCCCATGGTCTTCTAACTACGTAATATCTAAGTATGCGGAGCACTCACCTAATATCTGCACCAAAGTATATACGCAGTTTGGGTCCTCAAGTGCATGACAATACTCTTAGCTTGATTAGAGTTCGAGCTGTCTCCCAAACTAATCAAATATGTCTTGTGCACGATAAGAAGACTAGCACTACCCCTTAGGGAGAGATCACACGAGAGGTTTTCAAATTGCAGGTGTTGAAGACTCCACTGAAAGTGTCATTCGATCTTCATCAACACCCAACTCTGAATGCTTATCCCTTACTATCCGACAAGCCCGCAAGCGATCATCATGTGTAGAATCCCCAACAAACCAACACTTGTGCTGGCCATCAATGCAATCCCCAACACAAAATAGCCCTACCACCAACTCCAACAACCTTCCACCAGCCACCTTGGCCACCAATAGGCCCCCCGGACCTTCTACCACACCACCACCAACACTCCTCCACGAAAACCACCGGCGTCCTTGTCACCCACGTCTTCGATGCATGCTACAGCCTGCTACCTACGACGGTGAGTGCCATGAGACTGGCACTCATCTAGGAGGGGGGTAATGTTAACCCTCAAACGAATGAAGGTGGAAAATCCAGAAAAACTAAATAAGAAGACAAAGACAGAGGCCAAGGCAAAGAGAAATGGAAGACAAAGACGCACAAGGAGAAAAGTCCTAAATAAGGGAGAAAGGCGCACAAGGAAGAGCACAAGTCAAAACTTTTGTAAAAGAGCGCAAGCGCATCATGGTTTAATTCAAGGAGCGCCGGGCTCTCACCCGTGCAATTTGTAAATGTAGATGGGCGGTGGAAAGGAAGCTAGGAAGATAGAAGAACAATGGGAAAAAGGGCCTGCCATGTAAAAAGGGGAAAAGGGGATGACCGCCCAAAAGGGATTTAGGGTTTTGTATATAAAGTTGAAAAGTGAATGAGAAGCTCATTCTTGTGTGTGGCCAAAAGTGGCTCTCCTCTTCTTCTTCTTCTCCTTCTTCTTGCTTGCTTGAGCTTGTGCTTGAGAGAGGGAGTGTGAGATTGTGAGGGAGCGAGTGTGTGAGGGTGAGGGACCGAGGAGGAGAAGCTCTCCATCTTCTCCTCTCTTCTTCTCTTCTCTTCTCTTCTCTTGTCTTGCTCGCGGACATGGAGCTTGGAGTGTGGAGCTTGAGGATGGAGCTTGCTTGAAGCTTGCACTTGGATCGTGGAGCTACCGGAGTGCGCGGGAGAGGAGGTAACTCGAACGGCATCAAGGTAAGCTCACTACACCCGTAAGGTAGGCATTGCACATTGACTATGTGAGAGGTAGCCATTAGTGCTCGGCTTGGAACGCTTGAAACAATAAGCGGTCCGAGGGTCTTGGCGGTTGAGCGAAAGCTCCGATAATTGTACGCAGAGAATGAGGTTCTAAGGAAGGCTATGGAGGATATGAAGTCCCAATTTGAACAACATGGAAAGATTCAATATGGCTAGGGTTGTCCTTCATCAACATCTGAAGTTGCCTCCCTATGGACACCAATTCTTGTGCTAATCTGATGCCTTTGAAAGCTCTACAGCAAGCAACACACCTCTACGAGAGCTACCAATTCTTATGCTGGATAGGTCTATATTTCATTATAAATGTTTTGGATAGCATTGTGGTAGGCAAGAAGAAGTGCACACAATAGATAAAGATATGATGGATTACTTCTCACGAGAAGGAAGGTGCTTGAATGCTGACTTGTTTTGCTGATGCACCCTCTGAATCATTCCAATCTTGATGGCAGGGTTGTCACAAGTGAAATAAAACCACTATAAATGGTGCTTGTAGGTAAGCTTAGTTGATGAAGAATCTTGTTATGGAATGCCTTTGCAAGATAGAAGCCATAGAATCAAGGTAAGAGCAGGGTTTATTCATGGAATCCATGAAAGAAAGCTTGAAGAAAGAGAAAAAATCCTGTCTTTCAAAAAAGTAACTCAAGTTTGGTCTTCATTAAAGACTATAGCCTTCATTTTGTCCACCTTGCCCTAAATTTTGTCACGACCTATCAAAATAGCTGGAGCCCACCATTATCCACTGATTCATGCCAAGAACCTCCATCTTGGTCACAGTTTGTGACAGATCTCCATGCCTAACCACGGTTATGAAGGAACTAACTCCTGTGACTAAATTTAAACTGTAGTTTTTACTCCCTAGTCACTACAACTAAATCTAATGCATGAAAATGACTTTTGATAGGATCTAAACTAATGCTTTGATACCAATGTAAAGAAGGCCTATTCTACCATGGAAAATCAACCAAAAAACTAATGAATTGAACTAGAAAATAACATGAAGTGCTTCATTCCTAGCCATGACATATCCATTATAGCATAGCACATTCTAGCCATGGAAACTGAAATCAAGATAAAAGAAGAATAATGCTTGGTACTCACCCCAAGATGGTGATGAACAAGAAATCTCTAAGAAAATAGTGTAAGTGTCAAAAATCTCCCCACGTTAGCTTTTCTTGCCCTTTTATAGTAAACCCTAGTACCATCTTGGCTAAGGTATTTACATGGTTTTATTTTAGTAAAGGTAAGCAAACTAATGCAGCTGATTTGCTTCATTACATGCAGCACACCAATTTTTATCTACAAACTGCCTCATTGAACTTAGTAGGTTCTTTGTATCCCATCACTTTTGTCATGTATTCATAATGTCGGGATGAATACCCACTGTATGTTAGTTTCCTGATCCTTTATGACCTTGTCAATTGTGGTTCATTATGCAATTGCCTCTCATGAGGCGGCACGTACCTGCTTTGCCTTGCACCAGGCATCATAACTGATGGTATGCCCAATTCACTGTCAAGATTGTCACTGCCAGGCGACTCATATCCAATTGTAAGCGGGCCAATTACGTCATTAAACATCTTCTCTTTGCCTTTATCTAATCTCCCCCTCACTGACATATCTGTGTCAGTGGATGTAAAAACATGACTACCTAGTCATCCTGTCCAAGGAATAACAATAAAAGAACCATCACATGTAGGTCCACTCATGGTAATACTAGCTGAAGGATAATTTTTAGCATGAGTAGGGCTGGCTAGTCTATCAGAAACCACTACGTTGCCAACTCATCAAACACTACATCCGTGCTAATCAAAGTCTCTGGAGGAGATTGACTATAACACTTGTAGGCCAGCCTTTCTATCTTGTGCATAGCCAAGAAAAACACTTTTTATAGCTTTCGGATCTAATTTCCTCCTCCCTCTTTTCATCAGGTACATGTACGTAAGAAATGCAATCAAACACTTTGAAGTGATTGATATCGGACTTGTGACAATGTAACTTCTCATATGGTGTCAAATCATGAATTCTAGCTATAGGTGTTTTGTTCAGTACATAAACAACGTTGACAATTGCTTCAACCCAATAAGCATTTGGCAGTTCTTTTCACTAAGCATTGCCTTGGCAGCTTCCATAAGTACATAGTTCTCTCTCTACCACACCATTCTAATGTGGTGTGTAAGTGCATGTGAGCTGCCTTTTTATGCCATATTTTGCCAAGTACCTATCAAACTCTCTAGAGACATATTCTCCACCTCCATCAGATCTCAGACATGAGATATAACATCCCAACTCATTTTCAGCATGTGTCTTAAAATCCTTGAGTATGTAAAGCACCTCATCCTTGTGCTTGAGGATATACACCCATGTATGCCTGCTAAAATCATCAATTAATGACACATAATAGTTGGCACCACCAAAAGATGCATTATGGGCAGGACCCCATACATTCAAATGTATCAATTGCAAAGGTCTCAAACTATTTCTAACATGTCTCATGAATGGAAACCTTTCTTGTTTCCCAAATTGACAAATGAAGTTGAAAATTAGCAAACATACATAGTGAGTCTTATAAAATTTTTAAAGGAAATCAACATGTATCCAAATGAATATAGTTTGTGAAACAAACCTTCTGATTTTCGTCTCAAACAAGCAACTCCTCACTCCATATTTGAATGGATGATTGGCCAATTTGCAAGGACTTAGGAGTCAAGTCCTTGCTTGATCTACCCAAGTGAGAAACATTCAATCTTTTTTGTGTTGCCTTGAACTCTTCCTCCAAAGGAATGGATGACTCATATCGGAGTGCATCCTTGTATATCATAGTCAAAGTCTCTGCAATAGAGGTATTCTGTAATGTCCCCACTACTTAGTTTATTTTAAGGTGCATACACATGGTGTTGCATGTCCACACATGAAAAAAATTTGCACAATCTCTACAGGATTTATAGAATTAGGATTGGTTTACTAGAATAGTCTGAAATCTCTAGTATCATGTTTAGATGACTTAATTCCCACTTTAAATGGATCCAAATATACATATTGTGACTTATTTTGAAGGGAATAAGTCATCCAAGACAAAAGTGGATAAAAATAATGCGATTTACAAAAATCATCACTTTTGCCTATTTTTGATAGTTTTTACAATTCTGACTACGCTAACTTGTCAATCAAATGCGTTCCGATCATTTTGAGTACCCGGATGGCTATATTTGGAGTTCATATGACGAAGTTATGATCCAAACAAGTTGCAGGAAAAAAGAACGAAAATAGTGGAAAAAAAGCATAAGCCTTAAAGCTAAGCACTAAAAGAAAGCGCTCTCTCTTTGTCATCGATGATGTCATCAAAAAACACTAAAAAAGCAAGTGTCCTCTCTTCTACCCCCTTGCAAAACTATAAATTGAGGGCTTGAGGATGACCAGAAGGAGTGATAAGAGCAATCTTGATGGGACGAGACGCTAATCGAGAAGGAGGTGACTCTATTCCACGAGACGAAGAGACATCATTTCGTTCAACCCAAGGAAGGGGATACACTAAAGGTCTCTCATCGTCTTCTACTATGATCTGAGAAGAGAAGATAATGAAGAACTCTATCTTATTTTATCATACCTCTACTCTTGTCTCTATTCCATCTACTAGAGAGAGTGAAGTATTGCTCTCCACGAGGCAAGAAGAATCATATGCAAGGCCTACATAATTGAATCCCGGAATATCCATCATCATCATCATCGAGAGTCTTATACCCTTGCCAATCGGTATTATTGTCGTGTTGTTCTTCTTCTATGAATCATATTTTCGTCATGGCCCCAAAGAAAAAGAATTCAAAAGCGGAAATCACGAATGACCCTACTAACGTGGAAGCAACAGTTGGAATTGCGAGCATGGGAGTTACTAATAGAGTCATGGGCACGGATAGCAACCCTTTATCAAACCGCGATACCACAAGTTTTTCTAAAAAAGTTCTATCCAAATAAGATAAGTCTCTTGAGAAATACTGATTTAAGACCAAGAAACTTGGTTACAAGAATTGGGAAGTTAGAGATCCCAAAATCTAGATACCCCTAGTTAAATTCCAAGGGGAAGATTTCATTATGTGAAAGTCACGTGTTGATTGATACTAGAATTAAGCATCACTTGAAAGTTGCATGATTGATTGAAGTCATAACTGCTTGCAGACATCAATCTTGTTTGTGATTTTCTAGATTAGATCGTGATTGAATTAAGAATTGGAACAGATAAAAATTAAGGAGCTCTATACCCTCCCCAAGGATAGGTGCTGAATCCCCATACCAAGAGGGGATGTTTTTACCACTGCGGAAGCATGGATCCCAGTTCCGATGGCGAGAGGTCTCCTAGCAGGGATCGTATTAAGTAGGAGGTGGATAGGATGCCAGGGGGGCTCTAGCTAGTAAATCCCTTTTTCACACCTAGGAAGTACTTGGTCCCTCTATGGCTCGAGTTCTACTTGGGACACCTATAAATGCTAGCTATAGGTGGATTTGATCTTGGTGACATGCAGATGCACCGGATGAGGCAGCACATGAAATTGTAAAATTTCTCCTGTATGGGTGGGGGAACACACCTTATGGAATATAATCAATGAAATTGTTTTATTTTGATTGTATGTTTTTA
Source organism: Lygodium microphyllum (assembly GCF_053477565.2). NCBI lineage: Eukaryota > Viridiplantae > Streptophyta > Polypodiopsida > Schizaeales > Lygodiaceae > Lygodium > Lygodium microphyllum. Next base: position 49,907,667 of record NC_141141.1, on the reverse strand, counting down.
AGTAAATTACATAAATGAACAACTGTGCATAAAAGGATTTTAATTAATGATGTTGTTTTTATATGTTTCACATAATGTGGTAGGTAATTAGATAACTAAGAACTTCCATAAAGGGAAGCGGGTGGATGGATTCTCCATGAATCCAGTCCTATGGCAGGGTGGTCTCGATTAGCCGAGAGGTTTTCCCAAAAACAAACACTAGGAAGAAATTCTAGGAAGGGCTGATTCGTTGACTTACTTAAGGTTTGGTCTTAGAACCCAATTTGTAAATTAACTTAGGGTAAAGGTACGGCGGTTGTGCCAAAGCACTACGAGGGATTTCATAAATCCTTAGTCAACTATTGGAAAAAAGTGTTGTACTCCATGAACCAAGGGTAATGGCAGCGCTGCTTTTGGACAAGAAGCCTCTCGAAGGACACCTCCGGATGTGAGTTAGTTATTAATAGGTGACTATTAGGTCAATTAGGAACCTTCAGGTTGGTCATCTATGGGTAACGACAGGGCACTTCCCTTGCGGACTAGAAATTGGTTACCATTCTAAGAATTAAGAATTACGAGTCAGTAGATATATTTGAAAGCCATACGTTGATTCCTTAATTTATTTCAGAAAACTCTATCATGATGTAAAATTTCTCAAGTATGCACCATCTATGGACAGTTCGCAGCAAGTATGCAAGTTTTGCCATAGATTGGATGATCCCCTTGAACACATGGCTTGAAGCAATGCATCCATGTGACCTTCAAGATGCATTGATAAGAGCAAGATTGATTGTACAGGAACTCCAATTCAAACCAAGAAACGATAAGCACTAGAATAATAAGTTCCAAAATAGAAATATAACAAGGGGCTATGCAAAAAGAGCCCAAGGTCAATTCCAATCTGCTAATAGCAAGAAGGCTAAGACGTCGGCGGTGGAGAAATTTACTAGTGGTAATAATGACATTTTCAAGTGCTATTACTGTAACGAACGTGACCACATCCAAAGGCGATGCCCAAAACTCATACAAAATGAACGCTAAAGCAAGTTCCGTAACAACTAGAGCCGACAGACAGCCACAACTAGAGGAAGAGTTGCCAGCATAACCCTCAAGGAAGTAGAAGATGATAAAGGTCCCACCTTGGAAACTGACATTGAGAAAGGAAGAATTCACGCCTCTCTCAATAAGAAGGGACCAAATCGACAGTTCTCAATTATTTAAACACCATCAACTTATAACGGTAAATCCTTTAAAATTTTAATTAATTGTGGAAGCACACATTCATTCATACCACCAAGGTGTGCTAAAAAACTAGGCATAGATACAATGCATGCACGGGTTGATAGTCGAGTTAGCTAATGGAAAGGAATTTTCCTCAACACAACACACAAGTAAGGTGGAGTTTAATCTGGGTGGCAATCAAACCAACATGAAATTCAGAGTGATGAGCTTGGGAACCTAAATGTGCATGTTAGGAATGGAATGGTTAATTCCCAATGACACTCATATTCATTGTGAAAAGGGCCAAGTCACATTCTTGAATCTTGTAGGATAACAAGTGACCACACAAGGAGAAGTATGAAAACTGAAGATTCAATTAGCAAGAGCTTCTCGAATCGCTAAAGATTTAAGAAAACGCTCACATTTATACCTAATCAAATTAAATAAGACTGTTAGGATAAAGAAGCCGAAGATGAACTGTCGTGGCCTAAGGAATATGATGACGTATTCCATGAAGAATTAACTAAACTTCCACCATAGAGAGAAGTCGACTACGAAATCAAGCTAGTACTAGGAGTTGCATCAGTTGCAAAACAACCTAATCGAATGTCCATTCTGGAAGCCATAGAACTAAAGGAACAACTCAAACAATTCTTAGATCAGGGATACATTAGATCCAATAACTCACCCTGGGGAGCTCCGGTGTTGTTTCGGAAAAAGAAGGACGGGACTCTTTGTATCTGAATTGATTATCGAGGGCTAAATCAAGTAACAATTAAGAATAAGTATCCGTTTCCAAGGATCGACGAACTACTTGATTGACTGCAAGGAGCAAAGATTTTCTCGAAGATCAGGGTATTACCAGATTAGAATCAAGTAAGAAGATATCCCAAAAACCGCTTTTAGCACAATGTACGATCATTACGAGTTTATCGTAATGTCATTTGGATTAACCACCACCCTACTACCTTCAATAGATTAATGCAATATATATTGAGACCTTATCTTGATGATTTTGTGCTTGTATTCTTTGATGACATCTTAAGATATTTCAAGGATGAAGGAAGTCACAAGACACAACTGCGGACAGTTCCTAAGACAATGAGGTCTCAAAAGTTGTATGCTAAGAAGAAGAAGTGTGCATTCTTTAAGAAGCAAATAGAGTATTTAGGGTTTATAGTTTCAAGAAAGGGAATTTCAGTAGATTCTCGGCCAAGGTCAAGGATGTACAGGATTGACCATCTCCAACCACTGTAAGCGAAGTTCGTAGCTTTTTGGGTTTAACAGAATGGTATCGGGTCTTTCTCAAGAATTATGCCTTGATTGCTGCACCCCTCATTGACCTACTCAAGAAGCAGGTTGCCATTAAATGGACTCAAGATGAACAATCTAGCTTTGATAGGCTCAAGCTAAGTTTAGTCACAGCCCCTATCCTCAAACTACCCGATCTTAGCATAGAATTCGAAGTGGTGACCGATGAGAGCTCTGTTGCTTTGGGATGCGTACTCATGCAAGAAGGACATCCAATAGCATATTCCTCTGAAAAATTGAAGACTCACGAGAGAAATTATGCTACTCATGACTTGAAATTACTTGCAGTTATCCACGCTCTTAAGTTATGGAGACATTATCTACTCGGGACATAGCATGTAAATCAGGTCATTGAGGACATACTTAGGGCATAATGTTGCAAAGAACCTAGACAGTGGATACAATATCTACCTTTGGTAGAATTGCCTTACAATGCGTCCTATCATTAGAGCATTCAAATGACCCCATTTCAAGCTCTATATGGGCAAGAATGCCTAATGCCGCTAAACTTCTCCGACCCTATCTTGAAGGCTGAATCTTCTAAGAAGATGCTTAAAGAGATGGACGAATAAGTCAAAACCATCAAGCAAGATATATAAGCTGCCAAGGATTGGCAGAAAGCCTATGCTGACCTAGGGAGAAAAGAGCAAATCTTCCAAGAAGGGGACAAGGTTTTTATCCGTGTACGCCAAAAGAGGAGTTCTTTATCCTTGGGGAAAAATGAAGAACCTAAGCCCAAGATACTGTGGCCCTTACAAAGTCATAAAGGCTCTTGGACCTAATGCTTATATGCTGCAACTTCTTGAAACCCTAAAAGTTTATGATGTATTCCATGGAAGTCTCTTGAAGCCCTATGTACCTAATCCTGATCATATTCTTGATGATCAACAAGTTGTAATGCCGAGCCAAGGTTTACTTGAACTTCAAACTGATAGAATCTTGGATGTAAAAGAAAGAATCCTTAGGAGTAGGACCCTTAGAGAATATCTCATCCAGTGGAAGGATTACCCTAAAGAGGATGCCACTTGGGTCGATGAGGAAACCCTTATGAAAGAATACCCCCAGTTGCTCTCCAGATGAGGACATCTCGATTTCTCTAAGGAGGGAATAATGTAATGTCCCCATTACTTAGTTTATTTTTAAGGTGCATATACATGGTGTTGTATGTCCACACATGGAAAAAACTACAAAATCTCTACAAGATTTACATGAGGTAGGACTAGTTTATTAGAATAGTCTGAAATCTCTAGTATCATGTTTAGATAACTTGATTCCCACTTTAAATGGATCCAAATATATATTGTGACTTATTTTGAAGGGAATAAGTCGTCAAAGACAAAAGATTGATAGAAATAATGTGATTTACAAAAATAATCATTTTCGCCTATTTTTGATAGTTTTTTGCAATTTTGACTACGTCGGCTTGTCAATCAAATGCATTCCTATCAAAGTACCCGGATGACCATATTTGGAGTTCATATGACGAAGTTATGATCCAAACAAGTTGTAGGGTTAAAAAAATGAAAATAGTGAAAAAAAAAGCATAAGCTTTAAAGCTAAGCGCTAAAAGAAAGCGTTCTCTCTTTGTCACCTATGATGTCATCAAAAAACACTAAAAAAACAAGCGTCCTCTCTTCTACCCCTTTGCAAAACTATAAATTGAGGACTTGGGGATGACCAGAAGGAGCGATAAGAGCAATCTTGACAAGATGAGACGCTGATCAAGAAGGAGGAGACTCTATTCCACGAGACGAAGAAACATCATTCCGTTTAATCCAAGGAGGGGATACGCTGAAGGTCTCTCATCCTCTTCTAGTCTGATCCGAGAAGAGAAGACAATGAAGAACTCTATCTTATTTTATCATATCTCTACTCTTGTCTCTATTCCATCTACTAGAGAGAGTGAAGTATTGCTCTCCACGAGGCAAGAAGAATCATCTGCAAGGCCTACATCATTGAATCTCGCAATATCCATCATCATCATCGAGAGTCTTACACCCTTGCCAATCGGTATTACTGTTGTGTTGTTCTTCTTGTACAAATCATATTTCCATCATGGCCCCGAAGAAAAAGAATTCAAAAGCGAAAATTGCGAATGACCCTAGTATCGTGGAAGTAACAGTTGGAATTGCGCGGGAGTTACTAACAAAGTCACGGGCGCGAATACCAACCCTTTACCAAACGTGATACCATAGGTTTTTCTAAAAAAGTTCTATCCAAATAAGATAATTCCCTTGAGAAATACTGACTTAAAGCCAAGAAACTTGGTTACAAAAATTGGGAAGTTAGAGATCCCAAAATCTAGATACCCCTAGTTAAATTCCAAGGGGAAGATTTCATTATGTGAAACTAAAGTGTCGATTGCTACTAGAATTAAGCATCACTTGAAATTTGCATGATTGATTGAAGTCATGACTGCTTGCAGACATCAATCTTGTTTGTGATTTTCTAGATTAGATCGTGATTGAATTAAGAATTGGAACAGATAAAAATTAAGGAGCTCTATACCCTCCCTCAAGGATAGGTGCTGAATCCCCATACCAAGAGGGGATGTTTTTACCACCATGGAAGCATAAACAGTGGCTTCGGTGTGGCGAGAGGTCTCCCAATAGGGATGGTATTAAGTAGAAGGTGGATAGGATGCCAGGGGGCTCTGGCTAGTAAATGCCTTTTTCACACCTAGGAACCACTCGGTCCCATGTATGGCCCGAGTTCTACTTGGGACACCTTTAAATGCTAGCTATAGGTGGATTTGATCTTGGTAATGTGTAGATGCGTCAGATGAGATATAACGTGAAATTGTAACTTTTCTCTTGTATGGGCGGGAGAACATACATTATGGAATATAATCAATGAAATTATTTTATTCTGATTGTATGTCTGTGAGTAAATTACGTAAACGAATAACTGTGCATAAAAGGATTTTAATTAATGAAGCTGTTTTTATATGTTTCACGTAATGTGGTAGGTAATTAGATAATTATCTATGATGTTCCTTTTGGCTCTATATGGTCTCTAGGTCAGTTTCACGGTCTATAGGCTAAAATTTGACAAAATCCAAATTCGGCCCAACAGGTTCAAATTACAGGGGGGCTGAATGTCCGATTCGGCCTGTCCGAATGCCCGAGGGCCAAATGAGAAAGGATCGAATGCAATTGATCTAAGTGTCAAACTCGGACAATTCGAGTGTAGCTGTCCGAAGGCCGAATCAGGTGGACTGAGTGATCAGGACCGAGGGCCGAGTTGGATGGGCCGAGTGCAAAAGTAGTCCAAATGGTGAACTTTGCCGCGGACCAAATGTCAACTTGTTCGAGTGGGGTAGGGCCAAGTTGGCAAGGCCGAGGGTTGAATATTAAGCTGGTCCGAATGGTTGAATCGGACGGATCGAGTGATGAGTGTCCAAATCAAGTGGGCTGAGTGGTGGGTATCCAAGTTAGGTGGGCCGAGGGCCAATTCTGGGACTCGGCCCAGAATCACCGTCACTCGAACGACGGGCCGAGTGCGACACATTTTTCACCGAACTTTCACAAAAATCGTTGCGTCGAGTGATCGAGGCCTTCCCACTAGTTGAGCACCTCCAGATTCTAGCTACTCATGCAGGGGAAGGTGTGGAATTACCTGTAGTGGGCAAAGAACTCCTTGATGGCAAGATCAAAGCAAGTCCATGGAATGAGGCTCTCTCTCCCTCTCTCTAGCTCTCATGAAACCCTGCAATGCAAAATGTGGTCTTCCTTGCCACTCATGACCTCTTATTACCCTGCCCATGCCTGCATTCATCTTAGTCTTGCTCCTATTACTAATATTTAACCCAAAAAAAATTTCTTCTTCTTTTCCCTGTTTTAGTCTGTTATACAACAACAGAAAACCCTACTGCATGCTCCAATATTTTGCTCCTATCCTACCTAAATGTAAGCAAAAATCATAAAGGAAATACCTACACTACTCCAACCTACTTTTCCAAATCCAAAAAACCAAAAATCTACTCGCTAAGGATATCAAATACCTCTTCAAACTCCCTCACTTCCTATCTATCTAGCTTAAGCACCGGTTCGGGAAAAACCCTACTTTAATGCTCTATTCGAAGCGCGCAAGCACTCAAGGCTTGAACCAAAATGTAGAAGCGATAATTGCCAAGACCCACGGATTGCTTATTGCTTCAAGCTTTCCAAGAGGAGCACTAATGGCTACCTCTCACATAGCCGACACGCTATCCATCTCTACGGGTGTAGTGAGCTTACCTCCATGCCTGATCGAGTTACCTCCTCTCTCGAGCAATTTGGTAGCTCCACGATCCAAGTGCAAGATTCAAGCGAGCTCCATTCTCAAGCTCCACACTCCAAGCTCCATTGCCGTGAGCAAGACAAGAGAATAGAAGAGAAGAGAAGAAGAGAGGAGAAGATGTAGAGCTTCTCCTCCACAGTCCCTCACCCTCACATACTCACTTCCTCACACTCTCACACTTCCTCTCTCAAGCACATGTTCAAGCAATCAAGAAGAAGAAGAAGAAGAAGAAGAGGAGAGCCAGTTTTGGCCACACACAAGAATGAGCTTCTCATTCACTTTTCAAATTTGTATACAAAATCCTAAATCCCTTTTGAATGGTCATCCCCTTATCCCCTTTTTTACATGGCCCTTTTTCCCATTGTCCCCATATCTTCTTAGCTTCCTTCCTACCGCCCATCTACCTTTACAAATTGCATGGTTGAGAGCCTAGCGCTCTTAAAATAAATCATGATGCACCTTGCACTCTTTTACAAAAGTATTGACTTGCGCTTTTTCTTGTGCTCATTTTTCCTTGATTTAGGACTTTTCTCCACTTCTTGTGTTTCCATATTTTTATCAGCACACCTTCGTCTTCCGTTCCACTTTTGCCTTGGCCTTGTCCTCTTGACTTGCGTTTTTTCTTGTGCTCATTTTTCCTTGATTTAAGATTAATGCTCAATTCGAAGCACACAAGCTCTCAAGGCTTGAATCCGTCTGTCTTGGCAACGGAACCAAAATGTAGAGGCAATTTACCAAGACCCACTAACCGCTTATTGCTTCAAGAGTTCCAAGCGGAGCACTAATGGCTACCTCTCGTATAGCCAATGCGCTATCCATCTCTACGGGTGTAGTGAGCTTACCTCCATGCCCGATCGAGTTACCTCCTCTCCCGAGCAGTCCGGTAGCTCCACAATCCAAGTGCAAGATTCAAGTGAGCTCCATCCTCAAGCTCCACACTCCAAGCTCCATTGCCGCGAGAAAGACAAGAGAATAGAAGAGAAGAGAAGAAGACAGGAGAAGATAGAGAGCTTCTCCTCCACGGTCCCTCACCCTCACACACTCACTCCCTCACACTCTCACACTTCCTCTCTCAAGCACAAGCTCAAGCAAGCAAGAAGAAGAAGAAAAATAAGAAGAAGAAAAAGAAGAAGAAGAAGAAGAAGAAGAAGAAGAAGAAGAGAGCCACTTTTGGCCACACACAAGAATGAGCTTCTCATTCACTTTTCAACTTTGTATACAAAACTCTAAATCCCTTTTGGGCGGTCATCCCCTTATTCCCTTTTTTACATGGCCGGAGGTCCTTTTTCCCATTGTCCTCCTATCTTCCTATCTTCCTTTCTACCACCCATCTACCATTGCACGGTTGAGAACCTAGCGCTCTTAAAATAAATCATGATACGCCTTGTGATATTTTACAAAAGTATTGACTTGCGCTTTTTCTTGTGTTCCTTTTTCCTTGATTTAGGACTATCCTGCACTTCTTGTGTTTTCATATTTTTATTGGCGTTCCTTCGTCTTCCGTTCCACTTTTTCCTTGATCTTATCCTCCTGACTTGCGCTTTTTCTTGTGCTCCTTTTTTCTTGATTTAGGATTAATGCTCAATTCGAAGTACGCAAGTGCTCAAGGCTTGAATCTGTTTGTCCTGGCAATGGAACCAAAATGTAGAGACGATCAACCGCCAAGACCCACGGACTGCTTATTGCTTCAAGCGTTCCAAGCTGAGCACTAATGACTACCTCTCACATAGCCGACGCGCTATCCATCTCTATGGGTGTAGTGAGCTTACCTCCATGCCCGATTGAGTTACCTCCTCTCCCGAGCACTCCGGTAGCTCCACGATCCAAGTGCAAGCTTCAAGCGAGCTCCATCCTCAAGCTACACACTCCAAGCTCCATTGCCGTGAGAAAGACAAGAGAATAGAAGAGAAGATAAGAAGAGAGTAGAAGATGGAGAGCTTCTCCTTCGCGGTCCCTCACCCTCACACACTCACTCCCTCACACTCTCATACTCTCTCTCTCAAGCACAAGCTTAAGCAAGCAATAACAAGAAGAAGAAGAAGAAGAGGAGAGCCACTTTTGGCCACACATAAGAATGAGCTTCTCATTCACTTTTCAACTTTATATACAAAATCCTAAATCCCTTTTGGGCGGTCATCCCCTTATCCCCTTTTTTACATGGCTGGCCATAGGCATTTTTTCCCATTGTCCTCCTATCTTCCTAGCTTCCTTCCTACCGCGTTGATCTACCTTTACAAATTACACGCTTGAGAGCCCAGCGCTCTTAAAATAAATCATGATGCGCCTTGCGCTCTTTTACAAAAGTATCGACTTGCGCTTTTTATTGTGTTCCTTTTTCCTTTATTTAGGACTTTTTTGCACTTTTTGTGTTTCCATATTTTTATTGGCGCGCCTTCGTCTTCTGTTCCACTTTTTCCTTGGCCTTGTCCTCCTGATTTGCGCTTCTTCTTGTGCTCCTTTTTCCTTGATTTAGGACTTTTCTGCACTTTTTGTGTTTCCATATTTTTCTTGGCACACCTTCGTCTTTCGTTCCACTTTTGCCTTAGCCTTGTTCTCCGCTTTATAGTTTCTAGATTTTCCAACTTGTTCATTTGAGGGTTAAGAATGAGTAAAAGAGAGCTTGTTTACTTAGGTTTGAATGAGCGAATAGAGTGTAGGAGTGGTAGGCTTCAAAGTAGTGGATTTGGGCAAGTGTTCAAGTATTTGGGATGGCCATTGGGCAAAGGTATCACAATGAAGCAAAGTTTGGAGTGGATGGAGAGGAAGGCCCTATAACAAAGTTAACCATTGGAGAAGCCAAATCTTAAGCTCCTAACAAAGGTTGGTAGTCATTAATATGATGCTCACTTCTATGGTAATATTTTTAGCAATGCAACTTTAGCGGAAGCACTTAGATAAAAATTGAGAGAAAGTTCATAGTTGTCCTATGGAACCTACGAGTGGAAAAAAGAGGCTAGAGGTCAATAACTTGCCTATTGTCATCTTTAGGAAAGAGGAAGGAATACTTGATGTTCTTAAACTTACATAGAAAGTATATATGCTTCTATGTTCTAGAGAATATAGTGCTTTGGTTATGGGAAATGCTCATTAAAGCATGGATCATGAAGGTGAAGATGAAGAAGCTTAACTTAGATGTCCTTAACTATGTAGATGTTGTGTTTTCTAGGAAAAGAATGAGAATTGAAGAGTCTCATGTAGCTTAGAGACTTGTTTCTACATGGCAAGTGGTTCTAAAAGGCACATCATGGTTTGGGGCACATGATCTCCAATAGAATCTCTATACTACTTGAAATGCTTGTGGATTGTGCTCTAAGGAGAGGCAAGTAGAGTTGTTTGACCTAATCAAAAGGAGTAACCTTGACATAACAAGCATTCAAGAAACAAAGTTGGATGTGAATCACTCAATTGAAATTATTTTACTTGCTTACATTTACTTTTAGAAGTCTTATTCCAAAGGCAAAGGCATGGTTATGCTTCTTCCATGTAAACTTTACTCTTGGGACGTCATTATATATAAACATATCTATCACATGAGTTCAAAACAGAGAATACAAAAAAGATAAACTTACAAATATAAGTTTACCTAAGGAAACATTTTAAAATATATCAATTGATTTATAGGAGTATTTATACTCCATATGCATGTTGAGATATCGAGCTCTACATGAGTTGGTATGCACCCACTACGTGCTTTGGTGATGTGGCATGATATTATTCACTAGTGTGCTAGGTGATTGACATGATGATACACCAGTGATTCTACAACTGGATTATACGCATGTAGTCCATCCCTGGTTATGACACATTTATTGTACCACATATTCTTTCCTAGGTTCACACTTAGTGATTGTATGTACATACATTGTGGTACTTTCATATTAGTCTCTTATCATGTTGTAGACTTAGTTTTTTTGTGTGGAAGAAGAAGAAAGAAGAACAAGAATATTTCAACCCTATCTCTATGTGTGCTCAAGTCTCCATTGCTTTTGATGTGTGTGTGCTCTTGGATGCTTCATCTCTCTTCCCTCTTATCTATTTTCATGGCATTAAAGCCATCCCATGGCGGATGCACAGAGTTTGATTGAAGGTTGTTGTAAAGGCATTGGAGCATAAAAGCAAGCAAGCAAGCAATGGGCAGGTAAGAAGCTCTTCCACCTTGCTTGATTTACCTTAGGTTATAGCCACCGCAAGAGGCTCCTGAGGCTGGCAAGGTTGTGGTGTCCAATTACAGTGAAACTTGGTGAGCAGGAAAAATGGTGTACATATTGTGAATAGGTCATCTAGGGCTTATTGTGAATTTTGGGATTTGAGGTCCTTTTGGCCTTCATTTTGGACCTGCAAGGTCTCGACATGCCTTTTATAGGTCCACATGTTACAGATTTTGAATGAATTTATAAGGTTATATGCGTTTGCTGGGTTGCAAACACAAAAGGCATTTGCATATAGATTGTATTATTGTGCGGTTAATGAAAAAGGTTGCATGTTTAATTGTGGTGCACTTGGTATTAGCTTGCTTGTAGATTGCTGGTTTTTGTAAGGTTTTCTATTTTGTCAAAATGTCTGACAACTTCAACCATATTGTTAGTGAGAAGATTGACAAGAACAATTATCTTGCATGGAAGTTCAGGATAACAAATTTCTTGAAGAGCAAAGGTGTTTGGAATTACATTGAACAAGACATGGCAGTAGCACCTAAAGTTCCTGCATGAAATGCTACTATAGAATAGTTAAATTCTAAGAAATATTAGGAGCAAACACAGAGTAATGGCATGAAGATTGTGATCTTCACCTGTTTGCTAGGTCCATTGGGCCATAGCTATCTTTGAATATCTACATAAATCTTTAATATATAAGATTCACATGTTTTCGAATTCGGGATTGGCCATTCTGCACTATCCAAAGCTAGGAGTGGAAGAGGATTGAGATATCCAAATCCTATTATGCTTAATGGTGCATTGTAAAATTCATCATTTAAAAATCCCATCCTTAGGCAATCACCTATTAGAGGTCGCTTTGTACAACTTCTCGCCACCAATAGAGCCATGAATGGCATCAAAGATTCCAAGTATGCTTTTGATAGGTTGCTAATCTTCAAGGTTTGATGGATATATATCTACAACCCTAAAGAGACTTCAACAAATTCCTAAAACATAAAAACTCAATTTCAAGCCTATTGAGATTTTTTGAACTTATAGTTTGGTCTCTGACGTGGCACGTTAATAAGCCAGTTCTACAAACAGAGTTTTGAGTGCATATATGCATGTTGTATAGGCACCTCCTTGATTTTTTCCCTGATCCTTTGACCTTAAAATCCTTGACTCACCCCTTGTAGGTATTAATGAATTCATTTCCACGTCATTTTCTCTTCCTTATATGTAACGTAACCTAACTACCAATAGAGACGGTAGTAGGAATCCACCTATTGTTATCAATATCAAAATTGTTGTAGATTGTGATTGCTCTGATAGAAGAGGAGGGACACCGAGGATGTGAGGCTTCCATTGACATAGAAGATAAAGTAGCAGAAGAAGACATTGAATGAAAAGAGAGAATAGAATAGAAAATCTTATGGAAAATTGAAGGGATAACACGTACTTTGTTGAAGAGTTTGAGTTTTTTGGAAAAAAGGGAGGGATACTACACAGGAGGGAAAAATTTTGGGTGTATTATTCAAGATTTTCAAGAAAATGACTAGGATACTACAAGGTTGTGTGAAATTGACAAGAAATATCTCCATCTACTATCTTTAATTGTGTCAGTACCTCTTGTTTCTTGTGCCTTGATGAATTTATGCTCCAAAAATACCTAAAAATTATTCTTTTCAAAAATATATAAAAATAATATAAAAGACTTCAAAATTGGAAAAACCCTATTTTATCGTAACAATAGCTCTCCTCCTATTTGTTGAGAGGCTTTCTCTCTCTAAAACTAAAAAGCCCAAACTTGAGTACAAATCTCCCCCAATGTGGAGTGCCCTTGTCACTCACTTTCCTCTTTGGCAATCCATGAAGTTGGTAGATCTCCTTTACAAAGTCACTGGTAATGTCCGAAACTTTAAAATGCAGTCTTTATTGGGAAGATATTGGAAATAAGCATGTTCGTGTGTGACCAAATGAAGTTAGGCGCATTTTTTTTTTCAAAAGAGTTTTTTTTCCATTTTGAGGCTCTTACCAGAACGAATATTGTGACTATTCTACCATGCTTCTTGGAAAGGGAGGAAGAAAAACTCACGATTGGTTATTGATTAGTAGTCATGGGGGCGGGGGGGGGGGGGGGGGGGGGGTGAAATGCAAAAAAGGAAGAATTGAAAAGGATTGAAAAAGAGAGGGATTTTACACCCCCTATTTTTTGAGAGTGTTGCAAAAGAATTATCAAAATTGTTAGAACCTAGATAGAAAGGGTGCCAAAAATTCCAAAACATATAGACCTTGCAGCACCATAAGAACAAGGAGAAGACCCTAAAGAAGCACTTCAACAATTCCAATATATCTCAAGTCAAATATTGATATGATGTTTGACTTCAATGCCTCATAAGAGCTCTCTAGACGGGTTCAACCCATACACACACTTGAGACTCTCATTAGGATAGTTCCAAATGTAGGAAGGAAGTGGTTGGAACAACAAAATGGAGTTTCATTTGCTAAATCATGCAAGAATCAAAGAGTTCGAAAGACCTATTTGAACATGAAACCATAATAATCTTAGAAGATTATAGAATGGTGCTATACTATCCTAAAATCATATGAGTACTTGGTTTGCATCCTATTATTGTTCTTAAGTAAAAAGGGCTTATGTACTTCATTGTTTGTACCAGTGAAGGTATCACTACAATCCATAAGAGAATGGTAGATATAGCTTTCCAAACATTCCCATTTTGTGTGCTATAGATCCTAAAATGGTGTACCTATTTCACCTAGATGATCTAAAGGAGGATTTCTCCAACATCATATACCACATGGGTTGTGGAAGTGTCTCCTTTTGCCATTGACAAAAAAGACAAAAACCCAATATGCTTCTAAACTTGGCTATCTTATCTTTGGTGGGACGTTTTTTGCAACGATCTTCCATAGGAAGATATTTAGTTCAGAGGATGGAGTAGCATTCTATACACTAGTGAGTCTAAATTTCTAGGTGTGCCAAGATGTAAATAGGAATGAGCTCTTCCATTCCACTCTCAAATTCAACAAAAACTCTTTTGACCATTGCTAAAAGTCCTCTCTTTTCTCCATAATCCCAAGTGTGCCAAGATGTGAATGAGAATGAGCTCTACCATTCCACTCTAAGTTTTCAACAAAAATTCCTTGGAGCACTACTAAAAGTCCTCCTTTTTTAAAGCTTCCAAGCATGTTCTCCTTTGTACACTAGACTTGTCAATATTATCCAATCCCACTAAGGAAGAGGATAGCCGATCATCAAAATTTTTAAAGGCACATGATTTAACTAGTTTGCCTCTTTATTTGTAAGCTTGAATTAGAGAGAAATGTTTTTAAAGGCCATTAGCTTGTGGTTCCCACAATCCTAGATACCAATCCACCTTGTTATGCCTTTTTCAAGAAGGGATTTAGAAATCCTTGTCTCCTAATCCATGAGAATGATTTGAAGCAAGCACCTTGGGCTTGGTATGGGAAGATACATGCATACTTAATTGCATGTGGTTTTTATAATAGTCCAATTGAGAGCATTAGATGTAATGTGATGTGCTTGTGATCATCGTGGTTTATGTTGATGACATGTTGCTCACTAGTCCTAATGAGATATATATTGCTTATTTTAAGGTTGAGTTGAATTCAAGTTTTGACATGTCAAACTTGGGTCTATTGCATTCAATTCAAGCAATATGACAAATGTATTGCTTTTTATCAAATAGAGTATGTTGATATATTATTGTAGAGATTTGGTCTTGAGGACTACAAGCCTATCGCTACTCCTATGGAGACAGCTTTGAAGTTGAGCCTTCATGATACCAGAGATTGCTTTGATATACGTCTCTATGAGAGCATGCTATTGGATGCTTGATTTATGTATGTATTACAAGGCATGGCACTCAGTTTGTAGTCACATAGAGGAGTAGGTTTATGCATAGTTGAGGGACTAAGTATTGGTAAATATTGAAATGGATGTTTTGCTACTTGAGTGATACTCAATATCATGGGCTATCTGTTCCCAAAGCAAGATCATTATCACTAAATTTATATATATTCTTAGATTTTGATTGGCCTAGTTGTTACGATACTCGTGTGTCCATAAGTGGTTTTTCCTTCATACTTAGTATCTCATGCCTATCATGCTTGAGTAAGAAGTAGCCCATTGTGGCCAGTTTTGGTTGTGAAGTTGAGTATAGGGCCACTTTCACATCTAAGGTTGAGTGTGTTTGGCAAATGCATTTTGGTTGATTTGGGTATTAGTAGACATCATCTACCACCACCATCTTTACTAACAATTAGATAGTTGACATATGGAATCTAGTGTTCCATGCATCATTATTTCATAAATTTTCTCTTTATTTCTCATGCAATTTATGGATGAGTACCTATAGAACTAGAAATGACACACACACAAAGTAAGTGACATCTTAAGTGATTGTAATGATGATAAAGCCATGGCCAACTCACAAGTAAGATGCCTAAAATGGTATTGACAATGACACTTTATGTGTATCCTTATACGTGCTTCCCTTCTAAAGCATGCTAAGGCACAATTGATATCATGACAATGTTTCTCGTACCATAAGTAATGGATAGATATAAAATAAGTGAACTCATAAGTGGTTGTAGTGATGGTACACTAATGGTATACTTGCATAGTATTATGTCTAAAATGACATTGATCATGCCATTTTATGGATATGTTTAGTTTGTACATGCGTCTCTTTTATAGCATCCTTGGGCAAGGCAACGTGGTTTTGACAACTCATGTTTGCTTATGTTCCACATCAACCTCTTCTTCATGCATGATACATGAGTTTAAACAAGTGCTTGTCATTGGTTTAGGGGTTTTATAGCTTGTCATTGATGTCTAAAGAGAACTTCATATGCAATTTAACAGGACTTCTCTTTGCAAATGATTATTGATATTTTAAGGACAACCCTAAAGTGTGATGAAGGAGTAAATGCTTGGACTCTTCTTTTAATCTTCTTTCATTCTTAGCTCATTCAATCAATATATATGCATACATATACAAACACACAATGTGTGTGTAGTGATGGGCACAGAGAGAGAGAGAGAGAGAGAGAGAGAGAGAGAGAGAGAGAGAGAGAGAGAGAGAGAGAGAGAGACTAGACAAAAACATTACTATTTTCTCCTCCTAACTTTATTTCATCCCCTACATTAGCTTCAAATGACTCTTAAGTCTCTTGACCACTGTGCTAAGAAACACATGGTCTCAATCTGTTATTCACAAGATCTCTTCTTGGGAGAATTTGTTAGCACATATGTTGTTTCACACCCATCACACACCTCCTGCCCAAAGTAAAATGATGTTGTCATTATTCTTCATTTCCCTTTGCATTATCATGTCGTTCCTCTATTGTTTGTTAGGAGGTTCCAAGTGGTCTTCTTTGATTGCTCTATCATATTACTCTTGGACATTAGCTTTTTATGTTGGTGGTTTGCTCCCAAAGTATGGCTTTAGGCAGTTGACATGTGCTCTTGTTATTGAAATGTTGTTGTCTCCCCCCTAACCTAATATGTATTTGAGCTAATTCTCTTGAGCATTGTGTAAGGGTCTAAACATTGGTGCATGAGTGATTCATTCAATCCTTTGTGGCATGTTTGGAAGTATATAATTAGCTTTTGTTGCTATGTATACTAGTTTGTGTGCAACCGTGATTTTTTTTTTCTTTGTGCCATGTGAAGGTTGTGCAACAATGCCTGCCTAATCATGGGCAAATTTTTATCCAAATATTCTAACAATGGGAGTGCTTCTTCTTTATCTGTTTTTATCTTTAGAACTGCCTTTGGTGGGAATCAAATGTGCAACAATGCCTGCCTAATCATTGGCAGATTTTTATCCAAATATTCTAACAATGGGAGTGCTTATTCTTTATCTGTTTTTATCTTTAGAACCGCCTTTGGTGGGAATCAAGGGTCTCTTTAGTACAATCCTTTAGTAATGACAATGTGCAAGATTGAGTGAAGGACACACCATAATTTTTTGGTAGATAATTTTGGTAGCATGGAAACTAGTATCGACAATGTGCAACATACAATTGCACTCTTATTACAACATGTTGCACAATTAACTTATGTAAAAAACCAAGAACCGACATGCAAAATTGTAAGTTCTCTTGATAGCATCACAAGGTTAGAGCATACACAAGTTAATTTATACCTTAGGGATAAGGTTTAAGCTAAGTAGGGTGTATGAGTGAGAAACCCTAAAAAACATGTATAAAAAGAATGAAAAAGAATAGAGCAAGCTACTCATGTGTGTGCAAACTTTGGAACTATTTGTTTCTCCGTCTCTTTTCATGTTTGTGTGAGAGTGAAGGAGAGGGAGAAAGTAAGTGTGAGAATGAGGGGCATGGTAAAGAGAAGCTCTTGCCATTCAACTTTCTCCCTATCCATCCCTTCATGGGGAGAGGTGAGCTGGAGGATGTGTGTGAGAGGTTGAGTCGAAAGAGAGTGAGGGCCACATTGTGAAGCTCGTATTGCGCTACTTCTTACCTTCTCCATCTTCTCCTCTCTATACTACATGTGAAGGTAGATGAGAGGACATAGATCTAAAGAAGTAGAATCACGTGGATCATGGAGCATTGTTTATCAAGGTATCACAGTCACACTGAGGTAAGTTAGGTAAGTGTACTCACTATAGCCAAGCTTCAAGTTGAATGGTAGATCTAGATTCATCATAAAGTTTCATGTGTAAATTGGGATAGCCACATGACCAATGTTGTTTGCATCCAACAATCCTAATGCTAAGTTTCATATAGTGCAATGTCCTTGAAGGGCATAATGCGTGTTTATTCTTGGACTATTATGTTATGTGCATGGACTATATATTGTAGATTGGTATCTCATCCTTTATGTATGGAAGTGATGTAGACCTTCAATAGTTATTTGAGTGTCTAATTCATTTTTTCTATCGATAGTTTGTATATGGATGGTATGGAAATGTAAAATTCTATGTGATGTGCAACATTTTGGTAGAAATTTCTATGGCCTCTCTTGTGAAGTTCTTTTCTTAATCTAATAGTATTGTTGTGGGGCATGTGCCTCCCTAGATGACCTCCATGAGAAACTTAGCAACCGTTTTATTATTGCAAAATATTACACGGCGCAACGAACAGAATCTGAGAAAGAGATAGAGAGTACACAACAGATAAGAGGAGAATCAGTAAATTCTTTAACTCCAAACAACTGATACAAAGATAGCTCTGTCCACCCGTACGCTTCCACTGTGTGAAGCTTAGATAGCGATCTAGACAGAAGATAAGTGAAAAGCTTAAGGCTAGCTGGAACAACTCTGACTGGGTGAAAGATGAGTGAGTGATGGCTGCGAAGGGGTTTAGCTTTTATAACCTGCGAAGGTCGTTAGGTCGGCGTGCTGACCGACCTACCATATGAGCCTCCACTAGTCGGCCAGGGAATATTCCAGTTTACCATCGGGCCGGGGGCACTGCCCCCGGACCCCCGCCAGGGGGGCCGCTGGCCCCCTTGGGACCCCCCAGCCAGGGGCCGCTTCCGCAGCCCCCGAACCCCACAATAGGGGCCCCTTTTAACTCCCTTACACCGCAACTCGATGCAATGCGCCTCGAGTTGCTACCAGCTTAACCACTCTGTCTAACCCAAAGATTAGATCCACAACAGCCACCTTTTTGCCATCCGGTCAAATAGACCTCATCTAATATACAAGTCAGGACTCAACCAATGTCCGGGCTCACATTTGGCTTCTCCTCATAATGGGGGCCTTACAACTTTGAGCACCATAGATAATTGGTAGCACCTAATGAGGGTGGGGCATTGATCATATCTAACAATTATGAGGACACATTGGAGGCTCAATTTGGATAGCTAGAGTATTTATTACCATTGAATTGCATTATAGAGTCCCATTTCTCTTGTCTATACTTTACATTCTTGCTATTAAGTGCATAATCTTGTGATGACGTCAACATGCGTGCACGTGCAAACACACACACACACACACACTCTCTCTCTCTCCTTTAAAAAATAATCACCGTTTTAGAATTCTCCACATTTCCAAAGAGGAGTAGAAAGTAGCCCGAGTTCTTGCAAGTCCTCAACTCACACAATTATGACACATTAATACTTATTTCTTAAAATTAAGAGTTATGGTGATGGTGCACATCCAAAAGAATTCATGTGGCCAAGGTCTATCCACCACAAACATATGTTGTTCACTTGGAGATGTTTATTGCAGCTTGTCCAAAGTTTCTAGTGACTTAATTTTAGTTCTTTCAGCTAAATCCACAATCCTAGTCAAATGGTTTCTTATGCTAGCCATAAAGAATCCTTTGCTAAAAAATTATTCTCTTCCATTGTGAGCCTTTAATAAATAGACTAGCTTGACAAGATCCACCTTTTAAAATGACACAAGAATTGGAATCAACCATATGCTCAATAGTGGTACACACTAGGAAGTTTCTTAACTTTCCTAACCAATGCCACATAGGTCTTGCAGACCTTCAATGTTCAAGTTGCTGCAATGATCAAACACCCATCTGAGGTGGTATAAGCTCTTAGTTAACAAGTTCAACTAAGCTGAATGTGCCTCACAAAGGGCAACAAATGTGGAAAAGCCCTCTTGCCCAAGGGTAGCCAAGCCAAAATAACAAGCCCTCTTCTGATAGTAAGAGGCGACGGAAGTTCCATCCAAAAGGATTGATCCAGTCGATCAAGCAAGAATTATTTTACAAAGTGTTCTGAAGTGCTCACAGATTAGAAGACTATCTGGATAGGCACTAGCAACATGATGACAAACACCAAGCCCTAACAGCAGGTGGTTATTCTGGTTCATGTCCAGACTCGGGAAAGCATAATAGAGATCTCGATTGATCTCCTTGCTTTTAAGCCGGTGATGGACACAGGCTTACAGTCCTCAAAGTGAAAACACTGAAAAAGCTGTTCAATGTACTTGGACTTTGTCATGATGATGTCTTGAACATGTGTACGGCAACAGCCAGACCCAGAATTGCAAGAGGAAGCACAAACTGCAAAATCTTGATGATAAATTGTGAGCTCTTGTCAGGATTGTATGCAGGTTGCTTGGGTGGTGTGTAGACAGTGCTCTTGGGAATAGATGAAGGATCTATATCCCCAATGCAGTACTCTCTTAGCATGTTTCTGGCTGTTTGACTATGGCCAACATCTTCAAAATCATCTGTAGCATCCTTGCCTGCAAAAATAACAGGTGCAGCGCCCAGTCTATGTATCGGCTTGAGGCATCACTGAATAACATTAATCAAATTCCATGTTTGAAAGGGCGCCATTGTATAACATGCAGAAGGTACAAAATGTTATACCTGTTGCTGACAGAAGCACATCATCTCCTCCTGGATGCTCTTCAAGAAACCGTGTAACGTCATACACCTGATAAAACGAAGCCTGGCAACATCACATACCCTGGTAAAGGCTTGATAAGAGCATGATCATTACCAGTCATCTCTCTCTCTCTCTCTCTCTCACATATCATATCATATGCCTCTCTCTTCTCTCATTTCATACCTTGCCTCCGATAAGGAGCCAGCAATCCTTTGGGGAGCTGTCCTCTGACACCTGAGCTAATGTGTAGACCTTGGAAGACATGGCTGGACAAAACGGACTGCGATACTTGCCTTCGGCGGCGAGAGTCCGATGCCGAGCAACTTTATAAATGCAGATGAGAGTCTTGTGTCATTTCCTACTTTGGTTAATAAAAAACAAGGGCTGGGAAGAGACTCGTCAAAGGGAGAGGAAGAGGGGCGTTGATGTGTCCAAAGTTGGTGGGACACCCGCCTCTCAACCAACCCACCAACCTTTCCTTAGACATTTTCCCACACCAATCCACATCATCCTTAAGCCCTTGATATGGCAAATGGCGATCATTGCAACAAGCTCCCTTCCTCAAGCTTTTGATACTACTATTTGCAATTACCTATTTGCAGTCCCCATCCCCTACAACAAGTTGCTAGGTATGGGTGGCTTCCTTACAATGCTCATGATGCTGACTGTGTACATAACATACTTGAGCACGAAAAAAGTATATGATTAGAATGAGCAAGAGTGAGGTGGGATATGTTTGGGCAATAATGTGGGGGATGTACTAGCATGCTTGACCTACAAAGGTTTGATGTACTCATCAAGACAAGAAAGTTTGTCTTACTTTCGATCTACAAAACATTGTGAAGCTCATGATTAACGATGGATGACCAACCTAAAGGTTATAAGCTTGTGAGACCATCAATGTAACATATACCTATATATAATGAATAAAGGTCATCCGTAGAATAATAAAGCATTTGTCAAGCTTAAATGGTCAAATTAAGGTTTGGCAAGTGTGCAAATCTAACATAGAGTTAAAACATCCAAATATCTTATCAACTATGCAATTGCATGTGTGTGTGTGTGTGTGTGTGTGTGTGCGCGCACACACACACATTCCCTTGACAACGTGTGTGCTCTCATAGATAACAACCCGAGACTAGGTGTTTCTTGGCATAGTGTCAAGAGACTTAAGAAGTGCAAGAGAGATGTAGGGGAGGATACAAATTTAGGGGGAGGAAATAGTCATAGTAGTGAAAGAAGCAATAAATCAAGTGTGCGTACTCTGTGTGTGTATGTGTGTGCACATGTGCACATGTGCACGTGTGTGTGTGTGTGTGTGTGTGTGTGTGTGTGTGTGTGTGTGTGTGTGTGTGTGTGTGTGTGTGTGTGTGTGTGTGTGTGTGAGGACCCACCACATATTTTGGTGCAAATGATGGGGTCTCCAAAAGCCACCAAATAGCAATCATGAGCCATCCCCCGTTGCTTTGCCAACACCTTGCTTCACCTTCTTATGATGATGCTCCATAAACCCTAAATACCAACAACAACCAACCTATCCATTAAATTAAATACTGCAAGTTATATCAAATTTAATGATCCAAGTAAAACCATACAAATTAGTATCTCATTGATTTCATGCCAAATATAGAACAACCAACAGAAGCCATATACACCAAAGTTTTCCCAAATCCATTTTTGAGATTGCCAAAGAGAAGGCATCTTGATATCAATTGACCATTTGAAAATGTCTAGGTAACTACAAATAGATGCCGCAATGCCAAGCATTATAAGTCTGAACAAAATGCTCAAAGGCATCACAATGCCATGGTTCCTACAACAATCTAATGAAGTAAAGCATAGTTGGGTACAAATAAAATAGCTTCTAATCCAATTTTTTGCAATGTGAACATGAACTCAAACAACATAAGAATTAAAACAATGCCCAAAAGAACTAGTCACATAGTTTTCAGTGAAACTCAACCAATTGTTATTATGTATGGATCTAGCCATGATAGAAGCAATGAAGACATTTTTCCTTTGGCCTAGGATACATAGTAAGCTAGCTAGAAGAGTGCAAGTCCATGGGCCATCATCATTCCATGATGTCATACAAATATCATAGAGAATAGAGGTAATCAATACCACATACCCAAGCACAAACCCATCTTCACTTCAACAATGCCTATAACAAGATACCATCACATTGATGGACATAGAATTTAGAACTTCTAAAGAGTCACCATGCAACAAAATTAGATAGCACGATGTTTACCCATTTCCATGGTTGTATAAACTCTTGCACAAACTTAGAAGCCCTTGTTATTTCACCTCTTTAGCACCTAGCCTTTGGATACTAGCAAATACATTGGATCCCAATGATGCCCAAAAAACAACATTCAAGATGCCAATTGGATTGTACCGATTTTGAAGTATGCCATTCACTATGTCTAATATAAGGAGTACCTTCCAAAGAATGGCCAATCACATCCTTGCATATTTAATTGAAAAGAAGAGGTGCCCATTTATTTAGATGACATGCTCATCCATACAACTATATGGCACTGATACAAAGAGGTTGCAAGAGGTATTTAACAAGATCTCAGAGAATAATCTACAAGTTCACTTAAAAGAATGCAGATGAGGAGCAACAAAGCTCAAATTCCTAGGATTTATTATCTCAATAGTTGGAATTCAAATGGACCCATGAAAGGTCATGGCCATTGAGCAATATCCACAAAAAACAACTCAACAAATATAACGTTTCTTTTAGGGATGGCAACTTTCCCAATGTAGTTTGTCCCAAACTCAATAAAACTTATCCACCCATTAAGGCAACTACTAGAACAAGGCCTAGATCTTTATGGGACACTACATGCAAGGAAGGTTTTAAAAACTCAAGCATATCATCAATGATCAAACATCACTTAGGTATCCCTATTTAACAAATTGTTTATCATCTATATAGATGTTTCTAACAATGGTGTTGGTGTAGTGCTATTACAAGAAGACCATGAAAAAGTGAAAATGCTAGTCTATTTCATCAATAGGAAACAAATTACATCCTTACGTGCATGGTAGCCAAACTATTTAGAAGTAAATCATCAACCTCTAACCACCCTACTCAGTGAAAATGACCCAACGAGGAGACTACTAAAAGTGCTCTAAAAGTGAAACTTGGCCTTACATGGATACAATTCCACATTGTAATACTAGCATGGAACTAGAAATCAACTAGCATACAGCCTATCTGACATGATGCACATACAAAATGTGTTACAAACACAGCTACAAACAAAAATCATGGTACATATACAACAATGCAATTAAATATATTGGATATCATTGACTACATTAAGCAATCCATAAATAGCCCAAGGCCCACACAATAGAAATTTCATGACAATGTACAACAAGCTCTATTTCATATGAAACAAAGTGCCCAAATTATACATACATGAAGTTCTGCATGAACAACACATCAATTACCATCAATGCCCACAAGCTATTTAGCCATCCACCAAGAGTCCAAAGCTGTTGCACAACCTTGATAGTGCATATTATTGGTCATCCATAGATAGCCCAATGCCCACACCATAGAAATTTCATGATAATGTACAATAAGCTCTATTTCATATGAAACAAGGTGCTCAAATTATACATACATGAAGCTCTGCATGAACAATACATCAATTACCATCGTGCCCACAAGCTGTTTAGCCATCCATGATGCCAGGAGGCATATTTCACGGTGGATTCCATGCCACGGTGGATTCCGTGAGGTTTTACGGTGGATTCCGTAAACTTTGATGACCGGGGCTCATACACAAAGTGGATTCTTTGTGCGAGAAGTTGATGGGGACGCCTATTCTTTTCGGGCATTTCATTAATTTAGTGTGTACATGGGTGATTCCATAGCGGGTGATTCCGCAAAATGCATATTAAATTAATAAACGTTTATGAGTTTAGAGTGCGCACTCGTAATAAATTAAGGTTAGGATTGATTTCTAACCAGTTGATTTATTTATGTAGCTGAAGACTGTTAGGTGTTCACTTTTGTTGGTTTAATTGTATTATTTTACTAACGATTGTGAATGCTTCAGTTGATGTGTAGAGATAGCAGCAGTGGCGGAGGAAAGCATTGGAGGATAGCGAGTATTCGATTTATCATTTATATTTTGATGGGCGCATACCTTAGGCATGGCGCCTATATTTTGTCGCGCCTAGTTATTGAGGCGTTGGATATTTATTTATTATTTTGTATGCGCATGGGCACATGATTATGTTATTCGTACTTGGACATTGTATTGGGTATGCCAGACTCTTTGGGCACCGCCCATTAGCTTTATTTCTATTTTGTTCTAAAGCAAACTCAAAAGCTAAAAGCTTGCTATTTTGTAATTTGGGCTATTATTTTTTAGCTTGAAGATGATTAATACATAAAATACATGCTTTGTGGAGCGCTCACACAAGGCATGGGGGCAGATTGCACCCAATTGGTCTCTTGTTCATGTCATTCATGCTTTTTACCTTGAGTTTTGTGCAAAAAGTAGAGTCCTTTGTTCTTGGGGACCTTCCGGCATTCACTATGCGAGCGTACAGCATCCAATTTGCGCACCAATCCAGGAGTCCAAAGGGGTTGCACAACCTTCCTAGTGCATATTATTGTCCATCCATGCAAGATTATATCACCAAAATACTATAGGAATGCACCAAATGTCAAGCAACAAAGATGCCAAATAAGCCATTATGATACTAACAAAATTGATCAAGGTCTAGCACCATTTGACTTAATTGGATTGGATATCACAAGCCCATCCTAGAATTAGACTAATGCAACGACTACATAGTTATCTTGGTAGTATACCTGACATGTTGGTGGAAGCCAAAGTGATAGAATACCTTGCATGCTATTGGAAACCAAAGTGATGCTAACAATGCTTTTTTCTTTCCTTGGGTAGAATTTTGCGAATTAGACATAAATGAGGTCCAAAATGTAAAAATTTGGCTATTATTTGTACAAAATCACATTATTACCAAATATAACTATAAGATAACTTTTTTAAAGGTATTTTATTACCAAAAAAAATCTAGATTGCAATCTAAAGACGGGTGTTAAATCATTGGCTTCTTAGTTTCCATGTATATTTTTCTCAAAACATGACAATTTCATATGATATTTAACATCAAATAAGTAAGTATATGAGAACATGTGTGCGTGTGTCTTCGGTATATGTATGTATGTCTTACCTAACATGAAAATTTTAGATGATAAATTATCTTTGATCACCAGATCTTCAAGCATACATTTTAGTAGGGGAGTCTTTTAAAAGAAAACATTAGATCTTAGATAGCATTACAAATATAGTTGCCAAGTTCCTCATGGAGGTCATCTACAGAGACACATGCCCCACAACAATACTATTAGTTAAGAAAATAACTTCACAACAGAAGTCATAGAATTTTACATTTCCATACCATCCACAAACAAACTATTGATAGAAAAAATGAATTAGACACTCTAAAGGTCTATGTCACTTCCATACATAAAGGTTGGGATAGCAATCTACAATATATAGTCCATGCACATAACAGAATAATCCAAGAATCAACACGCATTATGCCCTTCAAGGGCATTGCTCTATTTGAACTCAGGATTAGGATTGTTGGATGCAAGCAACATTGGTCCAGTGGTTATCCCTCACCTAGCCAACTTACACATGAAACTTTATGATGAATCTAGATCTACCATTTGCAACAATTGATCAACTTCAAGCTTGGGTGTAGTGAGCACACTTACCTCATTGTGATTGTGATGCCTCGATAAACAATGCTCCACGATCCACACGATGCTACTTAGTTAGATCTACATCCTCTCATCTACCTTCGCACACAAATATAGAGAGGAGAAGATGGAGAATAAGGTAAGTAGTACAATATGAGCTTCACAATGTGGCCCTCACTCTCTTTTGACTCAATCTACCTTCGCATACAAATATAGAGAGGAGAAGATGGAGAATAAGGTAAGTAGTACAATATGAGCTTCACAATGTGGCCCTCACTCTCTTTTGACTCAATCTCTCACACACATCCTCCACCTCACCTCTCCCCATGAAGGGATGGATAGGGAGAAAATTGAATAGCAAGAGCTTCTCTTTACCATGCCCCTCACTCTCACACTCACTTTCTCCCTCTGCTTCACTCTCACACAAATATGAAAAAGTTTGCACAAACACGAGTAGCTTGCTCTATTCTTTTTTATCCTTTGTATACACTTTTAACTTAAACCTTATCCCTAAGGTAGAAATTAACTTGTGCATGCTCTAACCTTATGATGCTATCAAAAGAACTTACAACTTTGCATGTCAGTTGTTAGTTTTTTACATAAACTAATTGCGCAACATGTTGTATTACAAAAATAAGAGTGCAATTCTATGTTGCACATTGTCGATACTAGTTTCCATACTACCAAAATTATCTACCAAAAAATCATGGTGTGTCCTTCACTCATTCTTGCATATTATTGCACATTGTCATTAATAAAGTAATTGTACTAGTGAGACCCTTGATTCCCACCAATAAGTTCCAAAGATAAAAATGAATAAAGAAGTACTCTGATTGTTAGAATATTTGGATAAAAATCTACCCATGATCAGGCAAGCATTGTTGCACAACCTTCACATGGCACAAAGAAAACAAAACAAAAAAGATCATGGTTGCTCACAAACTAGTATACATAGCAACAAAAGGTGAGTGTATACTTCCAAATATGCCACAAAGGATTGAATGAATCACTCATGCACCAATGTTTAGATGATTATACAATGTTTAAGAGAATTAGCTCAAATACATATTAGGTTGGGCGGAAACAACAACATTTCAATGACAAGAACACCTATCAATTGCCTAAAGCCATACTTTAGGAGCAAACCACCAACACAAAAAGCTAACACCCAAGAGTAAGTGTTGAGATATCGAGCTCCACTTGTGATATGCCAGGGTGACCGTTGTGCATTTATGTCACCGACTTGTTAGCTGCAGATGCAGTTGGTACACCACCCATGAATAATAGCTAGATGACAGATATCCTTATCTACTCTAGTTCGTGGCTCAGTTAGTATGCCACCTTAGTTAGTTGAGTTTGGTTTGAGACCCATATATAGGGTTCTTCTATTTCTATGTACTAGAGTTCTTTCTAGTTTACACAAGAAAGCAAACCAAGTTCGCGGTGTTCTGGTAAGAGGACCAGTGTTGCTTTCATTTTTCTGTTTTGGGAGCAAGTCTCTGCAAGTAGCACAGCCGGAAAGTGCAAGAGTGCATTGTCTCAGATTGAGACGTCCTTTGTGGTGTAGCAAGAGGGCAGTATATGCTGCAGGAAGAGGCTTTAGCCCTCAGTTGCCCTTTTTTTTTATTTGAGGCCATTTCGGGGCCTGCTTTGGAGGCGGAAGTTTTCCGCACGCACTCAGGAAAAGGCCCAGTTTTTTGCTGTGCGACCACTGTTCTACAGGTCGGTGAAAAGTTACCATAGAAATTGCATCGTATGCCTATGCGTAGAGACATTGGGAGTTACAAAATCATCCTTGTTGCCTGTTGATGCAAAATCGTCACTAGGAAGTGACTGTGTGGTCAAATACCACTTTTGTCAGTTTTGTAGATTTGCCCTTGTGAGGCTGAAGCTGTGCTTTTTGCAGTGACAGAATTTTTTTGCAGTGTTCTGTAATGGCCTCTGATTCTTTTTCACAGATTGTCACTGAAAAGCTTGACAAGAACAACTTCCAAGCATGGAAGTTTAGAATGACAAATTTCCTTATGGGAAAAGGATATTGGGAATTTGTTGCAGGAAATGAAGAAGAATCAGTTCTTTCTGATGTTCCCAATCAACAGTAAATGCATGCATTTAAAGGATGGCATGAGAGAGCTAGGAAAGTTATGTATTGGCTGTCTATCAGCATTTCAGACTCTATGATTGTGCATATTCAAGATGCAAGTACGCCAAAGGAGGCATGGGATACTTTGTCAAAAATGTATAGCACAAATACGCAAGCCAGGAAAATGCAGCTCAAGCAAGAGTTGTACAATGTGCAAAGAGAAAGTATGAGCATCAATGACTACCACATGAAGGTGAAGAAGATTGCAGATGCACTTGCTTCCATTGGGTCGCCAGTGGAAGATGATGACTTAGTTTCTGTGACCTTGAATGGTCTAGGAAAGGATTATGCACAGTTTCGAACATCCATTTCCGTCCGTGAAAGATTTCCTGATTTTGAGGAGTTGATTGCTCTTCTAATTTCTATGGAGTAGAAAAATGGTGGTGCATCTTCTTCAAGAGGAACTTCAAAAGAAGCTGTCTTCTACTCAAATGCTGGAAGAGGTAGAGGCAGAGGTAGAGGAGGCCGATCTGGAGGCCGTGGTAGAAATTAGAATATGCAGCAAAACTCAAGAAAACCAGTCCTATAGAGGAGGACGTGGTAACTCTAGAGGAAGGGGGAGCCAAAGAGGTCGTGGTGGATGGCAAAGAGGCCAAAATGCAAATAACAATGTTGAATGCTACTATTGTGGTAAAATATGTTATATGGCTAAAGACTGCTATAAAAAGCAGAATGACATCATGAACGGAAAATTGCGACAAGGGAATTATGCATCTTCTAGTAGACAGGGTGATGACAGAAATGAGCATTTGTTTATGGTACAGCACATGACCAATTCTGTGACAAGTGCAGAAGAAAGCAACGATGTGTGGTATGTTGACTCAGGTGCATCAAACCACATGATAGGTCATGCAGAATGGATGCAGGATGCAAGGAAAATGGAAAAACCAGGATTTGTGGAGATTGGTGATGATATTGCACATCATATTGTGCAGATTGGAAAAATTCCTTTGTCTATGCAGGATGGGAAAAAGAAATACATGTCAGATGTATTTCATGTCCCGAATATCACCAAGAACCTGGTTTCTGTTGGTCAAATGGTTGAGCAGGGCTTGCAGGTCAAATTTAATTCTCTTGGATGCTTTGTTGAGGATATGAAAAATAAAGGTCGCTTGATAACAAAAGGAAAGAAGAAGGGCAGAATGTTTACATTGGATGCAGATATGCCTGAATTGAGTGTAGCAATGTTTGCACATGGGATCGGTGTAGTTTGCAGATATTGATATCTAGCATAAACGCATTGGTCATGTTAATGTACAACGACTTAAATCAATGCAAGCCCAAAATATTGTTGCAGGATTGCGTAAATTCAAGGTTGCAGAAATGCATAAGGTATGTGAAGCCTGTCAGTTTGGAAAACAGGCAAGAAAACCATTTTCTAGACATGTTCAAGAGAGTAAGAAGCCATTGGAATTAATCCACTCTGATGTGTGGACTACTAAAGTTGCATCTCTTGGAGGTTGTCATTATTTTGTCACTTTTATTGATGACTATAGTAGAAAAGTTTGGGTGTATTTTATGAAAAAGAAAAGTGAAGTTTTTGGGCATTTCAAAACTCTTAAAGCTATGGTTGAAAAAGAAACAGGCCTACAAATAAAATGCCTAAGGTTAGATGGAGGGGGAGAGTACCTCTCAAATGAGTTTGCAAGGTTCTTGTTGCAGGAGCATGGCATAAAGCAGCAATATTCATGTAGTCATACCCTGCGGCAAAATGGAATTGCAGAAAGAAAAAACAGGCATATTGGAGAGGGATCTTGTTTCATGCTCAACGAAAAAGACTTGCCATATTTTTACTGGGCTGAAGCAGTTGCTACAGCAGTCTACATAATGAATAGGACTCCCATTGTAGCAATACATGGGATGACTCCAGAGGAGCAGTATACTGGTAGGAAACAACCATATATTTCTCATTTGAAGATTTTTGGTTGCATTGCCTATGTTCATGTGCCAGATGAGTTGAGATCCAAGCTGGATCCAAAAGCTGAGAAGTGCATCTTTATTGGTTACTCTCTGCAGACAGCAGAAAGGGTATAGATGCTATAACCCTTCTACTCGTAAGTTTACAGTGAGTAGAGATGTTGTTTTTTATGAGATGAGTAGCTGGTATAAACCAGTAAATGTGATTGATGATGTAGATACACAAAATGGTAATGCTGCACAGAATTCACAACAGTAGTCACAAAATATTAGTGGACCTGGAGTGTCCTCTAGCAGTGGTTCACATTCTTCGCCATGGAAGGGCAGATTGAGATCAAGAGAATCTCCTCAAAACAATGTAGATAGTGGTATGCAGGTTTCACGAAAAGGAAAAGAGAAGGTAGATCAGCCCATATTTGATGTGAATGCAAGTCACTCTTATGTGGATGGTGAATCTAGTGGCTCAGAACAGAGCATTGATGATGAGTTGGGTATTCCTTCTATTGTTACACCTGGAGTAAGGAAGACCAGGGATGTTTTGAGAGCACCTGGGAGTGAACCTACTTTGCGCAAGTCTACAAGAGCTAGGTATGCTGTGGATAGGCTGAAATATGATGGATTTACAACCATTCACTAGCATATATGGTCAAAGTGATACAAGAACCAGAACCCACTTCTTTTGAGCAAGCCATGGGAAAAGAAAAATGGGAGAAAGCCATGGATGAAGAAATGGATGCCTTGGAAGCAAATGCTACATGGGAATTGGTACCTTTGCCTAAAGATAAGAATGCAATTAGTTGTAAGTGGGTTTATAAGGTGAAGCACAATGCAGATGGTTCTGTGAACAGATACAAGGCAAGATTAGTAGTCAAGGGGTATGCACAAACGTATGGCATTGATTATAAAGAAACATTCAGTCCGGTTGCAAGGATGGCAACTGTAAGAGCATTCATTGCTATGGCTGCATCAAAGGGATGGTCTTTACATCAGATGGATGTAAAGAGTGCCTTCTTCCATGGTGATTTGCAAGAAGAGGTCTATATGGAGTAGCCACTAGGTTATTTGCATGCTGTTCATCTTGAGTTTGTTTGCAGGTTGAAGAAAGTCTTGTATGGCTTGAAGCAAGCACCTAGAGCATGGTCTGACAAGATCGGATAGTATCTTGTCACTATTGGCTTTCAAATTTCCAAGGCAAATTTTTCACTTTATGTGAGAAAAACAGAGAAATGTATTATGCTACTTGTCATTTATGTTGATGATTTGATTATGACAGGTGACAGTGATGAAGATATCCTTCATGTGAAAATGCTATTGAAGCAGAAGTTTGAGATGAAGGATTTGGGAGAGCTGCGTTATTTCTTGGGCATTGAGGTGATTAGATCACCAAGTGGGATACAGCTCTTGCAGAGGCAGTATGGATTGGACATGCTGTCCAAATATGGGATGGCAGGTTGTAAGTCTATTTCAGTTCCTTTGGAGCAGAATGTGAAGTCGAGCACAGATGCAGGTGGGCTTCTAGAAGACCCTACTATGTACAGACTCATAGTAGGAAGTTTGATTTATATGACTATTACCATGCCAGATTTGAGCTATGCTGTTGGATTGGTAAGTCAGTTTATGCAGGCTCCTAGGAAAGTGCATTTGGATGCAGCTGGATGCACACTCAGGTATGTGAAGTCCACATTGCAGTATGGACTATTTTATGAGACTGGGATTTAGATACAGGTGCATGGATACACTGATGCTGATTGGGCTGGTAGTATTTCTGATAGACAATCTACCAGTGGATATGTGTTCTCTTTTGGAAGTGCTGCAGTCACTTGGAGCAGCAAGTAACAGCCTATAGCAGCCTTGTCGAGCACAGAGGCTGAGTACAGGGGTGCAGCAATGGCTGCATGTGAGGTAGCTTGGCTGCATAAGCTACTTTATGATATGCATCAGCCTACAGATGGGCCAGTTTGTCATTTATTGTGACAACATGAGTAGTATACACTTGGCAAATAACCCAGTATATCATGCTAGAACAAAGCACATTGAGGTGCATTATCACTATGTGCGAGAGAGGGTTTTACTAGGTCTTATTGATCTAGTTTATGTCAGCATAGAGGATCAGGTAGCTGACATATTCACGAAGGCATTGGGCGTAGAGAAGCTGTGCAAGTTCAGAGACCTGCTTGGTGTGTAGGAATTGGGATTGAGCTCAAGGGGGAGTATTGAGATATCGAGCTCCACTCATGATATGCCAGGGTGACCGTTGTGCATTTATGTCACCGACTTATTAGCTGCAGATGCGGTTGGTACACCGCCCATGAATAATAACTAGATGACAGCTATCGTTATATACTCTAGTTCATGGCTCAGTTAGTATGCCACCTTAGTTAGTTGAGTTTGGTTTGAGACCCATATATAGGGTTCTTCTATTTCTATGTACTAGAGTTCTTTTTGGTTTACACAACTAAGAAGAGGAAAACTGTTTTCAGCCTCCACCTGTGTGTGTATTCCCACATTGTGCAAGCAAGAAAGCTACAAGTGAGACTCCTTCCTTCTCTCCCACAATCTTGACTGTAAGATGATAAAGCAATCAAAGAAGACCAGTTGGAGCCTCCTAACAAACAGTAGAGGAACCACATTACAATGCAAAGGGAAATGAAAAATAATGACAACATCATTTTACTTTGGGAAGGAGGTGTGATGGGTGTGAAACAATTGTGAATAACAACTTGAGACCATGTGTTTCTTATCATAGTGGTCAAGAGAGTTAAGAGGCATTTGAGGCTGATGTAGGGGATGATATAAAGTTAGGAGAGGAGGAAATAGTAATGTTTTTGTCTAGTAGTGAAAGAAGCAATACGACATGTCCACACACACACACTCTCTCTCTCTCTCTCTCTCTCTCTCTCTCTCTCTATGTACCCATCACTACACACACATTGTGCGTTTGTATGTGTATGCATATATATTGATTGAATAAGACAAGAATGAAAGAAGATAAAAGGAAGAGTCCAAGCCTTCACTCCTTCATCACACTTTAGGGTTGTCCTTCAAACATCAAGAATCATTTGCAAAGAAAAGTCCTATTAAATTATACATGGAGAAGTTCTCTTTAGACAATGACAAGCTATAAACCCCTAAACCAATGACAAGCACTTGTTTAAACTCATGTATCATGCATGAAGAAGAGGTTGATGTGGAAACTAAGCAGACATGAGGTGTCAAAATCGCATTGTCTTGCCTAAGGATGCTATAGAAGAGATGCGTGTATTGGAAAAACTAAGCATATCCATAAAATGATATCATCAATGCCATTTTATACATAATACTTGCAAGTATACCATTAGTGTACCATCACTCTACGACCACTTATGAGGTCACTTATTTTATATCTATCCATTACCTATGGTAGGAGAAACATTGTTATGATATCAACTATGCCTTAGCATGCTTTAGAAGTGAAGCATGTACTAGACATAATCAGGATACACATAATGTGTCATTATCAATTCCATTTTAGGCATCCTACTTGTGAGTTTGCCATGGTTGTATCATCATTATAGTCACTTACAATGTCGCTTACTTTGTGTGTGTGTGAGTCATTTGTAGTTCTATAGGTACTCATTCATAAATTGCATGAGAAATAAAGAGGAAAAATATTAAATAATGATGCATGGAACATTGGATTCCATATGTGAACAATATAATTGTAAGTAAAGATGGTGGTGGTAGATGATGTCTACTAATACCCAAATCAACCAAAATGCATCTACCAAACACACTCAACCTTAGATGTGAATGCGAACCTATACTCAACTTCACAACCAAAACTAGCCATAATGGGCTCCTTCTTACTCAACCATGATAGACATGAGATACTAAGTATGAAGTAAAAACCATTTATGGATACACAAGTATAATAACAAATAGCCCAATAAAAATCTAAAAAAGTATATAAATTGAGAGGTAATGATCATGCTTTGGGACAAAATAACCCAAGGTATTGCGTATCACTCAAGTAGCAAAATATCCACTTCATTATTTACCAATACTTAGTCCTCCCTAAGCTCTACATAAACGTATTACATGACCACAAACTGAGTGTCATGCATTGTAATACATACACAAATCAATCATCCAATAGCGTGCTTAAACAAAGACAGATATCAAAGCAATCTTTGGTATCATGAAGGCTCAACTTCAAAGCTGACTCCATAGGAATAGCAAATAGGCTTGTAGTCCTCAAGACCAAATCTCTACAATAATATCTCAACATACTCTATTTGATAAAAAGAAATACCTTTCCCATATTGCTTGAATTGAATGCAATAGGCCCAAATTTGACATGTCAAAACTTGAATTCAACTCAACCTTAAAATTAGCAGTATATATCTCATTAGGACTAGTGAGCAACATGTCATCAACATAAACCACAATGATCACAAGCACATCACATTGCCTCTAATGCTCTCAATCGGATTATTACACAAACCACATGCAATTAAGTATGCATGTATCTTCTCATACCAAGCCCAAGGTGCTTGCTTCAAATCATACAATGTCTTTTTCAATTTGAACACTTTGTTTTCTTGCGCTTACTATAGAAAACCAAAATACTAAAAATATATATTTTCTCATGTAAATCACCATTCAAAAATGTAGTTTTGATGTCCAAGTGATGTACATTCAACCATTATGGGTTGCTAATAGGGGAATGCTACAAATAGTTGTCATATGACAAGCAGAAGCAAAGGTCTTTATCAAAGTCAATGCCCTTCTGTTGAACATGACTCTTTGCCATAAGCCTATCTTTGTAGCAAACAACACTACCACTTGGCATCAATGCCCTTCTTGTCAAAGGAAAATCGCACAAGAGACAAATACCATTTTTGACAATAGCATCATACTCAAATCATATAGCAATCATCCAATTTTCGTAATTTTATGCCTTTTTAAAAGACACAAGCTCATCCTCATCACATAGATTAGAAATAGCCAATGCATAAGAATTTTGATATATAAGAGGTAGTGTGCGAATCTGAATAATGCTTGTACAACTAATCAATGCTGCATTCAACTTACTATCACACAATGTCTGCACCAACCATTTTGACGTAGTGCTAGACTAATCAAGCTCTATTCTCCCATCAAGAAGTGCATTGTTTACATTTGCATCAAAAATAGGTTGACATGTAGCATCGTGAGAGACCTATGTAGGTTGAAAATTTGCCTTGTTTGGTACTACATGTGTTTGCACACCACTGAATAGAGGCAACAAAGTATTGTACATATCCTATGATGAGTATA
Organism: Lygodium microphyllum; assembly: GCF_053477565.2. Taxonomy (NCBI): domain Eukaryota; kingdom Viridiplantae; phylum Streptophyta; class Polypodiopsida; order Schizaeales; family Lygodiaceae; genus Lygodium; species Lygodium microphyllum. The sequence continues at coordinate 49,872,250 of NC_141141.1, read as the reverse complement.
TCTATCTCTTTTGTACATGAAAGTAATAGTTGAGCAACATGCTCTGCAAAGATAAGATCATGGATGACCAAGATATGCTTACTTTGTAGATGGTATAACTTACAACCTTCACTTTCATTAGTGCATCCAACAAAAATACATTTTATAGCATTATCATATAATTTCTTACATTGTTGTATTGGTACCAAAGCATAAGCCAAGCAACCAAAAAACTTGAGGGGTTCACTATTCAAATATCCTCTATATCATGTGTGCTCAAGGCCTGATTATAAATTTGTGAAATTTTTCATGAATAAAACACAACCCTTTTCTATTCAATCTGTAAATGATTCTTTTATATGACACCTTGTATGTAAAATATATATAAAAGTAGTATTTTAAAAATGCCTTATTTTGAATCCATGTGATACACACATAAGTTCATGAGTGACCCCCCCCTGGGTGTTTGTGACAAGCAAGTAAGACTCAAAAAAATATTCATTCAATGATTCTCAGAGTGAAATGGATCACTCTAGAAAGACTGGCTAGGTGCAATAGGCAAACTTGATATCGATCATGTCCTCCCATAGAGCTATATAGTATAACAAGAATAACAATGCTAAGAGATGGAGTAGTTCCATTATGACTTGGTCAATCTCAAAATTGACATCAAATAAGAGTGAAGGTAAATTGTTTGCATATATTGTTGGTTTTTACTTCAATAACTTGATTAATAACCTTAAGTAGTTACAAGTGGCAATGCAGGTTGGATCCGAATAATTGTTGGTGTTTGATGATGTTGGAGAAAGCCTCCTTTAGATCATCTAGGTGAAATAAGTACACCATTTTAGGATCTATAGCACAAGCAATGGGAATGTTTGGAAAGCTATATCAACCATTCTCCTATGGATTCTAGTGATGCCTTCCTTGGTACAAACAATGAAGTACATAAGCCCTTTTTACATAAGAAGAATACTAGGATGCAAACCAAGTACTCATATGATTTTAGGATAGTATAACACCATTCTATGATCTTCTAAGTTTCTTAGGGTTTCATGTTGAGGCAGGTCTTTCAAACTCTTTGATTCTTGCATGCTTTAGCAAATGAAACTCCATTTTGTTGTTCCAACCACTTCCTTCCTATAGTGGGAACTATCATGATGAGAACCTCAATTGTGCACAGGGGTTGAACCCTTCTAGAGAACTCTTATGAGGCATTGAAGTCAAACATGATATCAATGTTTGAATTGAGATATTATTGGAATTGTTGAAGTGCTTCTTTAGGGTCTTCTCCTTGTTCTTATGGTGCTGCAAGCTCTATATGGATTGGAATTTTTGGCACCCTTTGTATCTAGGTTTTGATAATTTTGATCATTCTTTTGCAACACTCTCAAGTGTGCATGACTCCATTTGGTCATGAACATGCTTATTTCCCACATCTTTCCAATAAAGATTGCCTTCAAAGTTTCTGACATTACCAATGACTTTGTAAAGGAGATCTACCAACTTCATGGATTACCAAAGAGGAGAGTGAGTGACAAGGACACTACATTTGCCTCTAGGTTCTAAAGAAGTCTTTTTTAGGTAATCAAAACCAAAAATTCTTTAAAGAACTACACATCATCTCCAAAACTGGTGGGTAATTGGAGAGGATGAATCAGGTAATTAAGGACATATTAGGAGTTTCTTATACTAAGAAATTTAAGTGGTGGATTGAATATCTACCCTCGACAGAGTTTGCTTATAATGCCTCCTATCATCATAGCATCAAAATGACTCCTATCCAAGCAATCTATGGACAATATTTCCTATCTCTATAAATTTCTCAAACCCTATGCTAAAGTTAGAAGTGTCCAAGAGAATGCTAGAAGATATGCAAAAGCAAGTAAAGGCAATCCGTCATGACATCAAAGCTACTCAAGATAACTAGAAGGCATATGTAGATCCAAAGAGATTTGAATGGATATTGAAGGAGGGAGATATAGTCTTCCTAACTGTTCAACCTAAGAAGATCTTCCTATCACTAGGAAAATTTAAGAAGCTAAGCCCAATATACTATGGTTCTTATATGATCATAAATTGTCTAAAAAGGCATGCCGACAAGTTGCAACTCCCACTACATCTTAAGGTTCACAGCATATCTCATGTCAGGCTTCTTAAAGCTTCTATCCCAAACCTTAATCACATGCTAGATGACAATAAAATTACAATTCTCATGAAAGGGATTCTTGAGATGCGACTTGAGAGAGTTCTTGACATAAAAGAGACAATCCCTAGAAATAATGCTATCCAAGAACATGTTTTATAGTGGAATCACTTCTCTACAGAGGCTATCACTTGGATAGACCAAGCTAATCTATGTAAAGAACACCCCTATTTTCTCTCTAGATGAGGACATCTTGATTTCTCTACAAGGGAGGGGATGCAATGTGTTATACCCAAACTTAGTATATTCCATGTCACCTGATTTATGTTAACCCATCTTGCCTCTTATAACAATCTCTTGAACTTATTTCACTATCCATATGACTTTATTTAATACTTTAACTTCATTCTTTTACATGAGAAAATAGTACCCTCAATGTTGACTTCAAGTACCTATAACCCAATTGTCAAGTACCCATAACCTAACTCTCAAGTACCTTTAATCTAACTTGCCTAGACATAAAAATTAATTGTTATAAGCATTAGAAAGTAAGCCATGAGTTCAAAACCTTATATTAAAAGAGAGGAATAAGAAGAAAATATATTATTTAAGTAATAAACATAAGAATGATATGTCTTATGTTATCCAAATCTCACAAATAGCTTTTAAAAAGTAAGAAGATCCCATAAAATAGGTCACATTGGTTGCATACTATGTCATGGTTGGAATCAAACTACTTTATCTTTCTCCTGCGGTGCTTTTGATCAACTCCAACACTTTACTTCTTGTTTAGTTGATCTAAAGTAGGGTCTAACTATTGTACAATACTAAAAGAGTAATATTGGGCTGATTTAAAGGTAAAGAGAAATGATAAAGACTCGTACTACTGAACAATAATAAACTAGAGTTTAAATCATTCTAAACTATTCAAATCCTTAGATGACTCATACATATCAGCCCATTGGGGGTGTAAGAGGCTAACAGTGAGGTTGAAAGCCTCTATTTAAGGATAGGTCAGCCCCTATAGCTACAACAAGTCCAAGAATGACTTGCATGTTGTCCTACTCTTGCCTACTACCCATAACTAGCCCCTACCCTACCTAAATCATCTCGAAACTCTACCCCAAATTGACCAATCACCTACCCATTGTAACATGCCTATCTAAATCACATGTTTTAGCACGTAATTTTAGTAGCCCATCAAAAAGTTATCAAGACTACTGCCATCCAAAACTTGTTAGAATAATTGGATATTCTTGTCTCGAGCTACTTGAGTTTTCCTCATAGGGAAAGCTCCGCCTCAGCCCCACAAGGATTGACATGAAAGGGGAACCTAATTTTAAATGTTGAAAGTCTCCTTTTAGCCATCTAGCATTGGCTCTAAGGTGACAACATTGTTATCATCCCTCATATTGAAGCAAACCATTGCCCCACTTGGTCCAAAGAGAGTGAGAAACGAGGGAAAAGAGATGTGTATCAACCCCTCTACCCATAGGGTAAAGTCTCAATTATAGCCCCTTAAAATGGCACTAGTTGGGCTCTATTGACAACATGCTAGGATAATCAACATTCAGCTCTTCTTAGATTGCCTAAAACTGATGCTCAAATTGTGGTGGAAGCCTCTCTACAAACTGATACTACCCTGTCTTTAGCATTTTCTTTAGTTGCTAATTATTCCTAGAATGATTTAGTTTGACACATGACAACCAACTTCCTTAATTAGCCTCTTACAATGATGTTCCTTCACGTAAATTAAGCACGGAAAAGAATAAAATATTTTCATATATATATATATATATATATATATATATATATATAATTTTAATTTTCAATAATCATTCTAGTTTGTGTTTGAACTCCACCTAAAGGCCAAAATAAAACTACCAAGTTTTGCCCACAACTAACATCAAGCCTTTTGGGAGATCCGTCCGGGCTCACAAATCCTAACACACCCAGGGAATTATGACCAAAGCTCCCCTAGCTCCTTGGTGTCTCCTAGCCTACAATGGTCCCTATGAAGAGACATCTCACATCCGATGCTAGTCCTAGAAATCTAGAGTAGAAAATTTGTCTCCCTTGGTCTAGATCCCACACAACTATCCTTGGGGTAGGCATAGTGCATCAATCATAGGTTTAACATATATTTAGATATTCCTTTTCCTTAAAAAACCACAAATATATGTTCTAAAGCCCATGCAACTATCCTTGGGGTAGGTATAGTGTATCAATCATAGGTTTAACATGTATTTAGATATTCCTTTTTCTAAAAAAACCACAAATATATGTTCAATAGTCTTTTAATGCAACAAACAAATGCTCTTGTGCATCAGTGCTATATATGTTTAGAGATTACAAACATAAGTTCCAAAGTCATGGGTCATGAATTTTTTGTCTTTTAAAAAAATCAAGTTAGCCCCATCTAGGCAACAGTTATGCCTTACTTTGAGTATCAAGATCTATTTTCTAAGGATTAATCCTTAGGACTTTGGCCTTAACAAGAGGCTAGTAACATTGAATTTATAACATCTTAACTAGACCTTCATAAAATAATGCTACTAAAGAAGCAATTGAATTGTCTAATCTCATGATTCTTTTCTAAATAGAAAATAATCAGATTATTTAAGAGTAAATGTGTGGATAGAGATGCTATCATGGAAGGTTAACTCCATTCAAATTTTCTCCTAATGACTAACATTTTTTTCCTACTCAGCATCTTGGGTATCCACAAGAATCCCAAATTTCCTAGTAGCTTATGAAAATATTTGTTTAACAAGATTATTACAAAAGAATAATCTGGACTTGGGGTTGTGGGATGGGGCCATCATTTGCATGTGCTATCTCATGTTTGGTGTCCGTTGTGCAAAAACAGGCTCAATAAGAATCTGCTTTTATAGAGTTCTAAAGGCATAAACTTCTCTATTTAGGGGCCATCTTTGTCAGCACTTTCTTGAATCCCTCCTTTTCCAACTTGTCCACTTGAACTTCGAACTAGAATTCATAAAAGTAGGAGAACACATACGAGGGAAGTGTGAAGGGTTGTAAGAGATCGAGGATTTCAATTTAGAAGGATGGGTTGAGTAATGAGATTAAGGTAGAATCTTTAGAGGATTTTGTGGTGTAATTTCATGGTAGAGCAAGGTGATGATTAGAGGTAGACAGGTTGTGCTAAGGTAGGTAATCTAGGTGAAGAGAAGAATGAAGTTCTTTGGCTAGGGTAGCATGTCTCCATGCGATGAATTGCAGATTGGTAGATAGTCCTCATAATCCTTGCACACATCTCAAACTACCCCCTCTCTCTATCCCTCTAGATTCCTCTTTTCACTCTATCTCACCCTCTCTTCTCCTTATCTCCCTCCCTCCCCCCTCTCTCTCTCTCTCTCTCTCTCTCTCTCTCTCTCTCTCTCTCTCTCTCTCTCTCTCTCTCTCTCTCTCTCTCTCTCTCTCTCTCTCTCTCTCTCTCTCTCTCTCTCTCTCTCTCTCTCTACATATTACACACACACACACATGCACACGCACACATACACACACACTCGCACACGCACACGCACACGCACACGCACACACACACACGCACACACACACACGCACACACACACACACACAGTGCGTGCGTGCGTGCGTGCGTGCGTGCGTGCGTGTGTGTGTGTGTGTGTGTGTGTGTGTGTGTAGGCCAAAACCTTCTTAGTAAAAATAGTAGTCCTTCTATTAGCCTATGCTAGGCCTTACATAGCCTTTAAGTTGTTCGCCCATTCAACATACTTTTCTTAACTTTACTCATGATTCACCATCTGTTGTAGGCTTTGAGGGTTCTTGACATGGCTTTCAGCCTGCTTCCATTACATGAGGATGATGATGATGATGTGGTCTAGCATGAGGACAATGATCACATGGTTTGGGTGAAAGAACGTGTTGATAAGACAAAACAAGCGGTGGCATTTCTTTTATTCTCTTTTTTTTTTTCAATGATGTTTTTAAAGTTAAAGCATTAAGCCTCTCCCTATTAGAGGAATTGAGATGTCCTCACCTCGAAAGAAACTGGGGATATTGTTTAGCTAGGCCTTTCTCATCAACCCAAGTGGCATCCTCTTCCCACTAGACAAGACATTCCCTCAAAGTTTTGCTCCTAAAGACTTTCTCTTTTATATCAAGGATTCTCTCAAGTTGAAGATCAAAGACTCCTTGGCTTCAGATTACAATTTTTTTATCAATAGAATACATGATCGAGATTGGGTACATAAGTTTTTAGTAGACTAACATGGAAAACATTGTGGATCTTTAAGTGCTCGGGGAGTTGTAACTTGTAAGCATTGATCCCTAGACATTTGAGAATCTTGTAGGGTCTACAATATCTCAAGCTTGAACTCTCCCAAGGATAGTGATCTCTTCTTTGGATGAACATGAAGGAACACCATATCTCCCTCTTTGAAGATTCATTCTTGTCTTCCAAGGTCAACGAAGGGTTTTTTATGCTCTTAGGAGCTTGGATATCCTATGTTATGGCTTTAACTTGCTCATCCATTTCCTCTAGCATCTTCTTGGAGGCTTCTATCCTCAATGTCAAATCAAAGAAGTTAAGCAGAGCAAGACAATCTTGTCCATACAAGGCCTAGAATGGAGTCATCTTAATGCTTTGATGGTAAGAGGCATTGTAGGCAAATTCCACTAAGGGTAGATATTGTATCCACCACTTAGGTTCTCTATAGAAATATGCCCCCTAAAATATCCTTTATGACCTGATTGACTCGCTCTATTTGGCCATCGGTTTTTTGGGTGATATGCTATGTTAAAACATAGTAGCATGCCAAGTAAGGGCTACATATGTGGGATCATGCAGGGAAGTCCAGAGTGCCTTTCATTGCTCAGTAATAGTCATTAGGTTACTATCATATCTTGCATCTAAACCTTGACTACGATACCATTTTCTTTCAAGATCACTTTGACCTTCATCATGAACATGTGCACTCTATATTTTAAAACCTAATGATAGCATGAACATGTGCACCAGTGAGCAAAATCAATAGTGTTTCATTCAATTCTTGGAACTTAAAACATTGGATTGATTCTTCTCTTGCCCCATATTTTCTAAAGCCTCCATGAGAGATCTCTTAGTTGGCTTTAAATGCACTAAAGCATTTGACCAAGAAAAATAAGACTTGTGAATCATTGGATTTTTTTAGCTATTTTTACTAGAGTTAGTATTCAATTGTGAGGTTGAAGCACTAGGGGTTGGTTCTTCAGCTGAAGTGATAGTCTTATTCACAATCAAAGGCTATGATAATGTGGGTTCCGCCTCAAAATTGGAAGCAATAACTTCTCAAGCAATGGATTGGTCAATGTTGTTAGTCAAAGATGAATGTACACTAGGATCCTTGGACTGATTTGAAGTATTCTTGGTCTTAGAATTTCCAAATTTGTTTTTGACAATGCTTGTAGAGGGAGGTCATCGATCCTTTGACATTGTGTAGGATGCCCTTTGCGAGTCCATATTCTGGGATTGAGCAATTGCACTAGGCTGCTACTATTGGATTTTCTATTTGATATTGGGTGACAAAGGTTCTTTGTTTGTGGGAGACTCTGGCTTTTTCAAAGCATCAACAACAACTAAGGGTTGTTGCTTGTCAACCGTTAATGGCTCGATCTACTCCTTCTTTGGACTGGTTGTTTTAGCATGAGCAATATCACTAGGAAATAGATATTTTCTTTGGATTGATTGTTTCAGCATGAGCAATATCACTAGAAAATAGTTACTTTCTTTCTTGCTCATGACTCAATGACTTCCCAACACTACTACTTCCTCATGTGAATTAGCAACTACTACTTCTCAACACTACTACTTCCTCATGTGAATTAGCAACTACCTCAAGTAGTTTCTCTTCTGAAATTGTGGATGCTGGTGTCACAAGAACTAGCTTTTTGTTAATCACTAGCTTGTCAGCTTTTGGCTTCTCAAGCATCTTGGTCCTTGATCTAGATCTACATTTGGGTCTCTTTCTCTTTTGCTTGGGTTTTGATGGGACTTGGGTTTTGGTTAGTGGAGGTGGCTTTGCAGGTGGCTTTAGCCACCAAATCCAAGAATTCTTGTGTGGCCTTGTGTTGTTCCCAAAAGTGTTGTTGCTAACCCAAGGTCTTGTGTGGCCTTGTGAGTGCTTTAATTGTTTTGAATGGCTAGAATTGTCAACTCTTCTTGGATCTCTCAACTTTGTTTCTTAGAGTTCCTATCCTTCAAATTTATCTCTCTTTTGGTTTCCTTGAGCTTTGCATTCTACACGCTTCTTGTTGAGTTCTTAAAGAATTATGGAAAATACATGCAATATTGCAAAACATACAAGTTTTGTAGGGGACTTTGCAATACTTTGATTCCAGAACAAAACATCCAAGAGTGAGTGGTGTAAAATCAAGGATTTGTTCTTTCAAAAATCATCATGCACTTGTGTAAGAATATATCATAAAATAACACCATCATTAAGAGGTTAATGAGTCATTGTTGGCTTAATGGGAAGTGCAAGGGTGCATATTGCAAGAAAAGTGGACTCAGCGAGAGTGAGGTGATGAGACTGAACTTACAAGAATGAATCTATGAGAATGAAGTCTCAAGAATGAATTGGCAAGAGTGAACTTGATATGAGTGAGCTTTCAAGATGAGTGATAACTAGATATAAGTGAACTTGATATGATTAAACCTAATGAGTGAATGTGATATGAGGGATATGAGTGAACTTTCAAAGAGAATGAACTCATTAGAGTGAATTTATGAGGGTTAACTCTCAAGAATGAATTGGTGACAATAAACTACAAGAGTAAATTTTCAAGATGAGTGATAACTAGATATTAGTGAACTTTCAAGATGACTGAATTTGATATGAATGATAACTAGATATAAATGAACATGATATGAGTGAAGTCCAGCAAGAGTGAACTTAAATGAGTGAAATACAATAAGTGAACTTACAGTGAGAATGAAATATGATGAGAATGATCTTTTAGTACAAAGGAACTCTAAACTTCGAAGGATCCAACCAACCAAACAATGAAACAAAAGCCGTGTATTTGATTCTTGCATTGTGAGTTTTGTATTTTTTGAGATTTGACCACTTCCCTTCCTTCAATGCATATACAACCAAACAACTGTGACGAGCATGATGCAATTCCAATCAATAATAATGTGACACAAATTGCTGATGTAAGATAAGTTTGAGTTTTGAGTTTTTGACTACCTTTTGTGTTTTGCATTTTGAGTTTTGTGTTTTTGAGTTTTACTCACTCTTTTTCCTTCAATTCTCACACTATCAATCATCCATTATAAGAAAGTTACATCTACAACGTTAACATGGATTGATCAAGTAAAAAGAGTTGACTTTTGAGTTTTGATTTTTGCATTTTATGTTTTTTAAGTTTTACATTTTGTGTTTTGCATTTTTGTGTTGTTTTCACTTCAATATACACACAACTCAACAAGCATAATAAGGATGATATATCTTCAATCCACAATAATGTCACACTATTTGTTTAAGCAAGAAAAGTTTGAGTTTTGAATTTTGTATTTTTTTGTTGTTTTTTTAGTTTTATTATGTTTTTTAGTTTCAGTTTTGTGTTTTTTCTAGTCTACTAAAGTCATTCTTTCCTATCTCAATCCAATAAATTGGTTTATTTCAATTTGGCCTTCCTAAACTAGTTGCATGTATTTTGGAGTATGCTAGCCATAAATGTGGATGATCGATATCCCATTTATGCTCATGCAAAAGCATCCTATTCTACCACACGATAAGAGTGTGAGAACCTCGGTAGTTGCACTACCCTTTGTCTTGGCAATGAAACCAAAATGTTAGGCTAAACACACAACAATGGAGACATTGGACAGACTTCTATTATTTCAAAAGTTATAACTTAGTTTGGTGACAATTGCTCACAAAAGAAAGAACACAAGACTAGCTTCAAGGTGTAGTGAACTCACCTATCTTACCTTTCTGCATTGTAGTCCAAAATCTTGAAGATTGGAATATGGTTCCACCAGGAGACCTGAGGAATCCAATCCAATTATGTCGCTCCTTTGCATCCACCACCAAGCATACAAATAATGGAGGCAAGATGATAGAATAGAAGAAGAGAACAGAAAGCTTTAATAATTACACTAATAGAGCTTCCCTTGCATGGATGCACCAAAAGGGTAAATACAATTGAGACCTTCCAAGCTCATATAGACACAAATTAGGGTTAGAGTTCGATCATTTCTCTAGGGTGGCATACCATTTTAGGGTTAGGATTTGCACTTCTTTTGTATTTTAGGGTTTCCATTACTGTGGATTAGGGTTTGTGCTTTCCTTTGGGAATCCTACCCACTTTTTGGGATCCAAGACGGTCATGCCTTGAAGCATATTTGTGCCTTAGCCTTATTAGACCACACATACACTAATACAATGACAAATACATGTGTGCAACCCACGCAACAATTTTGGGCATGACAAATACAATTGTGGGTGATGATACAATGTACACAAGAGAGAGCTCAACTCTCACAAAATAACACAACCATAACAATTTGATGTCCATGAAGCACAAAAAACAATACAAGTGTCAAAAAATAATCATTGAAGTGCTCCAAAAATGATAATCCACCATAAAATAAGTATAGCACTTATGCTTTCACTTTTCTTTGACCTTCTTTGATTTTAGCCTTCATAAATACTATTAACACAAAATCTTGTCTATAGCAATCAATTGCTCCTTAACATCTTTGATATTTTTCAAATTGTCCATGGAGTTACATTCATCCATATGTTCACTCTCTCACTACTTGCACAGGTAAGCAACATGAGCTTCATTTCTTCCTTGATACAAATATGCTAGTATATCCCAAGTATCTATAGCTATTTTACATGAGCAAATATATGGGATCATGGTACATTTAATAGACGATGCAATCTAAGTATGAGCTTTTCCATCTTTTCCATCCCAATGGATTTTCTCAGCAATAGGTGGTGGTAGTGCTCTAGCATTGATTGGAGCAAAACCTAAAACATCTATTTTTGCTATTTCTTATGTACTTCTAGCTTGCAAAGTACCAAGAGGATGCCATTCAATTCCATGTATATTGCTCCAAAGGTCCTTTCTAACCAATACATGACACATCATATAAGCCCATAATGGATAGTTCATTTTGGATGTTTTGTTAGGTATTTTTAAGGCAAAATATAATGCTATTAAGGAATGTCCTAATTTGGCTATGAAAGACAAGTGTAAACTATGGAATCATTTGAGAACACTAGGGCTTAGGTACACTTGGGTAGGTAACCCTTGCAAATAGATCCTTGAAGATGTGTGTTTTGGAGATGTAACCCCCACCACCCATGTATCTCTACCACATGGCTCTGGATAACCATAAGATCTTGAGGAAGGTGTAGCTTAAGACTATGATTTCACTAGTGTAGTGAAGTATCAATTGTGGATACATATATGAATGAGCAAAATGAGTGCATGAAGTGGGTGGGATGGGTGGGAATGGAATGTATTCTAATGCAGCAAAAGAAACATCTCCTGAATTTGCAATTGAATGAGGTGTTACTTGATCTTTTTCTTCTTGAGCCTTCTTTATCAATGTTGACATATTGGTAAAGGTTTAAGTTTATCATGAACACTTATACCCATGCTTGTACATAAGCTTAAGTAAACAAAGGATGACTAGTTGAAGATATGACTTGCCTATCTTTCACTGACTCTAATTGTTATGGATGAGCTAAATGGTTATATATCCCATATTAGTATGCCCTCCTTGGGCATGGAGTTCAAGATCCTCATCAACATCATACTTATCTTGTTGTACACATTTCTTGTGGTTGTAAATGGGATCATCAAGTTGGAATGCTGATGGGAAAGGAGGAGTGCTAGATGAGCTTTAAGGTATGTCCATTTCTTGACTTTGTCTCTCTTGCCTCCTCTTTAAGGTGCCAAGATTAAAGAGGCAAGGTATGGTTGTTGCAAATGTTTCTCCTTCCAAGTTAGAAGGAAAAGGCTAGTATGATTGTTGCAAATGTCTCCTCTTTGTAAAGAGTGTGAAAATGTTATGCAAGAAATAGAATGGGAATGTATTACACAATGCAGTTATTACCCTTCATTATATGATGCTTGTATACCTATTATGGATTCAAATGCATGCTACTTTGATAGTGGTGCCATGAAGTATATTACTTATTTATGAATTTTTATCACTTCTCTTGAGCCTATAAGAATAATACTATAATATATAGCAATAACTCCTCTTATCCTATTAAAGGAGTTCAAAAATTTGTGCTGACTATTATTAATGGTGATACTTTCACACTTATGAAAGCTTTGTATATACTAAAGATCAAGAATAATTTGATGTTAGTTATATGGTGATACAATTATTACATTTGGTCATTATCCCATGGTTTTATAAGCTCAATAACTATGGAAAATCTATGGAAACATGTCCAGTTGTAGACTTGCAGGTAATTGTAGATGTTGAACTTTGGCATGTACGTTTTGATGACCTAAAATTTGCTAGTTTGTAGAGATCTGATATGGTGTCTTCATTGCCTACTCTTGAGGCACCTAAAAAATATATTTATGAAGGTTGTGTATTGGGTAAAATGCAGTGTGCTTCACTTCTAAAAGATGGTTTTAGTGAGAGTTATTTGCAAATTACAATTTGTGGTCCCGTGCAAAACCCCTCTTTTTGACAACCACTTGTACTTTGTGACTTTTATTGATGAGTACTCTAGGCATGCATGGATATATGGTTTAAAAGTGAAGTCCAAGTTATTATTCTACTTCGAGTAGTTTGTTAGCATGGTTGAAAATTTATCAGGATGTAAAGTGTACAATCTTCGTTCAGGTTGGGGGGAGTATATGTCCAAGGAATTCAGTGCATATACTGGCTAAATGTGGGATAAAGCACCAATGTAGAGTGGTGCATACACCACAACAAAATGGCCAACCTAAGAGGAAAAATAGATCTCTCATGGAGATAGCATGATACATGATTCAAAGTTAAGCATTTCCACATAATTTTTGGTTTGAATTTGCTTTATTTGTAGCCTATGTACTTAACTGGTGTCCCACTATGGCTTTGTAGTCTATCACTCCATCTATAGCTTGATATGGTAAAAGCCATATGTGACTCATTTTTGTATTTTTCATTGTTTAGCTTATGCTTTGATACTCATGCAACTATGCAAGAACTTGGATGACAATGCTATAAACTACATTTTTATTGGGTACAATATAATAAGGTGTACCATCCAGAAAGTAAGTGTATGTTGGTTAGTTGTGATGTTTATTTAGTCTTTATCTTCATGTATGAAGTAGACACATGTATGCTTATAAAATATCTATGACACTTTTTTTTCTCTTTTTAGTAGTATGCAATCACATGCAATGCCAAATGAGATAGTTTTCAAGCCTACATAAGTTTCTCATGCTACCATAGGTTAGCCTATTTCTGATATAGATGTGAATGATATACTTATTGATAAGAGAGTGGAGATTGAGAAATATAGAAACATGCCAAAATGATTAGTGTAGACATTACATGACAATAAATCATATGCATCATTGTGGTAGTCATACTTGTTTGAGCTCTCATATTGTTTCCCATTTATCATATTGTTATGTGTTGGTTATTTCAAGTCTATGTAATGAGGATGAGCATGTGTCTTTTGAAGAGGTAGATAATTTAGAAATATGGATGGCTACTATGCAATCTAAGTATAATGCTATTATCAAAAATGGTACTTGGTTCTTATGTGATTTGCCTCCTAACAAGAAGACCATTGGGACAAATGGGGTTTTACAAGTTAAAGGGCAAGCCAGATGGTAATCTTGAGCACTACAAAGCTATACTTGTAGCAAAGCATTATGCTTGGTAGAAGGGCATTGATTTTGATGAGATATTTTCTCCCACTTATACGACAACTATTTGTAGTATTTGTGCATTAGTAGCTCATGACTGTTAGAATGTACATTAGTTAGATACTGAAACTACATTTTTAAATGGTGATCTACATGAGAAAGTATATGCTTTTTAGCCTCATGGTGGTTGTTGTGGAAAATGGCAAGAAAACAAAATGTGTAGATTGAAAAAGGCTTTGTATGGTTTGAAGCAAGCACTTCGAGCTTGGTATGAGTAAGTATTGACTGCATGTGGTTTTCAAAATAGTACAACATAATATGTCAAACATGAAGGTCTCTAATCATTATGGTTTATGTTTATGACATTCTACGCATTGGTCCTAATGAGATACATATTACTGATTTTAACGGTGAGTTGAACTCAACTTTTGACATGTTAGATTTGGGAGATTGCATCATAGTTTGGGAATTCAATTCAAATAGTGTGATGGAGGTATTGCTTTGTGTGAAACAAAGTATGTTGAGATATTATTGTAGATATTTGGCCTTGAAGACTACAAGCCTATTGCTACTCCTATGCAAACGAGTTAAAGCTGAGCCTTCATGATGCTGGAGATTGCTTTGATGTTTTTCTCTATCAATAGCTTATTGGATGTTGGAGATTGCTTTGATGTCTTTCTTTATCAATAACCTATTGGATGCTTGATTTATACATGTATTGCGAGGCTTGGCATTTAGTTTGTAGTCTCATAGATGAGCAAGTTTATGCATAGCCCAAGTATTAAGTGTTGGTAGGCAATGAAGCAAATCTTTTGCTACTTGAGTAGTACTTAACACCTCGGGTTGTTTTATCCCAAGGGGTAAACCTTACCTCTAGATTCACATGCTTTTTTGAATTATGACTAGGTTGGTTGTTATGATAATTGTGTATCTACAAGTGGCTTTTGCTTCATGCTTGGTAGCCCATTCATATCATCGTTGAGTAAGAAGCATCCTACTATGGCCACTTCTAGTTGTGAAGTTGAGTATACAATAGCTTTCATAGCTATCATTGAGTATGTTTGGTTTAGATATCTCTTGGCTTATTTGGGTGTTGGAAAATTGTTTGCCACCACTATCTTTACTTACAATCAGAGTACATTAGCAATTGCATGGAATTCATTGTTCCATGCACATGCTAAGCACATTGAGGTACACTATCATTATGTGAGAGAGACTTAGGAGAGATCACTTTGGCCTATGTACCAACACATGACAATCTTATAGATCTTTTCACAAAGGCTTTGCCTTGTGAGAAGTTTGACACTTTTTGCAAAGCTTTGGGATTACTCCCCTTGGTGGATTGATCTAGTCCATTGGGCATGGTAATAAAAAGATGGTGCTCTAAGACTCAAAGGAGGCTAGTATCCAAGCTAAATAAAGTGTCTATTACCGGCTTTGCAAGTGTTTTCATTTGCCAAGTTGATGTGACAATATCTAATTGAATACTTTGTAAGCATGTTTGATAAACAAGTGTTTCAACTTGCTATATTGCAAGGAAAAACAAAACAGATGACTACCCAATACTCATCAAATTTTACTATACAACAAAAGAATTGCATGAGTAGCATGCTTTGAGCCTAAAGGTAAAGGTCGCTAGGGACTTATATGATTGAGATATTTTGAATTATTAGTGGCTTATAGTTTTTAAATTCTGGTATCAAAAGAATGAGAAGATCTACCTTAGCCATCTACTACCTTTTTTTTAAAACAATTGCAGGCTCCTTTTCCATAAGATGTACTAGGCTCCCCCTTCGTGTGGAGAGATGACAACCAAGTTTGCTAAGTGCTATGCTTTTGAGAGGTGTAATGCTATTAAAAAGGATGCAGCATGACATAAATTTGCAAGGGCAAAGTTTCCAAAGAGTGTGTTAAACATGTGCAAAAGAAAGCTTGGAGGATTGGAGAGGAAGTTGGACAATTGAAGGAGGGCTAATAGTGCATTTCAAGGTGGGCTACCTAGCTCCAACAAGAAGACAAATTGCACACATGGTACTAGCAACATATATACCAAAGATTATAATATATTGAAGTATGGAATTTTTGCAGCAAATTATATTTTTTATTTTGAGGCAATTTCTCACAATGTTCCCACAAAGTGCATGCAAAAGTTTAGTAGGTTATTAGAGTTGAAGGCAATTATTCAACAAAAGAAAGAGAATTTGTTGAGCATTGAGGGATCAAATATTGTTACAACTAGAATTAAGGAGAACCTTATTATGTTTGGGCAATGCCTTGATGAATGACATTAATCAGGTCCTTGTAATGCTGAAGAGGTAAGAGAAGTGGAGGCTAATCTAAATGCATTAGAATGTATGTTGTATTGACTTGGAATCGCTAAGGACGTGTAGATTCTTGCCCAATAAGTGGAAGCTAAACAAGAAATTTTGCCTTTGGTGTCTTTTAGCATATTGTTTCCTTTTGGTTCATATTGTAAACAACATGATATGCACATATTCATGTGCCAACTAATTGGTTCTTTAAGTACCCAATTTTGAACTAGGGTAGTTTATTTTGAATCATTTTGGTGCATTTTGGCACACTTTGGTAGGAATACCATGCTTCCTACCTATTTGTGCTTTTGGTACATTTTGGAGGGAACATCATATTGAGATATCGAGCTCCACTCGTGATATGCCAGGGTGACCGTTGTGCATTTATGTCACCAACTTGTCAATTGCAGATGCGGTTGGTACACCGCCCGTGAATAATAGCTAGATGATAGCTATCCTTATCTACTCTAGTTCGTGGCTCAGTTAGTATGCCACCTTAGTTAGTTGAGTTTGGTTTGAGACCCTTATATAGGGTTCTTCTATTTCTATGTACTTGAGTTCTTTTGGCTTCCACAACTAAGAAGAGGAAAACTGTTTTCAGCCTCCACCTGTGTGTGTATTCCCCCATTGTGCAAGCAAGAAAGCTACAAGTGAGACTCCTTCCTTCTCTCCCACAATCATGACATGGTATCAAAGCCTTGTTCGTGGTAAGGAGCTCAAGAAAGCAAACCAAGTTCGCGGTGTTCTGGTAAGAGGACCAGTGTTGCTTTCATTTTTTTGTTTTGGGAGCAAGTCTCTGCAAGTAGCACAGCCGGAAAGTGCAAGAGTGCATTGTCTCAAATTGAGTCGCCCTTCGCGGTGTAGCAAGAGGGCAGTATATGCTGTGGGAGATGGCTTTAGCCCTTGGTAGCTCTGTTTTTTTTATTTGAGGCCATTTCAGGGCCTGTTTTGGAGGCGGAAGTTTTCTGCACGCACTCAAGAAAAGGCCATGTTTTATGTTGTGCGACCATTGTTCTACAGATCGGTGAAAAGTTACTGTAGAAATTGCATCGTATGCCTGTGCGCAGAGACATTGGGAGTTATAGAATCATCCTTGTTGCCTGTTGATGCAAAATCGTCACTAGGAAGTGACTGTGTGGTCAAATACCACTTTCGTCAGTTTTGCAGATTTGCCCTTGTGAGGCTAAAGCTGTGTTCTTTGCAGTGACAGAATTTTTTGCAGTGTTCTGTAATGGCCTCTGATTCTCTTTCACTGATTGTCACTGAAAAGCTTGACAAGAACAACTTCCAAGCATGGAAGTTTAGAATGACGAATTTCCTTATGGGAAAAGGATATTGGGAATTCATTGCAAGAAATGAAGAAGAACCAGTTCTTCCTGATGTTGTTTTTTATGAGATGAGTAGCTGGTATAAAACAGTAAATGTGATTGATGATGTAGATGCACAAAATGGTAATGCTGCACAGAATTCACAGCAGCAGTCACAAAATATTAGTAGACCTGGAGCGTCCTCTAGCAGTGGTTCACATTCTTCGCCATGGACAGGCTGATTGAGATCAAGAGAATCTTCTCAAAGCAATGCAGATAATGGTATTCAGGTATTACGAAAAGGAAAAGAGAAGGTAGATCAGCCCATGTTTGATGTGAATGCAGGTCACTCTTATGTGGATGGTGAATCTAGTGGCTTAGAACAGAGCATTGATGATGAGTTGGGTATTCCTTCTATTGTTACACCTGGAGTAAGGAAGACCAGGGATGTTTTGAGAGCACCTGGGAGTGAACCTACTTTTCGCAGGTCTACCAGAGCTAGGTATCCTGTGGAAAGACTAAAATATGATGGATTTACAGCCATTCACTATGCATATATAGTCAAAGTGATACAGGAACTAGAACCCACTTCTTTTGAGCAAGCCATGGGAAAAGAAAAATGGGAGAAAGCCATGGATGAAGAAATGGATGCCTTGGAAGCAAATGCTATATGGGAATTAGTACCTTTGCCTAAAGATAAGAATGCAATTGGTTGTAAGTGGGTTTATAAGGTGAAACATAATGCAGATGGTTCTGTGAATAGATACAAGGCAAGATTAGTAGTCAAGGGGTATGCACAAACATATGGCATTGATTATGAAGAAACATTCAGTCCGGTTGCAAGGATGGCAACCGTAAGAGCAGTCATTGCTATGGCTACATCAAAGGGATGGTCTTTACATCAGATGGATGTAAAGAATGCCTTCTTGCATGGTGATTTGCAAGAAGAGGTCTATATGGAGCAGCCACCAGGTTATGTGCATGCTGTTCATCGTGAGTTTGTTTGCAGGTTGAAGAAAGCCTTGTATGGCTTGAAGCAAGCACCTAGAGCATGGTCTGACAAGATAGGACAGTATCTTGTCACTATTGGCTTTCAGATTTCCAAGGCAGATTTCTCACTTTATGTGAGAAAAACAGAGAAAGGTATTATGCTGCTTGTCATTTATGTTGATGATTTGATTATCACAGGTGACAGTGATGAAGATATCCTTCATGTGAAAATGCTATTGAAACAGAAGTTTGAGATGAAGGATTTGGGAGAGCTGCATTATTTCTTGGGCATTGAGGTGATTAGATCACCAAGTGGGATATGGCTCTTACAGCAGCAGTATGGATTGGACATGTTGTCCAAATATGGGATGACATGTTGTAAGCCTATTTCAGTTCCTTTGGAGCAGAATGTGAAGCTGAGCGCAGATGCGGGTGAGCTTCTGGAAGACCCTACTATGTACAGACGCATAGTAGGAAGTTTGATTTATATGACTGTTACCAGGCCAAATTTGAGCTATGCTGTTGGATTGGTAAGTCAGTTTATGCACGTTCCAAGGAAACCGCATTTGGATGTGGCTAGATGCATACTCAGGTATGTGATGTCCACATTGCAATATGGACTACTTTATGAGACTGGGGTTCAGATACAGTTGCATGGATACACTGATGTTGATTGGGCTGGTAGTATTTCTGATAGATGATCTACCTATGGATATGTGTTCTCTTTTGGAAGTGCTGCAGTCACTTGGAGCAGCAAGAAACAGCCTACAGTTGCCTTGTCGAGCACAAAGGCTGAGTATAGGGGCACAGCAATGGCTGCATGTTAGATAGCTTGGTTGCATAAGCTACTTTATGATATGCATCAGCCTACAGATGGGCCAGTTGTCATTTATTGTGACAACATGAGTAGTATACACTTGGCAAATAACCCAGTCTATCATGCTAGAACAAAGCACATTGAGGTGCATTATCACTATGTGCGGGAGAGGGTTTTACTAGGTCTTATTGATCTAGTTTATGTCAGCACAGAGGATCAAGTAGCTGACATATTTACGAAGGCATTGGGCGCAGAGAAGCTACACAAGTTCAGAGACCTTCTTGGTGTGCAGGAATTGGGATTGAGCTCGAGGGGGAGTGTTGAGATATCGAGCTCCACTCATGATATGCCAGGGTGACCTTTGTGCATTTATGTCACCGACTTGTCAGTTGTAGATGCGGTTAGTACACTGCCCATGAATAATAGCTAGATGACATCTATCCTTATCTACTCTAGTTCATGGCTCAGTTAGTATGCCACCTTAGTTAGTTGAGTTTAGTTTGAGACCCATATATAGGGTTCTTCTATTTCTATGTACTTGAGTTCTTTTGGCTTCCACAACTAAGAAGAGGAAAAACTGTTTTTAGCCTCCACCTGTGTGTGTATTCCCCCATTGTGCAAGCAAGAAAGCTACAAGTGAGACTCCTTCCTTCTCTCCCACAATCGTGACACATCATGTTATATGTATGTAATTGTGCATCAAGATATAATCTTGGTTAAAAAAATTTGGTACTTCTTAAGAAGTTCAATCAACTTTGGTACTCTAGAGATGACATTTGGTACTTTTTGGCACTTAAAACTTTAGAAATTAATATCCTTAAGAGATATTTTTGGTATTGTTTAGTACTTCTACTATATCTAAAATTATTCTTAAAACCTTTTGGTAATTTGGGGTACCAAGTTGGTTTGTTTATGTGCAAGGTTTTAAAGCTTGGTACTTACACATTGGTACTTGAAAATTGAGTCTTGTTTTGATAAGGAAGCGTATCCTTAAGATGTATTTTTGGTACTATTTGGTACTTTTATTATTTCTTAGATACCTCTTAAGATATTTTAATGCTTTTTTGTATCAATTTAGGTTCTTTCTTTGACAATTTTGAATTTTGGTACCTTATGTTGAAAGCTAAAATCTAAGAGTGTTATCTTTTAGTATTTGTGCTTTAAAAGTTGAAAATCGAGAGTGTTATCTTTTGGTATTTGTGCTTTGAAATTTGAAAATGAGAGTGTTATCTTTTGTAGGGAATTAGTGAAGAGCACCTTGCCACGGCACAAAATGAACCACGAACCGACTAGGTAGAGGCTGCAAATACATTGCTGGCCACAAAAACCTGCAAGAAGCCTTTCTTCCTCACCAAGAACCATTGCTCCAAAACACACAAGTGAATGGCACACAAGAAATTGAGAGAAATTCTTCCATCCTCACTCTCTTCCTCTTCCTCACTCTCCATGAGATCTTACAAAGGAGCACAAGAGAGGGAAGCAAGAACAAGAAGGCAAGTGTTGTGCCAAAATGAGAGAGGGAAATGAAGCATGAGAAGAGAAGATAAAGGAAGAGAGAGGGTGTAACCACCTCAACCTCCCACCTCCTCAAATCACCCGACAAGCCTCCTGATTTTCCTTTCTTGATATTATAAAATTGAATTGCATACATCTTGGCTAAGGTCTAAAGACCCTTCAATTTTTGGAATGAGACGAAGGTGCTTAACCTTCCCTTTCCTTTCAACATTTTTTAATGTGAGCCTTTTGGACTACACATTTTACATTACTTCATATTTGAAATTTTGACAAAGGGGTACATTTGCAATTAGTCATTTTACAAGAAGTTGTTTCCATGTGAGCACATTTTGGTGCCTATATTTGCACTGATTTGGGGGTCATCATTCCTCCCACGCTCAAGTGTGAAGCATCCCCGTGAACAAATTCGAAGAAGAACCACAATCAACACTTGAAAAATCTTCATCTTCATCATCGGTCTTCAATCTTTGTTTTTCTAATTGCCTTTTGTGTTCCTTGAAGGGGAAATAAATGGGACACACATCACATAGAGAGAAATTGCACAAGTAGGTCGTATAGCCTAGGTTACAAGCACACCAAATAAAACCACAAACAAAACCCGAAAGATAGGGATCTTCAACAACTTGTGCACAAAAATAGAAACACATTCAACCATGGATTGAAGGACAACCACATCATGAATCTCAGTAAATAAACCCAAAGAAGATATGACCATGACGCACACCCCTGCAAAAGAAGAAATATTGGAGTTCTCCCATAGATATGTTTCGAAAAGGAAAGGACAATAAGCTTTATTGAAAATAAACAAAAACAAACAAAAAAGATTCTTGTGTATTTCGGAGAAGGGGTGATCTTGATGAATAGAAGGAGCATATTTGAGGATACAAGGGGATATCCATATGAATCACTATTAAAAAGGTAGTTTTTACAAAAAGCTTAATGGTTAAGTTTTGTTTTTTAAATTCTATAGATTTTCTTGGATCTGTTGATGCTGTGCGGCGTGTGTATGGATAAGACCAAGGTTGTGGCCAGTAATAACCGTTGCACGTGGAAAATGAGATGAGGGGAGAATGAGATGTAGAGTTTTGATTTCTTGCCGCTTTGAGGGTATGATTTCTGCTCAAAAATGCATTGATGTTGCATGGAACATGAAGGTGATGTCATGTGAAGAATTGGAGGAAGGTGTTGGCGATGTTGTGTGCACATGGGATGATGAGGTATAGAAGATTGCCGCTAGTTCTGTTGGAGATGATGGCACCATGCTAGAGATGTCAAGGAGGTCTGGATGTTGTCATCATACTGTCGTTGCGCATTATTATAGGAGGTGGAGGTACGATGGTGCTAGTGAGCTAGGGGGAAAAGGCTAGCGTAGGCCGTTTGCGCAAGTCAACGAGCTGTCAGAGGTAGGGCTGTAGGCCACTTGAAGGATAGCAGGCAAAAGAAATAATGGGAAGGGTAGAAGGCGAAGGATGGAGAGTTGGGGTCGGTGGGGGAATTGGAGGAGGTGGAGGTGGAGGGTAGCAACATAAAGAAGACAAGGAAAGCTAAAGGTGGAGGAGACTACGAACATGGTGGACATGGCAATAGGGCAGTCATGGGAACCAGCAAATCAATAATTTTTCATCTTCTTCACCCCTCATTCATCTTCTTGAGCCTTGAAAGTCTGAAATGATTGAAACTTTTCCTTCTTTGTCTTGGAACGCAGCCAAGAAAGATGGCTTTCCACATCCAAAAACCAGGCTACAAACATTCCCCTTGCAAGCTCCATAGCCATCTCTTTCCCGGCCATTTCACCAAATGAAGAGCACCCTGCCACGACACAAAATGAACCACAAACCGACTAGATAGAGGCTGCAAATACATTGCTAGCCACAAAAACCTGCAAGAAACCTTTCTTCCTCACCAAGAACCATTGCTCCAAAACACACAAGTGAATGGCACACAAGAAATTGAGAGAAATTCTTCCATCCTCACTCTCTTCCTCTTCCTCACTCTCCATGAGATCTTACAAAGGAGCACAAGAGAGGGAATCAAGAACAAGAAGGCAAGTGTTATGCCAAAATGAGAGAGAGGGAAATGAAGCGTGAGAGGAGAAGATAAAGGAAGAGAGAGGGTGTAACCACCTCAACCTCCCACCTCCTCAAATCACCCGACAAGCCTCCTTATTTTCCTTTCTTGATATTATAAAATTGAATTGCATACATCTTGGCTAAGGTCTAAAGACCCTTCATTGCTTCATATTTGAAATTTTGACAAAGGGGTACATTTGCAATTAGTCATTTTACAAAAAGTTGTTTCCATGTGAGCACATTTTGGTGCCTATGGGGGTCATCATTCCTCCCACGCTCAAGTGTGAAGCGTCCCCGCGAACAAATTCGAAGAAGAACCACGATCAGCACTTGAAAAATCTTCATCTTCATCATCGGTCTTCAACCTTTGTTTTTCTAATTGCCTCTCAGACCCTCGATGTGGTGGAAGGCCAAAGGAGATGTGGATCCAAGGGTGGTAGGAAGAGCGTCAATACCAATGTAGTATGTCAATGAAGAATGCTAGCCACCAACGAGCAAGATCCCCTCTCCATATAGAAATCTCATCAAATGGAAAACCACCAAAGGACAATGGAAAAGGGGAGGCCTCAAACAGATCAATCTTGTAAGCTCCAATTGAGGATGGGTGAGCCAAGCCTACAACTAGGAGACAAGAGTGAGGAACTATTGAAGGCACCATAAGCTACATAGAAACCCCAAGGACCAAGGGCCAAGCATAGGGAATGGTGGCTCGATGATGAAGAAAAGGGATCCCCACATAAAAGAAAGGCCCAAAGTAGATAGGAAACCCTGAAGAAACTCTTCACAATTCGGGGAAGCCCCTCTAAAACACAAAGGGCCAAGAAATCCAAAGCCACAACACCAATATCATCCCCCTTCGAAAGGAATGTGAGGTACAAGGGAACCACCAAACGAGATAGTGGGGGATGGGATGGAACCTATGAGATAAATGGTGCACAATCAAGAACATGTGCGGCTATAGAAATCTACCTCAAAGGGCCCTCCATAATGGAAGAGTGGAGCAGAGATAGTCCCTGCTTATGCCAACCTATTACAAAAGTGGATATTGTAGAAGAATCCTTAACAAAGATGATGGGCTCGATGAAGACAACATGGGTTCTGAGTTTAGGAAGGCCATGTATTGTGAGAAGATAAAAGCCCAAGTCCAAAACAAGTAGGGCTCAAAAATAGACCTTAATGGACAATTAGACAATAGAGACAAGGTGCCAACACCACTAATAGGCATTGAAGAAGTGTCACGAGTAGTGACAATAACCTCTGATGGACGGAGATCCTATAACAAACCACCTCAGGAAGTCATAGGACTCGATGTACCACTATCAATGAGCCAAGGCTGTATAGAAGCCGAGATAGTCAAAGAAGTCTCCTCCACCTAATAAATGTGTAGAAACACTAACTCAATGGTAATATGGGGGTGATAAAACAAAGGTAGCAAAAGGCTTCGATAGAGATCCACCCTTCGCTCCCAGACGAAGGTGAGGGTATATCCTCTAACACTTCTCCTTGAGATGTGAGGTCTTCCCACAATGACACATGGGATATCCTCTATGCTTCCCACAAAAGTTGTATCAAAGTCAAAAGATAACTCCAACTTCTTCCTCTTCCCATTTTTCTACTTGACTTGTCCTATACCTATAGATAAAGCTATATAAGCACAACCATGTGCACGAGCTCCTCAAGAATATGTCTTACTATGATGTGCATCCTGCTCAAGCACCAACAGAACTAGCTCCTCCCAAGTGAGAGTCTTGACTACAAGAAGTGAGAAGACAAGTGTAGAACACATCATATGTCGATGACAAAATATGTGAGAGAAGTATCACAACTAGGTCCTCCAAAGAAATGTCCATACCAAGGAATGAAAGCTTATCTTGAATCTCCTCCATCCTGTGGATGTGATCCCTCATCATAGGGAAATCTGTGACAGAAAGTTTTCATAGCTTCAACTCAAGAGATAATCGATGCCCAAATGTTTGGGTCCAAACGAGAGATTCCAATCTCCTCCAAATCTCTATAGCAATGTGAATATGTCTAACATACACAAGCAAAAAATCTCTACAACTCAAAAGGAAAAAAGAGCAAGCTATGGCATTCAACCAATCCCATAAAACTATTGAATCCGCGGTCACACCATCATGAGGATCCACAGTAGGTCGGGGTATAGGGGTTGTAACAAACTCCCAAAGGTCACAGTCGTTGAGGATGGACTCTACATTGCATGACCATAGAGGGTAGTTTGTCCCATCTAGCTTGTCGAATGCGAAGGGAGAGGATAGGACTCGCACCTACTCAGGAGATGCCATCAATGCCAATCGGGGACTAAAAGTCCCGAAAGAATATAACATGAAAGAGTGATAGGATGGTGGTCAGTCTAAATGATCATGAACCACACAATCCCCCATAGCATACACATCAACCATAGATGTCCTTCAATAAAGTACATGCAAGAAAACAAAGAAGATGCTACCACTGGAATGAAAGCAATCGATAAGAGGTATCCTTAGGATAATCAAGATCCATTGGGCCATGGCACAGAAGAAGACTAACTGAGGAAAGGTAGATGAGGAGTATCCAATGCCAGAGGGAACACACAATGCCAAGCAACAAGAGAGAGTAGTAAATGCAAAGGAAAAAATAGGGCTTCAACCTATAAACATAGCCAATTGGTAAAGGACTAAGAGTGCTCAAAATTTGAGTCCCTACAACAAACACAAATCTTCCCTAATGTTGGCATACATTGGAGGCCTCTCAGACAAAATATGATGTCATCCAAGTCAAAAGAACTTGTCCAATGTGAAACATAGCAAAATTGTCCACTTGTCTAGCCAAGAAGCTACTACCCAAGTCTGAAAATATGCCATCTAGGTCTGTAATATGGTCTAGCATAGAAAACAAGCCACCCAACTAAGAAATGGACCACCCAGCCTAGAAAAGCCCACCTAGGTATTATAGATAAGGTTGCCCAAGTCTGTAATAGACCGCCTAGTACTGAAGACTGTTCAATAGCCAAAAATGCAAATTTGAGGGGTACACTTGCATAAAACGCAGGTTAGAATCTACATAAAGGGTCGCCAATAGATAGGAACCACCGCCCAATAGAGAAGCATACTGCCCTAGCAAGAGGAGGGTCTAAACCTAATACGCGTGTGGGAGAGGGGCCTACCTGAAAAATGCAAATCTAAAAATAGGTTGCCGATCTTGTCAAAAGACAAATGCAAATCTACTACCTCCAAACTCATGATGAAGATTACTAGAACTACGAATAGGATGCTTCTCTTCAAGAACTTCGGCTTCCACATATGGCTCTAATACCACGTGAGAGTACACGATTGAAACAAGAAAGTGAAGAAATAGAGAAGGAGACAAAGAGAGAACCTCGAGGGGTTCACTATATACGCACACACACACACACACACACATGACGTGCATCCAAAGCTTATTTATAAATACGCTTATCTGTGAATTTTCCATGAATAAAACACAACCCTTTCCAATTGGTAAAAAATTCATCTCCCCAGATGTTGTAAATGAGTGTTAAAAAAAGGCCTATGTTTTAAGTCTAGTGATAAGTACATGGCATGTTAGATATGATCAATGCCCCACCCTCATTAGGTGCTACCAATGATCCATGGTGCTCAAAGTTGTAAGGCCCCCATTATGAGGAGAAGCCAAATGTGAGCCCAGATATTGGTTGAGTCCTGACTTGTATATCAGATGAGGTCTATGTGACCGGATGGCAAAAAGGTGACCGTTGTGGGTCTAATCTTTGGGTTAGACAGGGTGGTTAAGCCGGTAGCAACTCGAGGTGCACTGCATCGAGTTGCGATGTAAGGGAGTTAAAAGGGGCCCCTATTGTGGGGTCCGGGGGCCGTAGAAGTAGCCCCTGGCTGGGGGGTCCCAGGGGGGCCAGCAGCCCCCCTAGCGGGGGTCCGGGGGCAGCGCCCCCGGCCCGATGGTAAAGGGAATATTCCCTCGCCAACTAGTGGAGGCTTATATGGTAGGTCAATCACGCCAATCTCACGGCCTTCGCAGGCTATAAAAGCTAAACCCCTTCAATTCCATCGATCACTCATCTTTCACCCAGTCAGAGTTGTTGTTCCAGCTAGCCTTAAGCTCTTCACCTATCTTCTGTCTAGATTGCCATCTAAGCTTCACACAGTGGAAGCGCACGGGTGGATAGAGCCATCTTTGTATCAGTTGTTTGGAGTTAAAGAATTTACTGATTCTCCTCTTATCTGTTGTGTACTCTCTATCTCTTTCTTAGATTCTGTTCGCTGCGCCATGTAATATTTTACATGGTATCAGAGCCTAGGGGGCTCTAGAGATCGAAGAGTGTGCAAGAGGCAAAGGCTTCAACAGCAAGGAGAAACTATGTCGACTTCCGAAAGCGGTTCTGGCGCATCAGGAAGCGGTGTAGGAGGTGGTGCTGCTGTACCGGCTATTCAAACACTGAGGATTCGTCCACCAACCTTCAGCGAAGGCAAGTTAGATGGTACAAACTACACCTTGTGGAAGTTCAAAATTACAACTATCCTTGATTCTTATGAGCTTCTAGAGACTGTGCTGGGGACTGACGCAGAACCACAACCTATCCCCGACCCATCAAATCCTAGTGTGATGATTCCTCCGAATGCAGATCTTCTAAGAGCTTGGAAACGAAGGAATGCAGATGCATTGTGTGCCTTAGTTACAAGCTGTTCTGACAGTGTTCTGACTTTGATTCAGCATACAACCAAAGCGTCAGAGGCTTGGAATGTACTAAGGAGTTAGTATGAAACATGAAACCAAACAAGGATTCAAAACTTGGAGAATCAACTAGCAGCAGAGAAGTTTGCTGAAGGAGAGACGGTTGAAGCATTCATCACTCGAATTAAGTTTCTGCGCGACCAGATGGCTAGCGCTGGGATACAAAAGACTAGCGAAGAGCTAGCTCGGAGATGTCTTCGGATTTGTCCACAAAATTTTGATGGACTAGTAACTGCCTTTAATACTCAGGTGAGACCTCAAGCTTTGACTTTTGAGGAGTTTTGTGCATTATTAATGGAGAAGGAGTTGAGGCTGAAAGCCCGAGAAGGAAGCAACAATGGAGATGTTGCATTCTCTGCCAATGCAAAAGGCAAAGGTGGTTCCTCCACCAAAAATGATGGTGACTAAAAGAAGAAGGGCGGCAAGAAGAAGTTTCAAGGAGAGTGCTTCTACTGCAAGAAGAAAGGACATGCAATTGCAGATTGTCGTGTCAAGAAGGCAGATGAAAAAATT
The DNA here is from genome assembly GCF_053477565.2 of Lygodium microphyllum. NCBI lineage: Eukaryota > Viridiplantae > Streptophyta > Polypodiopsida > Schizaeales > Lygodiaceae > Lygodium > Lygodium microphyllum. Next base: position 49,843,988 of record NC_141141.1, on the reverse strand, counting down.
GGTACCCTTAAAAGTAAAGGGAAAGAGACAGCCAATACGGCTGAAGCAGAGTTGGAATTATTCATGGCGATCATTGAGGAAGTGTGCTCCTCGGCGCAAGAAGAATCTACCACTGACTCATGGGTGTTGGATAGTGGGGCCTCCCGTCACATGACCAACAAGAAAGGTCTATACAGTTCTATCCAGCCTCTACAAGAATCCATCACTGTGACGGTTGGAAATGGTGCTAAATGCCCTGCTGCGGGCACATGTACTATTTCTTTTGTTGCTGCAAATGGTGAAGTCAAAAAGCTTTCAAATGTGTTGTATGTTCTCGAAATCAGGAGAAATCTGTTATCAGTAGCTGCCATAACTGATCTTGGTCATGAAGTGAGGTTCAAGAAGATAGGTGCAAAAATTCTTGATAATGCTGGCACAATTGTTGGCAAAGGAGAAAGAAGGAACAACCTGTATGAGCTAAGTGCTCTTACAGCCACCGCTGGAGTGGGCACAAGTAAGCTTTGGCATGAAAGGTTTGGACACATCGGATTTGCAGTGTTGAAGGAGATGCAAAAGCAAGGTATGGTTGCTCACCTACCTACAATAACTGAATTGAAGGAACCATGTGAAGCTTGTATGATGGGCAAGCAACAAAGAAAGGCATTTCCACAAGAAAGTAAGAATAGATCACAGGCTCCTCTAGAGTTGGTGCATGCTGACTTGTGTGGTAAGATGCCTACACATGCCTTGGGGTGATCTTCTTATTTTATGTTGATTGTCAACGACTATAGTAGGAAGATGTGGGTGTACTTCCTTTGTGATAAGGCTCAAGCTTTGGTAAGTTTAAAGAATGGCTAAAACTTGTTGAGAATGAAACAGGAAAAAGTGTGAAGAAATTTAGAACAGATGGTGGTGGTGAGTTCAATTCAAAGGAGTTTGAAGGCTTTTGCAAGAGCAAAGGGATCAAGCATCAATTGACGACGCCTCACACACCTCAGCAGAACGGTGTTGTGGAACGCAAGAATCGCACCATTGTGGAGATGGCAAGATGCATGCTAAAGGGCAAGGGATTGCCTAACCATTTTTGGGCTGAAGCTGTTAATACTGCAGTCTACATTCTAAATCGGAGCTACACAAAGGCTCTCAAGGGGAAAACACCTCATGAGGCTTACACTAGTAAGAAACCATGTGTCTCACATTTTAGAATTTTTGGATATGAATGTTATCCACATGTTCCAGATGAGAAGAGAAACAAGTTACAACCAAAAAGCAGAAAATGTATCTTCTTGGGTTATAGTGATGAGCAGAAGGCTTACAAATTATATGACCAAGAGGCAAAGAAGATCATCGCGAGCCGTGATGTGGTTTTCAAGGAGGAGCCGCATACAGTGGAGGAGGAGAAGGCAAGTTCTTCCACTTTATCATCAAGCGAAGAAGTAGTCCACTATGAACCTGTCCCGAGAGCTATCCCTATCCTTAAGGAGGAGGAAGCATCATCTTCAGATGATGAGGAAAAAGTTCACCAACCTAACATTACCCCACCGAAAAATCCATTGCCGCGTTGGGTGAAGCAGCTCTATGACCATAATAATCCTATGCATGTATCTGTTGAGGAGAAGGCAGACAGACCAAGGAGGTCTCAGAGAATAGAGGAGCAAAGGAGGGCTTCTGCTCACTTAGTCAATATGGCCTTGATGGTTGAGATTATGAGAGAAGGAAAGGAGCCAACTGACTTAGAAGAAGCACTTGCAGATCCATCATGGAAGGCTGCTATGCAGGCGGAGTATGATAGCATAATGAAGAATGACACTTGGGAGCTAGTGGATCGACCAGCAAAGCGGAAGGTTATTGGCACCAAGTGGATCTGGAAGGTAAAGTACAAGGCTGATGGTACCTTAGAAAATTACAAAGCTAGACTGTTTGCCCAAGGATTTTCACAAGTTGAAGGGTTTGATTTTCAAGAGTCATTTGCCCCAACTGCCAGAATGACCACTATTCGCACGGTACTTGCAGTGGCAGCCCACAAGAAGTGGCCAGTGTACCAAATGGATGTTAAGTCAGCATTCTTAAATGGTGACCTCAAGGAGGAGGTGTATGTGGCTCAGCCACCAGGGTTTGAGGCCCCCCATTCTGAGAAAAAAGTGTGTAAGCTGAAGAAGGCATTATATGGGCTGAAACAAGCCCCTAGAGCTTGGTACCAGCGGATAGATAAGTTCTTTTTAAACCTAAACTTCAAAAGATGTGCCTCAGATGCTAACTTGTATATTTACAGGGATGGTAAAAAGTCTGTAGTGATTGTCCTATATGTGGACGACCTTCTTATTACAGGTGACTATGAAGATATGATCAACCAAACTTGAAAGGCTTTGAGTTCTGAGTTTGAAATGAGAGATTTGGGCTTGCTGCACTATTGTTTGGGGATTGAGGTGTGGCAAGAGCCAGGAAAGATCTTCATCTCTCAGAAGAAGTACACATGGGAGATCTTGAAGGCATTTGGCATGACTGAGTGCAAGGAGATAGCTACACCTATGGAGGTGAATGCAAAGTTATCCGTCGAGGATACATCATCACTAGTAGACATTGGGAGGTATAGGAGGTTGGTCGGCAGTCTGATCTACTTGTGCAACACCAGACCAGATATCAGTTTTGCTGTTGGTGTTTTGAGCAGGTTCTCAAACAAACCTCATGAGAGTCATTGGAAGGCTGGGATGTGGGTGCTTAGATACTTGAAGGAAACTCTTGACTATGGTATCACATATAGTTTCGAAACTTCTCTTGTGGGGAACTGTGACTCAGATTGGGCAGGAGACAGTGATTCCAAGAAGTTAGTTTCTGGTTATTGTTTCTCTTTGGGTTCAGGAATTTTCTCTTGGATTAGTAAGAAGCAGCCAACAGTGGCATTGTCTTCTACCGAAGCAGAGTACAAGGCAGCTTGTTTTGCTGCATGTGAAGCAGTATGGTTGAGAAGGATTCTATGGCATATGGGAGTGCAGGATGAAGAACCAACTGTGCTAAGATGTGACAATCAGAGTTGCATCGTCATTGCCAAAAATCCAGTTTCATGCACGCACCAAGCATATAGAGATCCAGTATCAATATATGCGTGATTTGATAGAGGATGGGATAGTGGAACTAGTCTACTATCCAACAGAGGAGAATGGAGTAGATATCTTCACCAAAGCACTTACGAAGGATCTGCTTCAAGTTCATCTTCAGAGACTCAACATTGGGCCGAGGAGATAGTTCACCTATGGATGGACATTGAGGGGGGGGTGTTAGATATGATCAATGCCCCACCCTCATTAGGTGCTACCAATGATCCATGGTGCTCAAAGTTGTAAGGCCCCCATTATGAGGAGAAGCCAAATGTGAGCCCGGACATTGGTTGAGTCCTAACTTGTATATCAGATGAGGTCTATGTGACCGGATGGCAAAAAGGTGACCGTTGTGGGTCTAATCTTTGGGTTAGACGGAGTGGTTAAGCTGGTAGCAACTCGAGGTGCACTGCGTCGAGTTGCGGTGTAAGGGAGTTAAAGGGGCCCCTATTGTGGGGTCTGGGGGCCGACTAGTAGAGGCTTATATGGTAGGTCGGTCAGGCCAACCTCACGGCCTTCGCAGGCTATAAAAGCTAAACCCCTTCACAGCCATTGATCACTCATCTTTCACCCAGTCAAAGTTGTTGTTCCAGCTAGCCTTAAGCTCTTCACCTATCTTCTGTCTAGATCGCCATCTAAGCTTCACACAGTGGAAGCGCACGGGTGGACAGAGCCATCTTTGTATCAGTTGTTTGGAGTTAAAGAATTTACTGATTCTCCTCTTATCTGTTGTGTACTCTCTATCTCTTTCTCAGATTCTGTTCGCTGCATCGTGTAATATTTTACATGGCAGACCATGCCTCAAAATTCCCCTACAATACAGCAAAGGGCAAAATTTATAGCATGTATGTAATGGAAGATTGGCACAACGATAAGGAGAATTACATGCCTTATATACTGCAAATAACCTCACACATGCTGAAAATGAGGAGTATGCAAAGGACTTAGACCCAAAGCGGTTCTATGATCTAGAACCCATGTGGCTACCCATCTCATGATCTTGGTTTGATTACCCCTACTACACCCACCTGTCTATCACTTCCCTTTGCTCCATCTCCATAGATGCATGGACTAGCTCTAGGAGCCTCGCCACTCTTCGCATTCAAGGAAGCATTAATGAAAAGCATGTATTTATCCTTGTGGATAGTGGTAGTATACATAGTTTTGTCAATAAATCAACCATTGATCGCTTGAAAGGATTCATTCTTTTGGGATGCTATTGTTGATCATAGCTCTGACCAATTGAAGGAAATGCTTACTTAAACCCCCATCCTCCTATAATTTGAATTCTTAAAAGAGTTTACTATTCAGTGTGATGCTAGTGGCTAAGGTTTTGGTGCTATCTTGCTGCAAGAGCATGGTGTGATTACTTTTGAGAGCCATGAGCTTGATGAAAAGGAGATGCAAATGAATATTTATGACCAGCCCATCCTTCATGCTATTATGAAATAGCACTATTACCTATATGGTAGCTAGTTTAGAGTAAAGAGAGCGACCATCAAGTCCTCCAGTACTTCCTGACTCAATCTACTTTGACTCCTAGTAGAGTAAAGAGGGGCTAGAGTGCATATAGGCCCTACTTCAACAATGCAAAGTGAATCTTTAGAAGGCACAAGATCACATGAAGCTTTATGCTAATGAGAAAAGAAGGCATTTTGAATTCTAAGAGAGAGAGTTGGTTCTCTTGAAAGTGCCTAAGTACCATTACTCCACTCTCAAGAAGGGTATCAATAACAAGCTGATCCATCATTTCTATGGCCCCTACCAGATCTTCAAGAGAGTTGGTAACTTGGCTTACTAGTTACATCTTCCTCCCACCACCAAGATTCACAATGTGTTTCATGTCAATCAACTAAACCATTTCATTAGCACCTCAGTGGACTATGTGGAAGAGCTACCTCCCATAGATGAAGAAGGCATCATTCAATATATTCATGAGGCAAATTCCAATTGTATACAAGTTGGTTTTCTCAAATATACTCATCCCCATAGTTTCATCTACAAGAAGAATTTCAATATCATTTTCAACTCTGATGCATTTTTTGTAATACTCGACACCCACAAAGAGCATAAATTTCTCTCTTAGGAATACACCAAAGCTAGTTCTTATTTGTGCTTTCTAGTATCCTATTGATAGTGCTCGAGAATCATATTCATCATCTTTGACAACCACACAATCTCTACTATGATACACGAAGCTCCTTTGAAGCTAGAGCTCTTCATACTCTTTTTTTGGGTATTATTGCTATCCCATTTTATCTTATAGTAATATAGCACGGTGCATTATTTTGAAGATATATCATACACTGACTCCATATCTCCTCAAGATCACTGGCATGCATGATGAATGGGTATTGAAAGAAAATCCATATGGAGACCTAAGAATTCTATAAAGATCTCTAAATGCTCTTTAGTGAGATAAGTCACCATTACTATCAATGTGCATTGCATTAAACAAATCGTTGAAAATTTTTCTTTTGTGGAAGTGGACATACGTAACCTCGTTATTTTAGTTGTTTGAATAGATGCTCATATATTGTGATACACATCATTCAAATTCATTGTAACGAATGAGGCTAAGAGGAGAGAGGAGAATGAGCAAAAGATAGATAAAGAGAGGAAGAAGAAGAGAGAGAGACTAGAAGAGGAGAGGAAAAGATAGAAAAGAAGGGAGCCTCGAAGAAAGAAAGCCATAGAAGCTCAAGGAGAAGGTGAAGAGTTACTTCTTGATTATACGTGGATGCCCTAAATTGGGTATCTTACACCTTTATAACCCAGTCAATGTGACTGGGTATCTAATCCCTCGGCCTCTTAGATGTGAGGAAACTCTTCCACGATAGTGGTTGGGTGACAAGAGGCTTCCTTTAGGGATAGGCCTTGTCATTTGATGAGGTATTCCTTGATGGATCGAGATCTCATGTGTTTATCTTGCTGACTATATTTCACGAGTTTATTCCTCTTTTGATTGGGAATAGGATTATTGTATCTGAAAATCAATGATTTGCATCATCGAGTAAGATTACTACATCCTTGTTCTATAGGATGTATACCCCCATGGGAGATATACTATTAATAAGAGATGCACAATCTTCAACTAACTCAATAAATAGTACATGCCATAGTGTGCAAGGTAGATCATAAGCAAAAAACTATTCAAGTTAGATGGTTATGTGCTTATGGTGGGAATAAGAAAAAATGAAAGATAGATAATGAGGATAAGTGTCTTTATGTATGGGGTTTCATTCTCAAAGTTCTAGAAAATTGGATAGTGATAAAGAGGAGAAATATGATGGTTAATGGTGTGACAAAGCTATTACCAATAATGTAGCAAAGTGATTGATTGGATATTTTATATCTTCATAAGTTTAGGGTCATCCAAGTTTTTAAAGCAAGTAACTATTAAAAAGAGTTTATATCTTGGATTTTTTTGTTATTTTACATTACATAGCTTTATTTTTCTTTTAAATCTCAAAGTGTTAGTTAATGACTTGATCTTATACTATGAATAAGGTCGCAAATTTTTCCTTGGGAAAAGTATGGACCCCCAAATTCTTCAAGAACTTTATCAATTCTATGAGTCCATGATGAAGAGAGATCCAAAGGTAATGAAAAAAGTGAAGGATATTCTAAATGAGGATGTTAACACAATATCTTGTGAAGATGGTTCCTCATCAAGTTCCATGTTGAGCTCTAAAGAGAAGAGTTCAAGTTTTGCAATTTTTCAAAACATATAGACACAGGCACTCACTACCCAAGAGTAAAGGAGCAAAAGTCATCACTTGGAGAGCCTCCTTCATATGATCTAATTTTTCATCCGCCTCCACTGAGTGGATGTGACAAAAATAAAAAGTATGTTGGATCCTTCTTGAAAAAAACTCTTTTCAAATTAAAAGCTTGTTTTGAATGCTAACTATTGTACAATTAATAGTTGGTTTAGGGAGAGAAATGTGAAAGAACTCTTACTACACAATAAGGAACCACAAGAAGGGGTTAAATTAGTTATTAATGAGCAGTCTAATGAGATAAAGCCCCTTGTTTTCAAAGCTACAACCTTGGTGTGGACTCAATATGATATTTTTGATTCATATGTGGGGTTTTCTCAAAGAGAAAGAAAGTACCTTGCAAAGAAAGAGAAATATACTACATTAACCTCAAGTCTCTCAATTACAGTAAGGAGTAAATTTTAATTTTATCATTTGATATGTTATTTAATATCAAATACTACTAGAAAATTTTAAATTGTTTACTCAAGACTAGTTGACATTGTAACTAACTAATATTTATGTACAATGTAAGGAAATATACAATGTAAGGAACTAACGGGCCCAATAGCTTATTAAGGACAAGTGAGTTATTTCTTTCTTTTAAGTAACACTTCATATACAAGCTTAAAGAGTTTAGATGTCCATTATTCTTTTTTTTTTCCAAAAATTAGGCTCAACATTAAGAGGAAAATATATAAGAGCTAGATGAGGTAACATTTGAGACTAAAAAAACTTATTTGTTATTAATACTTTGGTTGCAATGACTTGATTTTTTATTTTGGTACAAGAAGGTGATGTTGATACTTTTCCTCTTCAATCGCCAATGAAGTCTTGTAATGATATGCACATAAATATCATTCTAAGATAAATACTACATTGCTTGAATCCTAAATTAAGGATTGACAGTAAATTCTTGTATTATTAGAATGCAAATTTAAGAATTTATATATTCGAACCACTTCCAATAATAATGAGGTATTTATATTATTGATGTAAAGAGTTAGCTTTATCTCTCTCTTTTTAAATTAACTTTAGAAATAATTATACTTATTTGGCATCTAATATTTAATGCACTTGATTTACTTGTGTTGCATAATTGCTTAACTTTAGTAGAATATTGCATGCATAATGTATGTAAATTTTATCATGGAAAGCCTATCAAAGAGTAAAAATTATATATTGAAATTTAATGGAAGTTATTTAAAATTTTATATTAATGCATATATTTTCAACAAACATTACCAAGTAGAATAGTTAATATGCTTAAGATGATTATTTAGTCTATTTCAAAGATTGAAAAAAACCAATAAGGTGATTTTTTATTTTCTTCATAAGACAAATACGCATTATTCAAATGTAAGTTGATTTTTTATTTTCTACCTATTTTTATAGATATATATTATATTTTTTAAATTTTAAGAATGATTATTAAATAGATATAATATTATTATATATCTTAGGTTCATGCAAACTCAAAGTTAAGTATTGGAGTCAATATAGATTATGAATCTGAAAAACACATGACCACCCAAAGTATCGCATTTTAAATACATAATAACAAAATATTTAGTAAATTTGGGTGGTCATATGACTATAATAACAAATTTTTAATACATAATAACAAAATGTAAGCTTCATATGACTATAAAGATGTAGTTGTCTTTGTTAGAGTCAATTTTTACAGATCAAAAATTAAAGAAATTCAAGGTATGCTTTCAAGTATTTTTTGTTAAAATAACGACTATAGCTATATTTCTAAATAAAAATAAATGACTTTATGAAGATATTGACTTTTACCTTTTTTTAAGGCTCTTAATGATTTATGTCATGAAGGTGTGACGAAAAAGCTCTCACTCCTGTGTAAAATGTAAGATTTTATTTCTACAAGTTAAAACTTTTATTATTCTAGTCATCAAATTTTGGTTGTATTTTTCGGTATATAATGAACATGATCAAGAGACCATCTGTATGGGATTTTTTTAAGTTTATATAATGGTAGAGATGTATAAGCAGTTGAAGTTGCACTATCTTGACTTGAGGAAGGAAATGTGTGTTGTTTGTCAAAAAATCATTGAAAGTAACATGTATATATTTAGGGAGGACTTGGTTGATTTCTTGCTAGCTAAAAATAAAGTATTTGTGTGAAAATGTGGGAACTTAGATCTCATACTTCACGATGTTAATATACTTGAGTGATTTGTTACGATTGCAACCAATGACAATTTATGCCAATTGATAATCTTTGTCTCAATTTTATCTTGATTTATTCTTGAATTTTAATATTTTTAAGTTCTAAATAGACAAGCAATTTGTACTTTTCATTGAATTTGACATACAATTGAGCTTATGAGTAATGCATTATAGTCTTTGTGACATATATTTATTTGAAAGCTAATTGTTTTATAAATCAAGATTTTCTATAATGCACATTCATTTATCTTTCTAGTAGGATTTATATATATATACATATAGAGTGAAATCTTTATATAGTAAAATATTGCCTATCTATGAAGTTTTTCTCAACATAAGAAAACAAAGCCTATACAGGAAAATATTACCTATGTCGCCTATCTAGGAACTTTTCTCTCCACATAGGAAAAAAAAAAGCTCTATATAGTGAAAAATTTCCTACCTAATGTATATAGAAAGAGTGCCCTTTTCCCTAGTTCAAAAAATCCTTAGATATATGTAATTTTATCTAGTAAATTAGGTAGGAAATCTTTTTTTTTCCTATCTATGCATTCATCAAAAACTCCTTGTGAGAGGACTATTAATTTGAGCTAAGATGACACATTGCCCTATTGGGTTTTGGGGAAGATGGGGGAGATATATCATTTGGGGCAAGCAACAATGGGAAGGGGGAGGGGCGGGAGGGGGTATAGCACTTGCTAGGGATAGATAAATCAACTGGCTTTTACTACTTCCACAGCTCACTCCCATCTAATATGACCTTACCTCTATATGCACCAACTTAGCTTATTATAAACTACTTGAAAATATATATAAGTCATGATAAGCTCGATGTCTATTTTTTACGAAAGAAATTGTGGCTACTCTCTACCCATGCATGATGGGTGCATGAAAGAGATCCTTATTTATAGGGTCATCCAATTCAAAGCAATTTGTCTCCTCTCTATCTATGTGAGAGAGAGAGAGAGAGAGAGAGAGAGAGAGAGAGAGAGAGAGAGAGAGAGAGAGAGAGAGAGAGAGAGAGAGAGAGAGAGAGAGAGAGAGAGAGAGAGAGAGAGAGAGAGAGAGAGAGAGAGAGAGAGAGAAAGAAAGAAAGAAAGAAAGAAAGTTATATTAACGCCTTCTAAAGACCAAAATTGGCCTATGAGACAAACTGTGATACAACTGATGAGGTCCAGCTATCCAAAATAAAAGTGCTGAATGAAAAGCTAGAAACTTGAAACTATAAATACGATGCTGTGAGTGTGATAAGTGTCGTGTATGTGTATGTGTGTATGTAGCTCTGGTACTCCAGATAATGGCTATAAGAGGGGAACAAATGTCGGCTGTGATAGGGGAACAACAGTCTGCTGTGATAAAGTGGTGTGATGTGTATATGTAACAGATGCAGGGAGATATACTATCTTGGGATGTAGTAGCAGTCGTCGAAGTCGCTAATAGCAGGTGATCCCTCCTGGATGCAGGATGTGGTACATCGGCGGTGGAGAAAGAGCAAACTGGAGATCTGAGATCCAATGTGTCGAGTGTCGTCGGATCTCAGTCTGCTGTCGATGTAGATCAAGAATCCTCCAGATCTCCTGTCAGTGTGGCTGGAAAGAGAGAGAGAGAGAGAGAGAGAGAGAGAGAGAGAGAGAGAGAGAGAGAGAGAGAGAGAGAGAGAGTGTGTGTGTGTGTGTGTGTGTGTGTGTGTGTGTGTGTGTGTGTGTTAAATAAAGAAAACGATGAAATGTTGACAAGAGTCCAAAGTTTTTAGACACAAAAGGATTGTGCCGTAAGGGACACAAGGCACAAGATTAGAATTCATATCCCACCAAAAATGCAACCCACACTCAAACCACTACATCACGACCCTATTGCAAGGTCACTTATCATAGTTTTTTCTTACAAGCAATGTTAGTAAAAAGGAACGATACATATCTACACTACTTTTTTTCAAATTTACTAAACCTAACAAAAGAGAAACCCATGCATACATGGCATGCAAAGGATATCTCTCTCTCTCTCTCTCTCTCTCTCTCTCTCTCTCTCTCTCTCTCTCTCTCTCTCCTTGCATATTTTATTCTCTCTCTTTTTTCTTTGTTTTTCTTTGATTTATGGTATGAGTTTTTGACTTTGTATTTATTAAAGTGGAGCAACCTATATGCACAATTTGCAATTACAAGCATTAATCAAATGTATGTAGTGTTTATGCAAAATGTAAGTGAGAATCACACCCAATGAGTAAAAGTTGATATGTCTCTTTTCATTTTGGGGTGGTATAAATATGGTCATTGCCCTTAAAACTACTTAGTAATCAATTAAAAAGTTGCTCAAATGAGTTCTATAGGGTTAAAAAGTAAATCAAGAGAGAGGTGGAGAGAGAGAAAAACTGGAGGGGATAATCACTATCGTAACCCTTATGGCCCACACTGGCATAGAGTAAGTTTTAAGTTCTTGGGTATAGCTAATGGAAAATTTAAAGAGAGAGAGAGACTATAAGGATACTCACTGTTTTTCAATTTTTTATGCACTTCTTTATGCACAATGACTCTCTCCAAAAACAATATACATGTAAAAATATTTCTATATATTATTTAAAAATTTTGTTTGGTGGTCCCAAATCAAGGATCCCTACCTATTAAAGGTCAATCTTTTGGTCCAAAGCTAAAAGAATGCTCACACATTTCAAGTTTTTTGCACTTCTTAATGTTGTATAACTCTCATAAAATAAAATAAATAAAGAGAAAGTGCGCTCTCTCTCTCTCTCTCTCTCTCTCTCTCTCTCTCTCTCTCTCTCTCTCTCTCTCTCTCTCTCTCTCACACACACACATATATATATATACACATAGCATGTTTGAAAGCTTTTTTTAATGTATTTTCAGCTAGAGAATTCTAAAGGGCATCCATGTATTTAGTGACTTTTATGAGGATTACAATTATACCAATGCCTTCAAGTTACCATGCAGCTTCTATAATGGAAGACATGGCTAGGTCTAAGTCTCTATATATTATTGATTTCCTTTAAATGCATCTATACAACATTTAAGTGTAGAGCGAAAGAGAATAACACACAAAAAGAACAAAAACTATCTTCACTCCAAATGTACTTTGTACTTGCAAGAAAAATGCAAAACTTCGTAGACACCCAAAAATTTAAAAATTAAAAAGCCTACCTGCAAATTGCATACATCCATAATACGTTGCTCGCTCTGCCGCCTGTCACCACCGTCATTATATACCCTACAACACCAGCAGATTGCTACTATATGATGGCATTGTGGCATAACTAAAATTTCCCTATACTCATCATTCGGTCTATGGATCCATAAGGAAATGATGCAAAACAAGCCAACACGCCATAAGAAGTGCACGATTCTGTATCTGTCAAAGGAGATATCGGAGCTAACACAAGTGCGATGCAAAAAAATATGAGAAAGGCATGTGTGAAACTGCGGAAAAATAAATCCACGTGGGGAATGGGACACAAAAGAAAACAGTGGACCTTGGTTATATATATGTGCACTGGCACATGCAGAGTGATGTCGGCACTGATAGGCGAGGTGACACGTATCATACGTTTGTGCATAGACCTGGACTCCTCGGAAGATTGTTTGCCATGCCACATTCATGCTGAAAATCTTAAGCACTTCTTGAGAATTCGATCACATGGACACATGTCATTCTTCCTAGTCGGTATCAGATTCACAAGTACCCTCATGTCTATAATATCATACATGATCATGCACCCCTTAAAGTCACATAAACATTTTTGCAAATGTATTTTCCAATCTCGGCTCACATTCGAATGAATGTTCATGATCAAGCTATAGATAGTGTACAATCTTTTGTGGCCTTCTAAGCAATTACTTGAACTACAAGTTCTAAGCAATTAGGGCCTAGTTAAAAATCTTTGCATTGCTTCATCTAATATCAATGTGTAATCAATGCAATGTCTATTTCTTTGCATTGCTTCGTGAAGAAGACTCTCTACTTCTTTCCATATGGGGGGCTTGCTCAAGTAGGAGACTCTAGTTCTTTGCATTGGTCTTGTCTTGTCTCGTGACCTAGTGCACTTCATGAGAAATCCTCACCTAGACTCATAGGTGCACATGAGGCCTATTCATTAAAGTCTAGTGGCCTGAATCTACATTGTAGGGTATGCATGGTATGCAATCCTCACTTGACCCACAACACAAAAGAGGCTTGTTTGAAAATGTTTGATCACCTAAATCCATGTCATAGGATCCGAGCAATCTCTAATTCTTATTATACATTTTCTATGCATTGAGGCTAGGATATACTCTCTAGTTATTTGAATTGGGGCTTGCTCCTATAGAAGACTATCTAGTTCTTCGCTTTGGTGCACTCTTTTCTTCACCGCAATCGATGGTAGATGAGTGCACTCGTCTCTACATTGCAATCCCTCGTTTTGGTGCACTTCTTATACCTTGTCTTATGACTTGGTGCGCGTCATGAGCAATCCTCCCCTAGACTCATAGGCACCCAAGAGGCCTATCTATCAAATTTTGATGGCCCATATCCATATCATAGGATGCACGTGGTATACAATCCTTATTTGGATCCACGAGTGCACAACAGGCCTATTTGAAAACCTTCGATCATTCAAATGCATTATGTAGGGTCTAAGCAATCTCCTGCTTCTTAATTTGCAATGCTCTGCATTCTTACATCTAAGTCTCTTGGTAGGCCCTTTAAGTCTATATATGTGTAGAATTTTTGCAAATTGATAGAAGAAGCCCTTTAAGATATTAATTGGGATTTTATCGAGCTTTTACCTTAACAAAATGTGCTATGCAAGGAAAAACTCCTTATGAAAGAATGTGAAAAAATATTATACTGTATTGACCTTCCTTGCCCAAGATTTTACCATTGCTAAATAATATTATAACTACTAAATAAAATGTCCTTTGCCCAAGCTTTTACCATTGCTTACCTAAGCAACACCTATACCAAGATGTACCCACAAGTTGCACATGCATGACTACTTTGAAGGCTCAACTCCAGCAAGCCCTAACAGTACAAGAGGCCTCGATGCACAAAGCAAAAAATGCCATGTACTACTCTAACTACACAACAAAATTTGAGCTGGCAGCCCAGCAGTAGCTTATAGCAAAAAGGAACGTCCAAACTAGCAAGGCAGGAAAGTTGCTAGTTCCACGGGTGGTTGTAGCCTCAAAATTACTACTAAACTTCCACGGGTGGTTGTGTCCCACGCAGGAAAGTTGCTTTACAAGGTTACTCTATTGCTACACTGTACGCTTCGCACCACAGAAATGTCATAATAATTCCAAGCAAGTATTATTTTGAACCAATGAGCCGTGGCCCAATTGGTAGACATGAGTGCATGAGTTTCCTTCAATCAGAGGGTCAAATCCTCCTCCCAGCTGCTACGCGCAGCTCGGCACCCATCGGTGAGAATCTGACAAAATAATAAAAATAGCCAATTGGGCACGCGTTTTTTTTAAAACCTCTTATTTTGTGCTATGTATTACAAGCCAAAATATATGTTGTTAGGCATCCCTAACAATTGGATATCGTGTTGCACATTGATCATTGTTATACTAACAGCTATTGATTCACCATTCCCATTAAGAAGTCAGTCTTGCAAAAGTATGATGACATAATTGAAGGTATTTACAGCTAACATGCCTTGAAATATAAATACCAAAACTGAGAAAATAATCATGGATATTATGCAAACCTAACATGGTAAAAATGATGAAAGGACAGGAAAGTAAAATACCGGGCACAGTGGTGTTATTTGAAATTGCTAAACATAATCAAATCCAAGTATAAAATACTACTTCATTTGAAATTGCACCAACTAACATAATAAATGGGTTGGAACCATCCCTTTTCACCCGCATCTTACATCAGCACACTAACAGCCGCCACCCCGGAAGCATCCACAAAAACATGGGATGGTTTAGTCCAATCAGGTAGACTTGCAGTGTCCAACTAAAAAATCAGTTGAATTGTAGTCTCCAATTACTACATAAAAACATCAAATTCACAAATCAAGCAAAATGCAGGTTTCCAACTGCTCGTTCGCTCCAAGTTATGTCAAGTTATTCTGATTAGACATTAAGAACTTCCAAACAATAGAACATTCACAATTTGACCAAGAAGCACATAGACAGGATCAGATCCTACCGAGAAAGAATTATATCCTTCAATGGAATGGTTACAAGCCATTAACGATCTAACCAACAAGCACTTAGACAGGATTGGATCACACTGAGAAAGATTTATATTAACGAGGTTACATACCCAAAGAAAACTCTTCCCCCAACACACAGAAATACTCTTGTCATTTTCCTCCACTTGCTTCAGAAGAGGAAGGTATTGTTCATATTCTGCAGTTCAAAACCCTTCCTTGTCATGAGGAACAAAACCAAACTCTTTTAGAAAACTCCTACCAAAACACACAGAAAAACTGTGCGCTTTCCTTTCACTGGCTTCTGAAAAGGATCACTATGCAGAGCAAATATAATGGCATTGGTCACATTCTGCGATTCAGAACCCTCCTTTTATACTCAGCCAATGCCCAAATTGGGAAGATATTCCTATATGCCGAGTATGAAATCATACAATTCTTATTGAAAACTCCAGTAATTTCCTGCAAAAAGAAGTCCAAATAAGCTCAGGATGGGCCATGCATGTAAACACACTCCAAGCTTCTCACATCCATGTAAAGTATCAACAATTTTTCATGAGTTCAATCCTTACTTCTTGTGGGTAGTCCCCATTTTCAAGTTGTGAATTTAACAACACCAGAGCTGCTCTATGAAGAGGTGCGGGATCCCGCTCTGCCTGTACAATATCATGCCAAACTTCAGTATCTATCATGTGCATTGTCTAACATCCAGCCTTAGGAACTCCTACAACATGAATTGTCGTGTAACAATCAGGTGCCTTTCCATTTTCTGACACACATTGCCAATGTTCAAATGTTAACATAGAGAGAGGCATTGATAGAAAGGATGAAGAAGGATTATACTTCACGAACATTGATGGAAAGCACACAATGGTTTGTTACAGATTTGATATAGTCAACATTGAATTTTAAAAACTGGCCAAGTTTTCTTAAAGAAGGTGATCTTTCAGAGCCCAATCTAAAATGTTAAAAGACGTGCGTAATTTCATCTATCAAATGAAATGAACCTTTAAAATGACAGACAGACTTGACTCCTAGGTTAACCTTAAATTATATATGTTTGCTTTATATATGTCTTCAGTACCACACACCCTACGCTACTTACTTGTCCTGAGCGTATAAGAGCAAGCATAGCCCACGATGTGTGCACAACATGAGCTCGATTGTTTTCCAGATTTGTGTACACCTAGTTTGCAGAAACCACAATCAATCGTAGATAGCAGTATTGGACACATTATCCATAAAGCTTTAAGACTACATTTTCTAAACTATTATAAGAGCTGCTGCAAAATGGATAGACAGTACAAGGTAATGGCATTTTGAAGTGGGAAAGATGCCAAAGTTTAAGACTATGCATAATACCTTATTTTGACATGAAAGGTAGCTTTCCCCCCATCCACCAGATGGGAGCTGCTTGGACAATAAGAAATCACAAGCTTTTCTAATGGCCTGTGAAGTTTTATACAACTGTCCTGCTGCAACCAACCCCAAGATTCCAAACCATGCAGCATATGTAAAACACACTCCCCATGAGCCATACCTGCAACCAGTTCTTTGACTCAACAATTTGATGAGAAAAACAAACACATGCACACACCCACCCACCCACCCATGCATGTACAATGCTCATAAAAATGGGTTTACCATGAACCATCTGCGCTTTGGATGCTTTCAATGTAGTGACTACCACGTTGAATACAATCAGTGATTTCTTCAGTGCGATGGGTTGGGTAAAGCTTCTTAAAGGCTGCCAACCCTTGAATAACTGCCGAGGTGCACTCAACATACCTGCATGAAATGACAAAATCAGAAGTTTCAAAAAACAAAGGGAACAGACCAAGTTGACAACTAAAAGCTGAAACTTACTGGTAGTCAATAACAATGTCGCCAAAAGTTTCAGCTGGATTAATAAGCTGTTCAAGCAAACAGTTATTTATCAGTTTAACATTCCTAAAGAGTAAGCAGCATAAGGCATGACAATGAACTCAATTCTATCAAGGTAAACAAGTAAATTAACAGTTACCTCTCCCATAGGCACATGCATTAATAAAGAGCGAAAAGGTTCAAAAACACTTTCCCATAGGCACAAGTACTTTAATAAAATGTTTTCTCTCCCATAGGCACATGCATAAACAAAGAGTGAAAAAGTTCATATACCCTTTCCCAAAGGCACAAGTACTTAAACAAAATGTTACCTCTTCCATAGGCACATGTATTAAGAAACAGTGAAAAAGTTAGATTGACCCTGCCCACCCATCTGATTCCAAATGTCTGATTCAATATACAATATTGCAGCTTATACCCAACCTCAGAGTAATTTATACAACATGACGTCATCCTAACATCCTCTGAAGACTGCCAATAAACTTTCACATAACCTAAAGACTTTAACAGAACGACAAAGAAAATTCATTTTCATCATTCAACAAGGTTAAATGAAATGCAAGAAGATTAAAAGTTAAAGCAGAGCAAGGACTGACTAACCTCCAACCAAGGATAAGAGCGAGTCAACTCATATGTTGCAACTCCACCACTGGGATTCTGCAATAATTGTTTAATAGAACATCAGGATATACATTTGACTAGGCATTATTTTAATGTACATTTGATTAGGCTTTTTTTCAATTGACTAAGGACCAACTGATGCAAATGAAATGCCAAAATGTTAACAGATATGCAAAGACAGCCCAGATACATTTGACTAGGCATTATTTTAATATACATTTGATTAGGCTTTTTTTCAATTGACTAAGGACCAACTGAAGCAAATGAAATGCCAAAATGTTAACAGATATGCAAAGACAGCCCGATAGCTGGATATCCGGGGTATTGCCGAAACCCTAAATTCAATCAGAAGAAGCTACTACTGGGCTGGAATGAAAGCAGACGTCCTTAGATATGTGATGCAATGTTTAAGCTGTCAGAGAATCAAGGCCGAGCGGATCAAGGTTCCTAGAGAACTACACCCTCTTGATATTCCTAGATGAAATGGGAATACATCAGCATGGATCTTATAGTTGGCTTACCCATTGTTTAAAGAGGCTATGATTCCACCCTAGTAATAGTGGGCATAATTACCAAAGTAACTCATGCTATTCCAGTAACAACAACCCATAAAGCCTCCGATATTGTGATTTTTGCACTTAAGTCCTTTGGTCTTTGCTATGGAGAGCAACTATCCTAGTTGCTACAGTTAAATAGAACGCTTCAGAGAGGCAGACAGACAGGTTACTAAGAATACCACAAACACTTTCCCCTCTCGTGTTACTCCATGGAGTAGTGTTCACCCTTTTGAGCTTTATCATTTTGTGAATGCCTCAGCTATTAAGTACTCCACATAAGCCTTGAAGCAAGAGTGCACAATGGAAAAGACTGAACACAAAGAGAGAACGGAAGAGAGAGACAAGAAAGAATGCAGAGAATGAAGAAACAGGACTGAACTTATCTGCAAATGAATGCTGAACACAAGGCTGCCTGATCAGCCCCTGCATACAGCTGGTTTGTGTCAGTGGCTAGAACAGGCAGATGGAAGATGAACAGTAGGCTAGAAACAGAGGGAGTGCTGGCAACTGAAGAGAATGTGTGCTGGCTGGTTAGGGTGGCAACTATAAATAGCAGGAGATGACAAAACTGGG
Source organism: Lygodium microphyllum (assembly GCF_053477565.2). Classification (NCBI taxonomy): domain Eukaryota; kingdom Viridiplantae; phylum Streptophyta; class Polypodiopsida; order Schizaeales; family Lygodiaceae; genus Lygodium; species Lygodium microphyllum. The sequence continues at coordinate 49,825,168 of NC_141141.1, read as the reverse complement.
CAACCTGCCTGAATTAAATGCCACCCAGTCTGCCATGTGTCAAACTGCAATGTACTCGAACCTGGAGATGTAAACACATCTATAAACTAACTAACAAAGCTGAAAATGGAAATGCAAATGCATTGAAGCTATCAAAGCTCCTTTGTCTCCGTCAAACTTTGATGGAGCTCACAACCAAGAGATGACCAGCACATTGCAAGAATATGACTCATACAAACCAAACGATTATACAAAACCTACCACCCCAACTGAGAGATTACAAGTCTCAAAAATTGATTGCCACAACTAAGATACACCTCCCTTTGACCTTGTCTCAGACATACCAAGGCCGAAGAAGATGGAGAAACATTTTAAAGACGGGTAATAGGTTTAATGGAGTGATGTTCTGATTCGCCTATTAGACCCACTTACGATGATAAAAGTAGACAACACCATTGTAAAGAGTACCTATACTCTGATACCACGTGAGGAAATGAACTCTTAAGAATCTAAACTCCTAGCACCGTGAGAGAGAACCCAAGGGCTATCAAAGCACACAAAGTGTACAAATCAACACCACTAACCATTTTTTAAAAACTCATAAGATGAAATGAAATGAGAGTGAACTAAATGAATGAACGAATGATACAATGGTCAATCAACTGCAATGAGTTGAGGCAAATGCTCAATGCAAAGGAGGAAGATAAACCCTTAAAGGCCATTGTCTCTTGAGGATAGGACTCAAAGTGGGACCAAGGAAGTTGTTGATAATGCCACAAACTGCATGAGAGTGTGTAGTACTTGAGCAATCCTGGAAGGAGTAAACAGCCACCACTTGGATGCCAAAATGCTTCTATCTCCACATTTTTAGGGTTCCAACTAGTGCACAGCAGGAAAGAGCCACAAAAAAAAAGGAAAAAACAATCTGGATGTGGATGATGATGTGACAGCTGGCAAAATCTGTGCTTGACAGTGGCAGGAGTGGGAGCATGGCCTTTAAGGAGCAAAATGCAGTTGTCAGAGAGAAACAGGTGATGTCACCAGCTGCTGTCCTGCTTTTTGACAGCAAAAGCAGCAGCATTTCAGTCTAGAAAGCCAAAACACAGCAGTCTGAGGTGTCATACAGCAACCAGAAGTATCATGAATGATGACCGTAGCTACATCCAGTGTCCCCTTTGGCTCCAGCCATTCCACAAGATCACACACCATCATTGGGATCTATGCCACTCCACCTTGGGTTCTTTCTTCTAGTCCCCCCAAACTGACCAGAGAACCCTTGTATTGACTGCAGTTTTTCCCTCCAGCCGTGCTGCTCAACTTTGTGGTGTCTTAGATTTCTTTCAGAGATAATAGTCTCTCTTTTTACTGCCAAAAAAAAGACGAGCACCTCTGCTTGGAGGTTTTAACAATATTTCCATGTGAACACCAAAATGAGATTTAAGCGAAACTTCATTGTCTGGATTTTCATTTGCGGTTTAGACTTCTCCCTTCTGCTCAAGGGCCTCAAAACATTCTTTGAAAGCACAGGCATGTATTTTCAAGTGTTGCAACCCTTTTCAAAAAATGTTAATATTGAAGTCAAGATTTTCCTTTCGTATGACATCTTCAACTGGTTACCATCTGAATAAATGAGACTCATAATGACACATTCAAATTGATCTGGTGACAGATTTGTCATCCAGTTTATTAATTTCAAGCTGCTTATCTTTTTTAAGTGTGAGTATCAAACAGCCTAAATTGAACATGTTGACAGTATGATTTAAGGCTAACCTGGTAAGAGAGCATAGTATTAACAGCATCGTAAATTCGTTCTGCAGGTATTGGTTCACCAACAATTTCAGAGGGTAGAATAGACAAGGCCAATGCAGCCTGCAAATTATTAATGAAAGGTGATTATAATAACAAAGTTTCACATTATGAAACAGAATTGATATTTCTTGAGTATTACCTACCTTCAGACCTTCTGAAGTGCAATCAGAAATGGGCCACCCATGATCTCGTGTAGAGAAGGGCCATGCACCTTTAGAAATATGCCTGTACCAGTAACTTAAATCCCCAGGACAGTCATCTAAAACCTTCACAAAGTAAATTTTAATCAAGTCACAAAAAGCGTGTGAAATTGCATCTAAACATTGCATGCAAGAGCAGTCCATGTTAATCACCTGACTTTTAATGACACAAACATCAAGAAGCTCAGTAGAGATTAGTGCTTGAACAGCAAATGCCGTATCCCACAGTTGGCTGCCATTATATCCCTGATTAATTTCACCATTAAAAAGGATCCATAACTAAACCATACAAGGAAATCGGTTGTTTTATTTAATTATCTTTTAGCATATATACCTGCATTTTCATGCCATCTTCAGCAACCCATAAGTAGTCCATCAGCCGAGGTAAATGAAGCTTGAAAGCTTCTGAATTTGGGTCCTCCACCCAACAGCAAAGCATGTTCAACACCTATCAAATCAGGAAACACAAGGAAGCATAAATGAAGATGTTTTTCTCCCACCATAGCCTCCCTGCCTAAGCTGCCCTTTTGTTATCAGACATAGAACAAGATAAAGGATTTCTTACCACCCCCAAAAACAGTGATCTATAAGATTATTTGCGGCAAAGACACAAGAAACAACTGGTTTCCTGTCTGTAAATGTGTCAAGTCAAAATGTTCAAACCTTTCAAGCAATGTCATATCAAAACATCAATCCAGAAGATCAGAGACCTTACAATAACTAACTCAGTAACTCATCTAATGCTTTATTAAGCAACCTTCTGACAACTTCTGTCCACTATCTATTGAGGATACAAGCATGTGTATTTCTAACAAAGCATGAGAAATAGTAGAGTTATTTGAAGATGAGGGGTCAAAAAGTGCACAAAGAGTATGAACTCCTCAAATAACAAATGATTGTCCAAAAAATGCAATGAAACTGAAGAATACATACAGTGGCCTCTCCAACAAGCAAGGCAAGAGGCAGACAAGATACACATTAATTAACATTAATTCACACAACCTTAGCGACTAATGGACCTACCCATGTCCAATGCAACTCAAGCAATGTCCTAGAGTTCCAAAGATAAATCACATATCTGTGATAGTTTAGCTCCCATTTCATGATCTAGCCAAAAACAGGAGATTTTTGTTGCATCTTCAGCTGAGGTGAGTATGACATGTATGACAATGCCGTTGAAATCATCTACTTGAGGAGGTTCATAGCGGAGCTGCAATTTCCTTGCAAGGCTCCTATCGTGCTCTACTGCAACAACCAAAGTGCTATTGGACTTGTTGGCAATCCAATCTCCTCCAACAAGACAAAGCGTGTGGACACCCATTACCATTTTACCTAAGAGCAAGTAGAACAAGGCACCATCTGCCTTTCTTTTTGTGCCATCATTTGATAACCATGCTGTCCTGCTTACAAAGTCAATAGCCCTGCAACATCTTTGCCAAAGGATTGGTCTTGGTCCACCCTTTGAAGATAAGATATGTTTTGTGGAGAAACAGAGTGTGTACGAACAAGACTAACACACAGTGAACTCAAATAAGAATGCAAAGAGAAAGAGAAACTCATGAATGAATGAATGAATGCAAATAGATGAACAATGAAAGAAAGAAATACAAATGCAGGAACTCAAGGAGCAAAACAGCCAATGTCTCTCATGGGAGCAGGCTCAAGGAGAACGCCAAAAAGAGTATGCCAATCTACCAATGCAGTGGGGAGTCTGCTGAGCAACCAAAATCAAGGATAGCATTTAATTAATTAATTAACATCAATTAATGTCTAATTTTTGCTCCTTAATTAAACCCTCAAATGTTTTTGTTATGTTAATAAGGCTTTTATTTGCAAAATAGAAAAAATGCCCAAAAATCCTCTTTAAAAGCACATATTGTAGGCATCCCACTCCATCATCTCATACTCTCACTTCAGATCATTCCAATCACTCTAAGACCACTCTTATTTCTGGTAGCTCACTCAATCACTTTCCCTCATCCCCAAGTGCTTCCCTTCTCCATCTACTGGTCTCCCTTGCATTGCGGAGTGGCAGATTGTCACTGGACCTGCTGCCTAACTGCCATCCTCTCAGCCCAGGCTGTTGCCCACTCAGCCCACGCTATTGCCCATGCAGAAGGAGCTCTGCCCTCACAGCCATTGCTGTCACCTACACAAACTGGCTGACGCCCACTGAAGGTGCTGTGCTTTTTAGCACCTGTCCATCTGCAGCCTGTTGTCTACCTTTTACAGAGACATGCAGTCTACCATGATCAGGAGCTGCATTTTGATCTTCTGTCCACTGGGGAACTGTTGCTATCTGCTGCAGCCATTCTCCCTTGATTTTGAGCAGCAGTTTACCTTCTCAGAATCTGGACCAACCAGCTGACATCTTTGTTTTTCTACTGCTGCTCCTGAGGCTCATTCTTTCTCATCACACAGCTTTGCAGGACTGCTTTCGCTCCCTTTCCTGCTGTCCATGCTCATCTAGTGTCTTCTCCAACATTCCCCTGCTGTGAGGACTGCAACGGTAAGGCAATCATCTTGGGTCACTCTGTCAAAGGCAAACTCCATGACTCACACCTCAACCCGGTCCTAGAGACACGGAGGGTAGGGACCCCCACTGTATCATCATTGTATGCGGTTCCTCATCTCATTCATTCTAATTCTTTGTGTTTCTAGGTTCATTCAATGTTAGTGGTTGTCATACATTTTGTTGTTTCCATTGCAAACCGTACCATTCCTTGCATGGTATCAAAGTAGAGGTGACCCGAGAGCTAAAGATTCTCAATATATGTGAAAAACACATGTTGCAAGGAGCAAAGGCAAATCTGCCCCAGTGAGGAGTGAAAAAGAAAAAGAAAAGACAGTACAATGTACACATGTACAACAGGATGGGGAAAAACAGCATCTCATCCAATGCCCATCAATCTCCTCGGGAAGGCAAAGCGCTCAATAGTGAGGCTTTTCGTGCGCACATTGGCAAGATTTTTATCAGTGGAGATCTTGACAAGGTCAACAGGCTTGTCCTCCACGACCCCACGTATGAAGTGATACCTCACCTCAATGTGTTTGGTCTTTGCATAGAAGACCGGATTCTTAGCTAGCTGAATAGTACTCATAGAATCCAAATGCAGCATAGGTATAGAATCAATCCCAAGGTCATGAACCAAACGGCCCAATCATATAGCCTCCTTGCAAGCCTCAGTGTGGCTGTAACATCCTCGGCCTCAGTGGTAGAGAGAGTCGTACATTTCTGAACCCTGGACATCCAAGAGACAGCACCTCCAGCATAGGTGAATACATAGCCAGAAGTGGACTTCCTACTATCTGCATGTCCTACATAATCGGAGTCTGTGTACCCCACAACTCCAATATCCTGGTTGCCATAGCACATACACATATCTGTTGTGCCTTTCAGGTATCTCATGATACCCTTCACGGCATCCCAATGTTTCTTGCCAAGTGTAGCCATATAGCATGCCACAACACCAACTGCAAAGGCAATATCTGGACGAGTGGCTATTATGGCATATATCAAACTTCCCACGGCTGATGCATAAGGGATCTGGGCCATCTCGAACCTCTACTCATTTGTCTGCAGACAATCGGCCTGTGAGACCTTCATATAAGAAAGTAATGGACAACCAAAAAGCTTCAGTCTTGCATGCGGAAACACTCTAAGGACTTTATGGATGTACTCCCTCTATGAGAGGTAGAGTAGTCCCTGATGCCTACCGCGCTTAATATGCATACCAAGAATGTGAGAGGCCTGTCCCAAAACCTTCATCTCAAAGCTCTTCTTCAACTGAGATTTAAGAGCATCCAGCTCATCATGAGGTCTCCCTGCTATCAGTACATCATCCACATAAAGTACCAAAATAAACAATGAGCCATCACGTGCTATCTTCGTGTAAAGACATGGATCCATAGCACTCCTGCTATAGCCCTGTGACTGCATAAAGGCATCAAACTTATGATACCACTCCCTAGGTGCCTACTTCAAGCCATAAAGACTTTTCTTCAACTTGCACACTAGGTGCTTCCTGCCAGGTTCTGCAAAGCCCTTGGATTGCTCCATGTTAATCTCATCATGCAAATCCCCATGCAAGAATGCAGTCTTGACATCCATCTAATATATGTCCAAGTTAAGTTGCACAACTAAGGATAAAACCAAGCGTAGAGTGGTCATCTTGACCACAAGAGAAAAAACTTGATCAAAGTCAACTCCATGCTCCTGCTTAAAACCCTTAGAAGCAAGTCTTGCCTTATAAGCCGGCTTGGGATGCCCAGGGATACTTTTCAGCTTATAAACCCATTTGCATGGCAAAGCCTTCTTGCCGTTAGGCAATTCAACTTAGTCCCAAGTCATATTCTTATGCAGGGAGTCCATCTCACACTGCATAGCCCTCTCCCAAGAGTGACTGTCACCCCTGCGCATAGCCTCATCATAGATGAGAGACTCTCATGCATTTGTAACCAAGACATAATGCATCGAGGGCTCAAATCTATCAGGTGGATGTCTAGCTCTAGTAGATCATCTCACTGCAAGCTCTGTTGCATGTCTAGCATCTTATCCAAAACCCTCGCCATGTCTACCAACTGCTGATGCAGGCTGTCCAACTGGCTATGCAGGAGCACGTGGCTCCTCCTGGAATATAACCCTACGTATCTCTACCACCTTCTCCGGCTACCTATACATCTTGTCTTCATGAAAAACTATATCATGGCTACGAATGACTTTCCGCGCTTGCAGATCCCAGAGGCGGTAACCCATCTCACCAACATATCCATAGCCAAGAAAAATGCATTTGACAATCTTAGGATCCAACTTAGTCCGCTTGTCCCTGGGCATATGGAAGAATGCCTCACATCCAAAGACACGTAGATGCGCATAAGACGGAGATTTCCCAGTCCATACCTCCTCTGCAACCTGGAAATCAAAACCGCTAGAAGATGATCTATTGATGACACGCACAATTGTACTAACTGTCTCAGCCCAAAAGCTCTGTGGTAGGCCTGCATGGCTAAGCATACTACGTATACGCTCCTGGATGGTTCTATTCATCTGCTCAGCCAAACCGTTCTGGGGTGGGGTATAGGAGGTGATCAACCGACGCTTAATACCCCTCTCATCACATAGCTACTCAAAGGCCCGTGACACATATTCTCCCCCATTGTCAGTCCTAAGGTATTTCAACCTATGCCCAATCTGGTTCTCAACCAATGCAATTCATCTCTCAAACATAACTAAGACATCTGACTTAAGCTTAATGGGATAAGCCCAAACTTTATACGAAAAATCGTCAATGAACGTCACAAAATACTTTGCACCACCCATAGACTGATAGGGCATAGGCCCACAAGCATCTGAATATACCAATGCTAGGGGCTTACTCATGCGTGTCCTACCAGACTTCTTATGCATATTCCTAGTTTGTCTACCATAAAGATAATACTCACATAAATCAAAACATGCATAGTCAAGGGGCGGTAAGTACTGTAAACCAAAAAGTATTTTCATTCCCTTCAAGGACATATAGCCCAAACGGGCATGCCAAAGAGATACATGTGGAATAGAACTAACTGACAGAACATGGTCAACAGAGGACCCATCAACTCTAAGAGGATAGAGACTGCTAGCCTTAGTACCTCTAGCAAGTACAAGTCTACCACGGGTGATCTTCCGAGCAAAATTCCCAAATGAAACATAAAATCCAGCATCATCAAATTGCCCTGCACACATAAGACTACATGTAAGCGCAGGTACATGACATACATCATGTAACAGAAAAGTACTGTCAGTAGAGAACTGTAGCCGTACATCCCCAATGTCAACAATAGCAAGTGACTTGTCATCACCCAAGCGAACTGAACCAGAGACAGTGCGGTAGGAATGAAACCACTCACGGCATGGTGTAACATAAAATGAAGCACCGGAATCCAAAAGCCAACATTGCGTATACATAGAGTGAACCTCGGTCAACAGCGTAGCATCATAAGAACTAGCTCCAAGTATGTACTTCCCATCAAAGTAATTAGTATGCATGACATTTATCTCCTTAATTTTCACACTGGATTTCGCAGGCAAAATGCTGCGATCAGAGGACTTTTCCTGTACCTTGTTTTTCCCCTTCTCTTTGCGCTTCTCACTGCACAACTCATGACATTGTGGACGTATGTGACCCTTCTTGCCGCAATGATAGCATGTCACATTAGCATTTCTTCCACAAGACTTGTTGCGCGACTTACCACACGACTTAGACCTAAACTTCTGCGAGTCTCTGCCACGTCCATACCCATGGTCATTCTTTCCATTACCATTTTTGCCTCTAACAATCAAAAGCATGCGGCACACAAGAGGTATCCAAGTTCTTACGGTTGCTCTCTTCTTGCAAAAGAGCACTCTCTACATCAAACAAGTTCAAAATAGTAGCAGGAACACATAAGGTAGTGCGGAATACATCCCATGATTCACTCAAGAGTTCCAAGCAAAAACAATGAAGTAACCTCATTATTAAAGGTAATGCCCTGCGAAGTCAAGTTCTTGAGAATAACATGGAACTGGCTCAAATGAGCAAACATTGTCATATTCTCCTTCATGCGCAGTCCATAAGCTACTTCAACCAATACATCTGACTTGCCCGAATTTTCTTGTCATAGAGGTTCTTGATCTTATCCCAAGTCTGCCAAGCACTCTGTGCTTCCTCAACCACATTGTAATGCACATGTTCAGTGAGAGACAAGATGAGAGTGGACTTGCATAACTCATCAACCTCATCCCATTCGTCATCAGTCGTAGTTTCAGGCTACTCGCCATGCATTCTTAGTGGCTTGATCTGAGATTTCTACACCCATACCTGCCAAACTTGGCTCTTCTAGTAGGCATAATTCGTACCATCAAGCTTAGTGATGTTGAAGATAGCACTATCAGTAGAAGAATATGCCATATTGCAGTCCAAAATGGTACAGACAGTTCAAAATTGTTTGCTGTTTTCTGCTGTAAACAGCCAAAATACCACCAAAACCAAGGCAAAATGACCACAAACTGATAGCTAATTATGCTGCCCACTAAGTACCATCAAAAGTACATAAAATCAGGATGATTCAGCATGAAAATTCCACGTCAATCCATGCATAACTACTTGCTGTAACAAATTACAGCCAAGTACAATGAGAGCAAACTGTAGACAAAATGAATACACCATGTCAACCACTGACTGTCAAAACATAACCGGCATCAAGTGGACATAAATCAGCAAGTGACAGTCATCCGGACATTGAGCAAACACCCAAGCATGTTAAATGAATCCGTCAGTAAGCCGACACACCCCCTGTGTAATAGGGCAAAGTGTACACAACACTAGCAAGACCTAAAGGCTAACACAAAGAGATGTATGCTCAGGGAGTGCAAAGCCCAAAGCAGCCCAAGTACATCTGTGAGGACCGCGGCATATCAACCATGCAACATCCAAGTGAAAATCCCAGTCTCAAGTATCCGAATGCTCAAGTAGCATAAATTGCCTGCTCATTGTCTATCAAGCATATCAAGACGCTCCCACTGGCACAAAAGCCGTAAATATCAAGCAAAGAAGCTCAACAAGGGCAAGTAATAGCACCAGTGCCAGAAGATCCAAGATCAAGCATCAATAAGACCTCATGAGCATATAGGCAGTGTAGCATTCGTACATAGCATCCATAGACATCAAGTACATCCAAACTGTAACTCTGGCAAGCCGAGAAATAGCCAAAGTAAGCTCCGAGTAATCAAATGTCAAGCCAAAGCAAGCCTCAATAGCATTCAACTCCAAACAATGTAACGAACATGTAGCAGTGGCATAGGCCAAGCATATCAAGACAGGTCACAGACATAAGCAAAGTACATACCATAAGTACATCAAAGATGAAGATCTAAATGCTATGCAAAGCGAGCTCAAGCTCAACTAATGATTCAGGAGCAAATCCAAAGTCTATGTCGATCCCCAAGAGTCACTACATCAATGTATACATTGAAGACACAGCCCGAATCCAACAGGCATATGCAAACATAAGCAAATAAGCTTCAGCCCTGAATATTCCAGCAGCAAATAAATGTCCAAAACTGAGCAAACAGTGGCTCAATCCAAGCTCAAAACCATAGACAAACCATAGGCATACTTCCCTATATGTATAGGTACCAACCGAGCATAATTGGGTATCAAATGACTATATAACATGAGCACAAAGTGTAATGACAGGGAACTACAATGTTTTGGGCTACCTGTGGACTATATAAAACAGTTAATGACTAAGCAAATTCAGCCCCAAAAGCATCTTATATCAAAGGCATACATTCCCCTAGCATTCGGGGAGCATTCGAGACCAACCAGTAACCAATATCAATGCCAGCCAAGCATAAACATAAAGTGCTAATGTAACACTGTTTGTGGCTGCCTGTGGACTATGGAAAACAATCTTGGACTGAGGTAAATCAGTCCACAAATCAATGCCGATGATAAACACTAATGCCGAGCATCAAGGGGGTGTTCCCAAGTGCCAAATGAAGTGTTTTCAAGCTGCCAATGAGTGCCAAGGGAGGACTGAAGTAAAAAACGAATTTTTTTGCAGGTCTTCAAGCTGGTCCAAATTGATCTCGGGCCTGTGGAAGGGGTAGGTAAGGTCAAGGCAAGGTTGGGGGAGTAGTCAAGGACCCCCAGGAGCTCCCTCTTGAAGGGCAAAATCACCGATAGAGAGTAGGCATCACAAGAAGCAAGAGGACATGGCTGCCCTACATCACAAAACCTGTGAACTGAAGTAAAATAACAAAAGAGAGCTCTAATACCTCTGAAGAAATGCCCTGAGGGTGCCTAAATGGGTCGGGTAAGTGCTCGGGAAGCTAGGGAGTAACGGGAGCTCGGGAGAGTCGGCTATGGTTGTCAGGAAGAAGACCCAATGAGTGTAGATAATCGATAGGAAGCTGAAGGAGTCACGAACCAAGTCGGAATGCTCGACCAACCATGCTCTGATACCAGTTGAAAGGTGAGAAGGATCGAAGCTTGCTTGGAAGAGCTATGGCGGGAGAGCAAGAGCAAGGAAGAGAGAGAGACCAAATGGGAACTCCAACAGTCACAATGTGTGACTGACCCTTCCTTTATTTAAACTGTCACTAAAAGAATAAAGAAAAAAGTGACGGTGGCAGGCACTCACCACCTACAGTGTGCAGTGGCGGATACTGTCAATGTAGTAATACACGGGCGGCTAGGCAGAGGCGCCTTTACCCCCAACAATATCTTCTTAGGAAAGTAGGTTCCCAAACTAATTCTCCTTTAAAAAGGAAGACTTCTATTAAAGGTTCCCCTCTAGAGATTAATAGTCTCCTAGTGTCTCGGAGCTCTTTCTATCTACACAAGAAGTTGGGGAGATAGTTAGGTATCACATGTGTTCCCTCCAGCAAAATTAGTAGACATGAGATATATGCCCCTGAACCGCCTTCTTCTCAAAAGAAACGAGTCAAAGGTCTAATACTAATGAAGCTTGAAAGGATTGTGTAACAAATATTTTATGCTTTTGATCACACTTAACCAACAATACACAGAATTGGAAGGGAAAGATCTAGACGAAAGAGATGCAGAAACAAGGCAGTAAAAACAGTGGCTAGCTGCTACAGCAGCATCATCAAAAAACAGTGTTACTGGAGAGGATTGAGGCAATGAAGAACCCTGCTCAAATGTCCTAAATGACAGTGCTGACAGCAGAAGACTTTGCCCTGGCTGGAGAAACACTCAAAACACTTTCAATTTTCTCCTTTGAAGCTATGAGCAAGTGCTGAAAGTCAAGCTCTGGATGTTCTGGCAGCCTCTCCCAGCATATTTATAATATATTCTTTGAGCATTTTTGAAATTTCAGCTTTCTAGCAATTTTCGTAGCTTTGATGTCATTTCTCATATTTATGCAATATGAAGGGCAATCACCTTTTCTGAAAAACAGCCGCCTTCTAATATTGGATTCAAAAGTGGGAATGAGGTCCTTGTTTCTAGATAATAACTTTTTGAAAATGTCAAAAGTTGCATTTTTTTCTAAATTTGGTCAAATATCTAACTGTTAAAACTGATTTTGTCACATATTGAGGTATCATTGCAAAGGAAAAAGTTACATCAAAAGCATGACAGCTTGAAATATATAGACAGATTTCTTTAGATGCACAGACCAATCAAATTAAGAATATTTGGCAAGTGGCATTAATAGGTGTTCATAGACATATACCAGTTTATGTGGCCAAAACTAACCTTATTAACAGGTCCAATGCAGATGTATCTAGTATTTTTATCTTCATAATGCACATGCTCCATTACAGTAGCAAGTGCTTTCTTACGAAGAAAAGAACCTGGCCGATGCATAAGAACAGGTTCAACTGCTTTGTGAAGGGTTCCCCAAAGAATGTCTTGTATCAATGGATGGGGATAATAGAGGTCCTCCTGCATCACCAACAAACAAAAAAAAAAAGCCACGAGCAGCTTAGGAAGAAAACTAAACTGTAACTATTTATATTCTCTAAAAGAAAGAACGCAATGTAGGTGAAAAACATCAATCCAAGCTCCACATCAAGACAATTGATAAAGAAGATCAGACCATAAACTGAACCTATCTTTTGGAAAGCCCATTCAATTGACATTGTGTTAACTAAGCAGATAATAATTGTATTGATTCTTTGACAGGCGGGAGGATCTGAAATGTGGCACAGATGAATGCAACTCCTTAGTTCATGCAAAACTCTATAAGGGACCTAGTAAAAGACAGTAGCAGGCAAATGACATAGAAATATAGCCAATCAGCTAGAATAGCCCAGTAGGCACACTCTACAAAAATCATATTTTGAAAGACTTGCAAAAATGAGATAGATAATCCTCTGACATGACCAAAAGAAAAGGGTACAAAGTTGACTTTTAAAAACCTAAAATCTTAGAGGAACTAGGTTGTTACCTTGGCACATTCATTCCTTGCTTTGTTCCAATCAACAACGTCATAAGGGAGATTAAAGAGCTCCTTTCTTAATGACTGAACAAGTTCTGTAATCCTACCAGTGAACCTCTTCCCATAAATAAATGACATTGGTAAATAAACCATTCTGCAATGACACCACATGCGACCTGCAAAAGCATATCACATACTGACAACCAGAGACAATATAAAATACCCCTGCTTCCACAGGAATGCAAAACTACAAGTGAGCCTTGATATAGAGAATTACATGTCAGTGCTATGATATCAAAGAGAAGCATATAGTGCCTTAACACACTAAATATACAAGCATACTTCCAGGTTTGCAGCAAATAGCAAAGCAGAAATACCATCACAAGCAATTCAAACACTAGAATGTTTCCATGCCACGACATACATATACCAGTTGTCCATTACTTCATTTAAAAAATCAAGACCTTCTCAAGATAACCAATCATATCTATTCTTGATTCAGACATGACATTTTGACCATTCCTTGTCTCTCTCACGTGCACTATATCCCATGTCTCTGCTGACACCACCAAGTTTGAACTCTATACAGAAATGAACAAACTTATCATTCATAAATCTCAATTGCATCTGCAGTTATAAACCTGGATGTATTGGTAGGAAATAAGGAAGCAGCCATATCTCGGGTGGAAGAGGATTATTTCCAGACCACTCAAACACGCCAAGAACCTGTTCAAATGAGTATACACTTTACAACTATCTGAAGGCATGGCTAGAATAACAACCATTTTGCATAACAATAGTGGACTATTACATACTGAAAGCCAAAATTTTCCCCATGAAGGGATGGTAGTGGCACCCCCATGCTCCAATATCCAAGATCTTCCTTTTTCCATTGCCCCATCCTCTCCACCATCAGGATCTTGTCCCAAAAGCCTCAAAATTACATAACTCAGAACTGATCCAAACATAGTGCTATGACCTTCTATGTGTAAACCCCAACCACCATCCTTATTCTGCCACAGTCCGAAGAGTGAATAACAGGCAAAGGTCAGCTAACAACATTGGCAAAACACTATTATTCTACACCCAAAGCTAATGGTTCACTGCTAGATTAGCCAAAAATAGCATACTGAACATTCCAGTCTGCATGGTAGGTGTGAAAACAGGAACAAAGAGCAAGTACGCAATATTCACGAAAAGCCTAGATGTGAAGTTATATTAGCAAGCTGGGTGGGCAACCATATAGGTTGGTGCATCTCCTATTTCCCAATTATTTCTTGTTTTCATGAACAATATAAAGCTCACACCACTGCATTGCAGATTTCATGAGCATAGCTTTTCAGGCAATAAACCAGACAAACACAAGATTGACATTTAGACAGAACAAAATAGCTGCTGGCCCAAAATGACTCTTCAAATGAGCAGCTCCTCACACTTTTGCATCGTCATAATTATGTAAAGCTTACCCATAACACGTGGAATCTCATTTCTGTAGTGACAGTTTTAAATAGTTACAAGGTTACAAGCAGGTACTAGGATATACTCTGGAAACTGCATTACTCTAAGTTCTTAAATGAGGTATGTAGGTTTTTGATTATCTAGCATTTCTATCATCCTCCTGTGAAGTTAAAGAATCAGCACGTCATTACTGATGTAAATGTCAATGCTTCACAGAACCAACTGTTTTCTGATAAATGCTTGCCTGATGATTGAAAAGGTACCGACACATCTCTCCTCTGTGGGCCTCTGAAAGAACAGTATTCAAGGAGCCAGTTACATACAGGGCAATCACCTGCAAAATATTTCCAATTAAAGAACTTCATCATAAATAGTTCTGAAACAAGCAACAAGCGCTTGCATGACAACAATTATCTTACCAGTCCAGGCATTAAAAACATAGGACCACCATAATCGCCTGGCCAGTGGCCATCATGAGCTTGTATGGTCGAGTAAAAGAGGATGGCACGCTTCAGTGTTTTCACAATGCTGTCTTCTGTAATCTCAGAGTGATGATCGAGTTTCACTTGCATAGGAAGAGGGGGAAGAGGGTTCTCCTTTGCGAACTGTCATGGTGAATGCGTGGATTGAGATCTTCAACTGTAAATGAAAAATTTAAGCTTGTGTGTGCACATGCAATTAGTGCAATGCTGCAATTTACGATCAGGACTCTTCAAATGTAAGTGAAGCTCAGCCACTTTCATAACAGAACTCGTTCAAAGGTGATGTCGCTTTTTTTTTGCAACTTCCAATACCCTACAGAGGTTACACTAGCATTGTTGCCTGCATAATGATACCAGACTCCTAAAACTGATGAAAACCTTCTGAACTAAGAGCTGTTCATCCGGTTCCAAATTAAATCCTGCGCAGGCTTCATTTTCATGTCATCAAGAAAAGCTATTCGGCAGCTGCTGAATCCGCACCATGTCAGAGTGTACAAATTCAAGCACATGCAGCTCACAAGCATGTGCACACACTTACTCACAGAGAGAGAGAGAGAGAGAGAGAGAGAGAGAGGAACCTGCATTCTCATGAGTAGGTCGGAGCTGTGCTTCTTTGCGAAGCGGTTGGCTGTAAATTCCTGGCGAGCTGTCTCGACGGCATGGCGCTCTGCAGGCAAGCCAGCATCAGGATCAAATTCCCATGTCTGCCGTCCGACATGATCATTGAGCGTGTGAAGCCAAGGGCCGGAGCCATCGGCGATCTTCAAGCGCCACATCGAGAAGGCTGAATTAATGCCTGATTAGCTTGCAGCTCCGATTCTGCAATTTTACTTGATTAGCCACAACAATCAATTCTCTCCCTCTCGATGAGATTTTACTTTACTTGATTAGCCACAACAATATCAATTTTCTCTCTCTCGTTGAGCCAAATGATCGGCTGGAATGAAGCCAAACTAGGAAAGCACTGCTTCGAATCGGAGAAGCAAGAAATCACATGAATCACTTCTAGCAAAGCAAAAGCTTCGAATCAGAGAGGCAAGAAATCATGTATCGCTTCAGGAACTGTTTGTGCACAAGAGCGAAGCCAAACTGGCAACGCACAGCTTCGAAGCAAAAATGCAAGAAAAGCTTCGAAGCACAAAAGCAGGAAGCAAAAATGCAAGAAAAGCTTCGAAGCACAAAAGCAGGAAAGGCATGCATCGATTCAGAAACTGAAGTTAGGCATGAGGAGGCGACTCCAAACCTGGCTAACTGCGCTGGAGTTGAGGCTTTGCCTTATCTACGTCTTCTTGCTGACTACCAGTTATGTAGCATTACAATGGAGACGCCTCTGCGCTTCTCGTGGTAGCTCCAGTGACGCGGATTTGCAACGCTGGACGTCCCATCTGCATTGGCAGTAGACTAGAGCCCGTTTCCACGATGTAGTTGAGATAGAAACCAGATTCAAGTCGGCAGGACAACGGTTTCACGTTTATCCAATCTCTCTCTCTCTCCCCGCTTGGGCACATGCACTATTCCATCCGGCTACAATTCCGAAAGTTGTCTCTACGGATCGAAGATAATCGCAATCTAGGGCATTGGAAGCCTAAAGATTGTCCAACCTTGCATTACAAGTGGTTGGAGCTATGGGCATATATATGGGAGTTAAACCTCTAAGCCTGGTTACACACCGCCATTGCCCGCCCAATCTGCGGTCACTTGTCTGGCCGCCACTTGCTTACACACTGGGCAGCGGACGCTTTTCATTGTCAATAAGTGTCCTTTCATACGCAATCATTTACACACGTGCCACCACCTACACACCAAACACTTCTAGAATTACATGTGAATGAAGGGAGGCTACAGATGTTAATCATAATTTTTATAATATTTATTATTAGAATACTTGATTAAACACTTTAAAATGACTAATAAAACTAGACGCATTATAAAACTTTAAAAATTTTGACTAATAAAATTAGTAATGAAAAAGAGAGCAGGGGAGTTGAACCCCTTCACCATGTTGTTGAGGCATGGCTCTATCGAGCTCTCTACAGAAAGGTGGAAAGGTTAAAAAATTTAGCACACTACCCCTCTCTCCACCTTTCCATTTGCACTGCAGATACTACAGAAGTTTACATACCGTTGTCTTTGTCGTCAATCTCCTCCACAGAGTCAGAATTACCAAAAGACTGTTCTCACATTTGCGTTTTCCCTCTCTCGAAACATGGCTCGAGCAATGTTGTCTCTTCGAGATGCCCCCCAGGATGGCTTGCTGCCTATGTTGGCTCCACTACTTGAGCTCTTTGTATTGCTTGTGTGGTACTTGTGTTAGTTAGCATAGCAACCACTACTAATCCATTCCTCAAACTATTTTACTGGTCCATGTTTTGATGAGGTGCATTACTTTTTCTCTCAAGTTCCAATGTTACTTCACATATCTATGTATCATCAAAACTATCTCCATACACAATGCATATATTATGTAGAACAAGGCATGTTGCCACCATCTTCAGGACATTTTGTAAAAGCATGTCACATCTCTTCAACAATATACAAAATCGTGCTTTAAGGATGCCAAATGCCCTTTCAACTGGCATATGAGTACTTGATTGCATGTAATTCCAATAATAACGTTCCAGAGATAGCCCATCCTTACTACCCTTGAAAAGAGGAAGCATCAAAAAGCGTGCAGGATAAGCACAATCGCCTAGTAGACTATATTGTCCTAGAGCTTTGTTTGTGCATCATTTTCCTAGGTCAAAACATTGAAAAACATTCCAATCGTACATAGAACCTACCCAGCCAACATCATAGTCCCAAACAACACAATTGGCTGCCATGCTTATCTGTAGAATAATTGAGTGGAAACCCTTCCTATTAAAATAATCTTTGTGGTTCTCTCTTGGGGCAATGATGGGTATATGACTGCCATATACTACGGCACCAACAACATATAGTATACCTCGCGGGGCCTGAAATGCATCTACATATTTTTGCATTTGTTGTGATGTTGGCCACTTTACGTACATACCATGCAATCCAGATGTAGCGAGTGCATCGCAAAAGTCCAGAATAGCCAACTATGTAAACAAAGTTAAGACTCCGTACAATCAGCTACTATAAGTCCCAAATTTGAGCCGCTCGCTAGGCGATGCAAAGCCACACAGACCACTTCTCCATAAGTATTGCACTTCTATAGCTCGTGTTCTTGTGTCGCATTTGTGGTGCTAACTTCACAATGAGATATTCAAATGTACTCATGTTAACTCGTCACGTGCCTTTAAACATTCGGTTTGAATAACTCCTCAGAAACCCCTGCTCCGTAAAAGTTTGTAATCTTGGATATGCCCAACATGACCATCGATCGTGCCCTCACTAACCTACACTAGCTTGACGTGCAACATAACCTCGAGCCATGCACTCCATCAAAGTATGCAATTGCATAATGTCATCGTCCCCGTCATGTTGGGGGTAAAGGCGCCTCCGCCTAGCCGCCCGTGTATTACTACACTGACAGTCACCGCCACTGCACACTGCAGGTGGCGGGCGCCCGTCACCGTCACTTTATTCTTTATTCTTTTAGTGACAGTTTGAATAAAGGAAGGCCCGGTCACACATTGTGACTATTGGAGTTCCCATTTCTAGTCTTTCCCTTTCTTAATCTTGCTCTCCCGCCATAGCTCTCGAGTCCAACCTTCGATCCGTCGCTTCCTTTCAAGTGGTATCAGAGCTTTGCTTTCCATCTCTTGAGCTTGGTTCGTGGCATTCTCTTCCCGGCAGCCATATCCGACTCCTTCGAGCTCCCGTCACTCCCCGGCTTCCCGAGCACCTTCCCGGTATTATTGGGCACCTTCAGGGCATTACATCAGAGGTATTTGATCATTTTCTTCAGGGTTTACTTCAGTTCTCAGGTATCACAGGCTGTAAACAAGTTGTGGGCAGCCATAGCTCACACCTCTTAGAGCTTCCTTCACCTGGATCTTACTTCTAGCCTATCAAGGTTTGCTGAGGCTTGGTGTAGGCCTTCTTTGGCCCTCATTTGTGCCCCCTTTTGGGCCCCATTGTTGACACATGGGACAGCAGACCCCCCTAGCCAGCTCACGTTTTTTTTGCGCATGTTTCAAAATCTGGCCCAAAAATCACTCTTTTTGTCATATCCAGGCATTCGAAACCCGATTCAGGCAAGGTAAGAGTCTAAGTTGGGGTTTTGGCATGCTCCAAAAGCGATGGTGATGTCGGATTTGCCAAATTCTAATGACAGAATCTTCTGCAACAGATTTTAGGTTTGAGACAGCATGTATTTGTATGCCTATGCTTGTTTGGGCATGACTACATAACCAGTTTGATGCCTATTGCATCCCAATTGATTGGGGGATTGAAATTACATGTAATGCTATTATTTTGGCCTGATTTTGATACTGAAATTCTCAGTTTTGAACAGTAAATCACTGCTGTACATAGTTGAGCTGAAGTCATTTTACTCATGTATACTTATACCTATGCTTTTCAAGCTATGTTTCGGACATATATGGTGATGTATTGACACTTGGGGCTCGAAATAGAGCTTGGTTTTGATTTGGGATCATTGGTTGAGCTTGAGCTCGCTATGCAAAGCATTTGGATGCTCCGTCTTGGATATACTTATGGCATGTATGTTGCTTATGTCTGACCGGTCTTGACATGCTTAGCCTATGTCATTACTACATGCTAGTTACATTGTTTGGAGCCTATTGCTACTGGAGCTCGATCTTGGCTTGACCTTGGATTCCCGAAGCTTACTTAAGCTATTTATTGGCTTGCCAGAGTTGTATCTTGGGATGTATTTGATGTCTTATATGCTTACGGATGCTACATACGGATGCTCTACCGCCTACATGTTCGAGATGTACTATTGATGTATTGTCTTGGACTTATGTCATTGGCACTGTGTCTTGCCTTGGCTTGAGCTCTTGAGCTCATACATATGGCTTTTGTGCCAGTGGGAGCATTCTTGAATGCTTATTAGACATTGAGCAGGTGGTACTTTTATGCATTGAGCCGTTACATGCCATTGAGCAGTTACAGACACTTGAGACTTTGGGACTTCTTACCTTTTGGGATGATACATCATATGTCTTGGTTCACTGTATGCTTATGAGCTAAGTCTCAGTTTTGGATCCGTATCTTTGCGAACTGACACCTACTTGTGCCAAGTTTTGGTAGTGGTAGGAACACTTTGCCCCATTGACTAGGGGGTGTGCCTACTCACTAGCAGATGTTTGTATGACATACTTGGGTGTTGGATTCATGCTTATTGACCGTCATATGCTTATGCTATGCCCGCATGATGCCGGCTTTGGTCTTGGCAATATATGATTGCCTTGGGATCCGATTTTGGCACTGTTAGCTCTCTTTTACTGAAATCTGAAATTTATTACAGCAAGCATATATGTATGGATTGACATGGATTTTTCATGCTGAACACTCTGAAATGATGTACTTTCACTAGTACTTGGTGGGTAGCAGCTTTGGTTCCACGATCCTCGCCATTTTCGCTCGATTTTGGTGATTTTTGGGATATTTTCTGTAGTAAATAGCAAGCAGTTTTGAACTGTCTACAGTCTTCCAGCTTGCATTATGGCGAGTTCGTCCACTGATCATGCTATTTTCAACATCACTAAGCTTGATGGTATGAATTACTCTTATTGGAAAAGCCAGATTTGGCAGGTGTTGGTGCAGAAATCGTAGATCAAACCTTTGAGGTTAAGCGAGCATCTGCCTGCAACTATGCCAGAAAGGAATGGCTTGAGCTTGATGAGTTATGCAAGTCTACTATTGTATTGTCTCTCACAGAACAAGTTCACTATAATGTATTTGAGGAAGAACAGAGTGCATGGCAGTTGTGGGAAAAGATCAAAAATCTCTATGACAAGAAAAGTCCAGCGAGTCAGATGTATTGGCTGAAGCAGCTTATGGATTTGCGCATGAAGGAGAATGTGATTATGTCTACTCACTTGAGCCAGTTCCATGCTATACTCAAGAACTTGACTTCGCATGATATAACTTTTGCAGAGGATGTCACTCCTCTTTTCTTGCTTGGTTCACTATAATGTCTTTGAGGAAGAACAGAGTTTTGGCAGTTGTGGGAAAAGATCAAAAATCTCTATGACAAGAAAAGTCCAGTGAGTCAGATGTATTGGCTGAAGCAGCTTATGGATCTGCACATGAAGGAGAATGTGACTATGTCTACTCACTTGAGCCAGTTCCATGCTATACTCAAGAACTTGACTTCGCAGGATATCACTTTTGCAGAGGATGTCACTCCTCTTTTCTTACTCTTAATGAGCCATGGGGTGTATTCTGCACTGCATTATGTGCCTCTACTACTACCTTGAAATTATCTGATGTTGAGAGTGCTCTTCTGCAGGAAGAGATTAACCGTAAGAATTTGGATGCCTCTCGTGTGTCGCATGCTATGACAGTTAGAGGCAGGAATGATGGATATGGTAAGCATGGCAGTGGCAGTGGCCATGGACGGGATTCTCAGAAATCTCGATCCAAGTCTCGTGGGAAGTCATGTAGTAAATCCCGTGGCAGGAATGCAAATGTTACTTGTCACTATTGTCGAAAAAAGGGCCATATTAGGCCACAATGCCATGAATTGCACAATGAAAGACGCAAAGATAAGGGAAAAGACAAAGTGCAGGATAAGTCTTCTAATCGCAGCATAGTACCTGCAAAGTCAAGTGTTAAAATTGAAGAGATCAATGTTATGCAGCCTGAGAATGTGGATGATGATGATTATATCCTAGCAGCTTCTTCTAGTGCTTCGCAGATGATAGAGATACACTCTGTATGCACAGTGTTGGCTCTTGGACTCAGGTGCATCCTTTCATGTGACACCTTGCCGAGAGTGGTTTCATTCATATCGTATTGTTTCGAGTTCTGTGCGCTTGGGTTATGACAGCTCTCTTGATATTGTGGGCATTGGTGATGTTAGGCTACAGTTTTCTTCTGGCAGCAGTTTTGTTATGCAAGATATCTGTCATGTACTTGCTTTGACACATAGTCTCATGTCAACTGGAGAGCTTGATGACATAGGATATCATGTATATTTTGGAGACTCTGCATGGAAGATCACTCATGGCAGACTTGATTGCGAGAGGTGCCAAGGCTGGCAGTCTCTACCCCTTGATTGTATCAGCTTCTCCCCTTGATCATGTTTTGTCAGTGGGTTCTATCCCACATGTATCTCTTTTGCATGCTTGTTTGGGCCATATGTCTTTGAAGGGAATGAAAATGCTTTTTGGTTTGTAGTACTTACCTCCCCTTGATTATGCATGTTTTGATTCATGTGAGCATTGTCTTTATGGCAGGCAGACTAGGTCTATGCATAAGAAGTCTGGTAGGCCATGCATGAGTGAGCCCTTGGCATTGGTACATTCGGATGTCTGTGGGCCCATGCCTTGTCAGTCTATGGGTGGTGCAAAGTATTTTGTTACGTTCGTAGATGATTTTTCACGGAAAGTTTGGGCTTATCCCATTAAGCTGAAATCTGATGTCTTGGCTGTGTTTCAGATATGGCTTGCATTGGTTGAGAACCAGTCTGGGTATAGGCTAAAATGCCTAAGGGCAGATAATGGGGGTGAGTATGTCTCGCGTGCTTTTGAGCAGTTATGTGATTAGAGGGGTATTAAGCATCAGTTGACCGTCCCTACACCCCCCAGAATGGTTTGCCTGAGCGAATGAATAGAACCATCTAGGAGTGTGTATGCAGTATGCTTAGCCATGCAGGCCTACCACAGAGCTTTTGGGCTGAGGCAGTTAGTACAGCTGTGCATGTCATAAACAAATCACCTTCTAGTGGTTTGGATTTCCAGGTTGTAGAGGAGGTATGGATTGGAAAACCCCCCTCTTATGTGCATCTCCATGTCTTTGGATGTGAGGCATTTTGCCATGTGCCCAGGGACAAGAGAAGTAAGCTCGATCCCAAGAGTGTCAAATGCATTTTCCTTGGTTATGGGGATGCATGCGAGATGGGTTACCGTCTCTGGGATCTGTAGGCACGGAAAGTCATCCGCAGTCATGATGTAGTCTTCCATGAAGACAAGATGCATAGGCAGCCTGAGAGAGTTGCTGAGATCTGTAGGGTCATATTTCAAGAGGAGTGGAGAGCTCCCGCACAGCCAGTTGGACAGACTACAGCTGAAGTAGATGCTCATGGTCAGGGCATTGGACAGGCAGCTGGGCAGGCAGCAGAGCCTGCCGTGAGATGGTCTACTAGAGACAGATATCCACCAGATCGATTTCAGCCCTCAATGCATTATGTTTTGGTTACAGATGTAGGAGAGCCTTTCACTTATGATGAGGCTATGTGCAAGGGTGATAGTCACTCCTGGGAGAGGGCTACACAGTCTGAGATAGACTCCCTGCATAAGAATGACACTTGGGACTTGGTTTCCTTGCCTATGGGCAAGAAGGCTTTGCCATGCAAGTGGGTGTACAAGCTAAAAAGTACCCCTAGACACCCCAAGCCAGCATACAAGGCTAGATTGGTAGCAAAGGGTTTTAAGCAGGAGCATGATGTGGACTTTGATGAGGTATTTTCTCATGTGGTTAAGATGACCACCCTGCGCTTAGTCTTGGCTTTGGATGCTCAGCTTGACTTGGATTTATACCAGATGGATGTCAGGACAGCTTTCTTACATGGGGACTTACATGATGAGATTTATATGGAGCAGCCTAAGGGCTTTGTAGAACCTAGCAGGGAGCACCTAGTGTACAAATTGAAGAAAAGTTTTTATGGCTTGAAACAGGCACCTAGGGAGTGGTATCATAAGTTTGATGCCTTTATGCAGTCCCAGGGCTACAGCCGGAGTGCTATGGATTTGTGTCTTTACATGAAGAAAGCTCGTGATGGTTCTTTATTGATTTTGGTACTCTATGTGGATGATATGTTGATAGCAGGGAAAGCTCATGATGAGCTAGATGCTCTTAAGGCTTAGCTCAAGAAGAGCTTTGAGATGAAAGATCTGGGATAGGCCGCTCATATACTTGGTATGCGCATTACACATGACAGGCATCAGGGACTCCTCTACTTGTCACAGAGGGAGTACATTCATAAAGTCCTTGAACGCTTCCGCATGCAGGAAGTAAAGCCTATTGTTGTCCATTGCCTTCTTATGTGAAGGTATCACAAGCTAATTGTCCGCAGACGGAAGAGCAGAAGGCCGAGATGGCCAAGATTCCTTATGCATCCACAGTGGGCAGTCTTATGTATGCCATGATAGCCACTCGTCCAGATATTGCCTTTGCAGTTGGTGTTGTGGCAGGCTATATGGCTACACCTAGCAAGAAGCATTGGGATGCCGTGAAGGGTATCATGAGGTACCTAAAGGGCACTGCAGATATGTGCATATGCTATGGCAGCCAGGATACAAGAGTCATTGGGGTACACTGACTCTGATTATGCAGGACATGTAGATAGTAGAAAGTCCACTTCTGGCTATGTATTCACATATGTTGGAGGTGCTGTTTCTTGGATGTCCAGGGTGCAGAAATGCACGGCCCTTTCTACTACAGAGGCCGAGTATGTTGTAGCCATTGAGGCTTGCAAGGAGGCCATTTGGTTGGGTCGTTTGGTTGCTGACCTTGGTATTGATGCTATCCCTACATTGCATTCAAATTCTATGAGTGCTATTGAGTTAGCCAAGAATCCGGTCTTCCATGCGAAGACGAAACACATTGAGGTGAGGTATCACTAAGTCTGTTGGCCTTGTCAAGATCTCGCCTGACCAAAATCTTGCAGATCTGCTCACGAAAAGTCTCTCTACAGAGTGCTTTGCCTTCCTCAGAAGGTTGATGGGCATGGGATGAGATGATGTCTTTTCTCATCCTGTTGTACATGTGTACATGTTGTACTGTCTTTTTTCTTTTTCTTTTCACTCCTCACTAGGGTAGATTCGCCTTTAAGTGGGAGGTTGTTGGGGGTAAAGGTGCCTCTGCCTAGCTGCTCATATATTACTACACTGACAGTCACCGCCACTGCACACTGCAGGTGGCGGGCACCCGTCACCATCACTTTATTCTTTATTCTTTTATTGACAATTTGAATAAAGGAAGGCCCGGTCACACATTGTGACTGTTGGAGTTTCCATTTCTAGTCTCTCCCTTTCTTGCTCTTACTCTCTCGCCATAGCTCTCGAGTCCAACCTTCGATCCGTCGCTCCCTTTCACATCATCCAAATCACTTAACAATAGCTAAAACATTGCCGTGACATCAACTACAACATTGATGACACACATTATCAAAAGACTTTCGTCGTCCATTCACCTGTCAAAAGATTTTATGAAACTTTATGAGACAATTGAAGAGAGATGTATAGGTAGACTTAAAAACATTTTTTTTAAAGTTCCAAATTTATCTACAATTGAAACTATCATTCCTTTTTAAGACTTTTGATTATATTTAGCAGACCATATATAGAGAAGACAAGTGTATCCATGATAACGAGCTTGCGCTCTTTAAATGTTTTTTTTTCCTTAAGGTTTGATTTTTGGTTGGCTAATATTGATTGGGTGGTGCTAGCCATGTCACTAAGAGACTCCTCTATATTTCTACCCTTCTTATTGTGTGCTCCTTGGCTGGTCGTTTGATGATGCCCGATCTTCAAAGGCTCATTGGAGCCAATGTCTTCCTTGCTGTGGTCACCTAGATCATTGGAGACTGATGTAGTGTTGTCTTATGGAGAAGACAACCCACCAGCCACCACTAACAAATGATCCTACGATCATTGCTTGATATGGCATTGTGGGCTTTATCCTTTCTATATGACTCATAAACGCGTCCCCAACATTTTCCGCATGCCTCACCATCTTTGTCAAACTCTAGAAATAGCGATGCTAGCTATGTGGCTACCTGGAACATATATCCACTCCTTGCTTCAGTGGCTTTGAGAACTCCGCACTCATGGATCCTCGAATGTGAATGAGATGTACTGTCCATGCATCCTTCCATTGCGCAAACGGTTTTTTTGTGGTTGTTGAATGATCTTGTCTCTCAAGTCCATCATCCTAATTCTTTCCTTTTCGCACCCTCTTTGGTTTAGGAGGTTTTGGAGCATCAGACTTCGATGAAGTTCATCATGGACATTGCTTGTTGGCATTCTCGAAAGATGGCACCATGGGTTCTTGGGTCTGAACCAAGTCAACCTCTTCACACATGTCCTGGATTGCATCACTGGAACTTATTCCTTGTGGTTCTTGTTGTGGCAGTGTCGAGCGGCCATGTTGAGGACTATGTGCAATTGGACGAAGAATTACATTATTGTGTATTGTTGTGGGGCCCTCTATACCTAATTGTCTTGGTCGTTGGAACAGTGCAAATTGAGGAGGACGAGGATTGATCTCAAAGGAGGGCGGTTTGGAAACACATTTACTGGAATACTACCAACTGCACTATCGCTTGGAATGTGGCTTGGAACACCCACACTTTGGCTCGAAAAGTACATAAAGTCATTATTGCATATTGCATCTTGGCTCATTTGAGACACGAATTGATGAAACTCCTCCATGGGAGTGCTCTCTTGAGAATCCATCGACCTCCACCTTATGCATGAAAATTGATCCATCATTTACAATATGTGAATGGACAAACAGGTTTATTGTTCTCTAGATAATTGATCCATTATTACTATTTATGTAACAATAATTATTACAACTCAAACAAACAATTCCATACAATAGGCACCACAATGGATACTATTTTTAGCATATGCTTGCCATGATTTATAGCAACATTTGATGCCACATTCACGTTGGTATTATGCTAATCAAGAGAGCTCAAACATGCTAAAATTTGAAGCCATGCACAAACCATCTGTGAATGTCATGATGAGAAATTTTCTTTATAAGTAGGCAGCACAATGGATAGTATTTTCAAACAGTTTTAGCACAATGGTAATATGCTAATTATGACAACTCAAACAGACAAGTCCCTACAAATAGGCACTACAATGGATACTATTTTCAGCATATGCCTGCCATGATTTATAGCAACATTTGATGCTACATTTGCATTGATATTACACTAATCAAGAGAGCACAAACATGCTAAAATTTGAAGCCATGCACAAACCATCTGTGAATGTCATGATGAGAAAATTTCCTTACAAGTAGGTAGCTCAATGGACAGTATTTTCAAACAGCTTCAGCACAATGGTAGTATGCTAATTATGACAGCTCAAACAAACAAATCTCTACAAATAGGCACTACAAATGGATACTATTTTCAGCATATGCATGCCATGATTTATAGCAACATTTGATGCCACATTCGCATTGGTATTACGCTAATCAAGAGAGCTCAAATATGCTAAAATTTGAAGCCATGCACAAACCATTTGTGAATGTCATGATGAGAAATTTTCCTTACAAATAGGTGGCACAATGGACAATATTTTCAAACAGCTTCAGCACAATGGTAGTATGCTAATTATGACAGCTCAAACAAACAAGTCTCTACAAATAGGCCACTACAATGGATACTATTTTTAGCATATGTGTGCCATGATTTATAGCAACATTTGATGCCACATTCGCATTAGTATTACGCTAATCAAGAGAGCTCAAACATGCTAAAATTTGAAGTCATGCACAAACCATTTGTGAATGTCATGATGAGAAAATTTCCTTACAAATAGGCGGCACAATGGACAATATTTTCAAATAGTTTCAGCACAAACATGCTAAAATGGACAATGGACAATTTCAAACAGTTCCATTTTATCTTTTTGCACAATGGACAATGGACAGTTTCATACAGTTTCAAAAAGATAGGTAGCACAATGGACAATCTTTTCAAACAATTTCAGCACAAACAATATTTTCAAATAGTTGGCATACAAGTACATTCACATTGATATTACACTAATCAAGAGAGCACAAACATGCTAAAATTTGAAGACATGCACAAACCATCTATGAATGTCATGATGAGAAATTTTCCCTACAAATAGGCAGCACACTAGATAGTATTTTCAAATAGTTTCAACACAATGGTAGTATACTAATTATGACAACTCAAACAGACAAGTCCCTACAAATAGGCATCACAATGGATACTATATTCAGCACATGCTTGCCATGATTTATAGCAACATTTGATGCCACATTTGCATTGGTATTACACTAATCGAGTGAGCTCAAACATGCTAAAATTTGAAGCCATGCACAAACCATTTGTAAATGTCATGATGAGAAATTGTCCCTACAAATAAGCAACACAATGGACAATACTTTCAAAATTGGTGCTACAATGGACAATATTTTCAACATTGGTGCCTTCTCCTCAAGGCCAAGAAAATCTCATTTCTTCTACTTTTACTCCTCTTCTGGTTATAGCAGAAATAGAACTTGCTATCGTTCTTTCTCCTACCCCACTTCTTCATAAACACAAAGTAGATATTCAACATGCTACTGCAACTATAGCAGCCCCCTCTCGTGCAGATACACTTGAAGCAGATGAAGAACCTGCTTTCACCTTTGGTTGCTCCCCCATCAACAATACATCCATGGCTACCGAAGATAGCTCGCAAAGTGTGCAGACAAAAGACCTGCATGATGGCAATTTCACCCACCTAAAGCAATATACAACCTTGCTTGTTGCCTCTAATGTACTTACTAATCAAGATAATCTCTTATTGAAAGCAGCCTCTGGCCCTCCAAAATCAGGGCAAGTTGCATTACCCATGGGTTCCAACATAATTAAGCCAATTAAGCCCCTTGGCTTCTCCCTAAGGACCTTGTCCCTAAGCCCCTTGGCTTCTCCCTAAGGACCTTGTCCATTTCAATCACTTGCTCATCCTTCTTTATCACATTTCCTCCCCTCTAGTGGTTCGAGACATTTCTGTCCTACATGTGGGCAATTTTAATTCCAAAGCTCACCATAGAAAGAGCCTCTTATAATAGAATGAACGGAGCAATTTTTAATAACAACAGCACATTTATGCTGTGTATCTTCTCTTCCTCTATTTCCTACATGAGAGAGAGAGAGAGAGAGAGAGAGAGAGAGAGAGAGAGAGAGAGAGAGAGAGAGAGAGAGAGAGAGAGAGAGAGAGAGAGAGAGAGAGAGAGAGAGAGAGAGAGAGAGAGAGAGAGAGAGAGAGAGAGAGAGAGAGAGAGAGAGAGAGGCCGAGAGCATACCTATGATAGATGAAGCATGTAATCACCTATGGTAAGACCACAACTACAAGTACCTGCAACCAATTGGCCATGCATTAACATACAACTGGTTTCACAGACATGGATGGAAGCATAAGCATCAAAGATCGCTTCCCACTTGAGAACCCTAGATGAACACACATGCATGGCGACCCCTAGCACAACATTTATACAGCACCATAACTTCTTCACAATGGCTCCCACGCAATGGGCAACAGAGGGTCATGACCCCATGCCCTGTTGATTGGTGAGAGAGATGCATAGAGCCCACATCTTGGGCCTACGGACGAAACCAGACGGGGGATCTCCCCCACCCTGCAGAACGCCAAAATAGGGGGGGGGGAGAATTCAATACCCCCCTTGGATGGAGAAGTCAGGTGCCCCCAATGTGTAAGAGGGGGGCACCCTTTTTCACATTTGGTGTCTTCCTATTGGCATGTAGACGTGCACTTGGGTGCCCTTACATTCCAATGGTAACCGGCCTAACAAGCTAATAGTAGATAGAATACACATATGTGGTGCAAAAGGTGTGGATACCAAATGTTGAATGTTGTCCTCCTGCCTAAACAACCTAATGTGTTAGACATGCAGTAATTGCTTGATCCACTGGCATTCCACCTAAAAGATATAAGGGCATAGTGCCACATTTGTAGCAGTCGGCGAGCACACACACACACACACACACACACACACACACACACACACACACACATATGTATGTGCACACGTGCCATATCTAGAGGGACTAATAGGTACTTCATTACCCCTTATTTTACTAAGGTCATCAACATTCACAAAGGTGCTAATTGCGTGATCAGCATAGTTACAAGTACAATTAAAGAATGGATTTTATGTTTTTTCTCCTTTTTCTAAAATATGGTTTTATTTATGTTTTTTCTCATTTTTCTAAAATAAAATGTTATTAAAATCCAATATTGTGTTACATTTCAATTGAGGCCTTTCAAAGCACCACAAAATAGAATGAAAATGAAGCACAACATGGCTTTTAAAAATAAAAGAAATCTCTAGCTTAACGCAAACAAAAATTCACATTTATCCAAAACTTCACAATGCACACAAAGATTCACATTTATCAAAACCATAAGGACAATCCTGTTGAAATGCATGGATCTAGAGCATGGCTATGGTGGATGAAACACAAAGACAATGTTCATGATGACATAGATTAGAGAGACCAACTATTACTCAAGTGAATTAGGTTCCAAGATGAAAGCTTGCATTAGGAGAAATATGGACTCTTTTTTTTTTCCCTTAAGGGGTTTCTCTCACCTCTCTCTCTCTCTAAAAAGAGATTCCAAAATAATATTAGAATAAGATCTCATATTTGTATTTTCAATAGATTTCACCTATTATTTTATTCTTAAACTATAGGATAAGGTCACTTTTTCTCAAAATCCTCATAACTAAAAAAATACAATTCTACTTTCTCTAAAAACGGAGCCAATCATTAAAATACGACTCTTTAGTACCTTCATGACTTTTCAACATGAAAATGTATTAGAATCATTCTCATTTTTGCTTCTTAAAATGGCAGAAGTTAAAAAATGATATAAAATAATGTAAAAATCATATTTTAAGATTATTTTTTACCCAGAGACACCTTTTTAACTCGAGAGTTTCCTTGTAAATTTTTATTGTTTTTGGACAAGTATATGCCTATTTTTGGGCATTTCTTCATTTCCTCTCAAAGCTCTAGATTTGTTAGAAATTTTGTAAACTCTTCTCCTTCTCTCCAAAATATGGTTTCTTGCATACGAACTCTTTTGAAGCAACACTCAGTACTATCTACAACACTCTCTACCCTACTACAAGCAATCTCAGGAGTGGTTTTGATAGCATTTGCTGAAATCAAATAATCTCTATCTACAACACTCTCTACCCTGCTACAAGCCATCTCCCTCTTTAGTACTGTGCTATAAGATATCTTTCTCTTCAACACTCTATACTACAAGTAATCAAGTGATAATGGCTGTTTAAAAAAAAAAAATCTCTGTGATGTTATTATTCTTCATAGTTGTCGTTTAATCCTAAAGTGTAGAGAGAGAGAGAGAGAGAGAGAGAGAGAGAGAGAGAGAGAGAGAGAGAGAGAGAGAGAGAGAGAGAGAGAGAGAGAGAGAGAGAGAGAGAGAGAGAGAGAAGGGAGGAAAGAGAGAGGATTGTGTGAGATGAACTAAGAAAATAAGTGTAGAGTGACAAATAGTAAATTAGGGTAGAGGATAAGATGATGTTATTGTTCTCCACTAGCCAACCTTCTGTATATGTGTTTAAATATCTTTGATCAATTCTTCTTGGGGGGGGGAAGAGAGAGAGAAAGAGAGAGAGAGAGAATATTTTGGATAGAATAGAAGATAAGATTGGATGTTGATTAGAGGTAGATTAAAAGCTAAGATTATAGGCAGATTAGGGATTGATTAGAGTCTATCATGACTGAAATCAAGAGAAAGAGACAATATCCAAATGGGTAAAAAAGAACACAGATATAGTGAATCAAAGGGGTGTAATTGTGTGATTTGAATGTTAATCCAAGTTAAAATTGGCATATATTTTTCTTTATAGGATGCAGGTGCAGGACGTACTAAGAGAAAGAGAGATATTCACTTTCAATTGTAGGATGAATATGCAGCAATGTTCAAAATAACTATAGAAAGGGATGATGCAATAAGATACATGATGCAACAAGAATGAAATGCAGGGAAAAAGAACGTGGACCTTTGGGTTGATGGGTGCATTTATCCACCCGATCCAATCACTCAAAGGCCGCCACAATTTGAAGAGCTTACATCATTTGTAAAGTTTGTTTGTGAAGGCAATGAAGGATTGTATGGATACACATGCAGACTTGTCACAGAAGGATTAGCAGGGGTTTATCAAGCCTTGACAAATATGCAGACAAGATTACAAGGGAATATGCAGTCTTTGATGGAAAAACATAGATTATTGGCTGAGAAGGATAGGGAGAAGCAGAGCCTATTGTTGGGGGTAAAGGCGTGCGCCTCCGCCTAGCCACCTGTGTATTACTACATTGACAGTACCCACCACTATCACTTATTCTTTATTCTTTTAGTGGCAGTTTGAATAAAGGAATGCCTAGCCACACATTGTGGTTGTTGGAGTTCCCACTTTTGAGTCTCTCTATCTCTTGGCTCTTGCTCTCCATCCGCCATAGCTCTCACTGCCAAGCTTCTTCCTCCTAGGTTCCACTTTCCTTTCAATTGGTATCAGAGCAAAGGCATTGGAGCTTGCCCGGCATTCTCTTCAGCCCCAAGCTTCAATAGTAGCCATGGCACCTTCATTTGCAGGTATGTTTTGATCTCCTGCCTCCTCCCCGAGCTTCCACGGACCTTCATCGGTCTCTTCCCGGGTTGCATTGGAGTGGGGGACCTTGCCAAGTGCCCCCAAGGGCTGTTGAAGATCCCCCAGCCCCCATGAACAGCCAGCACAATTTTTGGCGCATTTTTAGGGGGCTGGGCTGATCTGCTCCCTGGCATTTCCCTGCTCCTCCTCGGCTTCCCGGCATTCTTGGCAACCTTCTCGAGCATTGCTTGACTCCCCAACATCTGTGTTTGGCTCCTGATGATCGATTCAACTGCTTTCCCCTTTAGCCCTTTGCTGTATACACAGTCCCATGACTGTCAAAATAGGGCAGCACTTGATATTTATTGTTTGATGCTTCTTGGCATTGCCCGTTTGATGCCGATTGATGCCCGAATGTTATGGGATGCTATATCTATGCTTTGGGAATGATTTGGAGCAAATTTGAGCACCGTTTAAGCTTCATTTAATAGAAAATTGCTTGCTATAATACAATGGGCTGAAGCTCATTTACTTGGTGTATGCATTGGTTTATGGATATGGGGTGCTTCCTGGAGGTTTGAATGATCATACCGATGTATTTGGAGGTTGTCAAATGCTTCTTCTTGGTTTTGGAATGCTTTTGAGCTTGGATTAGGCTCCAAATTGGTCGTCATCACTGGCATTTGGCTTCAGTTAGCATGCTTTGGACCGATTTATGCCTATTATCACTGCTTGACATTTAGGCTTCTTACATTTATGCCTTGGTCAGATATGGATGCCACTTGGTTTGCCCATGTTTAACAGTTACTTGGAGCTTCATCTTCAAATATATTTGAGCATTTTGGATCTACTAGGCATTACATTTGGTTGTCAGTTACATGCTCTTTGAATGCTTTTAAGCTTATGCTTTACGGGTCTGAGATAGCTTGGGATTTATGCTCTGGATGTACTCTACTGGGATTTGGCATGTCTAATGCTATGTATTCGATGTATTTGAGCATTGCTTGCTCTCTTTGCATCTGACTTCACTTCTAGTGGGAGCTTCTTGGTATCTTCGGATGTACACAGAGTCTTATTTACAGATGAGCTTGAGCTTGTGGGATAGTTACATGCATTTGCTCTCTTGAGAGATTTATGTTTGCATTTTGTCTGTAGTGGGCTAATTTGATATGCCTATTGGGGTAGGCACCTATCTCTGTCACAGGTTTGTTAGTTTTGTATGCATCTTGGATGGTTATGTATTGAGCTTCTTGCTCTACCAGTTGTGCTTGTGCTTGGTCTCTTCTCTTACCCCGAGACCCATTACGTGCATGACTTTTGGACCTATGAGATGTCTCTTGCCTGACAGGTTATTGGTTTGACCATTCTTGGTACCTTGTTACTCCTGGAAACTCATAGTTGGATGTATCTTGCTACCTGGCAGTTGCAGTGACATATGTATCAGTGATTGCTTCATTTTGGGACAGTTTTACATACTGCTATCATACAACAAACTGAAATCTGCAAATTTTGAGCACTTGTATGAGGGTAATGCTTACGATTTGATGTTATCTTGGTCATATTTGGTGGATAGGTGCTTCTCTTAGTGAAATCCACCTTTTTAGTCAGTTTTAGCAGTGGTTTTAGTGCATTTTCTGCTAATCACAACAACCTGCAATTTTGTATTTTTGCTTTGATTTGGGACAATATGGTTAGTCATCTGAAAGATATAGCTCTCTTTAACATTGCCAAGTTGGATGGTACCAACTATGGGTATTGAAAATCCCAAATATGGCAGGTTTTGGTACAGAAGTTGTAGATTAAACCCTTATGTTTCAAGGGTGTTAAACTTAAGGATATGGATGGTGATGTTTGGATTGAAGTTGATGAGCTATGCAAGTCTACCATTATTTTGTCACTCTCAGAAGAGGTCCATCATAATGTTGTTGAAGATGAGAATCAGAGTGCATGGGATTTATGGGAGAAGATTCAGGAGCTTTATGTGCAGTAGAGTCCTGCATCACAAATGTATTGACTGAAGCAGTTAATGAACCTTCGCATGAAGGAGGGGACCTCCCTTTCATCTCATTTCAGTCAATTTCATGCTATCATGAAGAGTCTGTTGTTACAGGGTATTGAGTTCAAAGACAACTTGCACATGTTGTTTCTGCACCTCACCTAAATCATGGGATGTCTTCCGTACTGCCATATGCACGAACAAGCTTGATGGGCTGAAAATCAAAGATGTTGAGAGTGCTTTATTGACTGAGGAAATCAACAAGAGAAACAATGATGCTTCCCGCTCTTCACATGCATTGACAGTTAGAGGTGGCAGACATGGCAAGCATGATAATGATCATAAGGGCAAGGATTCTCAAAAGTCCAGGTCCAAGTCACGTGGTCACAGTAAGTCTCGTGGATAGAAGTCTAATCTTACATGTCATTATTGTGGGAAAGCATGACATATTAGGCCGCAGTGCCATAAAATGCACGATGATAAGCACAAGGAAAAGGAAAAAGAAAAAGTGCAAGAAAAGTCTTCTGAGCGCAGTATTGTACCTGCAAAGTTCAGTGTGAAGATAGAAGAGGTTAATGTCATGCAGGCCATTGATTTAGATGATGATTACATACTTGCAGCTTCTTCATGCGATGCCTTATAGACTTCTGAGATACATTCTATGTATGCACAATGGTAGCTCTTGGATTCGGGTGCATCCTTTCATGTGACACCCTACAGAGATTGGTTTCATACATATCGTACCATGTCTGGTTCATGCGTCTTGGTGATGACAGGACTCTTGACATTGTGGGCATTGGAGATGTTAGGCTATAGTTTCCTTTTGGCAACTCTTTTGTTTTACATGATGTACACCATGTAGCC
Source organism: Lygodium microphyllum (assembly GCF_053477565.2). Lineage (NCBI taxonomy): Eukaryota > Viridiplantae > Streptophyta > Polypodiopsida > Schizaeales > Lygodiaceae > Lygodium > Lygodium microphyllum. The sequence continues at coordinate 49,789,955 of NC_141141.1, read as the reverse complement.
GTGTTGACACAGCCTTATGTCAGCTGGACAGCTTGACGATACAGGGTATTTTGTGTCTTTTGGAGACTTTGCATGGAAGATTACTCGTGGCAGGCTTGTACTTGCAAGAGGTGCCAAGCCTGGTAGCCTATATCTCTTACTTGTATCTGGAGCTACATTGGATCATGTTTTGTCTGTGGGTTCTATTCTCCATGTATCCCTTTGGCATGCTCATTTGGGGCATGTGTCTCTTAAAGGAATGAAAATGCTCCGTGCTTTGCAGTATCTTTTGCCTTTTGACTCTTCACATTTTGATTCTTGTGATCATTGTTTGTATGATAGGAAAACTAGAAATATGCAAAAAAAGTTTGGTAAGAAATGCATGGGTGAGCCTTTGGCTCTTGTGCACTCAGATGTATGTGGGCCCATGCCCTGTCAATCACTTGGTGGGGCAAAGTACTTTGTTACTTTCATAGATGATTACTCACGCAGGTTTGGGCTTATCCCATAAAGAGAAAATCCGATGTCTTAGACACATTTTAGCATTGGCTTGCATTGGCAGAGAACCAGTCTAGGAAAAGGCTCAAATGCCTAAGGCCAGATAATGGGGGTGAGTATGTATCACATGCTTTTGAGCAGTTTTGTGATGAGTGGGGTATTAAGCTTCACTTGAACACCCCTTACACCCCACCCTAGAATGGTATGGTTGAACGCATGAATATGACCATTCAAGAAAGGGTCCATAGCATGCTTAGCCAGGTTGGCTTACCGCAACACTTTTGGGCTGAGGCAGTTACTACTACAGTGTATCTCATTAACAGGTCACCTAGTAGTGGCATTGACTTTTAGGTTGCATAGAAGGTATGGATAGGCAAGCCCCCCTCTTATAATCATTTGTGTGTGTTTGGATATAAAGCATTCTGCCATGTGCCCAAGGACAAACACAATAAGCTGGATCCTAAAAGTGTCAAATGCATTTTCATTGGCTATGGAGATGCAGGAGAGATGGGCTACCGTCTATGGGATTCGCAGGCACGGAAAGTGATCCGCAGCCATGATGTCATCTTTCATGAGGATAAAATGCATATGCATCCTGAGCAAGTTGTTGAGGTACGCAGAGTTATCTTTTAGGAGGAGCCACCTACTCTCGTTTAGCCCGCTCCATGGTCAGCTAGACAGCGCGCAGCATCACCTGATGCTCATGGCCCAGATGCTAGACATGCTAATGTTAGACAGGATGTTGATCAGGCAGGAGAACTTAGATTGAGGCATTCTACTAGAGATAGACGACCTCCTGATCATTTTACGCCCTCTATGGGTTATGTACTGGTTACAGATGCAGGAGAGCCTCTCATTTATGACGAGGCTATACACAAGAGCGATTGTTACTCTTGGGAGAGGGCTATTGTCACTCTTGGGAGAGGGCTATGCAGTTTGAGCTTGACTCATTGCATAAGAATCAGACTTGGGAGTTGGTTTCCTTGCCTCAGGGTAAGAAGGATTTGCCATGCAAGTGGGTGTACAAGCTGAAAAGTACCCCTGGACAGCCCAAGCCGGCATATAATGCTCAATTGATTGCTAAGGGTTTTAAGAAGGAGCATGGTGTTGACTTTGATGAAGTCTTTTCTCCTGTGGTCAAGATGACCACCCTACTCTTAGTCTTGGCCTTGGTTGCATAGCTTGACCTGTACCAGATGGATGTCAAGACGACCTTTTTACATGGGGACTTGCATGATGAGATTTACATGGAGTAGCCTAAGGGCTTTGCAAACTCTAGCAGAACACCTAGTGCACAAGCTAAAGAAGAGTCTATATGGCTTGAAGCAGGCACCTAGGGAATGGTATCATAAGTTTGATGTATTCATACAGTCACAGGGCTACAGCCGCAGTACTATGGATCCGTGTTTGTACATGAAGAAAGCCCGTGAAGGTTCTTTACTGATTTTGGTACTCTATGTGGATGGCATGCTTTTAGTAGGGACATCTCATGAGGAGCTAGATGCTCTTAAGGCTCAGCTCAAGAAGAGCTTTGAGATGAAAGATCTCAGACAGGCCTTTCATATACTTGGTATGTGCATTACATGCGATCAATCTTAGGGACTACTCTATCTGTCCACAGAGGGAGTACATTCATAAAGTCCTTGAGCGCTTCTGCATGCAGGATGTTAAGCCTATTGGCTATCCATTACCTTCTCATGTGAAGGTTTCACAGGCCGATTGTCCATAGACAGATGAGCAGAGGGCCGAGATGGCCAAGATTCCCTATGCATCAGCCGTGGGCAGTCTTATGTATGCCATGATAGCCAACCGTCGAGATATAGCTTTTGTAGTTGGGGTTGTGGCACGTTATATGACTACACCTGGCAAAAAACATTGGGATGCCGTGAAGGGTATCATGAGGTACCTGAAGGGCATAACACATATGTGCCTTTGCTATGGCAGCCAGAATACAGGAGCCGTGGGGTACACTGACTCTGATTATGCAAGACATGCAGATAGTAGGAAGTTCACTTTTGGCTATGTGTTCACTTATGTTGGGGGGGCTATCTCTTGGATGTCCAGGGTGCAGAAGTGAACAAATCTTTCTACCTAATAGAGAGGCTATCTGGTTAGGCCATTTGATTGCTAACCTTGGTATGACAGATGCTATGCCTACACTGCATTCGGATTCCATGAGTGCCATTCAATTGGCCAAGAATCCGGTCTTCCATGCGAAGAAAAAACATATTGAGGTGAGGTATCACTTCATTCGCAAGGTCGTTGAGGATAGGTCTGTTGACCTTGTCAAGATTCCAACTGAGCAGAATTCTGCAGACTTGCTCACAAGAGCCGCAATATCGAGCGCTTTGCCTTCCTCAGGAGATTGATGGGCATTGGATGAGATGGCATCTTTTTCCTCATCCTGTTGTACATGTGTATATGTTATACTGTCTTTTCTTTTTTCTCTCTCACTGGGGTAGATTTTCCTTTAAGTGGGAGGTTGTTGGGGGTAAATGCGCCTCCGCCTAGCCGCTTGTGTATTACTACATTGAAAGTACCTTCCACTACACACTGTAGGTGGCGGGCTCCCGTCACAGTCACTTATTCTTTATTCTTTTAGTGATAGTTTGAATAAAGGAAGGCCTGGACACACATTGTGGTTGTTGGAGTTTCCACTTTTGAGTCTCTCTCTCTCTCTTGGCTCTTGCTCTCCATCCGCCATAGCTCTCATCGCCAAGCTTCTTCCACCTGGCTTCCACTTCCCTTTCACCTACAACAAGAAATGTCTGTCATTGAAGATGCTATACAGGCTACACACATGAAAAATATGGAGTTATAGTCTAAAGTTATCGACTTGGAGAAGGAGAATCGAAACATAAAGAGGAAGCTCACAAATTTTTTAACCCCACTAATATACCCAGTGTTATTCAATAGCAAAATAATGGAGCAATTTTACACATCAAGGGGTTTGGGGACTATCAAGTTAAATGGCATCTTGCAGATGATTTAAAAACATTGAAGTGTATGTTTGGTTTATCAAACATAGCGAATGCAGAATTTCCGTGTACATACTGCATGCAAATTAGGAAGAAAGGGAAAGATTGAAAGAAAGAATGGCTTGCCAAGGCAGGACAACAAGGTGTTCCAACACGTGATCAAAAAGTCATGAGAAATGGAATGCTAGTTCTAGTGCATTTTTTGGTTAAAATAATTGAGAAGCTAGCATATGAATATATATGCTTTGTATACAAGATACAGCATGTGTCAGAAGCTAATGCTACATACAAGAAGGTAGAAAAAGTCCTCTCTAAAGTTGGATTGCATGGGGGCCAAGTAGAATTAAAAAAGGACGAGAAAAAATTGGGAAAGAGTGGAAATATCCCTTGTAAACCATGCTTTGGAAGACTCAAGGCTAGGAAGTTTATATCTCCACCTCGAGATGAGGAATGAAATATACTTGTAAAACAACCAGAGAAGTATGAAGCATGGAAAAAGTTGCACCTTGCTATTCCGGATTGGAGCAATGGGGGATGAAGGAGGAGTGCAAAGGTAGAAGTGTGGATATACCTAGATAGATTAGTAGCCCTCTTACAAAAGTTGAGGTTTAGGGATAGTGATGCCAATATATTTGAAGAGACAGTTGCTAAGTTGCTAAATTTCATGTCCATGGTGGAGGCATGGACTACAAAAAAAAACACACACTACATGGTCAGTATTGTCACCATTACAAAAAAATATCATCATTTCGAATTAGTTTGTGTTTCTAATCTATCTTCTTGTGTAGTATATACTTGAAGCACATGGTCCATACTTTGCAGATCAAGGGAGTTTGGCAATATGGTCAACTCAAGGCATGGAATGATCTCATTGGCAAGCTTGCTATGCTTTTCAAAAGGCAACTGATCATGGAGGTGGCATCAATGATTCCAATTCTATGAGGCAATTATTACAATGGTGGTATAGGAGATTAGAGGTACGATACAAGGAAAAAGAAAAGAAGTCTAAAACCTCTCAAGCAGAATTTATAAGTAGGGTAATATATGAAGTGAGAAAAGCAAGATATAAAAACAACACATCTAGACAACGCCACACATAATGGTTGGCAACCCAAGAGAGAGATGGCAAGAAATGGAGGCCTAGATAAAGATAATACTTTTGATGCATTTAGAGTCCACGAGAGAGCATAAGTACCCAGGATATGACACATAAATACCCCTATCTTTAACATGAGATGTCTTGCAAATTTTGTTTAAAATTTCGAAGGTTTGTCACTATGTTTTTCAAAGTCAATTTTGAACTATGTTTTTTAATTTTAAGGTTCATTTACACCACAGTAAATTTAAAAGTTTCTTACTTAAGTCAAGTCTCTCATTTCATTTTTTTCCCATTACTCTTCACTCTACCTTCCACCTTTCTATCCTTCATCATCACAACCATGGCACGTTTCAAGCTTCTTATCAAGAGGGCACATGCAAGAGGAAGAGCTCAACACTCTTCCGAATCTAGTGAGCGTATTGTGAGTGACAAAGGTCCCTTGGTGATGACTGACAACGGTGGCCCTACTACAGCTAATAATGGTGGTGCTACTATGTCCAACAATGGTGGCCCTAGTGTGATCAATAATGATGGTTCGTCATTGTCTAGAGATGATGGTCCACATGATCCAATTGCTCCACCTCTCACTACTGCTCCAGCTAGTAATACATGTCCTCCAACACATAAGAAGCGAAGATGGAGACCATGCATAACTGCATTACGTGAGATAAGGAAATTCTAGAAGAGTGCCAACTTGATTATTCCTAAGGCACCATTCTCTAGGTTGGTGTGAGAAATATGCAAGATTTGCAGTTAGGGCATCATCACAAGTTCTTTTCAAGGAACCAAGCAAGGAATGTGGGGCGATGGTCAAGCCAAGCCTTGCTTGCTCTACAAGAAGAAATTTAAAATTACTTGATTGATCTAATGGGTGATTCTCAACTTTTAGCCATTCATGCGCGACGTATCACTATTAAGCCCATAGATATGGTTCTTGTTCGTAGGATCCACAACAACAAGGATGCATTTAATCTTAATGTCAACAATATGCTTTCAGAAGCTACCTTGTAATTTGATCTATGTTTTTAGCTCAGGTTTGGTTGTAGATTGTAAGGAGCCTAGTTTTGGTTTATCTTTCCAGTAGACCTTCTAGTATTTGATAATAGCAGTCTACAAAATGGAGCTAAATTTTGCCTAGCTCTAGTTGTACTTGGTGCAATGGACTATCTGCCGTGTATTTCATGGTTTTGTAATGCCAAATCTGATATTTGATATTCTAATTTGCCATGATTTTCATTGTGCATATTTTCAAGTTTCAAATTTTGAAAGTAGTTTTGTTGAGGATAAATTCAATGCACAGTTTGGCAGCACTATATCCGACATGTGATATTCCATTTGACCCATGACTTATTTTTTGTGAATTTTTAAGTTTCCAATATTTCATGTAGTTTGGTTGACAACACATTTAATATGCAGTTGTGCACACTCGGTGTGGTAGTGAGTTTTTTTGTTATCAGTGAAGTATAATCCAGTTAATGCATTTTCAAAAAATGATTGAATCGTCAATTTTATAAATCGAAATTTGGTGAAACTTCACCTACATGCCGGGCATCATAAAAAATCATGGATATTGAAAAATTGGCCCCATTAGAAGTCTTTGGGACACCTGTCCTGAGGCCAAAGTCAAGGTCCTAGACACCAGCCTTTGGACAGGTGTCCCAGTGAATTCTGATGAGGCCAATTTTTTTTTGGGTAGTTGATGTACCCTAGAGGAGTCCATAGGTAAAATTTCACGTCAATCAGATCACTGGTCATATTTTTCTAAAGCCTGGATACATTAATTCAGGTTTAAGGGCTTTTCGAAAGTTTTGCTATAAGTTTAAAATTTCACCTCATTTTACACATTTTACTGTTGATTTTTGAGTTTTCTCTCCTAGAAGACATGGTACATACCAAGCAAGCGGCCCAGAGACATCCCCCTAGAAATCCTATGCACAGGCCATCTCCCCTAGCTCCACCACCACCACCACCATGCCAGCATTGCAAGCATCAATGGAAGCCATGCACAGTGGCTCTTTGTGAGATCTGCCATTACTAGAAGACCACACACCTCTTGATACCAAAGGCTCCATTCCAAAAGCTAGTGTGTGAGATTATGGATAGTATACTCATTAAGAACATCAGGAAGCACTTTTCAGATGGAACATGCTTGCAACAACTCGATCGCTAGACTTTTCAAAAGCTAGTGTGTGAGATTATGGATAGTATACTCATTAAGAACAGCAAGAAGCACTTTTCAGATGGAACATGCTTGCAACAACCCGATCGCTAGACTTTCCAAGCCCTCCTTGCACTATAGGAAGCTGTCGAAGCTTACATCATCAACTTGTTTAGAGACTCGGTCTATGTAGTTGTACATGCAAGGAGAGTCATCGCCACCGATAGGGATCTGTGAATAGTGAGGTTCTTCTAGTGATGGAAGGATAGTCCTCGCAGATATCAATGATAGGGATGTACTACCAAAATATATACAGAACTGCGTATTAAATTTAGGGTACGAATCATGTTGCGTATAGATTTGATAAATAAATGTAACATTCAAGTAAAAAACAATAATAAACGATGCGTATGACAAACTATATTGCAGGCAAATCCAACACATATTGGTTTTCATTACTTCAAGAGAAGATTACAAATTACATTACATTGGTGATGAGATATCATTTGGCGCTAAGTATATCTACTCTCTCCTAGGCTTCTTTGAGCTAGACTTAGACTCCCCATGGTCAGAGCTATTCTTGATCATAGGCAACAACACATTTTGCCCTAGTAGTTCATGCCTAATGACATTGGGATATTCAACACCATCAACCATGCCACGAGCCACCATGGAAAAAAGTGGCCAAAACCTAGTACTAGAAAATAAGTAGTGGAGCTTCGAACATTGAAGCAACACTACTTTCTCCAAGCTAGAGTTCGTTGGGATGGTCTTGAAGGGCCCAACCTTCAATTTGCCCTCAACTTCAAGAAGTTATTAGCAAAAGCCAGAGAGCATGTCTTATGGAATACAATAATGTCACTCACAAGTTGGTCGATATACTCCTTCCATGCCGAGTCCTGCACCCTTCCTTGGCTACCAAATCGACCACCTTGTCTAGATGAAAAGTCATCTATATAGACAATGTCCTGCATCACACAAGTTCAGTGTCAGGCTCACTGTGCATGGAGTGTGCTAAAGATATATATATCCGATTCAGATTCATGTAAAAATTTACTAATAGGGCCTCTAAGGTATCGGGAGTGTGCACATAAACTTTTGCCGGGATTGGGCTCCCATAGCAGCCCTGGTCGGAGGCTCGCATTTGGTGTGCACACTCTCGATGCCCTAGAGGCTCTACTAGTAAATTTTTATGTAAATTTGATTTCGATGACATTAATCCGATAATATTGCCTTCTCGACATCATCTATTTGCACAGAGGATGCAAAATTTTGGGAGGACAAATTTTTTAGGTCCTGAGATCAATGCCAGGCTACAAGTGCCAACCTACATGGAGAAGGCGCCTCTGTGACTAAAATATGGATACTTGGGTGGCATTTTGCAATGCCCTCCCATTCGAGCGCAACAACCCAATATTCATGCCATACCCTCGCATGGGAGTGGATTTTGACCCCAATGTCCATGGCTAGTACGACTTTCCTGCATTCTACAATGCAAATTGTACCACGTTGGAGGAGGCCTTCACTACGAAAATCTAGGTGACTCTATACTCGATTTTGTAGATGAATTCTCCTCATGCCCTAACCCTGCATTTCTTACTACTTGTAATTATCTTAGGCTACTTAAGATCCTACTTAGGCAAAATACTGCCCCACAAGAATGCAACCTTCCACCTCTTTTCTTTGATCCCAATGCCATAGACGGTTGCGCCATGGCTCGACAAATAATGCGTGCCACTTTTCTCCCCTTGTTTTATTTATCCCTTCTAGAATATATGAATGATAGTTTCTTTACGTGTTACAATCATCCATTTCTCTCTACCACCACTATGCAAGTCTGCCTGAACCTAAAGGGGTACTTGCAAAGTTGGCAATTCCTAAATAAGTCTCTTAGGCCCCCTTCTCCACCCCACTCAGATAAGGAAGCTTAGCTCTCATCTTGCCCATGTAACTTATCCAAAAAGAAGAAGAAGAAGAAGAAGAGAGAAAAAGAAAAGAAAGAAACCAACTACAAGAAAGTACAAAACAAAAAGGCAAAAAAAGAGAATGGAAGTGGAAAGAGAAATCACATGAAGATGTAGTGAGGTGCACATAGGTCACAATCACTGCACCTAGGGATTCTCAAGTTAGGGGCATTTGGTGGTCTTGATCTGTGGCTCTGTGTCTAACTCCCTATCCCTTTTTGGTTCCCCACTACACACGCTTAGGGCACATCAATGGTAGGATATACCGAAGGAGGTAGCACTGTTAGACATGTCACCCTAAGCTACAAGCACCGCACCTCCCTTATGCACAAAGTAAGTCCTCAAGTGAGGGACAACGCCTAGGCTTGATCCCGGTCCTATGAGCATGAGCACAATGCACCACACGACAACTGAGCACACCCCTAGGTAGTGCACCTTCTTTTCTTTTCAAGTATAAACAAAGGCCCCAACCACTAGCTCCGGAGGCCCCATCATCTATGCAATGCACTCCCCATCTTATGCGTCAATGTCACCATGTAGGTGAAACAAAGCAGGGGCACACCGAGACATCCCCAATCAAAAAGTGAATGAAGAAGCTCATTTGGAATAGCACAAGAGAAGGCAACTGTGGAGGGCTAGGAGATGGATCCATCTAACACCGTATTCAATTTTAAAGATGGATCTGCCCATCAGTCTCTCCCCACTTAGGGATCCATCCAACACCATATTCAATTTTAAAGACGGATCCACCCACCATTAGCCTCTCTCCACACAGGGATCCGTCCAACACCATATTCAATTTCAAAGGATAAATTTCCTCATGGCTAGCAGCAAAGAGGGACCCACCCCAACTTCATCTCCAATTTCAAGAGTCGGTCCATCCAACACCAACCCTGGCAAGGGCTTATATAGACACTCAAAATAGCCACCATGGCTACACCCATCCCTCCTTCCTACCACTCCACATTAGTGGCATGGGATTGGCACTATACTAGGAGGGGGTAATGTTAACCCTAGCTCAAGACAGAAGAAAAAGAAGTAAAATACGGAGGAAATGGAAGAGGTAGGATGACAAAGAATAAGAAAAAGCACAAGGATGGCCTCTAAAATCAAGCTAAAGGTAAAAGCTCATTTTTAAATGAAAAGTGCCCCAAAATTTTTGAAAAAGAGTGCCAAGTTCCATCGTGTGCAAATTATAAAAAGGTAGACAGGCATAAACTAAAGAAATAGGCCAAGTAGAAAGGAATGGAAAAAAGGACCTTGCCACAATGGCCGATAATGTAAAAAAGGGGATGGTTGCCCATGGGATTTTAGGGCATGTATACAAAGTTCAAAAAGTGAAAGAGAGCTTATTCTTTGGTGTGTGGCAACAAGAGTCTCTTCTTCTTCTCTTCTTCTCTTCTCTTCTCTTTGCTTGCTTGGGTGTGCTTGAGAGAGGGAGTGTGAGAGTGTGAGGGAGTGAGTGTGTGAGGGTGAGGGATCAAGGAGGTGAAGCTCTCCACCATCTCCTCGCTTCTACTTCTCTTCTCTTGTCTCGCATGCGGCTATGGAGGATGGAGCTTGGAGGAAGAGGCTTGAGGATGCTTGAGCTTGCATCAAGAATCATGGAGCTAACGGTGTGCTTGAGAGAGGAGGTAACTCAATCAGGCATCAAGGTAATCTTGCTACACTTGTAGAGAGGGATAGCGCGTCAGCTATGTGAGAGGTATCCATTAGTGCTCAGTTGAAACACTTGAACAATAAGCAGTCTGTGGGTCTTGGTGGTTGATTGTGAGTCCCCCAATAGATGTGCATCACACACGGCACTCTAAGGAGCTCCTTTACTTGAGAAGTTTCATAAGCAAGATATTAAGCCTATTTGTTGTCCTTTACCTTCTCAATGAAGTTTAGTCAAGATGATTGTTTGCATTTTGACAAGCAAAAGGTTGAGATGGCTAATATCTCCTATGTATCTGGAATGGGCAATTTGGTTTATGCCATGATAGGTACTCATCCTAACATAGCATTTGCAGTCGGAGTTGTGGTACTTGTAGGGCTACACTTGGCAGGCAACATTAGGATGTTATGAAGGGTCTCATGAGGTATCTTAAAGGCATTGTAGATATGTGTCTATGTTATGGTGGCCAAGATATAGGAGTCATGGTTTACATTGACAAAAGAGAGCTTCCTAAGGGATAACATGATACACTTAGCCAATGGGCATGTACTCTATTTCCTTTTTCTTGTTTTCTCCTCACTAGGGGCACATTCGCCTTTGTGGGAGGTTTTGGGAGGTAAAGGCACCTATGCCTACACCAATGGTGTATTCACTACACTAATAGTACCCATACACCTATACATTGCAGGTGGAGGGCGCCCATCACAATCACTTCTCTCTTTATTCTTTCAATGACTAATAAAATAAGGGAGATCTCTCACATAGTGTGGTTGTTGGAGTTCCCACATCTTGAGTCTCTCTCTCTTTCTCTCTTGCTCTATCTTCCGCCATAGGTCATGCCTCTAATGCTTATGCTTGCTTGTGCTCTCATTCGGGCTTGTGCCTTCAAAAATAGATAAAAAGAGAAAAAAAGGTCCAATTTAGAATAGGTGCACCCACAATCATTGCAGCTAGGGGTCCTCAAGTTAAAGACACCTTGACCATTTCTCCTATACCACAAAGTGAGGGTACCTCAACCATAGGACATCTCAAGCTTGCTCAATAGACCTTTCACCTTAGATTGCACCACACCATCTACCCTTTCACCGATTGGGTCCTCAAGTTTGGGGCATATCTAAAGAGTTGCATTTTTTTGTGTTAGACCCATCTCCTAGTTACACTTGCACATCCTTCACCTCTACTTCACAGTTAAGTAGGGACACCCTAAAAGTGTGAAGATGGAGCATGGTATCCATCAACTTTAGTAGCCTTAAATTCATTGTTAGTAGCCACTATCCTAGACCTTGTCCTTCCATCCATCAAGTTCTGTGCACCTCTAAGATCTAGACCTTTAGACCATCATACCACATTAACTAAATGAGAAATAGGACTAGCACTTGGATAGCAAGTGTGGTAAATGATAACTCGCACAAAAGACAAACTGCTTAATGCAAGTGGAAATCTAGAATTGAGGAATGAAAAGACCAATCAATTTCTTTGAAAGTTATTTTTCAAAGCTATGTGATACTTGAAGGATTTGATTACACACACACACACACACACACACACACACACACACACACACACACACACACACACACACACACACACACACACACACACACACACACACACACACACACACACACACACACACACACACACACACACACACACACACACACACACACACACACACACACACACACACACGCACACACACACACACACGCACACGCACACACACACACACACACGCACACGCACACGCGCACGCGCGCGCGCGCGCGCGCGCACCCACGCACCCACGCACCCACGCACGCACGCACGCACACACACACACACACACACACACACGGAATGCTAAAAATTAAGTCACTTCCTTGACATTTGTAGAAACATTTGAAGTTACATTAGAAGACCTGCAATGGATGTGGAGGTTGCAAGTATCTTTATTTACTTTTGCCCACACTAATGTCCAAGGAGATTAAGTTAAAGGCCTTAATCACATGGATTCAAAGAGAAGAGTTATAGAGAATAAGGATAAGAAAGAAGAGAAAGAAGAGAAAATTTATTTGAGACACCAAAATCATGCTAATTCAATTGTATTGAAGCCCTTGAATTAGATCTTGAGTCAGTAGAGCTAATCCCTTATATGCATGTATTTGACACAATAGCTCATCTATTTATTTGGGATGATAGCCCAATTTGAGTTGATGGATCAGATAATACTCTATTTACATCAAAACATCTCCTACACATAAGGCCAATTCCAAGCACAAGCTTTATAATGCAAGATATAACCCAATATTTACTTAGCATATGTCAGATTCTATCAATCATGAATGATTCCAATTGATAGTATGTACAAGAAACAAGTGGAATCCTCTATTTGCTTCAAACATTTACTTCAATCCTATTATTTACCAATTTACAGCAATAAATCCTCAACCTTATGATGCCCAAAAATTCATCCAAAGACTCATCTTCCGGTGTATCAAGCATCTATTCAGTGTATATAAGAAGATGATTCTTGTTTTGAGCCCTATAAGAAAAAGGAGTTGTATGCTGAAATTTATTAAAGTAGTAAACCCCTATTGTGAATAGTATGCACACCATATTCTTCTCTCTTTAGAGTAGGCCACAAACTCTTCAAAACCCTCCAAGTTTGGTTTCCTACATCAATCTTCCATAGCTTTTCCATGATGAAGCTCTCTCTTCCCCTCTTCAAACCCTTCCCTTTTCACGCATAAGCCTCCCTATTTTTCCTCCAAATTATGGGCTACTTTTCCTTTTTGTGTTTTGCATTGAAATATAGCATCAACATATTCTCATACTTCACGTTAAATATCACTACACAAAGCTTTCAAAGGCCCACTACAAGTCTCTTCTCAAGTCAAGTACTCAAAGGTCATAAGCATACTTGACTTACTTCAAGTTCTAGCATGACTTATCACTTAGTTCTCTTCATAAGCCCAAGACTTGTATTCCCCACACACAAATAATTTCTTGAAATAGTTAAATTTCCCATAACCATGTACATTGTATCCCACATGCATCTCATTGAGTTTCCTAAGAAACGGCTCTTCCTATGATTTAAACTCTTTCACGTCTAGTCATGCAACACCATGTGCATAATACCCATAGGGGAATGTAAAACAAGAAGATCTGATCACAACTAGAAAAGGGTAGAGGATAGCAAACCTAAAGTGCAAACTCTAAACCTAATAAATATAATGTGTAAAAGTGAATAGAGCGCTCACTCTTGTGTATGCAACTTTGAGTCCATTACTTCTTTATCTTATTGAACCGTTCACAAGTAGAAGAGAGTAGAGGGTGTTGAACTTGAAGTGAAAACCCTAAACCCAATATTATAATGTGTAAAAGTGAATAAAGAGCTCATTTTCATGTGTGTAACTTTGAGTCATAACTCTTCTCCATCTTCTTGTCTACTAGTTGTTTCCATTACTTGAGAGTAAGGGAGAGACTAAGACTATGAGGTTGGGTGAGGGACTAGTGAGGGTGAAACTCAATCTTCACTCCTTGTTTCATCTCTTCTTCCCCTCTTATTTCCATAGCTTTAAGGGTAATATATTGAGTGAGATAGTATGTGAGGGTTTGACTATGAGAGAGAGTGAGGGATTGATTGAGAGAAGCTCTTCTCTATCCTTTGCTTCTCCTTGTCCTTCTATATCTTCTTTTCTTGACATTAGAGTGGTGGTGGTGTGGAATCAAAGAAGGTGAAGTCTCCATCTGAGGAGCTACTCTTGCATTGTGAGACCACCAACAAGCCACTCATACATTTTGGACTACAATGCAGACAAGATAAGTAACTAAGTCTAGCAAAGTAATCTTAGATAGTCTTGAGCTAGCTTAAGAGCCAACTAAACAAGAGATACTTGACATATAGGTGATTCAAGCTCTTGAAAGAATAAGAGTCTATGTCCATGTCCCAAATTTGAGACCTTGCTCAACCACAACAAGGGAATGGAGAAAAAAAGGTGTCTATAAAACACAATGTGGAACCCTTTGCATTAGTTTCTCACATTCCAAATATCAACTACCTCCCTTATTGATGATTATTATCTTGACATTTGTTTAACAAATTGTATATTCATTCAAGTCCCAATAGCTATACCCACACTTTCATGATACCTCATCAAATATAAGTTTTTGAACTAAGTGTAAACATATCCTCCCCGCACCTTCATTACTGCATTTTCCACCTCTAGAATAGTCTCACACTAAAGAATGAAGCAATATGAACATGTCAATGCTCTTTACATTAGGTTGTAGAGAAGAAAAGTTACACACTATGAAATCACCCACTTTGAATGTTAAGAAATGACACCTAAGTTCTTTCCAACACCTTAAAACTTTGATTGTCAAGAAAAGACACTCAAGTTTTTTCCAATGCCTAAAATCTTTGGCCATGTGTACTATCTTTATGTGTGTTATTCTCTTACTCTCGCTCTATACATATCTCTCACATACAATAGTTGAAATGGGAATTTTCAAAGAATTTGATAGCAATAACATCTACAAAGGTGAGCTGAACATAGCATACAATCCACAAGGTTTGTGAACCCTCTTCCCATAGCATCACTCCTATCAAGGTAGATGAGAAGCATGTTATCATTGCCCTTACAAATGCACATTATTTGAGAACACCGATTTGTTGCTTGTTCTCCTTTGTCATTGCAAACCTCTCTCTCTCTCTCTCTCTCTCTCTTTGGTTGAGATAAATTTTCTTTTATATAATTTTGGTGTAATATAATACTGATAGAATCAACAAAGTGAGTGTCCTTTCATCCAACCACTATTACATGTGGATTCAATCTAGATTGAAACTTGTTGGATATGAAGAACTAGGTGTACCCATAGTCTATAGCATACCTTAGAGCATTAGATTAAGTCATTTTTCATAAATCATGGATTTACATATAGTCCCTCACTCATTCACTTAGATGCATTAATTAGACTCAATGATATACAAGGCTTTTCTATCTTGGGGATCTATAAGGTCCTTCTATCCCAAGGAGAACTCAAATATTCATAGAGATGTTTACAAGAGGATACCACAATGGATACAATAAAATAGACACTTCGACTCAATGATATACAAGGCTTTTCTATCTTGGGGATCTATAAGGTCCTTCTATCCCAAGGAGCACTCAAATATTCATAGAGATGTTTACAAGAGGATACCACAATGGATACAATAAAATAGACACTTCTTCAAATGTCTAGGATATCTTTAAGGTCTTGGAAAATTAGATAATCGAATGCCTTACTTGAAAGTAAGAAGGTAAGATTTAAAAATAAGCCTCCTCCCCCTTAATTCTGGAGCAAGGTTGGTGGTTGTAGACAAATTGACTTTAGCTTCCATCACAGTTTTAGTTTCTTGTTGTCCATTCTCTAAAACTCAATGATCAAAGACTAAAAGTGTTGAGGGGTATTTTCTAGAGTTATAGGTCATCAACTAGATATCATTTAGTATTTGGGGAGAGACGTCCCTAAGAAGAGTGACCGCTTGAGCTTGGAACACTTGGGTTCCTTAAAGACTAGCCTTTGGTCTCTTGAAGTGGATGGGTTGTTATCAAGGAATATGCTATAAAGGGTAAAATTCCAAGTGGTCTATGGAGCAATATCACTCAAGAAGATGTGGTTATGGTGATTGGTAATAAGGTTGGAATTTCTAGACATCTATAGCTCATGCTCATCTTGAGCAATTGAGGAATATGATAAGGGTCTCAAATAGAAGCAATAAAGCAATTGCTAGAGGGGTGGCAGGGCATTGATGCAAGTTGTTCAATTGTATTTACTCCCATTTAGAGAGTCTTTCTTTTTGTAACGTGTCCGCTCGTCCGCTTGTGGGACACGTCCTAGCAGCCCATCGGGAAGAGAGTCTAGAAAGCGCTGCCTGGCACTTGTAAGGAATGCCACAGGGTTTGCGATTTAGGTCTTCCCGAGTCTGCCCCGAGCGGCAGTGTCTAGCCTTTCCCACTTAGGATCGACCTGAAGTCAGGGTTCCTTTCCTATCAGAAAAGTCTCTAAGAAGTAGCTAGCATCGAGCTCCAGATGACCCACTTTGAGTAGGAACAACACAGCCGACGTAGATTTATGCTGCACTTGGTTCATGGAGATGGGGAAACGAGAGGGATGCGAAGCTCAACCTCTTTGCCATAAGGCATAGTCCCATTCGTTTTCCCTAAAACAACATAAATCAGGGTTCTAACTCTACTGACTCTAGGGTCTTCACAGTATCATTTTCACGTCTTTTGAGAAAAGTTCCCAGCTAACCGGGACCATCATTTCGTAGGACGGACCCAAGTCACGTCCACCGCACTTTCCTCGGTTTTCTTAGTTATCTAATCACCTACCACATTATGTTTGACATGCAAAAGCAGCTTCCTTAATTAATCAATTTAATCACAGATTCCTTCATGTAACTTAGGCACTGATACAAAAACAATGTCAAGCAAGTTCCTTTTCAAATACCTGATCTTTACTTATCATAATCTCGGAGTACATCAAGTATCATACCCGAAGGCTATCCTAGCAATCAACAGGATTGCTACTCCAAGTTCCACCCGTAGACTAGTACACGGGCCTTGAGATCCCATCTCGAGTCAAGTCGGCCTCTTGTGCGGGATCCAGAGGCAAAGAATTTACAGCCAGAGCCTCCCTGGGCACCCAAGCGTCCTCCCACTCCAAGTAGCACCCACGGAGAGACCTCTTGTGGCGGGTTAGGTCCATACGCCCGGTGTGGCTAACAACCCCCTTGGATAGGGCTAGGCAGACAGTCGGAGGTAACTGAATCTGCCTCTCCCTCCAGGCTTTTAACCTGAAGCATTAAGTGTTTTGCCTTGAATTAGTTCCTTGAGCAAAGAAGTTCAAACAATGTACCTAAGTGTACAATCACGATCATTTCAGAGGTCGTTTGTATGACCAACTGCTAAGGTGTGATTTCTTTTTCCTAGATGCTCCCAGCATCCGATCCTGGATCGCTCGCAACTTGGCGAGATTCCAAGGGCTTAGCAAGCTAGGTTGCTTGTTTCCCCTTTATCTTCGGGTTAGGGTTTGTATCCTCTTGACCCTAATTATCCTTACCTTAGGTCTCCTGGTAAAAACAGGTCATGGACAACCCCGTTGTCCTTGGTTGGTCAACTTGCTGGTTATCTCCTAGATCCCTTGAAGTACCTATGTACCTTTATCTTTGATCTTAATTGATCAAGATTGTCTATCCCCTTGACCATGGTTGGTTGAGATGTTTCTGTTTAGAACAGTTCTACTCCGTCTTAGGTATAATCTTCTTAAGCCCTCTTAATAATTCTCACAGGCGCTTGAGCTTTTACCTATCCCTCTTGAAGTCACCAAGGACTTTGTCATGGGATTCATGGATCTTAGTCCCCATTTGGTAAATTACAAACAATGTTGAATTTTTCCAATAACTTTAAGGCATGCAACGTAATGCCATGCCTTCATTTCAATACTTATAATCTTGATATAATCCATGCGTTATTTTATGCCACACATGCGAAGGTACTTCCTATGCATGCAATCTTAACATTATCCTTTAGATAATTATTTTCACGATCTATAACCTTCTTGAATGATCTAACTTTATGTGATCATGGTATGAGTCTAGCTGCACTTTAATCTTTTCTGCAGTTTATTACATGTACCTTAGAATCCATCTTGCGATATGGACATGCACTTTGTTTCTTTCAATGTCCTCTGAAACACATTCTAAGCAAGAACTTGTGCAAGGAACAAAGCACTTTATGCAAGAATTCTTGCAAGAAGTTTTTGGTAATTTATGATGCAATTATCTAATCTATTTCACCTATTATGATGCCATCTTACAATGGAAATTATCTTGCTTGTTACATACATCACAACTAAGTTCATACTTGGGTTTGGAGTGATGCCGTGATTTGAGTGGTATTGATGCCTGATGAACCGTTCGTGGTTGCGGTGCCACCTTGTTTCGAACCTCCATCCATGCTTGCAGGGTTTCCGGCCAACTTTGTGGAACTACGCTTTAGGGCCATACTCAAAGACGCATGTATGAGTGATAGAGTTCTCGCACTCTCCTATGCAAGATTCTTGCTGTCTCTCCTTGAGTGGGGAAAAAAAATAATGAAGGGGGAGGGGCGTATCTTTAGGAATTCTTCTTCTTCTTCTTCTATTCTTCTCCTCTCTCTCTTTCTCCCTCTTCTTCTTCTTCTCTTCTTCTCCTTCTCTCTCTCCCTCTTCGTCTTCTTCTTCTTCTTCTTCTTCTCTTCTTCTCCTCTCTCTCTCTCCCTCTTCTTCTCTTCTTCTCTTCTTCTCTTCTTCTCCTTCTCTCTCTCCCTCTTCTTCTTCTTCTTTTTCTTCTTCTTCTTCTTCTTCTTCTTCTTCTTCTTCTTCTTCTTCTTCTTCTTCTCCTCTCTCTCTCTCTCTCTCTCTCTCTCTCTCTCTTCTTCTTCTTCTTCTTCTTCTCCTCTCTCTCTCTCTCTCTCTTCTTCTTTTTCTTCTTCTCTTCTTCTCCTCTCCCTCTCTCCCTCTTCTTCTTCTTCATCATCATCATCTTCTTCTTCTCCTCTCTCTCTCTCTCTCTCTCTCTCTCTCTCTCTCTCTCTCTCTCTCTCTCTCTCTCTCTCTCTCTCTCTCTCTCTCTCTCTCTCTCTCTCTTCTTCTTCTTCTTCTCTTCTTCTCCTTCTCTCTCTCCCTCTTCTTCTCCCTCTTCTTCTTCTTCTTCTCCTCCTCCTCCTCTCTCTCTCTCCCTCTTCTTCTTCTTCTTCTTCTTCTTCTTCTTCTTCTTCTTCTTCTTCTTCTCTTCTTCTCCTTCTCTCTCTCCTTCTTCTTCTTCTTCTTCTTCTTCTTCTTCTTCTTCTTCTTCTTCTTCTTCTTCTTCTTCTTCTTCTTCTTCTTCTTCTTCTTCTTCTTCTTCTCTCTCCCTCTTCTTCTTCTTCTTCTTCTTCTTCTTCTTCTTCTTCTTCTTCTTCTTCTTCTTCTTCTTCTTCTTCTTCTTCTTCTTCTTCTTCTTCTCTCTCTCTCTCTCCCTCTTCTTCTTCTTCTCTTCTTCTCCTTCTCTCTCGCCCTCTTCTTCTCTTCTTCTCCTCTCTCTCTCCCCCTCTTCATCTTCACTGAGCACCAAGGGGGGGTTTCCAGGCGCTTGTTGAAAACCAGGTGGGGGGGATTTCTGATGACGAGGGGGGGATTGCGCCTATTGATGACGAGGGGGGCACTTTGCTATCAAAGATGGGGGGGCATGATGATGCAGGCAATGGCCACAGGGGGGGCGCTATCCCCTTTACAATGGGGGAGGGAGGGAGGTGGTATGGGGGAGGGGAGACGGCTGTTTACAGCCGCCACCCTCCGCCCTCCACCTGGGGGGGCTGCATGCCCCCCTCTCTACCTCTTACTCACTCTCTTTCTCTCTCTCCCCGCCATGCAGTCAGTAGGGGGAGAGAGAGGGAGAGTAAAAAAAAATTGAATCAATTTTAATAATTTTTAAGGGGGGGTTCTTATGGGGGAAGGCACGGGGGGGGGGGGGGGGGAATATTACACTTTCTCATGGCTTAGGAGACAAGGATTTCTAAATCCCTTCTTTGAAAAGGCATGACAAGGTGGATTGATATCTAGGATCAAGGGAACCACAAGGTATTGGCCTTAAACAACATTTGTCTCAAGTTCAAGCTTACAAATAAAGAGGCTAACTAGTTAAACCATGTGCCTTAAAAAAGTCTAACAATTGGGTATCCTCTTCTTTAGCAAGATTGGATAATATTGAGAAGTCTAATGAGCTACAAAGGAGAACATACTTAGAAGCTTTAAAAAAGGACCTTTAGTAGTGTTTCTTGGAATTTTTGCTAAAAAATGAGAGTGGAATGGTAGAGCTCATTCTCATTCACATCTTGCCATAGTTGGGATTATGAAGAAAAGAGAGGACTTTTAGCAATGGTCAAAAGAATTTTTGTTGAACTTGAGAGTGAAATGGAAGATCTCATTCGTGCTCACATATTGGTACACCTAGAAATTTAGACTCACTAGTGTATAGAATGCTACTCCATCCTCTCAACTAAATATCTTCCTATGGAAGATAATTGCAAAAAACTTCCCACCAAAGATAAGATAGCCAAGTTTAGGAGTAGATTGGGGTTTTTTCTTTTTGTGAAAGGCAAAAGGGGACACTTCCACAACTAATGTGGTGTTGTAAGGTGGATACAACTTTATGGGCTAAATCTAAGAGATAATAACATTATTTGGGCTGTGAGAAGCTTTAGATTATGAGAATCTAAGCTTAGAACATTAAAAGAGTTGCTATTATTAAGCATATTTGGAGTGCTAGATATAAAGCCTTGATGTAGAAGCAAACAAGAGAGTCTCATGATATCATGTTTAGCTCAAGTGATTTTGAACTGTTAGCTCTATTTAAAGGTCTTAGAAAGGAAAGTCCATGCTTGTAGATAGCCTTGAAGATCCTCTCAAGATGCTAACTTGAGGTGTTTTTTGAATTTTAGGCACATTCTTTTTATGTTATAATGATTGATTTTCTCTAAAAAATATTGTTCCATAATTTATATTTATAGCTTGCATTTAAAAATATGCCATGTATCTACATATCAAGTGTCAAGCATGATTGAAATGTCATAATTTAGATTCATTAAATCCATGAGCCTTATTGAACAAAGAAAAAAAACTCTATTTTTGTCATTACTTAGTCAAATTAATGATTGTAATTATTTGATATACAATACCTATGTGCAAGGTTATTATCACTTTGATGGTAATATAAGTATTGCAAAATTTAGACAAGTTTTAGTGTGCCTTGAATTTGGAGAAAATGATCTTGATACATCATGAATATCTATTATTGACTAAAATTTACAAGCCAAAGTGAGAGAGTTATTGCTAATAAACTTTATTTTTAGATTCGGACAACTTATCATATTTATGTTGAGAATAAGTTGAGAGGTGCAATATATATTGGGTTATTGTGCAATATTTTGCTTGATGGGACATCCTAAAGGCGCATTTTGAAGCATCACTTTCCAAAAAATCATGCCATACAAGTTGTTTGTCATCATTGAATGGGCCATCCATAGGAACCAATTGTCAAGTTATGCTTAAATGCTAAGAAAATCAAGTTTTCAATTTGATGAAGATGAAATGTCAAAGTTTATGGAATCAAACATACATTAAATATATTTTGATCTTACCACTTCTCATAAGCAACTTACCTCAAATGATGTGAAGGATATCACAAATATGTGCCATAAATGATGGTGAAATTTGTTGGTGCGACTAGGCAACATTTTCTATTTTCATTTTAATAACAATGTAAAGAGGTATATGATTTGATATATTATACTCAAAGATTGGCATGCTCTCGAAGTACCATGGTTGGTGAAATTATGTGGTTTAATTCATGTGGTGTTTGTTTGATTTAGTGTACAAGTCAAGCCAAAGAGAGAAACATGCACATTCCACTCCATGCAACTTTGCGAAGTTCATATAACAACTTTTTTTTATGAGATCACATCACCTTCTTATGAAGTAATATTTTGCATGGTATCTTGAAACAATAATTGGGTCTCAATCCCGCCTCAATATGGATGTACATATCAAGCTATGTATGTACATTGTTATTTTAAAATACAATTAGGTCTCAATGCTTACTTGTGGAGTTGAAACTAAACCTCTATGTATGCATGTTCTTTTAGTCATAGCACAATGATAAATTACTTTCTAGGTCGTGTATGCTTGTGTTGATCACATCAAACTTGGGATAATCATTGGCTACAAATAGATATTATGTCACACAAATACACATATACATGTATATGTATGTAGACTTGGAATTTTTGAAATTTTTCTCATTACAAAGAATATGGACCTATGGATGTATGAATGCATATTTGCATCCATGGATGTGTAAATGTATGAGAAGGAAATTGATTTAGAAGAAAAACCACTGCTTTGATTGGGACAAACATATTTGAAAAATGTTGAGTAAATATACAATGTTAAAGAGACTTTTCAATGTCAACAATATTCAAAAGGCCAATCACTATATTAGAACTTTCTTGAAAGTACAATTTAAAAGAGTGTGGGGGAATTTGTTAGGAAAGAGGACATTTCACTCCTATGACTTGCATAAAAAGTAAGGAAATATAACTGGTAAGGGCACATTGGTTGGTACGGTGCATGGTTAGCATCACTTTTAGCTTGATGGACCCCTCTCACCTAAGATATGTGTTTGGTTTGAATAGTATTGTGGTAAACCTTTGAGTAAACTTTTAATAGAGTTATCATGCAACAGTTCATTTGGGAGTGAATGCCAACAATGCAAAAACTATGGACCATACAAAAATAATATTGAGCTAAATGGAGAAGCATGGATGCTAATTTGATATGTCCTTAGAATAGAGTTAAGAGTCTATGCATATAACCTCCTACAATTTAAATATATCAAAACATATAACTAGAGAATTGTGTCTATTTAGACATACATCTAAGGACCATGATATTATAAGATTTTTCAAGAGCACAAAGGACTTTAGAAAATGTGATAGTAACAAAGTGCAATCTAAGTGCAAAATTAAGAAAGTATTACTTTATTAAACTTATGATCGTGATAATTTATAATGTTACTTTTTCTAAAATAGAAGTATTATATGTTTTGAAGAAATGTTACTTTTTCTAAAATTTGTAGTTTCTTCGAAAAGGCAACATAGTGATTAAGATAACCTTCTCTTTGTATTAGTGTTTGTGTATGTGTCCAGCATGTTCAATGTACATTTTCTTAAAGGGGTATGGAGGGAATATGCTAGAAATAAGCTCTAACATATAATCTTTTTGTTGATTTTGAATGACAAGGAGAGTAATGAATCTAAAAAAAAGACTTAAGCTGAGTAAGCTTTGATACCATCATAAAATCCTAAGAATGAGGTGGCCAACACTTCAAATCACTCAATTAAAAGTAGATAACAAGGTGATGACACAAACTGCTTATTGAAATGAACTCACAATCAAGTAGGGAATCATCAAAGCATAATGTATTGACTAAACATAAGTAATATAATGATAGGAGAGATGAATCAAGTTTTTTGACACTCCCTTACTCTCTTTTCTCTCACCAAAATTTCTCTCATATACTCATTAAGTAGTGATTTTTTTGGGAAAAGTTTCACAAATTTGTATATAAAAGAGGTTCAAAATGCAAAAGTATGATTGTAGTTCATATAGAAAATGACCACTTAATGTCTAATATGACTATAATATAAGTTTGAAAAGGTATTTTATCTCCAAAAGTCACCTACATTGTAATGTAAAGAGAGAGACAAAATCATATAATATTAAATGTGGTAAACTGTTATTCTACCTAAAAATTACAAATTGATAAATGTTGATTCAATATTGGGTGGGGTAGTATTTGGATAATTTGAATAGTCCAAATGTAGATCATGAGTAGAAAAAAAAGTTTTGAAAGAGACCCATGTGTTCTAATGGTTGGATCTTTCTAGATCTATGCTCCAAGTTAAATGTATCCTACAATCACTGAAATGCAAGAGAATTAGCTAAGATCGAAGTGCCTATGTCTCACAATAGAATAAGAATCTACTAATTCCTGATGGTCAAAGTGCAAAGAGTAATCTTAAGAATAGATTCTATTTTTAAATTACCAAAAGATAATGGTTTGATTTGAAGTTATTGGTTCTACAAAACTACATTATCATAAGGAGTTGAGTAGTTGAGAAAAAACCAAGCCTAAAATATAGGAGTACTTTTGACCAACCATCTGGACATGTAAATTATTATATCCATGATGGAATATGGTTATTAAGATATGTAATAACATGCCATGGTTTTTTATTATCATCCCATGCTAATTATGCCTCCATCTAAGGCCACTAAATGCTAGTTAATAGTCGCATGTAGTGTGTTAGTTAGTAGTTTCATATATGCTAGTTAACAATTTTTTGTATGCTAGTTAGTACTTGCCTTTGTGCTAATGAGTAGCTGAGTTTTATCAAAAGATACTAATTTTGTGCATTCCCTACTTAATCCTAATTTCAAGTGCATGACCCACCTTGCTCAGCCCATGACTTACTTGCTTAGCTACCAGTAGCCTATCACTAGGTAGCCTCTAACAAAGAAGCCCAGAATTGGGTAGCATCCACCACAACTACATGGACCACAATAAAAAACCCTCCAACTCAAGTGTCTATGTTTGGGTAGCATCCAACCAACTTGCCTCCAACTACATAGCCCAGCCTCAGACCATTCCCTAGCAGCCTATTTCAAACCATATAAGTTCTTATGTAGCTTACACATCAATTGCTCCTTGACAACAAACCCCTCAAGCTATTGCATAGAAATATCCTCATGCAAGTACCCATGCAAGAAATAAGTCTTTATATCCATTTGAACCAACTCCATATCCTCTCTAGTAACCAAAGTAAGGATTGCATGAAGGGTGGTCACCTTGACTACTAGTGAGAAGATCTCATCAAAGTCAATCCCCTTCTCTTTCTTAAATCCTTCAGCCACCAAACCTGCCTTGTGCATAGGCAATGCATTAGAGATACCCTCATCTTATAGACCCACTTATAAAGTACTGAATATTAGCCCTTAGGCAAAAAGGCTAACTCCCATGTAGCATTCTTTTCTAAAGAATCAGCCCTTTACCACTTATGACTGCCATCCCTAGTCATAGCATAAATATAACAAGAAGGCTCACCACAATCCATGACCAATGCATAATCTAGAGACAGAGTGTATCTATCTAATGATGTAGAAACCCACATAGACTTACGTAAAACTAGCTCAATAGGAGCCTCTAGCTATCTCACCTATACATTCTATAATACATGAGGTTGTTCAACATCCTATGGCACTTGCACATCAACTTTAGTAGGTTGACCAAGCCCTACATCATATGAAACAAGTCATGTTGGTTACCCATCCTCTTGAAATAATGCTATGTGGATCTTGAAGCAAGTCATGTAAATTACCCATCCTCTTGGAATAATACTATGTGGATCTTAACCATTTTTATAGGCTACTTATGTATCTTATCCTCATTAAATATGACATCATGGCTACGTACTACCCTTCTAGATTCAGGATCTCACAAGTGACAGGCCATTTCATGTGATTCTCCATAGCAAAAAAAAATGCATTTTTTGGACTTTCAGTCAAGATTACTCCGCTTGTCCCCTAGGTGTATGCATAAATGCCTCATAGCCAAAAACATGCAATTGAATATAACTAGGTTTCTTGCCAGACCATAACCCCTCTAGTATCTTTCTATACAATGGCTTGCTAGGAGACCTACTGATCATATGAATTGCTATCTTTATAGCTTCAACCAAAATCCATTAGTGGGTCTAGCATTAGAGAGCATATTACATACCCTTTCTTGAATGGTCCTATTTGTCTTCTTGGTGACACCAATTTGAGCAAGATTCTCAGGAGTTTTCAACTCTCTCTTAATACCATTGTTTGTAAAAAAAATCCATAAAGACATGTAGGTGTACTCTCCACCATTATCAATCCTCAAGCACTTGCTTGTTTGACTAATTCTCTACAAATGCTAAGAACTTTTGAAATGCATCCAACACATTACTCTTCTTATGAAGAGGATAAGCCCAAATCTTCCTTATGACATCATCTACAAAATTTAAAAAGTATGATGCTCCACCCAATGGAATTGTGGTAATTGCCCCACACAAATCCTTATGAGTCAAATCAATACATTCTGATATTCTAATCCCACTACCTCTCTTACATGACATTTTAGTTTGCTTTCCAAAGAGATAATGCTCAAAAAAATCAAGATAAGGAACATTTAGAGAGGCTGAAGATAATACAAACAATATAAAGCTTTCATTTTAGTGTGATTGACATGTGCCCCAAATGAAGATGCCATAAAGAAAAAAATGGCTATTTAGTAATAGCTACAACGTGGTCTTTAACTTCAAAAACATGTAAAGGATACAAAGTACCACACTTAGGCCCTCTGGCCACAATAAGAAATCCCTTGCAAATCTTCCACAAATGATCACTAAAAGTCACCTTGTAACCACAATCATCAAGTTGTGATGTACTAATCAAGATTTTAGTCAAGTCTAAAACATGGCATACCTTGTGCAAAAGACAAGAAAAGAACCATTTGGCAGTTGACAAGTGCATAATTTCAATGCCAACAATGTAATTTGCATAGTTATTTCCAATACAAATGCATCCTCTCCTTCTAGCATTATACGTAGTAAACCACTCTCTATGCAAAGCTCATGAAAAGTGGCATGAAATGATGCTCTAGAATCCAAAAGCTAGTTTTGAGACATACCATTATCCATGGCAACCAAGAATGCATCACCTAAAGAGAATATGTACAAAAGATCACCATCATCACTGCTACATGCAATTTTTATCCTTTATCTTGCTTTACTTTTCTCTTTCTTTTGGCCATCATCCTCATTTTTATTTTGTCCCTTTTACTTGTTCTTCCACTTGTGGAAATCTCTTTTTTATGTGTCCCTTCTTGTTACAAAAGAAGCATTCTACTCTTTTTTTTTTGCGATGTGACTTGCTTTTTTACTTGTCTCTCTCATGAGAGTTTTCCCCTAGCATTTGAACCTCCTCTCACCATAAATGCACTGGATCTCTTTGACCCTATATTGTTATTTATGTTCAGCTCCTCAATGAGAAAAGTGTTCTCAATGTTAGTACTCATAAGACCGCCTGCAAGTGGAGAGTTACTAATGGAAATCTTGAAAGTATCCCAACTATCAAACAAGGTGACTAACAAGAACATGGCTTTTACAAAATCGTTGAAGACAATATTCTAGGATATCAATTAGCTTTAAAAAATGTTGAACTCATTGAGGTGATTAGGCATTGAAGCCCCCCCTTCTCCATGCTAAGATCAATGATTTTTTAAAGCCAATAAACCTATGAAGCTAGGCTTTCTTTTTCATACAAGTCACCAAGCTTCTTACATACACCATATGTATCTTTCGTGTTTTTCGCATTAAAATAAATAGGCTTTGAGAGTGTCAACATAATGGTGAAGCATGTTAGCTCATCCACCGATTCCTCCCATGCATTTGAATCTATGCTCAATCTATGTCCTCAAGCTTAATCTACATTTGAGTGGCTTCACCTACTTCTTTTTAACCAATGCATTCTATATTTTCTCTTTCCAATATGAAAAGTTTGTTCCATCAAGCTTTTCAATATTAAGCAGTCCATTCTTTGAACTCAATGAAGAACCATAATGACAAAAGTATATCTCCACACTAAAAATAACAAGATATACCCAATTACAAGCTCAAAATAGACCAATGTATTGCCTTGCAAAGCCAAGTAACAACTATGCTAGCATACATCTAGTGCAAAAGCAATATCTTAGCACTCCCAAAGGTATATATATTTTTGTAACCTTTCCTAGTATTCTAGGTATCTTCTAACCAACATGGAAAATCCTTTAAGATGACAAATTCATCGAAATCTATGTTGCAACCAATTAAATTTTGAACATTATAGAAAACTATATATTTTAAAAAATGGTCCCATAGAGCAACATGCATGGTTTTTTTGACACCTTCAAGAATGTGAATGATTGCTTGCTAAATTTCCTCCAAATGTAAAGAAGGACTAATCTAATAATGGAAATGAACAGGAATTCAAAAATACTCTAAGCTACAAATGACAAGAAATGAACTAAACTGAGATTCCAGCATGGCCATGCCATGGAACAACTTCCATTACCATAGCACAATGTAGCCATGGACTGTCATCCAAGTACAAGAAAAATGTGAGAGACAAGAAGGATGAAATTTTTGATAATGCCAGTGAATGTTGCTACATTAGCACTTCTTTCCCTTTTATACTAAAACCTAAGTTCTCTTTTCTAGGCTCAAGTATTTACAAAGTTTTATACTTGGAATAGGCTTTAACTCTCATGTTGATAATTTGCTTCATTACAAATCATCCCCTCCTAGAGATGTTTTGTCCTCAAAACTGAAGATAATGATGTAGTAGGCAAGTCATTAATGTAGAAAATTATGTCGATGAAGATCCATAAGCATGTGGAAGCACTTTGTGTGAAGAAATAGTATAATGAACCTGAAACAGTGAATTGACTGCTTGCTGTCCAAATAGGGCTGCGTCAGTAGATTTGCCATAACTTTTGATTGGAGTGTCCAAATTCAGTGTTTGAAGAGCAGAAATGAAGTACACACCCTGAGGCATCATCCCATACCATCAAGATCACTTTTTGATGTTGTTAAGGAGATTTAATCAATAACAATATTTTAAAATAGCAAGTTGTCCCTGCATAGATTATGATCATTCATCTTGCAAAAGCCATGGAAAAGCATCCAAATAGGAAGAGGGTTGCCAAGTGGACTCTTCCATAGGTAGCCCCTTCCATTTGATCAAGAATTCACTTCTCAAGAACCTTTTCACGCTTCCCAATAATCTTTTCAGGTTCATAGATAATCAGTCCATCTTCATCAAGTGGTGGAAGCTCTTCAAGAACTTGTACATCCTGCCCAATATACTTCTTCAATTGTGATACATGAAAAACATCATGTATGCGAGTAGATGAGGGTAATTGGATCTTTTATGCAAGCTCTCCAATCTTTTTCAAAACCAAATATGAGCCGTAAAATATGTGAGCTAACTTGTTATTTCCACCCTTAAGGGATGCATAATGAGTCTTGGGCACCTTCAAGAAGACCCAATCTCCAACATCAAACTCCATGTGCCTCCGCCTATCATTAGCATAGGGCTTCATGACATCTTGTGCATTTCGTATGTTTTCTTTACATTGCTTCGTAAGCATCTCCATTCTTTCTAACTCATCCTTCACTTGTGGATTCACGTCTTCATGAAACATGGCTGAAGGAATTTGAACCTTGTATCCATAACTTGTATCCATAAAGTGCTTCAAAAGGATCCATCCTAATGCTCATATGATATGTGTTATTGTAGGAAAATTTAGCAATATGCAACCAATTATCCCAAGATGATTGTGTGTCATGCCAAAAATGCCTTAAGTACACTTCCACCCATCGATTAACCCTTTCGGTTTGACCATCGGTTTGAGGGTGGTAAGCCGTACTAGGGGTAAGAGTAGTGCTGCCCATGGAAGTAAATAAACCCTTCCAAAAATTTCCCATGAATCTAATGTCTCTGTCCGACATTATCCTCAAAGGCATACCATGTAACTTGAACACTCCTTCCATGAATTGACCCGCTACTTGCTTTGCTGAAAATTGTGTCTTGGTTGAAATAAAATGGGCTGATTTGATAAGTCTATCCACCACAACAAAAATGTTATTCCAACCATGCCTTATGGTAGGAAGGCCTGTAATGAAATCCATTGAAATGTCGATCCATTTTCCTTGTGGGATAGGCAAAGGTTGAAGGAGACCGACTCATAATAAAGAAGAATATTTATTTTGTTGACATTCCAAGCAATGAGAAACATACTCATTCACATCCCGCCATAAGCCTTTTATAGAAACTCTTGTGCACTTTGTCAAAATTCTTAAAGAGACCAAGATGGCTAGCCAAGGGTGAAGAATACATCTCTTGAAGGAATTTCAGCTTAAAACTACTTTGAGGGATCAAATAGACCTTTCCTTTATACCATAAAAGTCCATTATGCCATTTGGAGTTTGGATATTCTTCATTTACCCCTTGCTGTAATTTTTGCATTATTGTGGCAGCATGCTCCTCCATCACATATTTCTCTTTTATATCATTTATCCAATCTTTTGAAAGGGAGTGACGGATTGAAGGTTGGACTCGAGAGCTATGGTGGGAGAGCAAGAGCAAGAAAGGGAGAGACTAGAAATGGGAACTCCAACAGTCACAATGTGTGACTTGGCCTTCCTTTATTCAAACTGTCACTAAAAGAATAAATAATAAAGTGACGGTGATGGGCGCCCGCCACCTGCAGTGTGCAGTGGCGGTGACTGTCAGTGTAGTAATACACGGGCGGCTAGGTAGAGGAGCCTTTATCCCCAACAACCTCCCACTTAAAGGTGAATCTGCCCTAGTGAGGAGTGAAAAGAAAAAGAAAAAAGTCAGTACAACATGTACATATATACAATAGGATGAGGAAAGACATCATCTCATCCCACGCCCATCAACCTCCTGAGGAAGGCAAAGCGCTCTATAGAGAGGCTTTTCGTGAGCAGATCTACAAGATTCTGGTCAGTCAATATCTTGACAAGATCAACAGACTTGCCCTCAACGACCCCATGTATGAAGTGATACCTCACCTCAATGTGTTTTGTCTTCGCATGGATACCAAGGTTAGCAACTAAACGACCCAACCAAATGCAGTGTAGGGATATCATCCGAATGCAGTGTAGGGATAGCATCAATACCAAGGTTAGCAACTAAACGACCCAACCAAATGGCCTCCTTGCAAGCCTCAGTGGCTGCAACATACTCGGCCTTTGTAGTAGAAAGGGCCGTGCATTTTTGCACCCTGGACATCCAAGAAACAACACCTCCAGCACATAGGTGAATACATAGCCGGAACTGGACTTCCTCCTATCTGCATGTCTTGCATAATCAGAGCCAGTGTACCCCACGACTCCTGTATCCTGGCTACCATAGCATATGCACATATCTATAGTGCCCTTCAGGTACCTCATGATACCCTTCACGGCATCCCAATGCTTCTTGCCAGGTGTAGCCATATAGCGTGCCACAACACCAACTGCAAAGGAAATATCTGGATGAGTGGCTATCATGGCATACATAAGACTGCCCATTGTGGATGCATAGGGAATCTTGGCCATCTCGGCCTTCTGCTCTTCTGTTTGCAGACAATCAGCCTGTGATACCTTCACATAAGAAGGCAATGGACAGCCAATAGGCTTTATGTCCTGCATGCGGAAGCGCTCAAGGACTTTATGAATGTACTCCCTTTGTGACAAGTAGAGGAGTCCCTGATGCCTATCGCATGTAATGCGCATACCAAGTATGTGAGCGGCCTGTCCCAGATCTTTCATCTCAAAGCTCTTCTTGAGCTGAGCCTTAAGAGCATCTAGCTCATCATGAGCTTTCCCTGCTATCAACATATCATCCACATAGAGTACCAAAATCAATAAAGAACTATCACGAGCTTTCTTCGTGTAAAGACACGGATCCATAGCACTCGGCTATAGCCCTGCGACTGCATAAAGGCATCAAAATTATGATACCACTCCCTAGGTGCCTGTTTCAAGCCATAAAGACTTTTCTTCAATTTGCACACTAGGTGCTACCTGCCAGGTTCTGCAAAGCCCTTAGACTGCTCCATATAAATCTCATCATGCAAGTCCCCATGTGAGAAAGCCCTCTTGACATCCATCTAGTATAAATCCAAGTCAAGCTAAGCAACCAAAGACAAGACTAAGCGTAGGGTGGTCATCTTAACCACAGGAGAAAAGACCTCGTCAAAGTCCACACCATGTTCATGCTTAAAACCCTTTGCTACCAATCTAGGCTTGTATGCCGACTTGGGGTGTCCAGGGGTACTTTTTAGCTTGTACACCCACTTGCATGGCAAAGCCTTCTTGCCCATAGGAAAGAAAACCAAATCCCAAGTATCATTCTTATGCAGGGAGTCTATCTAAGACTGCATAGCCCTCTCCTAGGAGTGAATGTCACCCCTGCGCATAGCCTCATCATAGGTGAAAGGTTCTCCTGCATCTGTAACCAAGACATAATGCATCGAGGGCTGAAATCTATCAGGTGGATGTTTGTCTCTAGTAGACCGTCTCACGGCAGGCTTTGCTGCCTATCCAACACCCTGACCATGAGCATCTGCTGCAGTTGTAGGCTGTCCAACTAGCTGTGTAGGAGCTCTCGACTCCTCTTGAAATATGACCATGTGGATCTCAACAACTCTCTCAGGCTACCTATGCATTTTGTCTTCATGGAAGACTACATCATGATTGCGGATGACTTTCCGTGCCTCCGGATCCTAGAGATGGTAATCCATCTCACCTGCATCCCCATAACCAAGGAAAATGCATTTGACACTCTTGGGATCCAGCTTACTTCTCTTGTCCCTAGGCACATGGCAAAATGCCTCACATCCAAAGATACGGAGATGCGCATAAGAGGGGGGTTTTCCAGTCCATACCTCCTTTGCAACCTGGAAATCCAAACCACTAGAAGGTGATCTGTTTATGACATACACAGCTGTACTAACTGCCTCAGCCCAAAAGCTTTGTGGTAGGCCTACATGACTAAGCATACTGCGTACACGCTCATGGATGGTTCTATTCATCTGCTTAGCCAAACCATTCTAGGGGGCGTGTAGGGGGCGGTCAACTGACGCTTGATACCCCTCTCATCACATAACTGCTCAAAAGCACGTGAGACATACTCACTCCGATTATCTGTCCTTAGGCATTTTAGCCTATACCCAGATTAGTTCTCAACCAATGCAAGCCATCTCTGAAACACAGCCAAGACATTGGATTTCAGCTTAATGGGATAAGCCCAAACTTTTAATGAAAAATCATCTATGAACATAACAAAATACTTTGCACCACCCATAGACTGACAAGGCATGGGTCCACAGACATCCGAATGTACCAATGCCAAGGGCTCACTCATGCGTGGCCTACTAGACTTCTTATGTGTAGACCTAGTTTGCCTGCCATAAAGACAATGCTCACATGAATCAAAACATGCATAATCAAGGGGCGGTAAGTAGTGCAAATCAAAAAGCATTTTCATTCCCTTCAAAGACATATGGCCCAAATAGGCATGCCAAAGAGATACATGTGGGATAGAACCCATAGAGAAAACATGATCAAGGGAAGAAGCTGATACAATCAAGGGGTAGAGACTGCCAGCCTTGGCACCTCTCGCAATCACAAGTCTACCACGAGTGATCTTCCATGCAGAGTCTCCAAAAGATACATGATAACCTGCGTCATCAAGCTATCCAGCCAACATGAGACTGCGTGTCAAAGCAGGTACATGATGTACATCTTGCATAACAAAACTGCTGCCAGAAGGAAACTGCAGTCTAATATCACCAATGCCCACAATATCAAGAGAGCTGACATCACCTAAGCGCACAGTACCCGAAATAGTATGGTATGAATGAAACCACTCTCGGCAAGATGTCACATGAAAGGATGCACCTGAGTCCCCAAGAGCCAACACTGTGCATACATAGAGTGTATCTCTGTCATCTGCGAAGCACTAGAAGAAGCTGCTAGGATATAATCATCATCATCAACATTCTCAGGCTGCATAACATTGATCTCTTCAACTTTAACACTGGACTTTGCAGGTACTATGCTGTGATCAGAAGACTATCCTACACTTTGTCTTTTTCCTTATCTTTGCGCCTTTCATTGCGCAATTCATGGGATTGTGGCCTAATATGGCCCTTTTTCCCACAATGGTGACAAGTAACATCTGCATTCCTGCCACGGGATTTGCTACCTGACTTCCCACGAGACTTGGACCGAGATTTTTGAGAATCCTGTCCACGGCCACTAGCACTGCCATGCTTTCCATATCCATCATTCCTGCCTCTAACTATCATAGCATGAGACACACGAGAGGCATCCAAATTCTTACGGTTAACCTCTTCCTGCAGAAGAGCACTCTCAACATCAGATAATTTCAAGGTAGCAATAGAGGCACATAATGCAGTGCGGAATACATCCCATGACTCATTAAGAGTACCAAGCAAGAAAAGATGAGTGACATCCTCTGCAAAAGTGATGTCCTGCTAAAGTCAAGTTCTTGAGTATAGCATGGAATTGACTCTAGTGAGCAGACATAGTCACATTCTCCTTCGTGCGCAGATGCATAAGCTGCTGCTTCAGCCAATACATTTGACTTGCTGGACTTTTCTTGTCATAGAGATTCTTGATTTTATCCCACAACTACCATGCACTCTGTTCTTCCTCAAAGACATTATAATGAACTTGTTCTGTGAGAGACAATACAATAGTGGACTTGCATAACTCATCAAGCTCAAGCCATTCCTCATCTGGAATAGTTGCAGGCGAATGCCCGCTTAACCTCAAAGGTTTGATATGCGCTTTTTGCACCAACACCTGCCAAATCTAGCTCTTTCAATAAGAGTAATTCTTACCATTAAGCTTAGTGATGTTGAAAATAGCATGATCAGTGGACGAACTCACCATAATGCAAGTTGGAAGACTGTAGACAGTTCAAAACTGCTTGTTGTTTACTGCAGAAAATGACAAAAAAATCACCAAAATCGAGAAAAAATGGCGAAGAAAGTGGAACAAAAGCTGCTGCCCACCAAGTACTAGTGAAAGTACATCATTTCAGAGTGTTTTAGCATGAAAAATCCATGTCAGTCCATACATATATGCTTGCTGTAATATATTTCAGATTTCAGTAAAAGAGAGCTAACAGTGCCAAAATTGGATCCCAAAGCAATCAGATACTTCCAAGACCAAAGCCAGCATCATGCGGGCATAGCATAAACATATGACGGTCGATAAGCATGAATCCAAAAACCCAAGTATGTCATACAAACATAAGCCAGTGAGTAGGCACACCCCCCCAGTCAACGGGGAAAGTGTTCCTACCACTACCAAAACTTGAAACAAGTAGGTGTCAGTTCACAAAGATACGGATCCAAAATTGAGACTTAGCTCATAAGCATACAGTGAACCAAGACATATGATGTTTCATCCCAAAAGGTAAGAAGTCCCAAAGTCTCAAGTGTCTGTAAAACTGCTCAATAGCATGTAATGGCTCAATGCATAAAAGTACCACCTGCTCAATGTCTGATAAGCATTCAAGAATGCTCCCACTGGCACAAAAGCCATATATATGAGCTCAAGAGCTCAAGCCAAGGCAAGACATAGTGCCAATGACATAAGTCCAAGACAATACATCAATAGTACATCCCGAACATGTAGGTGGTAGAGTATCCGTATATAGCATCCATAAGCATGTAAGACATCAAGTACATCCCAATCCAAACTCTGACAAGCCAAGTAACATCCAAGACTACTCCAGATAATCCAAAATGCATCCAAGGTGGAGCTTCAATGGGCACTCAAGCTCAACGTATGCATAGGGTAATCAACCGTGACATGAGCATCAAGCCGTAGGCAACGGGTATGCATAAACCCAAGAAGCATACTGTCAAAGTATATACCAATGTCAATAAGTGCAGGCTGAAATAAGATCAAGCTTCCAAAAAGCATCTAGATTCAATGACAAGCTCAAAGTCGTCCCTCGATGATCAATACATCATAGCATAACCCAAGACATACATCCGAAACCAATAGGCATATGTCAAAGCATGAAAGATAGCTTCAGCCCAAGAGTATTCAGCATGCATTTATGTTATAAACTATGTATTTTCAGCCCCAAAATCAGGCCAAAATCATAGCATTACATGTAGCTTCAATCCCCCAATCAATCGGGATGCAATAGGCATCAAACCGGTTATGTAGTCATGCCTAAACAAGCATAGGCATACAAATACATGCTATCTCAAACCTGAAATCTGTTGCAAAATATTTCGTCATCAGAATTTGGCAAATTCAACATCACCATTGCGTTTGGAGCATGCCAAAACCCCAACTTAGACTCTTACCTTGCCTGAATCGGGTTCTGAATGCCCAAGATATGACAAAAATAGTGATTTTTGGGCCAGATTTTGAAACAGGCACAAAAAAAACGTGAACTAGCTGGGGGGGTCAGCTGTTCCATGTGTCAACAATCGGGCCCAAAGGGGGCACAAATGAGGGCCAAAGAAGGCCTACACCAAGCCTCAGCAAGCCTTGATAGGCTGGAAGTAAGATCCAGGTGAAGGAAGCTCCAAGAGGTGTGAGCTATGGCTGCCCACAACCTGTTTACAGCCTGTGAGACCTGAGAACTGAAGTAAACCCTGAAGAAAATGATCAAATACCTCTGATGTAATGCCCTGAAAGTGCCCAACAATGCCGGGAAGGTACTGGGAAGTTGGGGAGTGATGGGAGCTCGAAGGAGTCGGATATGGCTGCCGGGAAGGAGACCCAATGCAAGTAGAGAGTCGATGGGATGCTGAGAATGCCATGAACCAAGCTCAAGAGTCAGAAAGCAAAGCTTTGATACCAGTTGAAAGGGAGCAACAGATCGAAGGTTGGACTCAAGAGCTATGGCGGGAGAGCAAGAGCAAGAAAGGGAAAGACTAGAAATGGAAACTCCAACAGTCACAATGTGTGATTGGGCCTTCCTTTATTCAAACTGTCACTAAAAGAATAAAGAATAAAGTGATGGTGACGGGCGCCTGCCAGCTGCCACCTGCAGTATGTAGTGGCGGTGACTGTCAATGTAGTAATACACGGATAGCTAGGTAGAGGTGCCTTTACCCCCAACATCTTTATATATGGTGGAGACGGTAGATACATTACATGCCCACATCCTAGAAAGTGCCTCTGCCACTACATTGTCTTTTCTAGCCATGTATGCTATCTCAAAATCATATGATTGAAGAGTTGCTAACCATCTTCTTTGCTTAGGAGACAAGTTAGGCTGCAAGAGGAAGTATGTCAACACCCTATGGTCACTTTTCACTTTAAAGTGACTTCCATAGAGGTAACGATGCCATTTTTTTTTACTGCATGTAGTATAGCTAGCATCTCTTGCTCATAAACATGCATTTGTCTCTCTTTTTCATCAAATTTTCTGCTCTCATATGCGATGACACCATGTTCTTGGGCTCAAATAGCTCCCAATCCTCTCCCATTAGCATCTGCATAGATCACAAAGACCTTAGGAAAGTCAAGACAAACCAATATGGGTGCTGAAATGAGGAGTTGCTTTAGCTCATTAAAACATTTGTTGGCTATTTCATCCCAAAAGAAGGCTTCTTTCTTTAACCTATCTGTTAATGGTGTAGTCACATGAGCATAATTCTTGATAAATCTTCGATAAAAAGAAGATAAACTAAGAAACCCCTCAATGAAGTGGTATTTGTTGGAGTAGGCCAATCTTTCACACATTGGACCTTTTTTGGGTCAACATTGATCCCATTTTCTCCAACAATATGTCCCAAATATTCTACTTCTTTGGTCATGAATGTACATTTGGTTGCTTTAGCAAACAACTTGTGACTCCTCAATATGTCAAAAACTTCTCTAACATGATCTAAATGCTCCCCTTTGTCTTTACTATATATCAATATGTTGTCAAAGAACACCAAAACTGTCTTGAACAAAAGTGGCTGAAGTGTCTTGTTCATTAAAGCTTGGAATGTGGCTGGAGCATTTGAAAGACCAAAGGGCATAACCATAAAATGATACAATCCCCTCTCGGTCCTAAATACAATCTTGTATTCATCCCCTTCCTTCATGCATATTTGATGGTATCCTGATCAAAAATCAATCTTTGAAAAGACCTTGGCATCCTTCATCCAAAAGATCATCAATCCTTGGTGTTGGATATCTATTTTTGATGGAGGCCTTGTTCAAATCCTGATAATCTATGCACATGTGGAATGAACCATCCTTCTTCTTAACTAGAAGAACATGAGAAGCAAAGGGAGATTGACTTGGTTGTATAAGACCCATTTCAAGTAGCTCCTTTACTTGGCACTCAACTTCTTCTCTTTCCACCTTTGAAAGGTGATATGGAGGTTTATTGATAGGCTTGGTATTTGGAAGCAAGTTGATAGGGTGATCCACTTCATGCTTTGGAGGAAGAGAGGTAGGTGGTTGAAATAAATCATCATACTCTTCCAACAATTTACAAAGATAAGGATCCATATCTTTTGAAGGAGTAGAGGGCTAATTAGAAGAGGGTTGATCCTCATCAATCTTTGATAAGAGAAGGGTAAACATATATGCCTTTGCATTAATATCTCTCTTAATATTCTTAGTGCTGATCACTTCTAGCTTCTTCTTCTCAATCCCTTGAAGAGTAACTTGTTGTCCATGCAATTGAAATTCCATTTGCAGCCTATTCAAATCCATGGTAAACCTACCAATACTTTTCAGCCAATTGCAGCGAAGTATGACATCAATGGGATCCATCTCCAAGGCAATAAGATTCACCGAAGTGATACAAGATGAGGATAAAGTGATGGGAACATTGGAATGAATCTGATTACTGCTCTCATAAGCTCCATTTTCCACTTGGATTCTTAGTGAAGAAGGAATTTCTTGTGTATACAACTTCAGCCCATCAAGAGACCTTGTATTAATGAAGCTATGTGTACTCTCGGTATCAATAAGAATATGAGCAATTTTTCCATTAATGTAGCCTTTAAGGCATAATGTATTGTCCCCTTTAGAACCATTCCAAGCATCACGAGAGATGGAACAAAGCTTCAATGAATCCAAATTTGTTAAAACATCATCGATAAAGTAACCACCCGGGTCGAATGGAAAACCATCCATAGGGTCATAGAATTCTTCATGGAAATCATCATCATGGTCACGTGTCTCCTCAAGAGTGGGTAAGCAATCAAGCTGAGATAGATTGCCTTCATTTGCCTCAACATCTGATTCCTCTTCAAAGATCATGCTCACTTTAACATTCTTGGCTTTGCATTTTGTCTTGTGATCGGGAGACCATTTCTCCCCACATTTAAAGCATAGACCTTTCGCATACATGTCCTTCAACTTGTCATTAAACACACGCTTTCCTTGCATAGGAATTGAGTTTTTGCCACTAATTTCAGTCCTCTTTCCATCTGATCTATTTTCAGCATTAAACTTGAAATTACTGCCCTATTTTGGTCCATAAATAGTAGGGAATGTAGGGATCTTGTTGTAGGTATTTGTTGGCTTCCCTCCTTACTGAAATTCACTCTTTGATTGCTCATAATTTGCAACTATTCTAGTGGACTGGTTTGGCTGAAAATGTTGCCCTGTTCTTTGCTGAAAACTCATGTATTTTTGACCATACCTTTCAGCTAATTGTATGGCAGCTTGTAAAGAAGATGGTTTCATAGCTCCCACTTCCGACGATAGAGAAGACTCAAGACCAAATATATACTTATTCAGCTTGGCATTGTCGGATACTCCATCCACATACATGGAGAGGTTAAGGAATTGGTTAGAATAATCTCTAATCGATAATCCCTTTTGCTCAAGAGCATACCACTTCTTCTCTAACTTCTCTTTTTCAATAGATAACACAAAAACTTTGATCATTGCCTGCTTTAATGCATCCCATGTTAAGAATTTATTACCAATCCTTGACATATACCACCACCAAGTGTGTGCATATCCTTCCAAATGTAGGATGCAAATTTTACATTGGCATTCTCCGGTCTAGGATACAAGGAAAAATACATCTCAAGCTTGTCAAACCATTCTTCTAATTTGGTAGGTGATGGATTTTCACCCTTGAAATTAGAAATTGTTATTTTCTCCTTGTATTCCTGCTCATATTGATGAGGCGAGTTGGTAGGACAAAAGAGAGGTGACCCTCCCCTACTGACAAGGACCTTGAAGGGGACCACAAACTGGCTTGAGAGGGAAATTTGCACACCCCTCAAGTATCGGATCCCACGCATTTAAAGTTCAGGTGCAAGTACCACTCAAGGGAATAAGAATTTAGCCTTTAGCATGGTATATTTGGCATGGGTTACATGATGCAAAGGCAAATGTATGGACACATAATGCAATGCAAGTGGCAAATAGGGACAGAGTTATGCTGAGCATTATGAATGCTATTGGTGGCATTTGTTAATTGGGTCAGTAATAAAAGAGTTGGAATAGGGTTTTCCAGCAAAGTTCCATTGATTAGACCCTTCTTTTGCAACATACAATGGGATTGTTCAATCCTTGGTTTATTGCAAAGGTTATTTTCAGTATTAGCAAATGTATGAAGTTCATTTGTAGGTTTACATAGTTGGAATATGCATGAAATTGATGGTACAAGTCATTAATTGACTAGAACAGAGCATTCACAGGTTGCAAGAAATTCCAAACAGCTATAGTAAATTGCTTACAGAAATTTCTATACTCAACCATTTTTAACACTTGATAGCTTTGAAAGGCGACATCCTAAGCTTTATACGGAGCCAAGAAGTTGGTCATTTGGATCATTAGAGCTCAAGATATTTGAGTTTTCCTTCTGTTGTATACTCAAGACAGGGCGTCACCTATGGCCAAAAATAAAAAAAAGGAACCTATTATGGATACCATTAGTGAAGGATTAAAGGATTATCAGTTGGATAAAGAGCATGAAGCTTCAGAAGAGGCTATTTACCTTGAGAATCATGGTAATGAGGAGCTAGAGATAAGTTCAACACATATACTGTAGTAAACAAACAAGTGAATGGGGTTGGCAATGCTCATGTCTCTACTGATTCTAACAGTTTTCAACAACTCTCCAACGACATTAAGGATATGAAATCGGCCATTGAAAATCTTGTAGCTCTCTTGAGTGAGAGGATATTACCTACAGCTATTCCAAATAATCCAAATCTTCCCATTTCCCAAGAGCAGTCAAAGTCCTCAACCCCCAAGGTTGTTGGGCACTTTGAAGTTGGAGAGCCATCAAGAGCTCAGCCCTCTCATGTTCAGCCTCAATTTCAGCCCTTAAATCAACCCAATACCTACACTAGCCCTCATGGACATGATTTGGAAGATAAGGCCCAAGCTAACTCAAGGTTTGATGATGACACACATGGATGCCATCCTTTTTACAAGTCCTTTTATGGACATCCTTCTAACATATCTAAATCTACACATGAAGAGAAAGTTGAAGAACAACGATCTTTTCATGGTCAAGCAAGTGGAGGTAACAATTCCCATGGGCAGCACCCATACAATGGACATGGTCATGTGAATTCAGGTCCAAATTCTTATGGACAGCAACATCATGTCAATAATAATCATGTATATAATCAACCCTCTAAACAAGGCCCTCATTCAAATCAGTTTTGGTCTCAACAAATGAATGGACAACAACCATCAATGATTGTCACACCAAATATACACTCTCAAATGTATGGACATCAAGTCTATGGACAGCCTCATGTTGTTGGGAACTCTTTCTCTCCGCCGCAAGGACAATTTAATCAGCCAAATGGGTTTGCAAATATTCATGGACAGCAACAACCATTTGTTCATGGAACATGGAATAATGATGTTTAAAGACAAAATTCTTTTGGTCCAAACTTTTATGGACAGAAATACAATAATGGCGTGGATGTCCTCGTGGGTAGATACATGGCAGATCAATGCTATATTAAGAAAATAACATGAAATGCATGTATTGGAAAGGAATTGATTGTCATTTCATGATATACATGAGCTTGGAAGAAGTTGAATTGAAAATGAAGTGGGATTAGGTAAGGAATACTTGCAAGTAGTAGTGACTCACTACTTTAGAATTGTATTTCACTTACCATTAGGCAACATTTTTTTTATTCAAGGCAAGGAGACAAAAGGAAAACTGTTCAATGTCAGGTTAGAGAAGAATGGGTGAGAATTTGGAAGTGGTTATTTTCAATGAATGTAAGTGATCAATCAGAAATTAATCACTAGGATTGCTAAATGGATTATTCATGAAGTGCTTTTAATAGAATAGTGGAAATTCTGAATCATTTTAATCCCTCATTCATCAATTGGATTCGCTTAGCAATTGGATTCAGAAAGGAGAGATTAAAGATGATTTAAAATACCTCATATGCTTGTGATTGATGAATGTAGTTGATGTAGAGTCCTCACACAAAAATAGACTGTCTTCAGCTATAAAGATCCATAGAAATTCCAATTTCAGCAAGCTTCAATGTAGCATAAGCTCCCAACTTCATATGGACTCCATTGTTGCTCCATACTTCAAGAATGGTTGATGAAGGAATAATCTTCTTTTATTTGATGAAGAGCTTGGAAAATAGTAGAGAATAACTCCAATACAAGTTGAAAACTCCAATTATTGGCGAGAGAACCAAGAATTTTACTGACATTGAAGATATAAGCTGTCCAAAGCTTCCATAGATCAGAATAAACCCATGGATGCTTCAATGTTGACAATGGATTGAAGCAACATGCATAAGCAAGCTCCAGGAGTGATTTTCCACCAATACTCCCTTCATTTGCTTCAAGAAATCAGCGATTTTCAGTTGCTATCCAAAACTTCAATAATAGGGTTCCATGGGAGAGAGGAGAGTCCACAATAGAGAGAAATCTTGCCATAGCTTGAAGGAGATCACTTGTCAAGTGCTTTAGAGCATGAATCATAAGCAACTTGAGCTCCATAGCTCATTTTTACCTAGAAACAAGTTTGAATATGCAGCAGGCGCAATTCACACTGCTGCCTATTGCTGGATTCCAGGCCATGAATGAAGCATAGCATACCAAACCACCATTCCATAGGAATCTTAAGAGAGGGAGAACAAGGCTATGAAGTCCTTTTGCATGATATAATTCACGGGCAAGAGATCTTGCTCAGCCTTTGGCCATGGATTCTTGAGAGAAGCTTGAAGGGAAAGGGAAGAAATCCCTGTTCTTGAAAAGTAACTCAAGTTTGAACCAAACAAAGTCTTGTAGCCTTCATTTTGTCCAACTTACCCCAATTTTTGGTCCAAAACTTGGTCATGAGTTGCCAAATTGGTTGGAGCCCACCATTGTCCACTTATTCATGCCAAGAATCTCCATCTTAGTCAGAGTTTGTGAGAGATCTCTTTGTCAAACCATGGTTATGGAAGAACTAACTCCTGTGACTGAATTTTAACTGCAGTTTTCACTCCCTAGTCACTGCAACTAAATCTATTGCATGAAAATGACTTCTGACAGGATCTAAACTAATGCTCTGATACCAATGTAAAGAAAGACTAATCTAATAATGGAAATGAACAGGAAATAAAAAATACTCTAAGCTACAAATGACAAGAAATTAACTAAACTGAGATTCCGGCATGGCCATGCCATGGAACAACTTCCATTACCATAGCACAATGTAGCCATGGACTGTCATCCAAGTACAAGAAAAATGTGAGAGACAAGAAGGATGAAAT
The DNA here is from genome assembly GCF_053477565.2 of Lygodium microphyllum. Lineage (NCBI taxonomy): Eukaryota > Viridiplantae > Streptophyta > Polypodiopsida > Schizaeales > Lygodiaceae > Lygodium > Lygodium microphyllum. Next base: position 49,746,657 of record NC_141141.1, on the reverse strand, counting down.
TTTTTATAATGCCACTGAATGATGCTACATTAGCACTTCTTGCCCTTTTATACTAAAACCTAAGTTCTCTTTTCTAGGCTCAAGTATTTACAAAGTTTTATAATTGGAATAGGCTTTAACTCTCATGTTGATAATTTACTTCATTACGCCGAATCACCAATCATCTATGATCTAAAGCTCAAGAGCTTCACAAAAAAAGTCTCAATCTGCAAAGAACCTTTCCTCTTCTCTGATTTTATCAAATAGAAGTAAACCCTCTACGTAAGGCCCCATCTTAAGCCCCTACTTAAACCCCTTACGTGCAACAAGTAGGACATATGCTTGCGTACATCAAAACCATGTAATAAGATCACTATTTTTCTTGAATGCTAGCTAGTAATGGCTTTCACAATCAATGGTAGAATGGGACTATTACTACCCCAAATCAGGCCTCAATGGCTCAAGTACCTGCTTAACTAAGATCTAGATCATGATGATGAGAATAGTGCCTCTATCAATGTATAATCAACAAGCATCAAAGTCAAAAAAGAAGCTTGAATCCTCAACCTTTGCAACAACAAAGCCTCAATCCTTGCACTCCTCACTCTAGGCACAAGCTTCCAAGGACATTAAACACCACTATGATACCAATCGAGAGGGAAGCAATGGTGGGATGCAGGATAGAAGCTATGGAGTGCAAGAGGGTTGTGAGAGAGAGAGAGAGAGAGAGAGAGAGAGAGAGAGAGAGAGAGAGAGAGAGAGAGTTATCTAGGTACAAAACGAATGGCACCTTTATTCTATGATTGTACAATATATACATGTACAAGGGGTGCCCTGCTCGGCCATTAGTCTTTACTCCAACAAGATGCCCAATGGCCTTGGTTGAACAGCTTTGTCTCTAATCCTTTCTTTCCAACTTTATCCTATATACACTTAGGGTGTCAAGGATCACGTGGTGGGGGGATTTGCTTGAGCTATTGCACCAATCACACACTATATACATAAGAGGAAGCTCACTCAAGAACACAAGAAGAGAGATGGAGGCCAAAATGTTTTTTTGATGGTTTTTTCTTCTTCTTCCACACACTATACAATGTACACAAAGTATAGATAAGATACTATACAAAGTATAGTATCTTATCTATACAATGTACACAAAGTATACATAAAGGAAAGTGGCCTACTAAGTCAAATAGTGCATAATCGACTACACTAATTGACTGACGCTATGTCTTTGCCAGCTGTAGGTAGGTGTAACAAACTAAATATAATAAGTCAGTGGCCATGTGAGTATCATAATAACCACCAACGTGCTAAGTGTAGACATGTGGACTCATCTAGTCAAGCGGTCCATCATCAATGTCCGCACGTGTTGAGCTTGCCATCTCAACACTCCCCCTGAAGCTCAGCTGTATCTCTGCAACTCCAAGTAAGCTTCGAAACTTTCGAAGCTTCTCTGCACCCAATGCCTTCATGAAAATATCAGCTATCTCATCATGTGTGTTGACATATACCAAGTCAATCTCTCCTGCAAGTACCTTCTCTCTCACAAAGTGGTAGTGCACCTCAATGTGTTTTGTCCTAGCATGGAACACTGGATTCCTAGCTAACTGTATGCTGCTCATGTTGTCACAATGAATGACAACTGGACCATCTCCCTGCACATCCAAATCTACTAATAACTTTTGCAACCATACCACCTCACATGCTGCCATAGCAACACCTCTGTACTCAGCCTCTATACTTGATAAAGCAACTGTAGGTTGCTTTTTGCTGCTCCATGTAACTGCTGCACTACCAAGGAAAAACATGAATCCACTTGTAGATCTTCTGTCTGACATGCTACCGTCCTAATCTGCATCTGTGTATCCAAAGACCTGTATCTCCTTACCTGCCTAATAAAAAAGTCCATAATGTAAAGTGGACTTCACGTACTTCAATATATGTCTAACTACATCCAAATGAGGCTTTCTAGGTATCTGCATAAATTGACTGACAAGGCCAACATCGTAGCTCAAGTCTGGCCTTGTGATAGTCATGTAAATCAAACTCCCTACTATCCTCCTGAACATAGTAGGGTCTTCTATCTCATCCCCAACATTAGCACTCAGCTTCACATTTTGCTCCAATGGTACTGAAAGAGGCTTACATGTTGTCATACCATACTTGGATAACATATCCAATCTATACTGCCTTTGGGATAGCCAAATACCATCATCACATCAGATCACCTCAATACCAAGGAAGTCTCTTAGCTCACCCAAATCTTTCATCTCAAACTTCTTCTTCAAGAAGTCCTTAACTTTAGCAATCCTATTGTCACTGTCACCTGTAATAATCAAGTCATCCACATAGATGACTATGATGACCAAATATGCATCTCCCTTTCCCACATAAAGTGAGTGATCAGCATCAGCAATCCGAAATCCAATATCGACAAGATACTTTCCAATCTTGTCAGACCATGCTCTAGGTGCTTACTTTAGCTCATAGAGTGCATTCTTTAACCTGCACACATATGTGGGTGCTCTAGGTGCTTACTTTAGCTCATAGAGTGCATTCTTTAACCTGCACACATATGTGGGATGCTCTAACTCCTCATAACCTGCTGGCTGCTCCATATACACTTTTTCTTGAAATTCACCATGCAATAAGGCATTCTTAACATCCATTTGCTGCAAACTCCAACCTTTGGCTACTACCAAGGCAATCACACACCTAACAGTTGCCATCCTAGCAACTGGACTGAATGTCTCTTCATAATCTATGCCATTTGTTTAAGCATAGCCTTTTGCAACCAGCCCTAGCCTTATACTTGCTAACTGAACCATCTGCATTATGCTTGACTTTGTAAACCCACTTACAACCAATATCTTACTTAACCTTAGGTAAGGGTACCAAATCCCAAGTCTTATTGGCTTCTAATGGAGCCATCTCCTCATCCATTGGTGCATCCCAATGAGCATGACCAACAGCATCCTCAAAACAAGTGGGCTCAACATCCTCAACTAGTTTCACCATATAAGAATAATGGTGAGCTGCATAATCTTCAAAACCAAATCTTTTAATAGGGTATCTGACCCTGCCAAATCTGCGTACCACCGGATCACTCAATGGAGCCTTTACATTACTATGAGTTCTCTGTACACCTGGCGTCCTGACTGAAGGAATGCCAAGCTCATCATCCAAACTCTCCGAACCACTAGAATCTCCATCAAACCCCAAATGACTGGTAGATGCATCATTACCATCCAGCACTTTCTTTTTTTCTTTGTCCTTCCCTGTAACACTTATAGATCCACCTGAAGGTGTGGGGCTACTCCTTAGTCTCCTAGACCAAGGGCTCATTGCAGGTGTAGTACTTGTTAGAAATGCGGGATCTAGAGCATGACATAACCGGAAGCTATGGAGGATGGAAGGAGAAGTGTAGACTCATGATGGAATGGACACTGTTTGTTACACAAGTGAATTAGGTTCCAAGATTGAGACTTGGACTCATAAACACAATCTTGTGTATGTGGACAATGACATTGACACTTTACTGAAATGAAAAGAGTACTATCATTGCATTAAGAAAGAAAGCAAGTACAATGCTTTATAGGAAAGTAGGAAACTGCAGTAGGCACCATTGTGCATATGGGATAAGTTAGCCTGCATGTCCTTGACCCTGAGACTCCATACAAAGAGGCTGTTTGAGTGTGATTGCTGATTCTCAACACCCCTCCTCAATCACAACTAGGAAAGGCACAAAGTGTGTAGAGGCTGTAATGAGAACCACCTGCAAAGTGTGGGTATACCACAGACATGGCAAAACACTAGAGGCTGTCGCAGAAAAAGCTAAGTGTGGGTACCATAAACATGGTGGACATCCAGAGGCTGTAACAGGGGCCTCACAAAGTGTACATGGACTGTAATGCCAAGTTACATAAGGAGTTTACATAGCTTATGGCAGGAAGCATTAGGGCAAGGAAAAATACAAGGCTATTAAAACAGTCTATCAGAATTATGAGAGTACAAGGACTGATGAGTCTTGTCCTTCCGATCCTGGTGATCTTCATCTTCTTCTTCCTTTGCTTCATTTTCTTCTTCTTCTTTGACTGCGACTAGATAGGCCTTTTGGGATCTCTTTCTTGCGTGGCAGAACTTCTCGGTGTGTCCGGTCCTTTTGCAGAAGTCACAAAAGAGCTGATCTTTCTTGCCTTTGTACCTGTTGCCAACATATAATGCATGCTCATCTCTAGAGGTACTTGGTTCTTCTTTAGTTTTTAGCTTCTTTTCTTCTTCTAACAGTGATGCCTGGATATCAACAAGTTCAGGATTTGGCATGTTGATTAAAGTTGTTGATACGTTATTATATTCAGGAGGCAAGCTCTTAAGTAGAACACCGATGCAAACATCTTCATCCATTTTAATGTTGATTCCTGCAAGTTGGGTTAGGAGTCCTTCCATGAAATTAAGATGTGTGGCAAGTGATGTGCTGGACTTCATTTCAAGCCTGAAGAATTCGATTAGGAGACCATACTTTGATGATTTAGATTGTGCACCGAACAGGGTGTCAAGTCTTTTCCATGTATCCTGTGAGGTCTCACAGTTATCCACGTGATGGATATAACTATCATCTAGCTCCAATTTGATAATGGCCTGGGCTCTGTCATCATTCTTTTGCCAAGTAGTTACAAGGTCCGCGTCCCGCGGTTTCTTCTCTTTGCCATTTGTGATGGCCCAGAGACCCTTCTTCATCAGGATGAGCTTGATGCGGATTTGCCAAGTGTGGAATCCGACTCCTTTGAATCGAGCATTTGGCGAGTCTTTGCCCATGTTAGATTTACGGGAACAGTAGCAAATCAACTTCAGACTTTATTAGATTTGAGCAACAGAAGAATTGATTGAGAGACACAAGTGCTAAAAAGCACTAACTGAGTGTCAATGAATACCAAATCTGCAAAAGTCTTTTACTCCAAGTGATCTTCCCCTTCTTGATTTGATGCTGATGTCTTCAGATCTGAGTGACAGTACTTTAACGAACTTCAGAGAGTATTGCTCAGTGATTAAAATCACTGTTGATAACTTCAGTGAGAGAAACAGTGAAAAATGTCAAGATTTTGAAGCTTTTGGCTATGGTGGAATTAGGGTTTCTGAGACAGGGGCCTGGTTTTTTGCTTATTGCAGGAGCTACAGTGCATCATTTTCAAAACTTTTTACATATCTAGGAAGCTTATGTCATGGGCTACCAAAGCCCCATGGAGATTGTGCAGATCGTGGTCAGTATGCAGCGCGCAGGTGCCGCGAACAGAATCGGCGCAGATCTGGACAGCGAGGTCGAATTTCTGCAATGCTGGAGCCAGGGAGCATCAATGTCATTGATTATTGTGCCAAGATGAAGCGCCTTGAGCAGAGGAACAACTCTCCAGAAGAAATCATGTTGAAAATTTGCCTGGTTGAAGAGTTATGGAAGCTCCAAGCAAGGTAGGTCCTGTCTGGCTATGGCAGACACAGAATAGAGATTGGGGATTTTCACAATGCTGAGCTCCAGATGGTCCAATGTCCTGGATTGATGTGATACAGGGAAGCTTTATGAGTTGGGGAATACTTTTCCAGAAGGAAGCTCCAAGAGATTTGACCTGTGGAGTGAGATATAAGCAGTTCAATCTGACAGGGTGCTGCTGGCTATGGCTGCCATGGAAGCTTCAGTGAGAGTAGAGTTGAGAAAAGAAGTCATACACTGACACTGAGCTGGATGGAGGTTCAGAAGAATCAAGAGAGGCTGGAGAAGCAATGCCATGCTCAACTGGGCTCTGATACCATGTTAGAAATGCGGGATCGAGAGCATGACATAACCGGAAGCTATGGAGGATGGAAGGAGAAGTGTAGACTCATGATGGAATGGACACTGTTTGTTACACAAGTGAATTAGGTTCCAAGATTGAGACTTGGACTCATAAACACAATCTTGTGTATGTGGACAATGACATTGACACTTTACTGAAATGAAAAGAGTACTATCATCACCATTGTGCATATGGGATAAGTTAGCCTGCATGTCCTTGACCCTGAGACTCCATACAAAGAGGCTGTTTGAGTGTGATTGCTGATTCTCAACAGTACTAGATGATGTTTCCGGTCCACTAAGACTCCGTGATTCTTATTTATCTTTCTGCACATTGTGGAGATATCGAGCTCCACTCGTGATATGACAGGGTGACCGTTGTGCATTTATGTCACCGACTTGTCAGTTGCAGATGCGGTTGGTACACCGCCCATGAATAATAGATAGATGATAGCTATCCTTATCTACTCTAGTTCGTGGCTCAGTTAGTATGCCACCTTAGTTAGTTGTCTTTGGTTTGAGACCCATATATAGGGTTCTTCTATTTCTTTGTATCAGAGTTCTTTTGGCTTACACAACTAAGAAGAGGAAAACTGTTTTTCAACCTCCACCCTTGTGTGTATTCCCCCATTGTGCAAGCAAGAAAGCTACAAGTAAGACTCCTTTCTTCTCTCCCACAATCTTGACATGGTATTAGAGCCTTGTTCGTGGTAAGGAGCTCAAGAAAGCAAGCCAAGCTCACGGTGTTCTAGTAAGAGGAGCAGTGTTGCTTTCATTTTCTGTTTTGGGAGTAGATCTCTGCAGGTAGCACAACCGGAAATTGCAAGAGTGCATTGTCTCAGGTTGAGACACCCTTTGCGGTGAAGCAAGGGGCAATATATGCTGCGGGAGAGGGCTTTAGCCCTAGGCGACCCTGTTTTTTTGATTTGAGGCCATTTCAGGGCCTATTTTGGAGGCGAAAGTTTTCTGCACGCACTCAGGAAAAGGCCGTGTTTTATGCTGTGCGACCACTATTCTACAGGTCGGTGAAAAGTTACCACAGAAATTGCATCGTATGCTTGTGTGCAGAGACATTGGGAGTTACAAAATCATTCTTGGTTCTTGCTTATGCAAAATCGTCACTAGGAAGTGACTGTGTGGTCAAATACCACTTTCGCCAGTTTTGCAGATTTGCCCTTGTGAGGGTGAAGCTGTGTTTTTTGCAGTGACAGAATTTTTTGTAGTGTTCTGTAATGGCGTCTGATTCTCTTTCACAGATTGTAACTGAAAAGCTTGACAAGAACAACTTCCAAGCATGGAAGTTTAGAATGACGAATTTCCTTATGGGAAAAGGATATTGGGAATTTGTTGCAGGAAATGAAGAAGAACCAGTTCTTCCTGATGTTCCCAATCAACAGCAAATGCAGGCATTCAAAGCATGGCATGAGAGAGCTAGGAAAGTTATGTACTGGCTGTCTATCAGTATTTCAGACTCTATGATTGTGCATATTCAGGATGCAAGTACGCCAAAGGAGGCATGGGATACTTTGTCAAAAATGTATAGCACAAATACGCAAGCCAGGAAAATGCAGCTCAAGCAAGAGTTGCATAATGTGCAAAGAGAAAATATGAGCATCAATGACTACCACATGAAGGTGAAGAAGATTGCAGATGCACTTGCTTCCATTGGGTCGCCAGTGGAAGATGATGATTTAGTTTCTATGACCTTGAATGGTCTAGGAAAGGATTATGACAGTTCCGAACATCCATTTCCATCCGTGAAAGATTTCTTGATTTTGAGGAGTTGATTGCTCTTTTAATTTCTGAGGAGCAGAGAAATGGTGGTGCATCTTCTTCAGGAGGAACTTCAAAAGAAGCTGTCTTCTACTCAAATGCTGGAAGAGGTAGAGGCAGAGGTAGAGGAGGCCGATTTGGAGGCCGTGGTAGAAATCAGAATATGCAGAAAACTCAAGAAAACCAGTCCTATGGAGGAGGACGTGGTAACTTTAGAGGCAGGGGGAGCCAAAGAGGTCGTGGTGGATGGCAAAGAGGCCAAAATGCAAACAGTAATGTTGAATGCTACTACTGTGGTAAAATGGGTCATATGGCTAAAGACTGCTATAAAAAGCAGAATGACATTATGAATGGAAAACTACAACAAGGAAATTATGCATCTTCTAGTAGACAGGGTGATGATAGAAATGAGCATTTGTTTATGGTACAACACATGAACAATTCTGTGACAAGTGCAGAAGAAAGCAATGAAGTATGGTATGTTGACTCAGGTGCATCAAACCACATGACAGGTCATGTAGAATGGATGGAGGATGCAAGGAAAATGGAAAAACCAGGATTTGTGGAGATTGGTGATGATACTGCACATCCTATTGTGCAGATTGGAAAAATTCCTTTGTCTATGCAGGATGGGAAAAAGAAATACCTATCCGATGTATTTCATGTCCCGAATATCACCAAGAATCTGGTTTCTGTTGGTCAAATGGTTGAGGAGGGCTTGTAGGTCAGATTTAATCCTCATGGATGCTTTGTTGAGGATATGGGAAATAAAGGTCACTTGATAGCAAAAGGAAAAAAGAAGGGCAGAATGTTTACGTTGGATGCAGAAATGCCTGAATTGAATGCAACAATGTTTGCACATGGGACCGGTGTAGTGGCAGATATTGATATCTGGCATAACTCATTGGTCATGTTAATGTACAGCGACTTAAATCAATGCAGGCCCAAAATATTGTTGCAGGATTGCCAAAATTCAAGGTTGCAGAAATGCATAAGGTATGTGAAGCCTATCAGTTTGGAAAACAGGCAAGGAAACCATTTCCTAGACATGTTCAAGAGAGTAAGAAGCCATTGGAATTAATCCACTCTGATGTGTGGACTACTAAAGCTGCATCTCTTGGAGGCTGTCATTATTTTGTCACTTTTATTGATGACTATAGCAAAAAAGTTTGGGTGTATTTTATGAAAAAGAAAAGTGAAGTGTTTGGGCATTTCAAAACTGTTAAAGCTATGGTTGAAAAAGAAACAGGCCTGCAAATAAAATGCCTAAGGTTAGATGGAGGGGGAGAGTACCTCTCAAATGAGTTTGCAAGGTTCCTGCAGGAGCATGGCATAAAGCAGCAATATTCATGTAGTCATACCCCACAACAAAATGGAATTGGAGAAAGGAAAAACAGGCATATTAGAGAGGTATCTCGTGCCATGCTCAATGAAAAAGACATGCAAGATTTTTATTGGGCTGAGGCAGTTGCTACAGCAGTCTACATAATGAACAGGACTCCCACTGCAGCAATATATGGGGTGACTCCAGAGGAGAGGTATACTAGTTGGAAACCAGATATTTCTCATTTGAAAATTTTTGGTTGCATTGCCTATGTTCATGTGCCAGATGAGTTGAGATCCAAGTTGGATCCAAAAGCTGAGAAGTGCATCTTTATTGGTTACTCTTTGCAGCAGAAAGGGTATAGATGCTATAACCCTTCTACTTGTAAGTTTACAGTGAGCAGAGATGTTGTTTTTGATGAGATGAGTAGCTGGTATAAACCAGTAAATGTGATTGATAATGTAGATGCACAAAATGGTAATACTGCACAGAATTCACAGCAGCAGTCACAAGATATCAGTGGACCTAGAGCATCCTCTAGTAGTGGTTTATATTCTTCGCCATGGACAGACAGATTGAGATTAGGAGAATCTTCTCAAAGCAATGCAGATAGTGGTATGCAGGTATCACGAAAAGGAAAAGAGAAGGTAGATCAGCCCATGTTTGATGTAAATGCAGGTCACTCGTATGTGGATGGTGAATCCAGTGGCTCAGAACAGAGCATTGATGATGAGTTGGGTATTCCTTCTATTGTTACACCTGGAGTAAGGAAGACCAGGGATTTTTTGAGAGCACCTGGGAGTGAACCCACTTTGCGCAGGTCTACCAGAGCTAGGTATCCTGTGGATAGGCTGAAATACGATGGATTTACAGCCATTCACTATGCGTATATGGTCAAAGTGATACAGGAACCAGAACCCACTTCTTTTGAGCAAGCCATGGGAAAAAAAAATGGGAGAAAGCCATGGATGAAGAAATGGATGCCTTGGAAGCAAATGCTACATGGGAGTTGGTATCTTTGCCTAAAGGTAAAAATGCAATTGGCTGTAAGTGGGTTTATAAGGTGAAGCACCATGCAGATGGTTGTGTGAACAGATACAAGGCAAGATTAGTAGTCAAGGGGTATGCACAAACATATGGCATTGATTATGAAGAAACATTCAGTCCAGTTGCAAGGATGGCAACCATAAGAGCAGTCATTGCTATGGCTGCATCAAAGGAATGGTCTTTACATCAGATGGATGTAAAGAATGCCTTCTTGCATGGTGATTTGCAAGAAGAGGTCTATATGGAGCAGCCACCAGGTTATGTGCATGCTGTTCATCGTGAGTTTGTTTGCAGGTTGAAGAAAGCCTTGTATGGCTTGAAGCAAGCACCTAGAGCATGGTCTGACAAGATAGGACAGTATCTTGTCACTATTGGCTTTTAGATTTCCAAGGCAGATTTCTCACTTTATGTGAGAAAAATAGAGAAAGGTATTATGCTACTTGTCATTTATGTTGATGATTTGATTATGACAGGTGACAGTGATGAAGATATCCTTCATGTGAAAATGCTATTGAAGCAAAAGTTTGAGATGAAGGATTTGGGAGAGCTGCGTTATGTTGAGATGGCAAGCTCAACACATGTGGACATGGATGATGGACCGCCTGGTTAGATGGGTCCACACGTCTACACTTAGCACGTCGGTGGTCATTATGATTCTCACATGGCCACTGACTCATTACTTATTATATTCAGGTTGTTACACCTATTTACAGCTGGCATAGTTATAGCGCCAGTCGACTAGTGTAGTCGGTTATGCATTGTTTGACTTAGTAGGCCACTTTCCTTTTATGTTGTATCTTATCTATACTTTGTGTACATTGTAAAGTGTGTGGAAGGAGAAGAAGAAATCAGCAAGAAAACGTTTTTGCCTCCATCTCTCTTCTTGTCTCTTGAGTGAGCTTCTCCTTGTGCATTCTGTGTGTGTTCGGCGTAGCATCTTGAGCAACCCCCTCCACCACGCGATTCTTGACATGGTATCTGAAAGGTGAGAAGGATCGAAGCTTGCACGCGAACTATGGCGGGAGAGCAAGAGAAAGAAAGAGAGAGACAAGAAATGGGAACTCCAACGGTCACAATGTGTAACCGGGCCTTCCTTTATTCAAACTGTCACTAAAAGAATAAAGAATAAAGTGACGTGACGGGCGCCCGCCACCTGCAGTGTGCAGTGGCGGGTACTCTCAGTGTAGTAATACACGGGGCGGCACGGCGGAGGCGCCTTTACCCCCAACAACCTCCCACTTAAAGGCGAATCTACCCTAGTGAGAGAGAAAAGAAAAAAGAAAAGACAGTACAAATGTACATAGGTACAAGGGATGAGGAAAGGTGACATCTCATCCAACGCCCATCAACCTCCTGAGGAAGGCAAAGCGCTCAGTAGTGAGGCTCTTCGTGAGCAAATCTGCAGGATTCTCGTCAGTGGAGATCTTGACAAGGTCAACAGACCTGTCCTCCACGACACCACGTATGAAGTGATACCTCACCTCAATGTGTTTCGTCTTCGCATGGAAGACCGGATTCTTAGCCAACTGAATGGCACTCATAGAATCCGAATGCAGTGTAGGTGTAGCATCAATCCCAAGGTCAGCAACTAGACGGCCTAACCATATGGCCTCCTTGCAAGCCTCAGTGGCTGCAACATACTCGGCCTCAGTGGTAGACAAAGCCGTACACTTCTGAACCCTGGACATCCAAGAGATAGCCCCTCCAGCATAGGTGAATACATAGCCAGAAGTGGACTTCCTACTATCTGCATGTCCTGCATAATCGGAGTCAGTGTACCCCACGACCCCTGTATCCTGGCTGCCATAGCAAATACACATATCTGCTGTGCCCTTCAGGTACCTCATGATACCCTTCACGGCATCCCAATGTCTGCTGCCAGGTGTAGCCATATAGCGTGCCACAACACCAACTGCATGTGCAATATCTGGACGAGTGGCTATCATGGCATACATCAAACTGCCCACGGCTGATGCATAAGGGATCTTGGCCATCTCGGCCCTCTGCTCATCTGTCTGCGGACAATCGGCCTGTGATACCTTCACATAAGAAGGTAATGGTCAGCCAATAGGCTTTACGTCCTGCATGCGGAAGCGCTCAAGGACTTTATGAATGTACTCCCGCTGTGAGAGATACAAAAGTCCCTGATGCCTATCGCGCTTAATGCGCATCCCAAGTATATGTGAGGCCTGTCCCAAATCCTTCATCTCAAAGCTCTTCTTCAGCTGAGATTTAAGAGCATCTAGCTCATCATGAGCTTTCCCTACTATCAGCATATCATCAACATAGAGTACCAAGATAAGCAAACTGCCATCACGGGCTTTCTTCGTGTAAAGACACGGATCCATAGCACTCCTGCTGTAGCCCTGTGACTGCATAAAGGCATCAAACTTATGATACCATTCCCTAGGTGCCTGCTTCAAGCCATACAAGCTCTTCTTCAACTTGCACACTAGGTGCTCCCTGCCAGGTTCTGCAAAGCCCTTAGGCTGATCCATATAGATCTCATCATGCAAGTCCCCATGTAGAAAAGCCGTCTTGACATCCATCTGATATAGATCTAAGTCAAGCTGTGCAACCAAAGCCAAGACTAAGCGCAGGGTGGTCATCTTAACCACAGGAGAGAAGACCTCATCAAAGTCCACACCATGTTCCTGCTTAAAACCCTTTGCTACCAATCTAGCCTTGTATGCCGGCTTGGGGTGTCCAGGGGTACTTTTCAGCTTGTACACCCACTTGCATGGCAAAGCCTTCTTGCCCTTAGGCAAGGCAACCAAATCCCAAGTCTCATTCTTATGCAGGGAGTCTATCTCAGACTGCATAGCCCTCTCCCAGGAGTGACTGTCACCCCTGCGCATAGCCTCATCATAAGTGAAAGGCTCTCCTGCATCTGTAACCAAAACATAATGCATAGAGGGCTGAAATCTGTCAGGTGGACGTCTATCTCTAGCAGACCGTCTCACCGCAGGCTCTGCTGCCTGTCTAACTACCTGTCCAACATCCTGGCCCTGTGGAGGAACTGCTGCAGGCTGTACTACTGGCTGTGCTGGAGCTTTAGGCTCCTCCTGAAAGATCACTCTGCGGATCTCAACCACCTTCTCAGGCTGCCTGTGCATCTTGTCTTCATGGAAGACGACATCATGGCTGCGTACTATTTTCCGCGCCTGCGGATCCCATAGGCGATAGCCCATCTCTCCTGACTCACCATAGCCAAGGAATATGCATTTAATGCTCTTTGGATCCAATTTACTCCTCTTGTCCTTGGGCACATGGCAGAATGCCTCACATCCAAAGACACGGAGATGCACATAAGAGGGTGGCTTACCAGCCCAAACTTCCTCTGCAACCTGGAAATCCAATCCACTGGAAGGCGATCGGTTTATGACATGCACTGACGTACTAACTGCCTCAGCCCAAAAACTCGGGGGTAGGCCTGCATGGCTAAGCATAGAGCGCACACGCTCCTGAATAGTCCTGTTCATGCGCTCAGCCAAACCATTCTGGGGTGGGGTGTAAGGGGCGGTCAACTGACGCTTAATACCCCTGTCATCACAAAACTTCTCAAAAGCATGCGAGACATATTCTCCCCCATTATCCGTCCTAAGGCATTTCAGCCTATACCCAGTCCGGTTCTCAACAAGAGCAAGCCATCTCTGAAAAACTGCCAAGACATCGGACTTCTGCTTTATGGGATAAGCCCACACTTTCCTAGAAAAATCATCAATGAAGGTAACGAAGTACTTCGCGCCACCCATAGACATGCAAGGCATAGGCCCACAAACATCGGAATGCACCAATGCCAAGGGCTCACTCATGCGTGGCCTACCCGATTTCTTATGCGTAGACCTATTCTGCTTACCATAAAGACAATGATCACACGAGTCAAAACATGCATAATCCAAAGGCGGAAGATACTGCAAACCAGATAACATTTTCATTCCTTTCAAAGACATATGCCCCAAACGGGCATGCCAAAGTGATACATGTGGGATAGAGCCCACTGCCAAAACATGGTCTACAGAAGACCCAGATACAACAAGAGGATAGAGGCTGCCAGCCTTGGCGCCTCTAGCAAGCACAAGTCTGCCTTTGGTAATCTTCCAGGTAGAATCCCCAAAACAGACATGAAATCCTGCATCATCCAACTGTCCTGCAGACATAAGACTACGCGTAAGCGCAGGTACATGACGTACATCCCTGAGCAAAAAGGAACTGCCAGTGGAAAACTGCAACTGAATATCTCCACAGCCCACAATATCAAGAGACCTGTCATCTCCAAGTTTGACTGATCCAGATACAGTACGGTAAGAGTGAAACCACTCACGGTAAGGCGTCACATGGAAGGACGCACCTGAATCCAATAACCAGCACTGTGCATACATACTAGGTGTCTCAGTCAAGTGTGAAGCATCAGAAGAACTAGCTGCAAGTATAAACTCATCACCACCATCGGACTCTTCAGTCTGCGTGACATTAATTTCCTCAATCTTGACGTTGGACTTCGCAGGTACTATGCTGCGATCAGAGGACTTCTCCTGCACTTTATCTTTTCCCTTATCCTTGCGCTTCTCATTGCGCAACTCATGACACTGTGGTCTAATATGGCCCTTTTTCCCACAATGATGACAAGTGACATTTGCATTGCGTCCACGCGACTTACTACGCGACTTGCCACCACGAGATTTAGACCGACCCTTCTGCGAGTCACGGCCTCGGCCATTACCACGGTCATACATGTCATTCCTGCCTCTAACTGTCAAAGCATGACTACCACGAGAGGCATCCAAGTTTTTGCGATTCACCTCTTCCTGAAGAAGAGCACTCTCAACATCTGCCAATTTTAGAGTAGCACTAGAGGCACAAAGAGCAGTGCGGAATACATCCCATGACTCATTCAGAGTTCCAAGCAAGAAAAGAGGAGTTACTTCCTCTCCAAAGGTGATATCCTGCGAAGTCAGGTTCTTCAGTATAGCATGGAACTGGCTCAAGTGAGCAGACATAGTCGCATTATCCTTCATGCGCAGATCCATAAGCTGCTTCAACCAGTACATCTGACTCGCCGGACTTTTCTTATCATAAAGATTCTTGATCTTATTCCATAGATCCCATGCACTCTGTGCTTCCTCAAATACATTATAATGTACCTGTTCAGTGAGAGACAATACAATCGTGGACTTGCATAGCTCATCAAGTTCAAGCCAGTCGTCAATGTCCATAGTTTCAGGCTGCTCCCCACTCAACCGAAGTGGCTTAATCTGAGATTTCTGCACCAAAACCTGCCATATTTGACTCTTCCAGTAAGAGTAGTTGGTACCATCCAACTTTGTAATGTTAAAGATGGCACTATCATGCGAAGATGACGCCATTATGCAGGCTGGAAATGCCCAAACAGTCCAAAACTGCTTGCTGTTTTACTGCAGAAACTGCCCAAAAATGACCAAAACGGGGTCCAAAGGGTGAGCAAAGTGTGCCAAAAGTTGCTGCCCACTTAGTACTAGGTGCGGTACACCAAATCAGGATATTTCAGCATGAAAAGTACACCTCAGTCCACCAATAACTGCTTGCTGTAATAAATTGCAGGTATGCAGTCTAGAGAGCAAACTGTCCCAAAATAGGATCCAATGTCAAGCAAACAATGCTAGGTCCAAAGCCGGCATGAAACGGACATAAGCAAGGCCAATGACAGTGAAAAGAACATGAGCTCAACACCAAGCATGTCAAAATAACATCTGCCAGTGAAAGGCACACCCCCAGACACTCTAGGCAAAGTGTTCCTGTAACTGCCAAAACCTGACACAAATAGGTATCTGCTCAAAGAGAAAGATCCAAATATGAGACTCAGCTCATAAGCATCCTGTGAACCAAGAGTACATCAATGCATATCCATAAAGATCGGAGTATGATCCCAAAGTCTCAATGTGTATGTAGCTGCTCAAGACATAAACTGCTTCAAATACATGTAAGTGCTCCAATAGCATGCAACTGTCAAAGGTCAAGAAAGCATGTAAAATGCTCCCACTGGCACAAAAGGCGTACAAAGCGAGCTCAGAAGCTCAAACAACCCAAGAGAAAGCACCAGTAATAAGTGACCCTGTCAATGCATCAAGCGCATCCAAGAGAGCATGACATACATGAAGCACCGGTCGTATTAACCATGAAGCAATACATAAGCCCAAATAAGCTCTCGGTCAACTCAATGACATCCAAATAGCAACCAAGATCAGTGATCAAGTAAGCCGGGAATGCTCAAATACATCCAAATCCAAGCTCCAAATGTCGGTATGGCATACACGAACCAAATAGCATATGTCACGAACCAAAGCATGTAATGCAAAAGCCTAACTGTCAAGCAGAGACATGAGGCATAGGCGGTCCACGAGCATGCCAAGTCGGTCCAAATGCCAGTGAAGACGGAGCTAATGCGAAGCTCAAAAGCATCCCATAATCTCATATATATGCTCCAAGTCGTCCCCAAATGTCAGAGATATCATGCCAAAGCTCAAAGCATACATCCGGTATCGGTAGGTAAGTGCCAAAGCATGTAAAGTACCTTCAGCCCACTGTTATTCCAGCATGTATTTACTGTTCTAAACAGTAGATTTCAGCCCCAAATTCAAGCCAAAATCATGGTCAAACCAAATGCATACATCCCCAATACATCCGGGTAGGAAGTAGACCGCATACGGGCATCAAACAAGGTAACCGGAGTAGAGTATAAGCATTAAATGCCAATGCCAAGTGTGGCTGCCCTGTTTCCAGCACTGTATAACAGTAAATAACAGTCCCAAATCAGCCAATATTTCAAGCCAAAATCATGGCATAATCATGTGCATACATTCCCAAGGCACTAGGCATCATGTAGACCGCATACGGGCATCAAATATCACAACCGGAATGGAGTATAAGCAACAAATGCTAATGCCAATGGTGCTGCCCTGTTTTCAGCCTGTTATGACAGTTTATGACAGTCCCAAATCTGAAGAAATCAGCCCCGAATGATCAAGACCAATGCCCAAAGCTTGAATGACATCAAACATGAAGTCTATAGCCCTCTTGATCAAGGTAGAGAGCAAGAAGCAATGGCCAAGTGTGGAGCTGAAGTAGATGAGTGCTCACAGCCTGGAAAAAAATGATGCAATCTGCCCTGTTGGTGCTGAACTTGCTGCTGCTCCACATGGGCTGAAAAGGGGGTAATGGGGGGTTCAATGATGGCCCAAGGTAGGCACATACCAAGCCATGAAGGCCCAATGCAAAGGGGAGGGAAGATATGAGCTATGGAGCTCAAGAAGAGTGGCTGCCCTTTGTTCCTGCCCTGTTTCAATCTGAGAATACACTCAAATGCCTGCAAATGCTGAAGCAATACCTCAAGGGAAAGGCCCTGATGAAGCTCAAGAAGGCCAGGATGGAGCTCGGGAAGCCGAGGAGAGTCGAGAGCTCAAGAGGTCGGCTATGGCTGCTGGGATGGAGACCCAATGCGTGAAGCGAGTCGATGCGAAGGTCGGGAAGCACCGAGTCGAGCTCGAGCAAGAGAATGCCAAGCTCTGATACCAGTTGAAAGGTGAGAAGGATCGAAGCTTGCACGCGAACTATGGCGGGAGAGCAAGAGAAAGAAAGAGAGAGACAAGAAATGGGAACTCCAACGGTCACAATGTGTAACCGGGCCTTCCTTTATTCAAACTGTCACTAAAAGAATAAAGAATAAAGTGACGTGACGGGCGCCCGCCACCTGCAGTGTGCAGTGGCGGGTACTCTCAGTGTAGTAATACACGGGGCGGCACGGCGGAGGCGCCTTTACCCCCAACAGTATCAGAGCCGCACCACTGAGAGAGGCTGATTTCGAAGGTTGAAGCAAAGGAGAAGAAGCAAGGTTCGAGCAAGCAAGCCACGGGTAAGAAGCTCTCCCATCCTTCCACTCTTCTCTTGGATAGTGCCTGTGGAGGCACCGGAAGCAGGGCAGAGCAAAAATCTCAGATTGCAGTGAGATTTGGTGTGCGCGAAGAGCGCTGTGTATTCTGCAAATAAGCCCTTTAGGGCGTCCCCGCAGTTATTTTGGGCATCTGAGGCCGTTTCAGGGCCCGTTTTAGAGTCGCAAGGTTGCAGACAGCAGTTTCGGGGTACGTTGTGACTTCGACTGTATTGACCGAACGTGGGTGCGCAGGTTACAGATTTCAGATCTGTAAGTTCAAAGGTGTTTACCAGTGAGTAAACACAAGGTTTATCTGCAAACTGGTTGCAGATTGCATGTATTGTTGAGCAGACAGTGAAAAAGACTGTCTGGTGTATTGCTGTGCACTACAGGTCAAGGGTTGCAGAAGAATTGCTTGCTGTTTGGTATTAGTTTTGTGATAATGGCAGAGAACAGTGGAAGCCCCATCATTGAGAAGCTCGACAAGAACAACTACCCATCATGGAAGTTTCGTGTCACGAACTTCCTTATTGGAAAAGGCCTCTACGAGTTTGTTTCAGGTGAAGAAAAGGAACCGGAGATGAGTGATCCTCCAACTGCAGAAGAGACAAAGGCACGGAAGGAATGGAATGCAAAGGACAAAAAGGTCATGTATTGGTTGTCTGCAGTAATTGACAATAATATGCTGGGACACATTAGAAATGCAGAGAATTCATATGCAGCTTGGACCATACTTGAAAGTATGTTTTCTGTAAATACAAAGGCACGAAAGATTCAACTCAAGCAAGAGTTGAATACATTAAAGAAAGGGAAGATGTCTATCAATGAGTATGCACTGAAGGTAAGAAGCATTGCAGATGCATTGGCAGCGATTGATGCAATGCCCGATGATGATGATTTGGTATCGTCTACCTTGGGTGGACTTAACAATGAAAAGGCTTGGAAGTCTTTTGTAACTTCTGTATATGTCAGAAAGCCATTTCCAGATTTCGATGAGTTGGTCTCCCTTATGATCACTGAAGAGATCAACATGCAGAGTGAGACATCTGAAAGAAGTGGTGAACAGGTCCAAGCTTTCTACTCCAGTTCTGGAAGGGGACGTGGTAGGTTCTCTTCAAGAGGCCGTGGTACAGGACGTGGTAGTGACAACCAGCAAAACAGATTGAATCAGCAATTTGGCGATATGCAGGTTTCAGGAGGTCGTGGTAGCTTTAGAGGCAGGGGGAGCTTTAGAGGAAGAGGTGGATGGCAGAACAGAGGTTCTAACAACTCTGGTATTGTGTGCCACTACTGTGGCAAAACAGGTCATATTGCAGCCCAATGTTATGCTAAGAGAGATGATATCCGCAGTGGCAAGTTGCAGCAAGGAAACTATGCATCGTCTTCACGACAGAATGAAGACAAAAATGAACGTTTGTTCGTTATGCAGCATATGCTGAATGCTGCTACAGGAAAGGGAACACATGAAGATGTTTGGTATGTTGATTCAGGTGCATCCAATCATATGACCAGCCATGCAGAATGGTTTGGAGAGATGCAGGATTTGCAGAATGCAGGTTATGTGCAGACGGGTGATGACTCATGCCACCCAATTTCACACATTGGAAAAGTTCCCTTGTCCTTGCATGATGGTAAGACAAAGAGTCTTTCAGATGTATTGCATGTGCCATCTATTACAAAGAACTTGGTGTCAGTCGGTCGAATGGTAGAGCAAGGGCTACAAGTTAGATTTAATGCAAAGGGCTGCTTTGTAGAAGACTTCAATGACAAGTGCAGGTTGGTAGCAAAGGGAAGTAGAGTTGGACGTATGTTCACTCTAGATGCTGGAATTCCTACTATGAATGCGGCTATGTATGCCAAAGGAAAAGGTGTTGTTGCAGACATTGAAATTTGGCACAAACGCATTGGACATGCAAATGTACAAAGGCTGAAATTAATGCAGTCCAAAGGGTTGGTTACAGGTTTGCCTACATTTAAAGTTGCAGAATTTCAGAAGGTATGTGAAGCATGTCAGTTTGGTAAGCAGGCAAGACAACCCTTTTCACATGACAGAGATGTAAGCAGAAATATCCTTGATGTTGTGCATACAGACATTTGGGGGCCTACACAAAATGTATCTCTTGGAGGCAGTTCATACTTTGTCACATTCATTGATGATTGTTCTAGAAAGCTGTGGGTATATTTTATGAAGGAAAAGAGTGAAGCTTTTGAGCACTTTAGAACTTTCAAGGCTGCAGTTGAAAGAGAAACAGGCTTGAAAGTAAAGTGCCTGAGGTCAGATGGAGGGGGAGAGTACCTCTCAAATGAGTTCAGTGATTTTCTGAGGTCTCATGGGATAAAGAGACAGTTCACATGCAGGTATACCCCACAGCAAAATGGGGTTGCAGAAAGGAAAAACAGGCATATTGCAGAAGTTGCACGTGCCTTGATGGCTGAAAAGAATATGCCTAAGCATTTTTGGTCTGAGGCTGTTCATACTGCTGTTTATATTATGAACAGAACTCCCACAGCTGCAGTTCATGGTATGACCCCCGAAGAATGTTTTACAGGTAAGAAGCCTGATGTTTCACACTTGAAAGTATTTGGCTGCATTGCGTATGTTCATGTGCCAGATGAGTTGCGGAAGAAACTGGATCCAAAGGCTGAAAAGTGTGTCTTTATTGGATACTCTTTAGAGCAAAAAGGGTATCGTTGTTACAACCCTGTCACATATAAGTTCAGAGTGAGCAGGGATGTCATCTTTGATGAAATGAGCAGTTGGTATGCATCTAGTGGTGATGCATTGGATGTTGATGATGATCATGACACTCATGTGCAGGCTGAAAGGCAAGAATCACGGACTCTTAGTGGACCAGAGACATCATTTGGTAGTCCTTGGTCTGGGAGACTAAGGAGTACCTCTACATCTTCGAGTGCATCTAGTAGCACTACAGGTAAAGACAAAGGAAAGAATAAAGTGTCAGAAGGCATTGATGCAGTTCTTGATGGAGACTCCAGTGGCTCAGAGAGCTTGGATGATGAGCTTGGCATTCCTTCAGTGAGGACTCCAGGTGTGCAGAGAGCACGTGTTAATGCAAAGACTCCATTGAGTGATCCAGTGGTACGCAGGTCTAGCAGGGTGAGATACCCTGTTAAAAGATTCGGTTTTGAGGGTTATGCAGCTCACCATTATGCTTATATGGTGAAACTAGTTGAGGATGTTGAGCCCACATGTTTTGAGGAGGCTGTTGGTCATGCTCATTGGGATGCAGCAATGGATGAGGAGATGGCTGCATTAGAGGCCAATAAGACTTGGGATCTAGTATCATTGCCGAAGGGAAATAAAGCTATTGGATGTAAGTGGGTTTATAAGATTAAGCACAATGCAGATGGTTCTATTAGCAGGTACAAAGCTAGGCTGGTTGCAAAAGGCTATGCCCAGACATATGGCATAGATTATGATGAAACCTTTAGTCCAGTTGCTAGGATGGCAACTGTCAGATGTGTGATTGCTTTGGCAGCAGCCAAAGGTTGGAGATTGCAGCAAATGGATGTAAAGAATGCCTTCTTGCATGGTGATTTGCAGTAAGAAGTGTATATGGATCAGCCAGCAGGTTATGAAGATTTAGAGCATCCCACGTATGTGTGCAGGTTGAAGAAGGCACTCTATGGGCTCAAGCAAGCACCTAGAGCATGGTCTGACAAGATTAGAGAGTATCTTGTCAATATTGGCTTTTATGTTTCTGATGCTGATCACTCACTTTATGTGAGAAAGGGAGATGCAGGTTTGGTCATCATAGTCATCTATGTGGATGACTTGATTATTACAGGTGATAGTGATAGTGGGATTGCTGAAGTCAAGGGCTCTTTGAAGATGAAGTTTGAGATGAAGGATTTAGGTGAACTAAGGTACTTCCTTGGCATTGAGGTGATCAGATGTGATGATGGTATATGGCTGTCCCAAAGACAATATGGCTTGGATATGTTGTCCAAGTATGGTATGACTGCATGCAAACCACTTTCAGTCCCGTTGGAGCAGAATGTAAAGCTGAGTGCTGATGTTGGGGATGAGATAGAAGACCCTACTATGTTCAGGAGGATAGTCGGGAGTTTGATCTACATGACCATTACAAGGCCAGACTTGAGCTACGCTGTTGGTCTTGTGAGTCAGTTTATGCAAGTACCTAGAAAGCCACATTTGGATGCAGTCAGACGCATATTGAGATATGTGAAGTCCACATTACATTATGGACTTTTCTATGAGGCAGGTACAGATGTACAGGTGTTTGGATACACAAATGCAGATTGGGCTGGTAGTATGTCTGATAGAAGATCTACCAGCGGATACATGTTCTCTCTTGGTAGTGCAGCAGTTGCATGGAGCAGCAAAAAGCAATCTACAGTTGCTTTGTCGAGTACAGAGGCTGAGTATAGAGGTGCTGCTGTTGCAGCATGTGAGGTAGTATGGCTGCAAAAGCTATTGGCTGATTTGGATGTGCAGGTGGAAGGTCCAGTTGTCATTTATTGTGACAACATGAGCAGTATACAGTTGGCTAGGAACCCTGTGTTCCATGCCAGGACAAAACATATTGAGGTACACTACCACTTTGTGAGAGAGAAGGTACTAGCAGGTGAGATTGACTTGGTGTATGTCAGCACACAGGATCAGATAGCTGATATCTTCACGAAGGCATTGGGTACAGAGAAGCTTCAAAAGTTTCGAAGCTTACTTGGAGTTGCAGAGATACAGTTGAGCTTGAGGGGGAGTGTTGAGATGGCAAGCTCAACACATGTGGACATGGATGATGGACCGCCTGGTTAGATGGGTCCACACGTCTACACTTAGCACGTCGGTGGTCATTATGACTCTCACATGGCCACTGACTCATTACTTATTATATTCAGGTTGTTACACCTATTTACAGCTGGCATAGTTATAGCGCCAGTCGACTAGTGTAGTCGGTTATGCATTGTTTGACTTAGTAGGCCACTTTCCTTTTATGTTGTATCTTATCTATACTTTGTGTACATTGTAAAGTGTGTGGAAGGAGAAGAAGAAATTAGCAAGAAAACGTTTTTGCCTCCATCTCTCTTCTTGTCTCTTGAGTGAGCTTCTCCTTGTGCATTCTGTGTGTGTTCGGCGCAGCATCTTGAGCAACCCCCTCCACCACGCGATTCTTGACACGTTATTTCTTGGGCATTGAGGTGATTAGATCACCAAGTGGGATACAGCTCTTGCAGAGGCAGTATGGATTGGACATGCTGTCCAAATATGGGATGACAGGCTGTAAGCCTATTTCACTTCCTTTGGAGCAGAATGTGAAGCTGAGCGCGCAGATGCAGGTGAGCTTCTGGAAGACCCTACTATGTACATACGCATAGTAGAAAGTTTGATTTATATGACTATTACCAGGCCAGATTTGAGCTATGCTGTTGGATTGGTAAGTTAGTTTATGCAGGCTCCAAGGAAATCGCATTTGGATGCGGCTAGACGCATACTCAGATATGTGAAGTCCACATTGCAGTATGGACTATTTTATGAGACTAGGGTTCAGATACAGTTGCATGGATACATTGATGCTGATTGGGCTGGTAGTATTTCTGATAGACGATCTACCAGTGGGTATGTGTTCTCTTTTGGGAGTGCGGCAGTCACTTGGAGCAGCAAGAAACAGCCTAGAGTTGCCTTGTCGAGCACAGAGGCTGAGTACAGGGGTGCAGCAATGGCTGCATGTGAGGTAGCTTGGTTGCATAAGCTACTTTATGATATGCATCAGCCTACAGATGGGCCAGTTGTCATTTATTGTGACAACATGAGTAATATACACTTGGCAAATAACCCAGTCTACCATGCTAGAACAAAGCACATTGAGGTGCATTACCACTATGTGCGGGAGAGGGTTTTACTAGGTCTTATTGATCTAGTTTATGTCAGCACAGAGGATCAGGTAGCTGACATATTCATGAAGGCATTGGGCATAGAGAAGCTGTGCAAGTTCAGAGACCTGCTTGGTGTACAGGAATTGGGATTGAGCTCGAGGGGGAGTGTTGAGATATCGAGCTCCACTCGTGATATGCCAGGGTGACCGTTGTGCATTTATGTCACCGACTTGTCAGTTGCAGATGCGGTTGGTACACCGCCCATGAATAATAGCTAGATGATAGCTATCCTTATCTACTCTAGTTCGTGGCTCAGTTTGCTTGCACAACTAAGAAGAGGAAAACTGTTTTTCAGCCTCCACCCTTGTGTGTATTCCCCCATTGTGCAAGCAAGAAAGCTACAAGTGAGACTCCTTTCTTCTCTCCCACAATCTTGACACACATAGCTGTCCTGATCATTATCATCATCCGAAACATCACCAGGAGGTGTATACCAACTTCCCATCTCATCAAAGATAACATCCCTGCTCACTCTGAACTCACCTGTGAAAGGGTTATAACAACGATACCCTTTCTGCTCTAAAGAGTATCCAATAAAAACACATTTTTCTGCTTTTGGATCAAGCTTCATCCGTAGCTCATTTGGCACATGAATGTATGCAACACAACCAAATACTTTCAAGTGCGATACATCAGGCTTCTTGCCAGTAAAGCATTCTTCAGGAGTCATCCCATGAACTGTAGTTGTGGGAGTTCTGTTCATAATGTAGACAGCAGTATGGACAGCCTTAGGCCAAAAATATTTGGGATATTCTTTTTAGCCATTAATGCCCGTGCAACTTCTGCAATATTCCCATTTTTTCTTTCTGCAACACCATTTTGTTGTGGGGTATACCTTCAAGTAAGTTGCCTCTTTATCCCATGAGTCCTCAAGAAGCCACTGAACTCATTAGAGAGGTACTCTCCCCCTCCATTTGATCTCAAGCACTTCACTTTTAAGCCTGTTTTTGTTTCAACAGCTACCTTAAAAGATTTGAAGTGCTCAAACACATCACTCTTTCCTTCATGAAGTATACCCATAGCTTCCTTGAATAGTCATCAATAAATGTGACAAAGTATTTGCTGCCACCAAGAGATACATTCTGTGTAGGCCCCCAAACATCTGTATATACTATATCAAGTATATTTCTGCTCACTTCTCTATCATGTGAGAAGGGTTGTCTTGCCTGCTTACCAAACTGGCATGCTTCACAGACTTTATGCAATTCTGCAACTCTAAAAGAAGGCAACCCTGTAACCAATCCTCTGGATTGCATTAATTTCAGCCTTTGCACATTTGCATGTCCAATACATTTATGGCATATTTCAATATCTGCAACTACTTTTCCTTTAGCATACATAGCAACATCCATTGCATGAATTCCAGCATCTAAAGTGAACATTCGGCCAACTCTACTTCCTTTTGCGACCAACTTGCACTTATCATTAAAGTCTTTTACAAAACAACCTTTTGCATTGAATTAGACATGCACCCCTGCTCTACCATTTGGCCAACAGATACTAGATTCTTTGTAATTGAAGGAACATGTAATACATCTGTCAGACTCTTTGTCTGGCCATCATACAAGGATAAGGGAACCTTTCCAATGTGTGAAATTGGGTGGCATGAATCATCACCCGTCTGCACATAACCTGGGTTTTGTAAGTCCTGCTCTCCAAATTAATCAACATGACTAGTCATATGATTAGATGCACCTGAATCAACATACTATACATCATCACATGTCCCCTTTCCTGTAACTGCATTCATCATATGCTGCATAACAAACAGACACTCATTTTTGTCTTCATTCTGTCGTGAAGACGATGATAGTTTCCTTGCTGCAATTTACCACTGCAAATATCATCCTTCTTTGCATAGAAATGGGCTGCAATATGGCCGATTTTGCCACAATAATGGCAAACAATAGCAGAATTTCTAGAACCTCTATTTTGCCATCCACCTCTTCCTCTAGAGCTCCCCTTGTCTCTAAAGTTTTCTCTGTCTCTAGAAACCTGCATTTCACCAAACTGTTGATTGAACTTGTTTTGCTGGTTATCACTAGCACGTCCCATACCATGGTCTCTCGAAGAGGATCTTCCACATCCCCTTCCTGAACTCGAGTAAAATGCTTGGACCTGTTCACCATTTCTTTTAGATGAATCACCCTGCATATTAATCTCTTCAGTAATCATGAGAGAGATCAGCTCATCAAAATCTAGAAATGGCTTCCATACATATACTGAAGTAATAAATGATTTCCATGACTTTTGATTGTTAAGGCAACTCAGAGTGGATGAAACCAAATCATCATCATTCGGCATTGCATCAATCGTTGGTAAGGCATCTGCAATGCTCCTCACCTTCAAAATATACTCATTGACAAAAATTTTCCCTTTCTTCAAGGCATTCAACTCTTGCTTGAGTTGAATCTTTCATGCCTTTGTATTTACTGAAAATATGCTCTCAAAAACTGTCCAAACTGCATGTGAAGTTTATGCATTCCTAATATGTCCCAGCATAGTATTATCAATGACTACAGATAGCCAGTACATCACTTTTTGTCTTTCTCATTCCACTCTTTCCATGCTTTTAACTCATCTGCAGTTGGAGGGATACCCAGCTCTGGCTCCTTTTCTTCACCTGAGACAAACTCATAAAGGCCCTTTCCAATAAGGACGTTCATCACACAGAACTTCCATGAAGGGTAGTTGTTCTTGTCGAGCTTCTCAATAATCAGATTTCCACTATTCTCTGCCATTATCACAAACAAGGATACAACACAACAAGCTAGTCTTCTGCAATCTTTCACAACATGTGCACAACAATACACCAAGCAACCTTTTGCACTGATTGCTCAATAGTACATGTAATTTGCAACCTGTTTGATGTTTGCTTCCTGCAAACATCTCAAAAATTATAGATTCACAATCTGTAACATGTGCACCTAGTTTCGGTCAATACAGCCGAAATCACAGTGTACCCTAAAACTGTTGTCTGCAACCTTGCGGCTCTAAAATGGGGCCTGAAACAGCCTCAGACACCCAAAATAACTACAGGAAAACCCTGAAATGCTTATCTGCAAAATATATAGTGATTTGCTCGCACACCCAAATCTCATAGCAATCTGAGATTTTTGCTGGTGCCTCCACTAGCACTATCCAAGAGAGAGAGTGGAAGAATGGGAGAGCTTACCCGTTGCTTGCTTGCTTGCTCTAATTTTGCTTCTTCTCCTTCACTTCAGCCTTTGAAATTAGCCTCTCTCAGTGGCGTGGCTCTGATACCATGTCAAGAATCGTGTGGTGGGGGGACTTGCTTGAGATGCTGCGCCAAACACACACTATATACACAAGAGGAAGCTCACTCAAGAACACAAGAAGAGAGATGGAGGCCAAAATGTTTTCTTGCTGGTTTTTTCTTCTTCTTCCACACACTATACAATGTACACAAAGTATAGATAAGATACGACATAAAGGAAAGTGGCCTACTAAGTCAAATAGTGTATAATCGACTACACTAATCGACTGGCGCTATGTCTTTGCCAGCTGTAGGTAGGTGTAACAACCTAAATATAATAAGTGATAAGTCAGTGGCCATGTGAGTATCATAATGACCACCAACATGCTAAGTGTAGACGTGCGGACTCATCTAGTTAGGCGGTCCATCATCAATGTCCACACGTGTTGAGCTTGCTATCTCAACATAGGGCACATTAAGGTTGGACATATCTAGGGATTCAACTCACTTATGATTAAAACTATGATATTAGGCCACTTGCATTTCCTTCCTCTACACTTCATTCACTCTAGTGCTAAAAGTTTCAAGGCCCTTAAAAGGCAAAGAAGGCACTTAAAGGAGAAAATTACCCCTCATAAAAATTGCTATTTAATCTAGTAGTCAATCTAATGGAGACCATGCCCTTCAAGAGCTCCCTAGATTTGGCTCATATAAATTGCTATTTCTATAGTAGTCAATCGAATGGAGACCATGTCCTTCCAGAGCCCCTTAGATTTGGCTCAATGTTTTTATCCAAATTCCTATGTCTCCACATGATTTTCTTCACAACAAACTTCTCTAAAAAATAAACCCTAACTAATGAAAGTCCCTTGCTACATTGATCATCACCAACAAAAAAAAACCCTATGAAGTTCTCTTATAACTAAGTACTAGCACATATAAGCATGTGTATCAAAGTAATATATGCACCATAACACATACATGAATTGGGTCCTAAATTGTGTAACACCACTCTAGGCTTGCTTGGAGTTCAAAGACTAACACTCCCCCTAGAAAGTAACTACACATGAGGTCTTGTAATTATAGATACATAATCTAATGGAGAACCCTGAGCCATGACCTCTACTTCTATAGCAAGCTTTTCACCTTATGCACCTCATGATCCATCCTTCCTAACCCTTCAAGTTTGACTCGATAAAGGAAATCCCACTAGGCAAGCCTACTGATAATTAGAAGACCCACAATCCCCAATATCCTTCACAATGACTTAACCATTGAAATCCTAGTTAGAAGCAAGGCCAAGTGTGTTCCTCATCTAGGACCATATCATCCTCACCATCACCAACATTATTTGATCCTCCCACACCTTGCAACTTAAGTCCTAGCATTCCATGTCTATGGTGCAAGCCCAAGAGTGCTACCTTTGATGGAGAATGCCAAGGGATCGGCACTTGTCTTGGAGGGGAAAGATGTTACCCAATTTAGGAACTATTAAAACCAGTAGCTTGCATAGTATAGCAATGTAAGAGTCTAGAAGCAGGAAAGGTCAATAAGTGCAGAAAAAGTAATTTCAAAAAAGAGTTGAAAATTTTTAGGTCTTTAATGTGTTACTTTAGGCATTGTGTATGTCTACAAGGTGAGTGTGCAATTTTTCTATCCATTACTTATAGATATGGAACTCATATATTCTTGGAAAAACAAACTAAGAGCTAGGTTCACTTCAATACAAGTTGTAATATTACTTGAGATTAAGCTAAAACATCCACAAAAGATAATGAGGTTGCAAGCAAATCAATTTTCCTTTACTTCAAAAATATGGCCATATTGCTCAAAATGGAATGTAAAAAAGAAAAGCATTAGTCACAAATTAAAAAGGTATAAATGTGCTTATCCTAAAGTGGAAACTCTAATTATAACATATATAAGGTGTAAAGTTTTTATCCATCTTCTTGCTTGCTTCCCATAGTTTGAGAGTGAGAGGAAGAGAGACTAAGGGAGTAAGTGAGAGATTTAAGGGAGAGGGTTGTTGGTCATGATTTCTCTTGTTCTTGTTCTTGTTCTTCTTCTTCCCATCTTGCTATTTAAATAGTAAGAAGGTGAGAGCATCAGGGTAAGGGTGTAATGTCCCCATTACTTAGTTTATTTTAATAAACAATGTGCATATACATTCCAAAGAAAATTGATTTATGTTGAACATTTTTAAAAACTGGCTTTAATTATGAAGATAATTGTTATTATTAATAAGGTATTATATGCCACTTCATGGAAAAAAGACTTGGGAAACCCTCCCAAGACTAGCTTATTAAAACTATGTTTGTAGTATAGAACAACAAAAAGATCTAGCCTAGTGGATAGTTACTTGGCAGTTAAGTATACTTGGGTAATGACATTGCTGGGATGGGTGACCTCCCGGAAAGATTTTCCTACAAGCTGGTGGGAGCTTCTCATGTGCAGCCAACGGTACCAATGAAGCCTTCGTAGCCCGTTGCCAAGCATGCAAAGGCCAAGATGCAAAGGTCTATGCCTTGGTCGCTGCCTTGATTGTATGCCTTGGAGTGACACCCACCCAACGACACGACACGTGGTGCATCCTCACCCATATATTCGTCAATTTTTATATTCACACTGTAAAAAATGGAGCCCCCTTTCTGATGTCATCAATGACATCGTCAAAAATGCTAAAAGAAAAGTGTTCTCTCTTTATCATCAATGACATCATCAAAAAATGCTAAAAAGCAAGTGTTCTCTCTTTATCCCCCCTCCCCCTTGATTAGTATATAAATAGGGGTAGAGTGTCACATCAAGGAGGAAACACACAAACACACAATGACCTGTGCAAAAGTCTCTCTACTGTTGATGCAACGAAGCTCTACTACAACCTCTCTCTCTCTCTCTCTCTCTCTCTCTCTCTCTCTCTCTCTCTCTCTCTCTCTCTCTCTCTCTCTCTCCCCACCTACGCGAAAGCACTATTTGAATCCATCAACTTCTTCCATGGCTCCCAAGAGACGTCGAGATGTTGAGCGAGGTCATGCTCAGAGAGCTCCCCAACATGAGGAAGTGGCCGTCGTTGCTGCTGAGGGAACTCAACATGATGCTGAAGCACAAGCGGAACTTAACCCCCAATCCATTCAACCCAAAGGATAGGTTATCCCACAAAAAACCAAGGTTGCGGTCATATATCGTAATCACAACGGATGGCCGAACATAGATAATCACGTTAGTACATAAGAAAAGGATCACAATTAGCTAGAACTTACTTAAACTTGTAAAAGCATGTTAGTATTATCAAATGATTTTTAGGAAGAAACATGGATCTTGATGAAGGGGATAGATTCTATGCATCGCATACATTGACAATTGTGTTAAAAATGTTTATGGTTATGACTGCTTTTGGATTTGTGAATGATGAGTTATGGCTCTTATGATTCCAGGCTTGCACAGCCAGATGAGTTGTGGATTGTGGTGGTTTGGGATATCGGGATCCTCAACCCAATGCTCCTTAAGACTCTACAGAGTGTGAAAAAAATCACCTGCGGGTGGGGGTCCTATGCTCCTGAGGGAGGTAGGTGTTTTTAATTTTGATCACTTGAGCACTTGAGAGGGCAAATGGCCGAGTGGTAAGTGCCCCTATTATGTAGGATAACTCCTGAGACTAAGGGAAGCTTATAGGAGCTTTGAGCCAGTAAATTCCCGATTGACCGCGGACAGAGTGCGATCACATATAGCCCAACCCTGAGGGATTAAAAGGTCATATCCTAGGCTAGACGACGTCTTTTTGTGGAAAGAAAATTTTGTACCACTCTGTAGAGTGATGGCTCTAGATGTTACTATGAAATAAAGTATATGATTTCTAAATTGTTTGTTATGTGCTAAAGATTGAGTTTAACGAAAACAATTTAATGGAGTAATAAAAGTAAGCTGATTTTATATGTCCAAACATCATAGTAGTGTGCTTTTCTAATTAGAAAACTAAGCAAACCCCATCGAGGAAAGTGGGAGGCTTTGATTTTGACAATTGGACGCCTATGGTTGGGTGGAGCTGATAAGTCGGCCAACACTAGATAGAGCTGATTAAATCGTGACCCTCCCAATATTGGTAGGATTAGTTACTAAGTTTAACACATTTTAGGGGACCGGAGCTAAGATTTTACCTTATGGGTAGGGGGATCAATTACACTCTCCCCCATCTCTCACTTTCTTTGAACCAAGTGCGGTATTAACCTCCCTCTTGCCTTTGATCTTTCTTAGGTGGGTGTTAGATTGCTGTTAGGGGTGACTTGTCTGTGCTTCCCATGTGAAGTAGAATTGAGATTCTTATGTTCAACTAAGTCCAAGGTTTCCCATGGGGAGACGGGATGGTGATGTGCATGGATATGAATTTAAGCCGACTACTAAGAGGACTTAGATTGGGTGTTAGATTGCTGTTAGGGGTGACTTGTCCGTGCTTCCCATGTGAAGTAGAATTGAGATTCTTATGTTCAACTAAGTCCAAGGTTTCCCATGGGGAGACGGGATGGTGATGTGCATGGATATGAATTTAAGCCGACTACTAAGAGGACTCCTCCGAGTCTGTTGGAGGAGGCATCTCACACGTGGTATCAGAACCTAGGTTTCAAAAGAGCTTTTAGTGCAAGGTTAAGTAGCCAATGTATAAAAGAAATTACTAAAATAACCACACTTGTTTGAAGAAAATTGTTGTTGATTATCTTGCACCAACACTAGCATACACATTGTGCTCAGAGGAACTTAGTGATGAGAAAGCTACACGTTTGCAAGATATTTTTCCCATCACGTGTCAAGTAGTCTTAGGGTCGAATGATTTCTCATACCGCAAGGCTATATTTGAGATAATGGAGATGGTCTTTCTAGATTAAAACTATATCCTTGGCTAGTTTCTTCAGGGTTTCGTTCTTAGTAAATTCATCTTGAATTCACTAGTCTTCTTTTCTATGAAATTAACATGATTTCTCTTGAGTTCTAGGTATTCATAGTTCCCGTAACAGTTTCTAGCCTATAAGATGTTCTAATAATTTACCAAGTGAATACTCTAAGATCGTAGTATTTCTCAAGAGACTTATCTTATTTCTATTAAATTCAGATAGAAATTTTTAGAAAACCTATGGTATCGCAATTGGTAAAGGGTTGTTATCCGCACTCGTGACTCCGTTAGTGTCTCCTGTTGTCGCAACTCTAACTATTGCTTCCATAATAGTAGGGTCATTCGCAATTTCTGCTTTTGAATTCTTTTCCTTCAGGGCCATGACGAAAATATGATTCATAGAAGGAGAAGAAAACGGCAATAATACCGGCTAGCAAAGGTGTAACACTCATGATGATGATGATGGTTATTGCGGGATTCGATGATGTAGGCCTTGCGGATAGTCTTTCTTGCATTGTGTAGAGCAATACTTCTCTCTCTCTAGTAGATGGAATAGGGACGAGAGTAGAGGTATAACTTCTAATCGGATTGATAGAATAGGATAAAGTCCTTTAGTGTCTTCTCTTTTCGGACTAGAGTAGAAGAGGATGAGAGACCTTCTGCGTATCCCCTTCCTTGGGTTGAATGGAATGATGTCTCTTCTTCTTGCGGAATTGATTCTTCTCCTTCTCGATCATCATCTCGTCCTCATCAAGATTTCTCTTCTTCCCCTTCCTTGTCATCTCCAAGCCCTTAATTTATAGTTTTGCCAAGGGGGGGAGGTAAAAGAGAGGACGCTTGCTTTTTTGGTATTTTTTGATAACATCATCGATGACAAAGAGAGAACGCTTTCTTTTAGTGCTTCTAATGACATCATTGATGACGTCAAAGAGGGAGCTCCATTTTTGTAGTGCGAATAAATTTTTTTATGAATCTATGGGCAAGCATCGCATGGCGCATCGTCAAGTGGCCATCACTCCAAGGCGACGACCAAGGCATAGACCTTGGCAACTTGGCCTTGGCATACTTGGCAATGGGCTACGACGGCTTCATTGGCACTATTGGCTGCGTGTGAGAAGCTCCCACTAGCTTGTAGGAAAATCTTCCTGAGAGGTCACCCATCCTGGCAGTGTCGTCACCCAAGTACACTTAACTGCCAAGTGACTATCCACTAGGCTAGTTCCTTTTGTTGTTCTATACTACAAACATAGTTTTAATAAGCTAGTCTTGGGAGGGTCTCATAAGTCTTTCTTCCATGAATTGCATATAATAACTCATTAATAATAATTATTATCTTCATAATGAGAGTCAGTTTCATAAATCAATTTTCTTTGGAATGTATATCCACATTAAAATAAACTAAGTAATGGGGACATTACATTCTTCCCTCAGAGAAATCAACATGTCCTCATCTTGAGAAAAATTGGGGGTATTCTTTCATAAGGGTTACCTCATCGATCCAAGTAGCATCCTCTTCAGGATAATCCTTCCACTGGATGAGATATTCTCTAAGGGTCCTATTCCTAAGGATTCTTTCTTTTACATCCAAGATTCTATCAAATTGAAGTTCAAGTAAACATTGACTCGGCATTACAACTTGTTGATAATCAAGAATATGATCAGGATTAGGTACATAGGGCTTCAAGAGACTGACATGGAATGCATCATGAACTTTTATGGTTTCAGAAAGTTGCAACTTATAAGCATTAGGTCCAAGAGCCTTTATAACTTTATAAGGTCCATAGTATCTTGGGCTTAGCTTCTTGAATTTTCCCAAGGCTAAAGAACTCCTTTTTGGGAGTACACGGATAAAAACCTTGTCCCCTTCTTGGAAGATTCGAATATGAGCGTCATTGGGAATTAACTAGTCCATTCCTAACAGGCACTCATAAGTTCCCAGGTTCATCACTTTGAATTGCATGTTGGTCTGATTGCCACCCAAATTAAACTCTACCTTACTTGTCTATTGTGTTGAGATAACTTCTTTTCCATCAACTAACTCAATTATCAGCCTAGGTGCATGTATTGTGTCTATGCCTAATTTTCTAGCACACCTTGGTGATATGAATGAATGTGTGCTTCCACAATCAATCAAAATTTTAAAGGGTTTACCGTTATAGGTTGATGGTGTTTGAATCAGTGAGAATTGTTGATTTGGTCCCTCCTTGTTGAGAGAGGCATGTATTCTCGCTCTCTCCATGTCGGTTTCCAAGGTGGGACCTTCATCATCTTCTACTTCCTTGAGGGTTATGTCAACAACTCTTCCTCTAGATGTGGTTATCCAACTCAGGTCATTATTATGAAACTTTCTTTGGCGTTCATTTTGTCTGAGTTTTGGGCATCACCTCTAGATGTGGCTAGGTTCGTTACAACAATAGCACCTGAAAGTATCCTTATTACCACCAGTAAAGTTCTGCACCACCAACATCTTAGCCTTCTTACTGTTAGCAGATTGGAATTGACCTTGGGCTCTTTTTGCATAGCCCTTAGTTATATTTCTATTTTGGAACTTATTATTTTAAGGCTTATTGTTTCTTGGTCTGGACTAGAGTTCTGGTACAATCGATCTTGCTCTTATCAATGCGTCTTGGAGGTTGGATGGACGCATTGCTTCAAGCTATGTGTTCAAGGGATCATCCAATCCGTGGCAAAACTTGGACACTTGCTGCGCAATATCCATAGACGATGCATACTTGAGAAGTGTTACAAAATTCGAGTAATAGGCTTCCAACGTCATTCCAAGTTGCTTTAGACCAAAGAATTCATTCATCTTTTGTGTGCGATATGCTAGTGGGACATACCGACCTCGCACTGCATCCTTTAATACATCCCAACTAACACAAGATTCGGAGATTCCTTGGTCTTTACACCATTGTTTCCACCAAATTTGGGTTTCTCTTGTTAGCTTTAACTTGCTGATCATTGCTTGATTAGCTAGGGTAATTTCAACAGCAATGAAATAATCTTCCATGGACTCGATCCATATTTCTACTTCAACCTCGACGTTTTTGCCTTGGCCATCAAACTCAAGTGGTTTGATTTTCTTAAGCATGAACTTCTTTTCTTGGATCTCAGCAGCATTAAGGGTAGGAACAACTTCCTGTGGTATTATAAGATTTTCTCTAGTCAGTTCTACGAATGTTATCATACAATTTGCTTGTATCTTTTCAAAAAGAGAAATCATTTCAGAAGGATAGAAATACTTTATATTCAATTTTCAGAGAAGGTTACATCATGATAGAGTTTTTCGAATTAACTTAAGGAATCTAACCATGGATTTCAAATATATCTAATGACTTGTAATTCCTAATTGCTAGAATGGTAACCAATTTCATATTCAATAGATAAACAAAATAATTTCTTTTGTTGAAGGGAAAAATACATAGTTTATCTTGGGATGGCTGGTTATTTGGGAGAGAAAAATTCCTTAATACAGTCTAAGAATGGCATTTGGATACATCCATTGGGTAATTATCTGACTTTGAAGAATGGATATCTAAAAATCAGTCCTTTAAAGGAAGATCAGGAAGTCCATCTTTGACGTAGTTGCGGCATTTAGAGCGACCAACAACTATAATTCAGTCTATTGGGATGACCTTTGTCGCTTTCTCGTAAATATACCGATTTAGTTTAGCCTCACGGCCTCTAGTGAATAAATTTGAATTCACTTTGGCTTCATGGAATGAATAAACCTTCACGACTTTAAGGTTTTCTATCCATCTTATCATTTTCAAATTGGTCTAAAGGAAGGCAAGACAATTTGCATTGATATAACAATATCCACCGCTTATCATCCAGCATCTTTCTCGATATAGTGGAGAAGGATCATAGATGCGATCTAGAATCTGCACTACTTGCATTCTCCATCCATAATCCGTAGAATGCATTGCCGATATAAACATTGCTTAGAAGACTAGGAATTGCTCCCAATCTTTATCTCTCTGGGTAAGATTAAAAAAAACACATATTAGCAAGAGAAAGGGAAAAACATCTCACATCTCAGGCTACAATTACCAAGATTTTGATTTCTTTTGGCTCTGACACCATTTGTAACATACTTGCCCTTGATTATATGACAGATAATGTTTTAGTAATTGCCCACAGTTTACCTTCCAGTTGTTGCCATCCATACTCTAACCAGAATGATTAGATTTTGTATGGCTAGTTAACCCTAGGTCTACCCCGTACGAGAAGTGTCCTGGCATTACCCAAAGAGGACCAACCTAAAGGTTCCTAATTGACCTAATAGTCACCTATCAACAACTAGCTCACATCTGGAGATGTTTTTAGATGCCTCATCTGGTGTATCTGCATGTCACCAAGATCAAATCCACCTATAGCTAGCATTTTTAGGTGTCCCAAGTAGAACTTGGGCCATACAGGGGACCAAGTAGTTCCTAGGTGCATAAAGGATTTACTAGCGAGAGTCCCCCTGGCACCTTAACTATCTCCTACTTAATATGATCCATGTTGGGAGACCTCTTGACATCAGATCCGGTTTCCATGCTTCCGCGGCAGTAAAAACATCCCCTCTTGGTATGGGGATTCAGCACCTATCCTTGGGGGAGGTATATGGCTCCTCAATTTTTATCTGTTCCAATACTTAATTCAATCAAGATCTAATCTAGAAAATCACAAACAAGATTGACGTCTTCAAGCAGTTATGACTTCAATCAATCATGCAACTTTCAAGTGATGATTAATTTAGTAGTAGTTG
This sequence comes from Lygodium microphyllum, assembly GCF_053477565.2. Classification (NCBI taxonomy): domain Eukaryota; kingdom Viridiplantae; phylum Streptophyta; class Polypodiopsida; order Schizaeales; family Lygodiaceae; genus Lygodium; species Lygodium microphyllum. The sequence continues at coordinate 49,710,030 of NC_141141.1, read as the reverse complement.
ATACTTGAATTTCACGTAACGAACTCTTCCCCTTGGAATTTAACTAAGGGTATCTAGATTTCGAGGTCTCTAACTTCCCAGTTAAAGGTTTATTCTTGTAACCAAGTTTCTTGGTCTGAAATCAGTTTCTTAACTTAGAGTTATTTTTTGGTTTTTAAAATATTATATCATAACTTCTAAATTAAAACTATATCCTTGGCTAGTTTCTTCAGGGTTTCGTTCTTAGTAAATTTGTCTTGAATTCACTAGTCTTCTTTTCTATGGGGTTAACATGATTTCTCTTGAGTTCTAGGTTTTTATAGTTCCCCTAACAGTTTCTAGCGTATAAGATGTTCTAATAATTTCCAAGTGAATACTCTAATTCGTGGTATTTCTCAAGAGACTTATCTTATTTCTATTGAATTCAGATAGAATTTTTTAGAAAAATATGTGGTATCACGATTGGTAAAGGGTTGTTATCCATGCTCGTGACTCCATTAGTGACTCCTGTCGCAACTCCAATTGTTGCTTCCACATTACTAGGGTCATTCGTGATTTTCGCTTTTGAATTATATTCCTTTAGGGCCATGATGGAAATATGATTCGTAGAAGAAGAAAAACACGGTAGTAATACCAACTAGCAAAGGTGTAAGACTCACGATGATGATGATGGTTATTGCAAGATTCAATGATGTAGGCCTTGTGGATGGTTCTTCTTGCCTCGTGGAGAGCAGTTTTTCTCTCTCTCTAGTAGATGGAATAGGGACGAGAGTAGAGGTATGACTTCTAACCAAATTGATAGAATAGGATAAACTTCTTCAGTGTCTTCTCTTCTCGGACTAGAGTAGAAGAGGATGAGAGACCTTGTGCGTATACCCTTCCTTGAGTTGAATGGAATGATGTCTCTTCGTCTCGTAGAATAGAGTCTCCTCCTTCTCGATCAGCATATCATCCTCATCAAGATTGCTCTTCTTCCCCTCCATGGTCATCCCCAAGCCCTCAATTTATAGTTTTGCAAGGGGAAGGGTAAAAGAGAGGATGCTTGCTTTTTTGGCATTTTTCGATGACATCATCGATGACAAAGAGAGAACGCTTTCTTTTAGTGATTCTGATGACATCATTGATGACGTTAGAGAGAAAGCTCCATTTTTGTAGCATGAAGATAAAAATTTATGAATCTATGGGCGAGCATTGTGTGGCGTGTCATCGGGAGGCCATCACTCCAAGGCGGCGACTAAGGTGGCGACGAAGGCATAGATATTGGCCTCTTCACCTTGGCATACTTAGCAACATGCTACGAAGGCTTTATTAGTGCCATTGGCTACGCGTAAGAAGCTCCCACTAGTTTGTAGGAAAATCTTCTCGATAGGTAACCCATTCCAATAGTGTTGTCACCTAAGTGCACTTAACTGCCAAGTGACTGTCCACTAGACTAGTTCTTTTTGTTGTTCTATACTACAAACATAGTTTTAATAAGCTAGTCTTGGGAGGGTCTCCCAAGTCTTTTTCCATGAACTGGCAAATAATACCTCATTAGTAATAATAATTATCTTCATAACGAGAGTCAGTTTCATAAATCAATTTTCTTTGGAATATATACGCACATTAAAATAAACTCAGTAATGTGGACATTACAAATTTCCTCTCCCCTATTTTGATTGACATTTATAAAGCTTGGTTTTTGGGGCGTGAGATTGAGGATTGTACATAGCATTTGAGAGTTTAGGCAACCACAATAGGATGTTACCCCCATAGTATCCTTGGTTCGCAGCAGGGCTTTTGGAACCCAGTGTTGCTCAGTCACGTGTGAACTGTAGGAGTGCCAACTCTATCATTTAGGACTAGCATTTAAGGCATGAAAACTATACATTCCCAATGATATTTGTAAGATTGTGGTTTATGCTTAGGAACCCACTTGAGTGTTTGGGCCATAGCTATGGGTGTTGTTTCTAGATGTAGTTGTGAAGTTACTATGGGAGCACATTGTGATGTACTACCCCCCTCCTTAGGGTTGACACTAGGTTTAGCTAGCATGGAACTATACGCTTTGGGACAACTATGGTGCCCTTCCTGAAAGCTATTACTATTTTAACATTACTGATGGCAAGGTGGATGCGATATGAGTCATAGTCAATATTACAATGAACTTGTTTTTTGAACACGTGCCTAAGTAGTGATTCCTTACCAATACTTTACTTGTTAGGTAGCATGTAAAAGACGATGGGTAGGCTCTCAGTCCTAATAGAAACCATTAGTTTGCATTTTTCCAAGAGTAGATAGGATTGCCTCCCAAACAGCCCAAGTTTTGCATTGGCTGATTGCAATTGGGGTTGATCCATATGGCAGTCTAGTATTGATGCATTAAGATATTTACATCGGCTCCCTCATTAATTATCACATCAAGGGTGTATGCCTTTTGGGAGGTTATGATGATTCACAAGTAGGCTAGGGCCATTGCATCCTCATCCTCCTCCTCTAGTTCAATGATGGTTGCAACTCTCACATTGTTTGATGGTTCTATTAGCAAAGGTTCATGTAACGTTCCCACCCCTCAAATCGCGGGACACGTCTTAGCAACCCATTGAGAGATCAATCTAGAAGACGCTGCTCGACACTCCCAAGGAATGACACGGGGTTTTCCAACTAGGGTCTCTTGAGTCTGCCCCACAACGGAACTTATTCAGCTATTCCCACTAGGATCGACCTGAAGACCGGGTTCCTTTTAGTCGAGTCTTCCTAACAGCCTTCTAGCGTCGGTCTACAGCCGCTCCAATTTGCATAGATACAAATGGACCCAAGCAGACTCATACCGCACTTGGTTCAAAGAGAATGGCAAACGAGAGGGATGCATCGCTTGACCTCTCTGCCCGTACGGCATAGTCCCATTCCGGTTCCCTAAAACGGTATGAATCAAGATTCTAACCAACATTGTCTAAGGTCATCGTCTGACTTTTTCTAACATTTCTCGTTAACATTTCCTTTGAGGAAAGCTCTCGGCTAATCGAGACCACCCTTCTGTAGGATAGACCCATTGGTCACATCCACCACGCTTCCCTCGGGAGTTGGTTTAGTTATCTAATTACCTACCACATTATGTTTGACACACAAAAGCAGCTTCCTTAATTAACCCATTAGTCATAGGTTCCTTTACGTAATTTAGGACACTGACTCGAAGACAAGATAAAACAAGATCAAACACTTCCTTAACTTATCTTAAGATTAATGCTTGTCTCCTGCCCATAAAGGAGAACTAAGTGTTCCTTCCTGCCTCTGCAGAAAAATCCTTCCATCTCCCGGTAATAAAACCCGAAGGTTTATCTTTCCAAGATTCCGCCTTGTAACTAGTATCAAGGCCTCGAGATCCCATCTTGAGTCACGTAGAACACTTGTGTAGGGCCCAGAGGCATTGGGATTTATGGCTAGAGCCCCCACTGGCACCCAAGCGTCCTCCTATGCCAAGTGATTTCCAGGGAGAGACCTCTCGCGGCGGGTTTGGCCCACATTCCTGGCGCGGATTCACAAACCCCTTGGTTAGGGTTTGGCGGTTTGCGGGGGGTAGCTAGAGCCATCCTTCCTTAATTATTCCTTTAGGAAATCAACCATAGCTAAAGCAACTAGCATAGTAACAATTTCTAGGGAAAACATCCCTTTCATTTCCAATCAAGAAAATATCATTTTCTACATCAAGCAATCACTTTGCTTATAAACCACTTGTCCTTAGTAGGATCTCCTCTTACCAAGGCAACCAATCAATTCACTTAGAAATATCCTTTTCAAAACAACCAAGCATAAGCCTTGATCCACATTCCATTTAGAGTCAGCTTACTAGCCTAGCTTAAACTTGGAGGATATCCACTTCCAATAATCTAAGACAAGATCCTTAAAAACAACTCACAAGCACGTGTGTTTAATCACTCAACTTCTTTTGAATCTCTCTTCCCCTTGGGCTTTATCCTAGGGTTCCAAGTTGTGAATCCTCGATTTCTTGCACGTCTTTTAACATACTTGGTAATCTTAAAACATGTTAAATATATTGCAAGACTTGTCATACATTCTTTCCATCCTCTCTTAGTGCGATGCTATGCAAAATTTTGCCATCAAACTCATCTTCTGTGCACAAGGGTCGTTTAATAAACTGACACAATCTACGATCCTTAACTCCCTTCACATTTAGTCGATGACTTTTTTAATCTTAATATGTACGCATTTGTGTGGCTTATGTACATGAAAGCCTGAATCTCCATGCATTTGTGCATTTGTATGCTACGAACGGGAGCTATCATTTCATGTGTTTATTGTAATCATGGGCGTGAACCATGAATCCTAGATAACTGCTCATGTATAAGATTGGGTGGAAGCCTATTATTTTATGTGAAATATTGTAAAAAACCTATCATTTCATGTGTGTAAACCTGGGCTTAATTCGTGTGTGCTGCGTTGGTCGTTCCGCTCGTCCCTCCAGCATTACTGGTGGCTTGGATGCCTACGCTTCCCATGACTTTCTTCTTGGGAGCCATTCGTCCCGTGGAGATTGGGTAGGGGTTTCAAGTAGATATGTTTAGTTGGGAAAGACCGCTGGATGGGGCTCATTGGGTGACTTGTGGCGGTTACTCTTTTTCTCTTTTCTTCTTCTTTTTCTCCTCTCCTTCTTTCTTTTTCCCTCTCTTCTTCTTCTTCCCTTCTTCTTCTTTTCTTCTCTTCTTCTCTCTCTCCCTCTTCTCTCCTTCTCTCTCTCCCTCTTCTTCTCCTTCTCCTTCTTCTTATTCTTCTCCTTCTATTTCTTCTTCTCTCCTCTCTCTTCTCTCTTCTCTCCTTCTTCCTCTCCCTCCTCTTCTCCTTCTTCTCCTTCTTCTCCTTCTCCTTCTCTTTCTTCTTCTCTCCTCTCTCGTCTCTCTCCTCTCTTCTCTCTTCTCTCCTTCTTCCTCTCCTCTTCCTCTTCTCTCTCTCTTCTTCTCTCACTCTCCCCTTCCTCTTCTCTCCCTCTCCTCTTCCTCTTCTTCTCTCTGTCTTTCTCTCCCTCCTCTTCTCCTTCTTCTTCTTCTTCTCCTTCTCCTTCTCTTTCTTCTTCTCTCCTCTCTCTTCTCTCTTCTCTCCTTCTTCCTCTCCCTCCTCTTCTCCTTCTTCTTCTTCTTCTTCTTCTCCTTCTCTTTTTTCTTCTCTCCTCTCTCCTCTCTCTTCTCCTTCTCTTCTTCTCTCCCTCTCCCCTTCCTCTTCTCTCTCTCCTTCTCTTCTTATCTCCCTCTCCTTTTCCTCTTCTTCTCTCTCTCTTCTCTTCTCCTTTCTCTTCGGCTTCTCCTTCTTCCTCACGTCCAGGCGCTATTCGTGGGGGGGGGGGGGGGGGGGCAGAGGAGGGTGCTACTGCCGTCGAAGCCCAGGGCCGCTGCTACTATGCGAGGGAGGAGGATGATGCAGTGGGGGGGCACTCTCACAGTTTATCTGGGAGGGGGGGAGCTTCTCCCCTTTATAAGGTTGGGGGGGGGGGGGTCGGCTGTCTGTTGCCACCCACCTGGGGCTGCATGGCCCCTTTCCCCCATTACTCACCCTCTCTCTCTCTCTCCCCGCCATGCAGACGACAGGGGGAGAGAGAGGGAGGAAAAAAATTTAAAAAAAATTTGAAAAAACTTCTCTAAGGGGGGGGGGGGGTTCTCATGGGGGAGGCCTAGGGGGGGGGGATGTTACAGTTCATGAAGTGGATGTGACATAGGGTAATACTTTTTGATGCAACTTCCTTTTAAGGAACCTATGCCCTCTCCTTCTAGGGTTTCAAGTCCCACATTCCATGTTCTACCGATATTGCAAACCTTGAAAGGTCCCAATTCCCTGAACTTCATTTTTTGCTTTTGTCCCTTGACAGAGTACAGGAATACTAGGTCTCCTCGCCCAAAATCTAGTTGTTTGACCTGTTTGTCAAACCAACTCTTGTGTCATGCCTTTTCACAAATTAGAGCATGAGTTGCAATGAGACGAGTCTCAAATAGACATTCCAACTCTACTAATCGATTTTTCCATGCTTCTTGGCCCTCCCATCTCTCTTGGGCTACAAATCTCAAGCTTGAAAGAAGGAATTCCATTGGTAAAATAGCTTTGATTTCATAGGTTAATCTAAATGGAGTCTGTCCTATGGCTGTTTTGTAGGCCACCCTATATGCCCATAAAGTTGTTGTCCTAGTTGCTTCATGAGGCAGAGACTACTTTTGTTAGAATACCCTCCAAGATCTTGTTCATGGATTCGACTTGACCGTTGGCTTGAGGATAATATGGAGAGGACTTTCTCTGGATTATTAAGAAGGTGGATAACAAGTGAGCAATCACTTCAATGAAGTGTTTACCTTGGTCACCAACCAACTCTATTGGGAAACCAAACCGTGAGATCAAATGCTCCCAAAGAAACTTTGCCATTTTTTCAAGTTGCTCGAGCTTCGACCCACTTGGTGAGGTAGTCTATGGTAACAATGATATACTTAGCTTGGGAGTATTGTGTTGTAGGGCTAATTGGACCAATGAAGTAGATTCACCACTTCTTGAATGGTTGGCATGTAATCACCAGGGTCAACTCCATTTTGTCTTTTCAAGTAGGGACTTTGGTCCATTGGCACTCATCATAATGCTTCACAAACTTAGCATTGGCCACCACAATTGAGACTGGAGCACCATGTGTGTTGTAGTGTATCACTGAAGTGCCCTCCAGCAATCCTGCCATGTACTTCCTTGAGCACATCATAGATTTCATATTCACAGATACATCTCCTTAAGAGTCCATCCTATCCTAACTTGTACAATTAACGTGCAATCAACTAATAGGGTTGGACCTTCAAGATTAGTCATTTTAACCTAGCTTTCTTTATGGGTCATTCTGGAAATCTATTCTCGAGGATGTGAACTATGTCATTCACCCAATATGGTGTGAGGTCCGCTCTAAACAAATCTCATTCTCTAGACATTCTAAAAAGATGCGGATCACTAATTCCCTATCTAGCGGCTTCTCCTATGGGTACATGGGACATGTGACTTGCCATATAATGTTGTTTGACTTTGTGTATGACCACAAAGAGATCGAATTCCAAAAGCAAAAGTAACCATCAAGCAATACATCCTATTGCGCAAGGTTTGTTTACAAGATAAAGCAATGCTTGATGATCCACCAAGAAGGTAAGGGGTGTCACTAGAAGATAGTGTCTAAACTTCTTTATAGCGAACACCATGGATAACCCTTCCCTCTCTATTGTAAAGTAGTTCATTTCTGTCTCAATGAGTTGTCTGCAGCAAAGCTCATTGGATAATCTAGGTCATGTTTGTCAAGTTGGTACAACACTACCCCCATGATCAAATATTAATGCATCATTGTGCACGAGAAAGGTAATGGACCAATCTGAGGCCCTTAAAATAGGAGCTAAAGTTAGAGCCTATTTAAGCCTTTCATAGGCTTTTTGACATTCTTTGATCCACTCGAATACTATTAATAGCTTGTACAAAGGTCTAACAATCAATGCATAGTTTAGTACAAACTGCTAGTAGTATCTTGCGTGGCCTAAGAAACATTGAACTCCCTTGAAGTTGGTCAGAGGGGAAATGCCTATAATCACCTTAACTTTAGATAAGTCTATGGTTATCCCATTCCTTGACATAACATGCCCCAAAATACAATCGTGCTTTACCCAAAACTAGCACTTTAAGGGGTTCAGGAGACCATATTGTTGACACCATTCAAAGACTATTCGTAACTTTTCCAAGTGCTCTTCCCAGTTGGTGTGGATGCATAGATCATTAACAAAGAATTCTAATCATTTTCTGAAAATGTTCTTGAAGATGGCACATATGAGGTGTTGAAAGATAGCAGAGCATCGGTCAGTTCAAATGGCATGACTATGTAGGCAAACACCCCCTATTCGGTGGCAAATGTTATCCCTATCATCCAGATGGACTTGCACTTGTTTATATCTTGAGAAGCCATCCAAAAAACTGTAGGCTTACTTTCCTGCCACTCTCTCTAGCATGCACTTTGTATATGGTAATGGGTAGTTGTCTCTCTTAGTGGCTTTGTTGACCTTCTTATAATTCATGCACACTCAAACCTTCCCATTCTTTTTTATGACTATGACTATGGGTGACACCTAGTTTGTGTGCTCTATCTTGTAAATGAATTATGCCCTCAATAACTTATCAATCTCCCCTTTCACTATATGTGCATACTTAGGGTTCATCACGTATGGTTGTTGCTTGACTAGTATTACTTCGAGGGCCATTGGGAATATTATGAGTCACTATGCTCTGTCAGCTCGTCCAAGGACTATGCAAACACATCTACAAACTCCCTTAAGAGATTCATGAGATTGTTCTCTTCCTCCTTAGTTAGGTCGTTTGCTATGTACATGGGTCAAGGCTTGTGCCCTCCTCTCTTGCCAAGTTGATCTTCTTAACCTTGGCCAGTGTCCTTTGATGGGTTCGTTTCCTTGCCCTTTCCATTTGGCTCCCATTAACACCATTATTTGATCACCCTTTTTGTACTTCATGAAGCACTTAGGCAGGTCCTAGGGTTTCTTCTACCATTCAACTTTTAAAGACTTTGCATGTTTCTTTTTCTTCTCCTTTAGTCTTTTGCACCTTAGGTGGACTAGAAGGTCCCCCTTGTTGTGTTAGGTCCTAAGTAGTCGAGGTATTTCGAGGTCATTATCAGACCTTGACTTTGGCTCAAAATTGTACTTGTCATCCTCAGTAGAAGAGGCTATCTCCCATGATGCTCACAACTCTAAAGCTAACTCTGCTCTAAAATAACGGTGCAGTGCAAGGATGAACTAATCTCACTTGCTCATAGTCTACCACCTCTAGGCATTCTAGCCAAGCTAGATCGCAATCTACCTTGGCAACTCCTTTGCTTACTCAAAATGTGTTTACCTCTCGGGTTTTAGCATCTACTCTAATTTTCAATCAATTTTCCATCCATGTCATATTCTATGGTCCCTACTTCCTATTCACTCTCCTCACACTGATGGAATAGCAGTTTCGTACTCATCATCAGAATTTCCTTACTAGGACTATGTGTTGCTTGTAGGGTCCCTACTTTCGAGCTCTACCACATTGATCATGAGAGTCTAGTTATATGACAAGTTTAAGTTGTGTACCTTAGTCCATTTCCACTCTTTACTTTCCATAAGATCCTTGAGGGGCTTTAAATTGGCGTCTGGATTACTAGATAGCTTACTTGATAGGTACTTGAGGATTTTGTGGAGTTCTAATTTGTTTGTTGGGACACGATAGGTGACGTAGGTTAGAAGTGATGGCAATATTAGGTTTGCTAGCTGAATCCGCAGCTTGCATGTATTCACCCTCATCCTCTGAGAATGGGAAATCGATGGTTGCCAGTATATCCATCGAGTCAATAATCACCTCTAGACCTCGAGTCACCCTTTATCAGGGTAGAGATGGCATATAAGTCTACTGGTGGTGAGGTTTTCCAAGTGTCCATTTCTACTCAAACTGCTTCTAATATATTGCCCAAGAATATCAAGTCATTACCCTAGTCCTCTTTCACTCTGGCATTCCTCATCCAAGGCCTGCCTAGCATGATATCATAATCCACTCCCTTCATAACTATGCTGTTCATGGAGAATTGGATTCTCGCTATCTTTAGAGGTCAGTCCTTTAGGACTCTGAAAGGTCTAACCTTCATCCCATTCGCTAGAGTGATATTGAACTGTGTGGTTTCTACCTATAGGTTTTCCAAGCTTGCAAGAATACGTGACTAAGTACACTAACCCCTACTCATGTGTCTACTATCCCTTTTCGTATAGTATCTCCTAAGTCAACAACAAATAAGATTGCATGCATCTTAATGCCCTCCCAAAAGGCATTCACTTGGGGAGGCTTAGACATTGGATTCAACATTAGGCTTGGTATATGTGTCACAACATTGTGATCTAGGAAGTCTTGTGATTTATGTTCATTACTTTGTTCTACCCATCACTAATGTGTGGAGTTTTGTCTAAGCAATTCTCCCAATGACAATGTCACAAGAGTTGTTATTAGTGTGGTTAGCAATGTGCCATCCGTCTTTCCCTCCTCAGCTTCATGGACTCCATACCAATGCTCTTGAGGTGCTTGCTTATTTGTAGCATCCTCATCCTACCCATGCTCATGTTCATGTGGTAGTATTGCCTCTTCTGCTTGCAACTATGTAGAAGAGATTGGTGGGCTTACGGTTGAGAGTTCATTTATCTCATTCTCAACAATAGGTTTAGCATCTTGAACTTGCACTTCTTTTATCCACTCCTTGACCTTGTCCACAATGCTCAGCTCTGTTGGCTAGGGTTAGGGTACTCTCCAACCTTAGTGCTTCCCTTCTCTCTCGTCTTGGGAGCAAATGTTTATGCTTCAACATCAATGACTTGTTTTCCCTTGGTTAACATGGTCTCACTCTAAGTTTTGAGCTTTATTTTTGCCTCAGTTCTCTTTTTCCTCCATCGTCAACTCTTCTTTCCTATAGAGAATGCATCCAGGTTGCTAGATCTATGTAATGAGATATTAGCATGCTCTATTTGAGCTCATGTCATGACATTTATGGGAATAGGTGTGGCATCATTGTCAGGTGACTTGACACAAAAGAGTTTGAGCAACACAGATGGTACAATTGCCGAGCTAGTGGAGGGTTTCTGCCTAGGGCAATCAATGAACAAGTGTGTGACTCTATATTCAGGGCATCTCAAGTTGGTCTTCTCTCTATTTGCTTGCTGCTTTTCAAGGCAAGGAGAGGAGATATGCCCTAGATGACCACACATCCAACATGCTATGGGTTATTGGTTTTGAGCTCATCCTAGGCCTCTACCTCTTCCTTTGCCTAAGGCCATGACTGGCACATTTCTATAGTCCATCAATATGGGACTACCCTCTTCATTATAAAAGATGTGAGGGTTCAAGCAAGAATCTTCCTCCAATGGTTCCTCCACAAAGTGCATCAGAGCATCACCTAATGGATGGATCATGATAGGTCCTGTCGGTCTAGGGATTCCCATTGGGTTGATGTCTATCCTTGAGGCAACTAGCTTTGAATCGTTAGAAGCTACACGGAGAGCCAAAGGGACTCCCCTTCCAAAATATGGTTGCCTAACTCCTGGATGGTATGGCTGAGTGTAACGATGCTGGTAAGACAACCATCTTGGAAAATGGCAGTGCATGGTGTCATGCCCGAATCTTCCAAAATTGGCACAAGCCCTTGACTTGGGATTGGGACTTTTAGAAGGCAAGTGGTCCCTCCATAGTGCACACACTATACGTGAGGTTATACTGGCCTTTGTATTGACTCTTGCAGTCTGGCCAACTCCAATTTTAGGTCAGCTCTAGCTTGGGTCTTGTCAACACTCTTTCCTTTTCCTTGTTCACTGGGGGCTGCCTACTCGCTAATTGTTGTAGCTCACCCGACATTACTAAATGCATTGCTACCTTGCTTGTAGCCCAAGAGCTTCTCTCCCTAAGCAAATCATCTACCTGTGTGTCCTCCTCAAATACTCTTACAAGCATATCCCTTTACATGTTCAAGTTGCTTGCAAGGGCCTTATAAAGTTCTTTGTTGTTGTGGATCTCGTTAATGAACATGGTAGAGACCACTCTCTCATTAGGTTGCTCAACTGCAGGTATCCTCTTGTAGAGACTCCTCACATGTGTGACGTAATCTTGTTGGGGGCTAGCATTCATCATCTTAACAATGAGGTTATTGAAGTATCTTGCCTCCAAGAATCTCTTGATGAAGAGATCCTTCAATTGACTAAAGTTATTACGTTTAGCATTGTCTAAACTTGTGAACCAAGCCCGTCCCTTATCTTCAAAGCAAAGACTGAATGATCGTGCTCACTGAGTGGGTTTTGTGAGGTTTTTGGTCTTACACACTTTCTCAAATTGCTCAATGAGGTTGTAGGGATAATTTCCTACTTGGTATTTATCAAGTTGCTTTGCAACTATGGGTATTTTTGTTTGGCTCATGGTGTTTGGGATAACTCCCATGCTAGCTAGTAATGATGCTGCCAAGGATGCCCCACTTTTCTCAATGCTGGTATTGTCTAGCTATCTTTTTGTGAGTAGCTCACTCACTGTAAGGTCAGCTTCCAGGGCTCTCACCCTATGGGTATTGCCAACCATTCTGTTCCTACTTGAGATGGCTAGGATCTTATGAATCTCATTGAGCTCTCTCCTGATACAACCTTTAAGTCCTTTGGTCCTAGCTATAACTTGCAATGCACTGCAATGATGTCCTTGCTAATATCCTCTCTTCCTCAAGGTCAGCTATACGACATTGAGTACTGTCTTTCATGGTGAGATATCCTTGTCTACTAGTCATATTGTGTAATAAGTTATCGAATGTCATCTGGGTAATCTTCCATGTTAAGGTCAAGGTTAAGGCCAAGATTCTCTCATTCGAGCTTGTGCCTATTGCCGTAGTAGTTGCCTCTTGACCCACTAGTGCGTCTATGAGGTCGACTAGGCCGGCTAAAGTTGTACACTTAATATTGGCTAGCCTTTCCTTCCCTCAGTGGTCTGATGGGTGTGTCTTCTCTAAGTCTTTATTCTTGGTGTCTTGGCTCACTTGTCTGACTGTTGGGGTTGTACTCCTACTAGTGAGTTTGCAAATGTGCAACACTTATACACTAGCAATGCGACTCAATGTGCATTGTGCAAAATTAGGCTTTCTAGTTTTCACATGTGCTTAAATGCCTACAATGCCAAGTGTGACCTTTGATGAAGTCAACTATGTCCAATTAGTTCTTGTTCTTGCTACTTTTGGAGGAAGTTTTGATTACTACTAACAGTTGAAATTGGGTCCTCTATGGGCCGTGATAGATGGTCTAATGGCAACTGTTTAGCCAAGAGTGTCAAATTGGGTCTCTATCCATGATAGTAGCCAATGTTTTGTCCTTTTAGTCCCCCCCAAACTGCTAGGTCAAGGTTTTCGCGTACAAACAATTCTATGGTCTCACCTACTAGTTCAAACTCTACCCTGGTTGTTGGACAAATGTGCCAACAACCTCTAATAGGTACCAAAATGGTCAAAAGTTAGTCAAAATAGGGTTTCAGATGACTTTTCTAAGTCCAAGACTCGAACGTCCAAGTAACAAAATTGGCCATCTAAGTGGACTCCTTAAGGTATCTGGTTGTCAAGTAACTAGACTCGAACTCAAACAAGGGCTATCCTTTTGAGTTTTGAGCGGCCATCCAAGGCCTGAGTTTGGCCATCCAAGGGCGAGTAGTCAAACCCTCATCCGAATTGGATGTTTGGGTGGGTCAACCTTGAGTGACTCGATCATCCGAGGCTTGCAATGGCTGTCGTCCGAGCAATGCTCAAAAACCCGCTGAATGGCACTAATATACTTTTTTATGGCTTAGTGCTCACTAGTCAATGCACCCAGGATTTCAAAACAATGCAACAATCAGTAATAAGGATTCAAAGCACACCTAGAAGGGTTGAATGTGTCAATGGCATGGTTCGTAGGTGTTGCTACTTGCTGTATGTGAAAAATGCGGGATCTAGAGCATGGCAAAGGCGTAAGCTATGGAGGATGGAAGATGAAGATACTACTCATGTTGACATTTACAAAGAAGACAACTGTTACACAAGTGAATTAGGTTTCAAGATTGAGACTTGAACTCATAAACACAATCTTGTGTAGGACTGACAATGACACAGTGACTTGACAGAAAGGGACAAGTACTATTGCATTATCATGATATGAAAGTGATAGTCAAGTACATCATTATATAGGATTGCTTGGTAGCACATTTCATCACTGTGCATATGGGATTCTATCTCTCTTCCTAGAATAAACTGCATCTTCCTAACCTAGCTGTTCCATACAAAGGGGCATACACAAGGTGTGATTGACAGATTCTCAACACCCCTCCTCAATCACAACCTGAAAGTACAAAGTGTGTAGAGGCTTTAGTGAGAGCAGTACCTGCAAAGTGTGGGCATACCACAAACATGGCAAAACACCAGAGGCTGTCGCAGAAAAGGCTAAGTGTGGGTACCATAAACATGGTGAACATCCAGAGGCTGTAACAGGGGCCTCACAAAGTGTACAGAGGCTGTAGTACAAGGCTACATGAGGAGTTTACAAAGCTTATGAAAGGAACATTAAGGCAGGTACAATGGTTTTAAAACAGAAAATGAGAGACAAGGACCGATAGGCCCTTGTGGTCTTTTTCAGCATATGCTATTTCTTTGTCAGCATCATGGAAAATCTTCTTATCTTTCTTCTCTTCTTCATGATCTTCTTGGTCTGCTCCTTTATTGACTTTGCTTGTAGCATTTTTGAGTTTGCTCTTCCAGTTGTCCCCCTCAAGCAAAGTGGTAGACATGTCTTCAGAATCTTCAAATGGATTCATTGATTTCTCTTTGGTGTAGGTAGCTCCATTTCCTTCTGCAAGTAGAGTAAGAACATCTTCTATGTCATGTAAATAAGCAACACAAGTCATGTTACTCTTCATGAAGTGTATCCACATAGAAATCTTCCTGATTTTCATTGATATGACCAAGAATCAGCTTCAAATATGAGATAAATCAGTAAGAGTGTTGTACTCAAGTGTATCAAAGGATACAAGAGGAATAGTGTCAAATAACACTTGATAAGTATCAATAGATACTGTTCTTGATGAGCTTGATGTTGATGCTGGATCTTCTTGAACCTTCTTCTTGTTGATTTTGATGTTTTGATTTCTTGCTGAAGACTGAGTTTTGGAGTAGATCAGAGTAGCAAAACCTTCAGTTGAGTGAAAAAAGTAAGAAAATGAAGCTTTGGAGCTCAAGTCTATGAGAGGTCTTCAAATCTTCAATGGTCTTTAAGTGCTTCAGAGATCTCCCCTCCTTGATTTGATGGACAAATGTTGTTGGAGACTAATCAAATCAGTGAATCAAAGTGGCAGGGTTTAGCTTGACTCAAGCCAATGAGGAAAAATCAAGTGAAATGAAAGCTTGAGACAAAATAGCTATGGAGTCCCACAGTTAGGGTTTTCAGCCTGACTGGTTTTTCTGCTGCATCAGCCCACACACACGATCATCAGGCGTCAAACTCGAGCTGGAGGTAGCTTAGGTCATGGGCTTACAAAGCCCTATGGTTGCAGGACGCGGCGTAGTACAGACGGGCTCCATGGCGTGTACGACCGGGCAGAGGCGCAGTTTTAACAACGATCTCGAATTTCCGCAATGCTGCCGTCTGATGTGCGCAATGTTGAACTGTGATGTGATAGGAAGCTGCGCCACGAGTAGAGGAACGTTTTTCTAGAAGGAATCGTGGGATGAAACGGCTTCTAGTGTGAGATCCAGGGGCTCAATCAGAGCTATGTGCTGTTTGGCTATGGCTGCCACAAGCTTGGTTGAAGATGAAGTTGAGAAAAGAAGTCATACACTGACACTGAGCTGGATGGAGGTTCAGAAGAATCAAGAGAGGCTGGAGAAGCAATGCCATGCCCAACTGGGCTCTGATACCATGTGAAAAATGCGGGATCTAGAGCATGGCAAAGGCGTAAGCTATGGAGGATGGAAGATGAAGATACTACTCATGTTGACATTTACAAAGAAGACAACTGTTACACAAGTGAATTAGGTTTCAAGATTGAGACTTGAACTCATAAACACAATCTTGTGTAGGACTGACAATGACACAGTGACTTGACAGAAAGGGACAAGTACTATTGCATTATCATGATATGAAAGTGATAGTCAAGTACATCATTATATAGGATTGCTTGGTAGCACATTTCATCACTGTGCATATGGGATTCTGTCTCTCTTCCTAGAATAAACTGCATCTTCCTAACCTAGCTGTTCCATACAAAGGGGCATACACAAGGTGTGATTGACAGATTCTCAACACTGTAGACCTGTCATTTCCCTACCTCTCTCTCACTAGCTCTCTCTCAATCCCACTAAGTGCAAATGAGCTCTCTCTCCCCCTTTTTCACCATATGTATTCTCTCTTTCTCCCCTCACACTTTGTTTTTCTTCTTGGACATAAAAAATATTTTTCCTTTCTTCCCATGTTTCCTTGTTATCCACAGAGTTATCTTTTCCTTCTTTTTCCTTATTTCCCAAAACTTGATGTCTCCAATCTAATCAAAGTGCACAACTCCTACTCTAACCAATGCAGAAAAAGCTTCCTAAACCTAAACTAATTCACAAAATAGATCAAATGGCGTTCGATTCACTTGCTTCCTACTTAAAATCAAGCGCCATTTTGGAGATGAACTCTTATATTGTCACTCAATTTTGGAGTGTGCAAGCACTCAAGCTTGAATTCCTGGTCCCAACAATGGAACCAAAATGTCGCCACCCGTGAGCAACCCACCAAGACCCACAAACTGCTTATTACTTCAAACATTTCAAGCCGAAAGCTATCGCTACCTCTCACATAGTCGTGCACACTCTTCCACACATCAATGTAGTGAGCTTACCTTTAAATCTGATCGAGTACCTCCTCCCACAAATCCACCGATGGCTCCACAGTTCAAGATGTGACATCGAGCAAACTCTATCTCCAAGCTTCAAGCTTCAGCCTCTATAGCCATGTGCATAGGAAGGGGGAAGAGAAGATGATGAAGATGAAGATGAAGATGAAGATGAAGAGAGGAGAAGAAGAGAGGAGAAGAAGATATTCTCCATGGTTCCTCACTCCCTCACACATACTCTCTCCCTCTCTCACACTCCCTCCCTTCATCTCATGCACAAGAAGGAAGTAAGAGCAAGATGCAAGAAGAGAGCAAGTTTGGTCATACACAAGAATGAGCTTCTCTATTCATTTCTTAACTTTTATACATGCCCTTATCCCCTCCTTGGGTTGCCATCCCCTTTTTGGTCTGGCTTTTATCCATTCATCTACTCTACTTTTTTCTCCTTCCTATTAGCATAGGCCTCAACTCGCGCCTCTGATTCTTTACAATTTGCACAGGAGAGAGCTCGACACTCTTTTACAAAATGAATTGTAATGCGCCCTAGCACTTTTCTTACCAGCATATCACAATGTGCTTATTATTGTGTGCTTCCTTTTACATTCAAGGTTTTTCCTGTACTTCATGTCTTTAGATTATTTTGGGTGTGCTTTTCTCCTCCGTCTTCCTCTTGCCTTGGGACCATCTTCCATTTTTTTATTTTTTGGCTTTTCCAACTTGATCTTTTGAGGGTGTAATAGTAGTGGAGTGTTGAAACTATAGCCATGATTTGAGCTAACATGTAACACTAGAAATGGTCGTTTAATGCTCCAAATTTTGTAGGAGAGAAGAATATTTTATGCTAGCCTATTTTATTCAACAAAGAGAGACTCAATGTGGCTTCAATGAGAGAAGAATACTCTTCAATCTTCAATATAGAACTTCCAATGTAGTACCACTCTTGATAGGATGAATGTAGAGCTCAAGTCCTTAACAAAAGGCTCAAATCCTTGACAAAATCTAAAGTAGACTATGGCTTTCTTGGTTATTTCAACAAAGAGATGCACTAATGCTCCAATGGTAGAAGAAGAGTCTTCAATATGGCTATAAGGATCTTGACATAGCCTTTTTTGGAGCTATTAATAATTGCCTCTTTAAATTAGAAGCATCCAGCAAATGTGGCTCCTTCAAATAGGCTAGGAAAAATAGGCAAAATGCACTAATTACTTAGCATCCCACATGGCTTCAAAATGGAGCATATTGGTGCTCATTAGCTTTCACTTGACCTCAAGAATCTCAAGTAAGTGTCCATTGGTAGGATAGAAGTCAATGCCGCATGACAGAAGCCTTTCCCTTCATGGATATGGTGGAAGCCAGCTTGAAGAGAAAAGGGAAAAGCTCTTTTGTTAAAGATAGTAAGAATTTAGCCTTCCCTAAAGTCTATAACCCTATTTACCTTAGGGCACCTCCAGAAATGGTAGAAATTTGACCACGACACGCTATCTTTAAGTGTCTTGCCTTTAACTTGTCCAAGGATCCATTTAAAACTCCAAGAAAGGTTGTCATGGTCTTCAAGAAAGCTACAAGCCTACCTGGGGTACTCCCTGTGTACATCTGAACATGATTAACTAGGGTTCTTGAGATGGAAAAGAAACTAAATCTAAAGGAAGGAGAGAGAAGAAGGATCAAAGATCAGTGATCTGATACCAATTGTAATGAAGGGGACCTAATAAGACCTAAGAGAGAGAAGAAAGAGTGTAGAAGAGAGAGAAAGGGAGTAATGAGGAGAGAGAAATACTAGAAGAAGAGAGAGAAAGATAGAAAGAGAGAGAGAGAGACAGAAAGAAGAGGAAGGAAGCCATGGAAGTTGTGAAGGTGAAGAGAGAGTTTCTTGATTAATGCATGATAATTGATCTAACCATCTTACACCTTAAATACCATCAGGGTGATTGGGATTTCCCCCTTATTTTTTCTTCTATATCCATTTTCTCCTTATTTTCCCATATATCCCATTCATTACACTATGGTTCATCAACTTACTAGTACCAAGCCTTCTTTCCACTCTCATAGCCATTCTTACCAAGGTATCTGATCTTTCATTGGGTGCTAGTTCCACATTTATTATAGGACCCCAAACCCTACTCTTCAAGCCCTTAATAAAATAAGAGATCTATATCTCTTATGATGGTCTATCTGCAACAATTTGTCAATTTAGCAAGTTCCTGAACTTATGAGCATAGTCCTCAACTAACATATCTTTTTTATCTATATTTTTTATATACCTAAGAATATCTCATGGATTTTGTCTTTTATAAATCACTATAAAAATGCAGACTTAAATGCATCGCATGTATTAAAAGCACCCATAATAGCATTCTCATGAAGAGTGGTTGCAGACTGCTACTTTTTAACCTGATCTCCATACAACTGATAAATTTCACTTGCTATCCACCTCATTTCAAATAAGGCAACATGACAATCAAGATCTTCTTTCTTTCCACCTGTCTTAGGGTTCTAAGGTGATACTACTTGAGACAAAAATTTACTTCTCCTAATGCCAAGGCCTAATGGATTAAATATTAATTGTTATTGAGTGGGTGGGCTAAAGAGAGCGGTTCATACCAACAAAACAACCTATATATTTCTCCTAAAATCATGAGAAGGAGTTTGCGTGTATACATCTAGATTGGCATTACCATTTTCTCTTGATGTACATGTGGATGGAATATCTTCTGGTGCAATATCCTGTGGTATTGGTTCCTCCTCCTACCCTTCCTCATTAACTTGCACTTTTGCTTGAGCCTACACTTCCTCATCCACATGTACTTCAAATTTTTCCTTAAACAATATACACTAAGCCTCTCCTCTCAAATAATCCATTATCTCTTGTGCTTGGGATCTTGAAGAATCCGATTCCCCCATTGAGGGTATCGCTCTAACATAAATGCTGCCCATCTGAAGCACCTTAATCATGATAATAATCCATTATCTCTTGTGCTTGGGATCTTGAAGAATCCGATTCCCCCATTGAGGGTATCGCTCTAACATAAGTGCTGCCCATCTGGAGCACCTTAATCATGATAATAATTGCCATTACAACCCCTCACCTTTGTAGTAGCCAAGTCCTACAATTTACATTCTTTTAGGCCTGATGCCTAAAGCATGAGTGTGATGCAACATAAAATAGGGGGAAAATAGGCAGGATCGCCAAAGTGTAATGGCCTCTTTTAACCAACATATTCAATGAACAATACCAAAACAAAACCATAATGGAATACCCAAAGCAACTACATTGCATCTTACACAATTGTTGAACCAGAAAATAGAACAACATAGCCATGAGCATTCAAGAAACTGAGATACAAATTTAGGCCATAACATTCATATCCCAAAATAGACACTATTCTACATATTTTCATTCGTTGAGAATAAAAAAAGACACATGTCATGATAGGTATCGGTTGGACAAGCACCTACCTACTAAAAATAGGGGGCTCTTTACATTGGCCATGCATACACATATATATTAAGGTCCTAAGGTGTGTCATTCAAGCTTCAACAAGAATATGAGGATAAGTGATCAAATCTTAGAGGGCATGCTATTATTTGTGTCTCACACATGGTAATGCATTGCTTTACCATGTCCTATCCCCATATATTCCCAATGAGAAAGATGATCCCTTATGCATTTCATAATTTCCAACTCCATTTTGTAAATTAAAAACACATAAGGGTATCTCTCTTGAAGCATTTTAGACAATAAGAAGGGTTAACATTTTCCAATCGAACCTAAGATATGAAAGAGAGGGGGAGCTACGAGTTGGTATTGCAAGTAGTATTTAGGGTTAGGGTTTTAATGTATTTAACTCACAGATTGGACTTAGGCTAGGCATTAACGTTTTAGGTAATAAGAAGGGTTAACATTGTTGGGTGGAGCCTAAAGCATGGAAGAGTAGGGGGAAGGGATGAGGAGCTAGACTTTTAAGTGAGAATGCTATACTAAACTAGGTGGGTCTTTATTGGTGAGAGAATAGGGTTTCTACTTCAAATAGAGGGATAAGAAAGATAGGATCCATCTTTAGCTTATGGGGGTAAGAAGAGCCTAGGGTTCTCTCCCTTTTTCTAGAAGTATAAACATATTAAAAGAGAAAACTTTTTCACTCATATAAAGAACATACAATTTAGTAAATGGTCAAGGAATCTTAGAGGGCATAGGGTTATTAGCATCTCACACATGTTTCCTTATCCTATCTAGATATATTCCCAATGTGTAGATGTATTTGAGGTGAGAAAGAGGACTCTAAACTAACTCTCTCTCTCTATCCCTATGTCTAGGGAGGGAGAGGACTCTAAACTAGCTCTCTATGTGTGTGCATGTATGTGTAAACTCTTAGGGTTTAGGGTTTGAGAGACATGTATCTAAACTCTGTCTCTTTCTCACCTAATGTCTCACATATGGAGATATATTGCTTTACCATATACAATCGACATATATTCCCAATGAGAAAGATGATACCTTGTGCATTTTGTAATTTCCAACTCCATTTTATGAAATAAAAACGCACATGGGTATTTATCTTGAAGGGTTTTAGATAATAAGAAGGGATAACATTTTTTGATGGAGCCTAAGATATGAAAGAGAAGGGGGAGGGGTAGGAGTTGGTATAGCATGTAGCATTTGGGGTTAGGGTTTCAATTTATTTAGCTCACAAATTGGACTTAGGCTAGGAATTAAAGTTTTAGGCAATAAGAATGGTTAACATTGTTGGGTGGAGCCTAAGGTATGAAAGAGAGGGATCGTAAGAAGAAGCTCAACTTCTAAGTGAGAATGATATACTAAATTGGGTGGGTCTTTATTGGTGAGAGAATAAGATCTCTTCTTCAAATATAAGGGTAAGAAAGATACGGTTCATCTTTAGCTTATTGGGGCAAGAAGAGCTTAGGTTCTCTCCCTTTCCCTAGAAGGTTAAACATACTAAAAGAGAAAACTTTGTCACTCATATAAAGAACATACAAAGTAGTAAGTGGTGAAAGAATCCTAGAAGGCATAGGGTTATTAGCATCTCACACATGATAATGTGTTTCTTTACCTTCCTCTATGTACATATATTCTCAATCTGTAGATGTGTCTGAGACTGAGATAGAGAGGACTCTAAACTCGTAGGGTTTAGGGTTTGAGAGAGAGGACTCTAAAAACACACACACATTCTGTGTGTGTGTGTGTGTGTGTGGCTAAAATGGCTAGAGAGAAAAAAATAGTGTTATAGAATCTGAGATACACGCTCGACTTTCTTATATACTTAAAAAATATATGGCGAATATTATGTTGGCACAAAGGGAGAATAGATGAGAGAAGAGAAAGATGTAGAGAGAGAGGTAGAGAAATTGGCAACACACTAGGGACTAGAAGATGGGCCAGTCCCCCCCCTTGTGGAGTTATATTATTGACAAGGAGCAAACTCCTCTGTTACACATAAGCCAGTTCTTACTTGTAGATCTTGGAAACAAGATCACGGTTCCTTGCACAGTATACAACCAGCTAACACTTGCACAACTTGGAAGTTTGCACCTTTTGATCCTTCTTGAGTCTCCTTCTCTCCTACACAATATGTGTAGGGCTCTCCTCTTGGCGCTTGATTTCAACAGAGCTTCCGCAACACTTACACCTTTTCTTTTCCTCTTGGAACTTGATTTCAGCAGAGCTTCCGCAACACTTGCACTTTCTCTTCTCCTCTTGGAACTTGATTTCAGTAGAGTTTCCGCAACACTTGATTTCAGCAGAGCTTCTGCAGCACTTGCACCTTCTCTTCTCCTCTTGGATACATGCAAAGTGATACTTCCTTCACCTCTCCCTTACACCCAAGGAGAGCCTCTTCTTTTATAGGCTTTCAAGAGCTTCTCTTCTTGGAGAGAGAGTTGAATTTATCTTCATGCAAGATGTGGTCGTTCCACTCTGCAGCACTAATTTCGAGATATCTCTTTGTATGTTGTTTGGATGAAAAAATGTCCAACACAAAAGTTGTAGATCTCGTTGTTTTTGATAACCCATGCAGCCCATTTTTAGAGATCGTTTTTCTATTGCGAGATATTTTAAAAATGGATTTTTCAAAAAACAACTTTTTAAACTGTACTCTTAACTTGTGGTCCATGCAACCATCTTGAGTCATAGATAAGGAGAGTTCATTAGATTGCCTTGGGCTTCAATCTTAAGATTGAATTCCACACAAAAGCTTGTGTCATTTTAGACCTTAGAAAGAGAAAATCACTTCTCTCCTCACTTCCAGAGGATCATGTCTCTCATCTTTCTTAGTGAGAGAATTCTCTCTCTCGTCTTTCTTAATGAAAGAAAAGACCTTAAACCTTGACTTGTAGGGGAGAGGATGACCCCAAATGAATGCAATGCTCATTACACACAAGTAAACATTCCCAGACATCCCTGGATGCACACATAAATACATATACACAATGCCAATGCACTTCCTCTTCTTAGAACTCAATTCATCTTCATTTATATGTAACTCCTTGGTTCTTGTGTACACTCTTACACTTGGCAGACACTTCTTTCCCCCTTCATAATTTGTACTGCCTGTACCAAATATCCCCGTCACAGTGCTCTGATCACCCCATTAAGTGATGCACTAGGAATATTGGTCTCTAAATGGTCTCATGGCCATGCTAGATCATCATCAACACTTAAAGAAAAGTGAATCATTAATTTATTGACATGAATTTATTAAATAGAGAATGCATAATAAGTACAGAGAGAATATGAAACTATAATTAAACTTTCTATCTAAAATTATTACTATCTTTAGCATAAATATGTTAAATTATTCCCTAAACCACACAATAGTTCTCTTTCAGAAAGCTTATATTCTCATTTAATTATCTTTTTTTGATAGTGTTATAAATTAGTCTCCTTTCAGCATGTGAAGAAGGCATCTTGTGTGTTAAATCTAGAAGGCTTGAATGCACCATTTATACAAAAGACACCCATACACCTACATATAGACACTCTCTCTCATCTCCTCAGATACATGCGAGTCAGTAGTTAGAATGCGCTAAATACACATGCATCCATAAACACACCATTTATATGGAAAACACCCATGCATCCTAACATGCACTTACTTTCATTTCTTTGCATACACTTGAGTCAATAGTCAAAATGTGCTATATGTACATGAATATTTATGTGGGGAGAGAGAGAGAGAGAGAGAGAGAGAGAGAGAGAGAGAGAGAGAGAGAGAGAGAGAGAGAGAGAGAGAGAGAGAGAGAGAGAGAGAGAGAGAGAGAGAGAGAGAGAGAGAGAGAGAGAGAGAGAGAGAGCAATAAAGTATAGATATCTAAAGCCTGAAATTGTGTGTGTTTGTGTGTGTGTGTGTGTGTGTTAACATGCTCATAGATTACTAACAAAACAATTATATATGAATTAGATATATGCATACCAGAGATAGAGGTATGTGTGTGTTAACATGCTCATAGATTACTAACAAAACAATTATACATGAATTAGATATATGCATACCAGAGATAGAGAGAATCACACACACACACACACACACACACACACACACACACACACACACACACACACACACACACACACACACACACACACACACACACACACACACACACACACACACACACACACACACACACACACACACACACACACACACACACACACACACACACACACACACACACACACACACACACACACACACACACACACACACACACACACACACACACACACACACACACACACAGGGAGAACAATAATAAACTATAAGTATCTAAAGCCTAAAATTCTTTGTATGTGTGTGTTTAGGCTTTAATTTGAATACATGAAATTAAATTTGAAACCTAATGTGAACCTTAATTGAATATATAAAGTTATTGAATATACAAAACTATTTCTTGGGACGTTATTATTTCCATAAAAAATCTAATATAGATTTACCTTACACTTTAAATTTTGAATGTCTTCTTCAATTCAACTTGATATGAAATCTCAATAAAAACATAATATAAATCTATAAATTACATTTTTAATATATGTGTATTTTAGAATATAAATATACTACTAACTTAAGCATGGAAACACTTGAAATTGTATTTAAACTTAAATATTTTGAAGTATTTGAATATCCAAAATAATTGCTTCAACTTAAATATTAAACCTTGAGCTTAAAAATATTGGCATATTAAGAAACT
Organism: Lygodium microphyllum; assembly: GCF_053477565.2. Lineage (NCBI taxonomy): Eukaryota > Viridiplantae > Streptophyta > Polypodiopsida > Schizaeales > Lygodiaceae > Lygodium > Lygodium microphyllum. The sequence continues at coordinate 49,685,421 of NC_141141.1, read as the reverse complement.
TTAATATATGGATCTTAATATTCCTAACTCGACTATATGTACCTAGAATATATAACCTTGTTTGTGTGGGTCTATGTGTTCGATGCATGCAAGTGTATGTGCATGTGCAACGTGCACATGAGAGAGAGAGAGAGAGAGAGAGAGAGAGAGAGAGAGAGAGAGAGAGAGAGAGAGAGAGAGAGAGAGAGAGAGAGAGAGAGAGAGAGAGAGAGAGAGAGAGAGAGAGAGAGAGAGAGAGAGAGAGAGAGAGAGAGAGAGAGAGAGAGAGAGAGAGAGAGAGAGAGAGAGAGAGAGAGAGAGAGAGATGCATTAAACAATAGTCTTATGTGTGCTAAATAATGAAATAACATGTTAAACAATGAAATAAAAACACGTTCACAGCATGCTACCATAAAATGATGTGTGATTCAAATGTTTAAAAAATATTTTTAACTCAAAGTTAGACTATTAGAGACAATTAAGCCAATCTAACCTAGATAATTAAGAGAATCCAACCGCAACTATCGAATCACACTAGCAAGTCAATAGCAATGACAATCAACAAAGTGTATTCAATTTAAATCACCAATTATTACAAACTTAAATATTTAAAGTCAACCTTGAAAGTAAAATTATTTTACCTTAAACAAAAGTAGTATTAAAACAATCATGATTTTTTTCCTATCAAGTCTATTTATGTGCCTATGGTTCTCTCTCTCTCTCTCTCTCTCTCTCTCTCTCTCTCTCTCTCTCTCATGTGTGTGTGTGTGTGTGAATGTGTGTGTGTGTGTGTGAACCTCAAAAGCAATCTATATTAAAATTTAAGTTTATGGCAAAGTTTAATCCGTTCTACTCCTATCTTCAAGACAAAGTTTAATCTATACTTCTACTTCTATCTTTAAATATATACTCTAAAGGGGTTGACTATATGTAAACCCTCTATATCACATGTATTCAAGGCCTGTTTAAAGACATCTTTATCCGTGAATTTTTTTGAAATAAAGCACACCCCTTTTCTATTTAGTCTGTAAATGACTCTTTTATATGACACCCTTTGGTATATAAAAAAGTTAAAAAAATATTTTAAAAATATTTGATTTTGAATTCACATGATATGCTCACATATATATGAGTGGTCCCCACAAGGCTATAATATATCAATAATTATCTCTATGAAGGCATTTCTAACAATCTGCGTTAAAACTACAATTGAAGACAAAGTTTAATCTATACTTCTAATAAATGCTTCTAATTAAAATAAAATTATTTTTCACTTTAAACACCTATAAAATAAACACTTCTAATTAGAATAGAATGTTGTCTCCACATTAACACCCATAATTTACTTTGCAATTTAGGTTTGACATAATTGATTTATTTAAAACTTAAATTCATGTTTACATACTTTTTATACATTTACGCACCCACACATTTGAACACATTCACTTTGACACCACTTATATTTTGAACTTTGATTCACATTACACACAGTTATACATTTACATACCTTTTTACATTCACATGCACACACCCTTAAGTATTAAAGTATTATTATCTAGAGTATCTCAAAAAGTCTTCTTAAAATATACAACTTAGTCTTTCAAAGAGCTACACCAACCTAGAGAATCAACAAAGTCAAAAGCCATGCCACTCAAACCATGCTTGCACAACCACCAATGAATAATGCTTGCATAACAACCAACAATCCACACCACTAAACATAAACTCTCTCTCACACATGTGTGCTATGTTTGTCCTCTCTCTCTCTCTCTCTCTCTCTCTCTCTCTCTCTCTCTCTCTTTGTGGACAATGTAGGTCATCACTACAAGTTACTATTGCAGGTGCACATGTTGTCGTCGTAGGTGTGTAGGTCATCACTCAACCTACCTTGCCTCCTTGCACTCAATGTGGCTATTGCCACAACCACTAGCTCTTGCCTTGGCACACATGCCCAATATCAAAGCTCTCACCCCTCACTATTGCTAACTCATCATGCAAATGTGTAGTTGTCATCCCTTGCCACTTGGCATGCAAGTATGCCAGGTGTAAGGTAGGGACATGGAGTAGGTGTTGAGAGAGAAGGTCACATATTGTAGGTCATCCACTGTAGGGTGCTGCAAGGTGCAAGGCAAGGATGCACAATGACTAGGATGGTGAGGCAAGGAGTAGGTGTCGAGGGAAAAGGTCACTTGCAAGGTGTCATGGATCATGTCACTTGCATGGTGTCTAGGGAGACTAGGTAGGTTTCCGCATTGAGAAGCATGTGGTAAGGTAGGGACCAAGGTGGATGGATGCATGCAAGGAGGAATGACAATTAGTGAACCATGTCAAAGGTAGAGCCGGAGTGGAAGCACGTAAGCAAAAGCAAGAGCTATGGTAGATGGAGCAAGAAAACGCGAGAGAGGAAGAGACATTGTATGTGAGAACTCCACCATCATAATGTGTGACCAGCCTTCCCTTATTCAATAGTCACTAAACGAATAAAGAATGAACTGATAGTGATGGACACTTGCCACTTGCAATGTAGAGGTATGTGAGTATAGTGTAGATTGAGTAAATATGGATGGCTAAGCACAAACGTATTTATCCCTAACAACCTCCCACTTAAAGGTGAATGTGCCTTAGTGAGGAGTAAACAAAAGAAAAAAAGAGAAAAGTACAACATGTACATAGAGCATATTAGGATAACAAAAGATGTTATCTCTTCCTATGCCCATCAACCTCCTAAGAAAGGCATATCGTTCCACTAGGAGAATTTTAGTGAGTAGATTTGTAGGATTCATATTCGTATCTCATCCTATGCTCATCAACACCCTAAGGAAGGCATGTCGTTCCACTAGGAGACTTTTAGTGAGTAGGTATAAAGGGTTCATATATGTAGTAATCTTGACAAGCTCAATGGGCATGTCTTCTACCACCTCCTTGAGAAGTAATAGTGCACCTCAATGTTCTTTGTCTTCACATGAATGACTAGATTATGGGCCAACTGAATGGCACTCATCAAATTCAAATGCAATGTAGGAGTCATTGTCATACCAAGATCGAGACCAAAATCTATAAGTAGATAGCCTAACCATAGGGCCTCATTGCAAGCCTTAGTGGCTACAATGTATTCATTCTTAGTAGTAGACAAGGCCTCCATTTCTACACCCTGAACATCCAAGAGATATCACCTCTAATATATGTAAAAACATACCTAGATGTAGTGGGAGCTCACGCTCAACCGCCAAGACCCACGGACCGCTTATTGCTTCAAGCGTTTCAAGCGAGCTCTAATGGCTATCTCTCACCTAGCCGACGCGCCGTCAATCCTATGAGTATAGTGAGCTTACCTTGATGCCGATGTGAGTAGCCTCCTCCCTCGCACACCTCCGTAGCTCCACGATTCTTGATGCTAGCTCAAGCATCCTCAAGCCTCCTCCATCTCCAAGCTCCATCCTCCATAGCCGCGTGCGCGAGAAAAGAGAAGAGAAGAGAAGAGGAGATGGTGAAGAGCTTCACCCTCTTAATCCCTCACTCCCACACACTCACTCCCTCACACTCTCACACTCCCTCTCTCAAGAGCATACACAAGCAAGAAGAAGAGAAGAAGAGAAGAAGAAGAGAGCTCTTGTTAGCCACACACCAAAGAATGAGCTTCCATTCACTTTTTGAACTTTATATACAAGCCCTAAAATCCCATGGGAGCCCATCCCCTTTTTTACATGACCGGCCATTGTGGCAGTCCTTTTTCCATTTCCCTCTTCTAGCCTTATGCCTCTAGCCTATGCCCGTCTAATATTTTGCAATTGGCACAGGAGGGAGCTTGGTGCTCTTTTACAAGAGTTTTTCAAGTTTTTTGAGGCGCCTTTCATTTAAAATTGCGCCATTGGTCTCAGCTTAGCTTTTAGAGGTCGCCCGCGTGTCTTTGCTCTTCTTCCATGCTTTTTCCGCTTTTTCCTTCATTTTTAATCAGTTTTCGCCATCTCGACTGGGGGTTAACATTACCCCCCTCCGAGACGGGTGCCAGTCCCATGGCACTTCTGTGTTGTTGTAGGGTGGTAGGCACTTGGGCAATGATAGTGTAAAGGGAAGGGCCACATGTAGATTCAGGTGCGTGTGGAGGCTGATGTTTGTCAAGGAAGCCAGATGGATAGCGAGTGGTTGACAGGGGCCTCCGAAGTTGGTGGTTTGCCGCTTGTGTGATGCCTGAAAGTAGAAGGTGCAGTGCTCTTCCTAAGGGGAGTGTCTACCTTACTGTGTTAGTGCAGTGTGCTCGTGCTAGTGGAATGGGGAGGTGGGTCTAACTGTAGGCAAGCCTGGGTGATGTCCCACACTTGAGGACCCCATTTGTGTTAAGGGAGGTGCGGTGCAAGTGGCTTAGAGTGACAGGTCTAACCATAGGCGAGTGTTAGCTCCCTAGGTATGTCCTACCCTTGATGTGCCCTAAGCATGAAGTGGGGAAGCAAAAAGGGCTAGGGGGTTAGGAGCGGAGCCAACTGACCGAAGCCACCGGGCATGCCTAACTTGAGAACCCCTAGGTGCAGTGATAGTGCTCTATGTGGTGTTTAAGTGCTTCTGCAAAAAGTGAGTGCTTGTGTGCTTTTCCTTTCATGTTATTCTTTTCTTTGCTTTGACTTTCCTTTTCTTTCTTTCTTTCTTTCTTTCCTTCTTTTTTTTTTTGTTGCAGTTATGGAATGACAGCCATGCCTAATTTTCTTCATCTGAATGAGGAGGGAAAGGGGGTCGGATGGATTTGCTAAAAAATTGGTAGCTTTGCATGTATCCTTTCAAATTCATGCAGACATGGAAAGAAGTGGTGGAGAGGAAAGGGTGTTTGCACCTAGTGAATTGGCTATCATTCATATCTTCTAGGAGGGCTAGGCAAAAAGAGGGGAGGAGACTAGCCCTCATCATAAGACGAGCCATGGCGCAATTGTCAATAGAGTTAGGGTCAAAGAAGAGGGGAGGTAGGCCACGCTCTTGTGGAGTCGGGTCCTGCTTAAGGAGTAGCTTAAGTAACCTAAGGTAATTACAGGTTGTTACAAAGGCGAGGTCAGGGCATGAGGAGAAATCTGCAAGAAAGCATGTTATAGAATCATCTAGGCTTTCGGAGTTAAAGAGAAGGGCATGCTCGAAGGATACTACATTAGAGTTATAAATAATAGGGAAATCGTACCTCCCGTGGAGGGTGGCATCAAAATCCACACCTACCCTTCGAGGGTATGCCATGTAGGTGGGGTTGTTCCGCTCGAATGGTAGGGTGTTACAAAATGCCATCTAGGCAAGCATACTGATGTCGCATACTCGCCTCCTCCACAGGGGTTGGCTTTTGTAGCCCTGTATAGTGTGTGAAACTTCAAAAACTTTGTTCTGGCAGTAATCAGCCACTTCTGTTCTCCAGGAGGTCAGGGTTTTTTCTCGCTCTTCTAGCCATCTTTGCCCCAACCGGCCACCAATCGCAATCACCTCATCCATCATCTTGAGCAGTAAGACCCTTCGCAGATTGTTGGGTAGGACAAAACTAAAGGTGAATGGATCATTTTCTTGTTCTTGTCTCTCCCACAGCACCAGTTCTGCGTGGAATCCAACGGGAATATCATCAGGGCAAGGTGGGAGGGGTGCGGACGACAGCATGGCTGGTTTGGCTATCAGCTGTTTCTTGGCTTCCTCTACTAGCTTTCTGCGTCTTTCCCTAGATGCGGCTTGTCTTTCCGCATATGGGTCCTTCTGTGGTGGCTCTTGAGACTATGATGAGGGGAGTTGTGGGACAACATCCTCCCTTGAGAGTGGAGTTTTGATGCCGAGAAGTGCTTAAAAATAGCTAAAAATTACAAATATCAAGGGAAAAATATTCAACGTCGAAGGCGGTGGCTCGACCTAGGACGATTTTAAGCGTCAAAGTGCTTTAAAGGTGCCCGAGCGACACTTGCTGATTTTTCATAATTTTTCAGATTGTCGTGCGGGTTGATAAGAGTTATTGGCCAATGCAAGATGCTGAGCCGGATGCCCAGGATTTTTCAGAGCTCAATTCGGAGTCTGGACGGGAAAATGGCCACAAAATGGTCAAGCTATGAAAAGGTGGACACTTGGGAGGCCAAAATTGGGCACGCCTTTCGAGTTTGGACCCCCCCTCTAAAATTTTATGCACCTTATGATACAAAAAACGTGGAGAGAGAATGAGGGATGAAGAAAAAACGTGGAGCAATATGGCGGCCGCTTTTTGCGCCCTCTCATGATGGAGATGGAGTATGCAGACTAAAAGCAACCCATACAATTGATCATGGGGCTGATCTTCCCTCTCTTGACTGGTCTTATTGCCTATCTTCGCCCGTCAAATGGTGGCCTCAATGGAAATCTTTGATTTCAGTCTTTCTCTCGCCTCCCTCTCTCTCCTCTAAGGGCAGATTCATGTGGTGAAGAAGAAGAAGAAAAATGGATGACGGATGCTTGTCCAATGAAGTCCGGATTGCTCCGTGGTTCAAGAGTAATGAAGATTGCTGATTGTGGACTATCATGGACATTAATGACTGCTGGAAATCAGTCCCGAGATATGGCAAATAAAAACCCGCAACCCGCAAAGAATGGTAATTTTATTTTTACAAAGGAAATTGATGTTTTATGCAATTTGCTTCATGAATATTTGTTCCCATGGGATGATTATGCATTATGATGTTGCTTGCTATGAGTTTGATCAGTTTGTGCTCAAAAAATCAGAAATTCGTAAGTGTTATGATTGAAATTAATGGTGTAAAATCTGTAAAACATACGAAATATGGAAAAATTGGGTGTTTTTGATATAAATGGAAAATATAATAAGACACACCAACTAAATTTGTGTTTTTGCTGCAAATGAACCTAAGGGCCACAACCCACAACTCATTTTGTATTTTTAGTTATTTAATATTGCAAAAAATACAAGAAAAATAGAGAAAATGGGTAAAAATAAGGGAAAAATGGATTTTGAGTACCGAAAATTAAGGAAAAATAAGAACCATGTTCGTGTATGTATGGGGGGTCTGAAGTATGAGGTTTAGCCTCAGTTCAGCCCTACCTTTATGTTTTAGTGAGTGTTTATTATCTTTATACAATAAAAAAATGTGGAAAATGAACCCTAAACCGATCAATAATGCACAACCTAAACGGGTGAGGGGGTAGAGTGTATAAAAGGTGTTTAAATGCTGAATGAAATGATAAAAAGCTTACTGGTTTCTATGCATACCATTTAGGTTAGTCGATAATTAAAAATTAAAAACCTAGTAGCACGAGGGTTTCTCGGTGCTAGGTTCATGCAATGCCGCATACGAGCAATAGTCAAATTCATTGAAAGAATGCTTTTGCACTAAACACAAATGCTGATTTTCTTAATTTTTTGAGCACATGGACATTCACAATTTGCATGAATCATAAAGAAATGATAAAAGGTATCAGGCAATACCTCCTGGATGCATGGCAATTGCTTTCCAGAGGAACATGACCAATGTTGAGAGTAAGGTTGTTCCAAGCTGTAGGCTAGGCATTGGGTCCTAGGGGAAAGAAAGTGAGGTATGGTACATTCCTGGATACGATCAATTGGTACCTTGGGAGAACTATGTGCGATATTGTGTTACATATGTTTAGCGACGCATCGAGGGGCCAATCCCCAAGATGTAGGAGAGTCACAGTGAGGTAGCGGCAGTCAGCCGTGGGAGGACCTCCTATGTTTGTACTTCGTGCCATTTGGCAATGTGCTGGGACTCCCTCTGAGGAGTGTTAATTGGGTTAGAGTTGGACTACAAGACGTGATACAAACGCAAGATGTATAGGAAGAGAATGTATGTGTCATCCACACTCCTGGCCGCGAGGCCGTGGGGTTGTTGAGCGCATGATAGAGGTTTGGCTAGTGCATGAGCCAGTGCCGGCCTGTTTTAGGTCCCATCATCCCTGAATCGGTTCATGTCGATCTCAAGTTCTGCTTCCTCCCCTTCTCGTTCTCCCTGTGGTGCTTCCTCTTCGAATCCAAGGGCGTCAATTTCCTGGGGGGTTAGGACGGCTAGCAATAGGTATTTTCGTTGCTCGTCCAAGCTCAGCCTAATCTCCGCAGGTTGGGGTGGCATCTGCAATCCAGCATGTAAGGCTCTGCGTGCGATGCTGAGCTTTCTTTGTGTCACCTCCAGCGACTCTCCTTGCTCTGAGCGGGTGGTGTCCATGATGGTGTCGAGGAAGGCTTTTTGTTGGGCACCGAAGGCCACTTGGGTGGCTTCCGCCTTGCTCTCTGCAATGATTTTCTCCTTCTCTACCAGAGCAAGGTGCCATGCCAATGTCTTCACCCTCTTTTCATTATGCATAGCCCACTCCTCTGCTCTCTTGTTCATTTCCTCCATGCTCTCTCCTTGCTTTAGGGTTAGTATCATGAGCCTTTGCTCTTGGTCCTCCAACTCCCTAACCAGTCTCTCTTGCTCTTCTTTTTCAGAGTTTAGTTGATCTGCGCTCAATCTCTTCTTGCTGCTCCTCTATGTCTTGTTTTCTCTCCTCATCTCTGGCATTCATCTTAGCCACAAGCGCGTCAACTTGAGCGGATTTCGTAATGAGCTCCTGGTATTGCACTATCAAGAGCTTGTGTGCTCTTTGCATCTTCACTAGCTCCTGTGTTTCGTTCTCGAGCTGCTGTCTCCAGTGCTCCTCCCTGTCATTCTTAGCCTTGACTGCTTGTTTGAGATCTGCGATCTCCCTTTGCTGCATGACTATCATCCTTGTTTTATCCAGTTGGAAGGTGGCTACTGTTTCCTTCTCAGCTGCCAACTCAACCACAGCTATCTTGCGTTCCTCCTTAGCTTTCTCCAATTGGGAGAGCAACTCGGCGACATACTCGTCGTAGTTAGCTGATGGCATCATCGTTGTGTGGATGGGTGAGGCTGAGGCTTCCACCTTCTATCATTTAGGATCTTGCTTGGATTTCACATCAGTATCTAGCCTCTTTTGTCCTGTAGCCATGGTTTCTGTGCTCTATTCCTGGGCCATCTCTTTGTTGATGAAGTATTGCATCCATGCCACGAAATTTGACACGTCGGCACTGGTCGGGATGCTAGGGGTGATGGTGGTGGGTTCAGTGGAAGGCACCAAGAGGGTAGGAATTGGATGAATTGGGGCCTTGCCCTTGCCCTCAGTGACTGCAGGTGGCACGATCTCTGGCACCTGTGTGCTAGACCCTGGCCCTTCTTCTCTATGTGGGCTCAAGTTCCCCAACTCATTAGCTCGGCTTTGTTGCTCAATGGACCAGCGTGTGGCTTCAGCCAGGTCCTCTTCCTCCTTCCTTCTTAGTTCTTCCTCTTCCTCATCAGCCTTTCTTCTCCTTTTCTCCTCTGCTTTTCTCTGCTCTTCCTTCTTTTTCTCTTTTTCTTCTTTTTCCTTTCTTTTCTTCTCATCTACTTCTTGTTTCGATACCTTCTTTGCTTTCTGTAATTCTTCTTTCTCCTTCTCTTCCTCCTGTCTCTGTTCTATCGGTGGACCTATCCTTGTCCTGGTGAGGAGGCGACTTTTCTAGCGTTTCTCCTTCTCCTTCTGCATCCTGTGCTTCCTTCACTCTCCTGGATGAGCGCAGTCAAGACACCTCCATACCCGATGAAGGAGGCCTTGGAGGAGGCTTTCTTTCTTTCTGTAGCTTTAGAGGCTTGAGATTCTCCTCCTGCTGGCACACTTCCTAGGGCCAATGCTTTGGCTGCCTGGTTGATCGTTTTTCACACATACCCGTTCCATTCCACTTCATCTAGGGTATGGGTTACTACATTCTCCAGCACAAGTACGCTAATTCAATGCATCAATGAGTTGTAGCACTGGCTGGAGAAGAGCACACGTATCAGCTTTGCTTGCATCCTGGATTCTGTTTCGGGGATATCTTGGATGCTTATGCCGTCATTTGTAAGCACATCTTCACTCTTCATTTTAAGCATGGCATAACCATCCCTTTTCTGTTTCCTCTCCGTCTTTGGCTCCAACCCCAAAGCCTTCTCCACCAAGGCTAGGTCTAAGCGGACCTGTACCTACTTTGCATTTTCTCCTTTGCCCATCGTCACAGTGCCACATTCTTGATCTGGGTTGTACATTCTAAGGAACTCCATGCACTTTAGGTGGTCCGGATCCTGTGAGAACTTTTCAAGATACTTTGTGAGGTTACATTGTTCAACCACCCTCCTAGCTGCTTCCTCCTTGGCCACCACAACTTCTACATTGTGGATGGTTCAAAACTTAAGCTGGCTAAAGGCACGGTTCTCTAGGTAGATGCGGTATTGCTCTCTTTCCTCGTGTGTGAACGGGAGTCGGTGGGTGCGGTCTTGATGTGAAAAGAAAAACTTTCATTAGTGCTTTCCACATATTAATTCGCTGATTGCTGGAAAAGAAAAACTCTATGCTTTTTGAATGAATTCATTAAGAAGCAATGTAGATTTTCCTTTTCAGACTTGGACTTTTTGCCTTTTACTTCAAAGTTTTCATGCCCATTTTCCTACCCTATCCATTTTTTCATAATATATATTTATGTTTTTCACTCATTTTACTTTGATTTACCCCCTTCGATTCATTTCTCATTTGATTCATTTTACCTTACCCCCTCCCCTTCCATCTTGAGAAGAATCCTTCCTAGGATTGAGGGTCAAAACGTCAAGGGCTTTCGACATGTTGGTGTAGGAGTTACTTGTGAAGGAGCCAAGTATAGAAATTTGGATTGTATTCTAATTGAGCTTCGCGGTCCAAATCAAAGGGTCAAATTCCCACGTGCGTGATGTATGTGAGAACATCTGTGAGGAAGTCACCAGAGTCGACACGGCTAGCAATGTGTTTCCCAAGAGCAAGGCATATTTTGCACTTTAGTGCAAAGGGTTCTTCTAATAAACCTAAGTCCAAGCGGTCGTAGCTTAGCACGAGTGACACGAAAGTGTCATCTAGTCTTTTAATACAATCCACCACGTCATCCCCGGTGTCCTCAGCAAGGTCAGCGGCTAGCGCTAAAAAGGATTTTCGTTTATAGGAGGGTGTAAGGTCGACAGGTGGTTGAGATTTGACAGAATAAGAGCTTTTGACAATGAAGATGGGGGGTTGCGAGGGTTCGTGAGTTTGCGGTTGGGCTGCTTGGATGTTGAGTGGATTAGGAGCAGCCACGACGGACAGGCTGCTGCATTCAGGTTGGAGTTGGGGAGGCAGATTGACTTCGGCGGGTGATGACTCTTGTGACAGAGCCTGCCGTTTGGGCCGGTAGGCTTGTGGGACTCTCTTGGGCCTAGGCATGGATGAGGCAGATGGTTGTGGTTCAGGAGAGCACTGCGGCTTGTGGGTTTGAGGGTTTATGGAATGCAATTTGATCAAGCTTGAGGGCGGTGTATGAATGATCCACAGCTAGGTATTTCCCTCGTAGTAGCCTTGTGCACGTAAGAGGGCTTTAGGGACCCATCTTTGCTTGATCATGCGGCGCTTTCTGTGACTGTGTCTTGGTCTCCTAGGTTTAGAGTTTTTGGTCTTATGAGGATAGGAGCATCGACTCTCAGGCGACGGTTGCGGCTGCTTAGGCTTCCATTGAAATCTAGGCTGTTGAGCCTTATGTTTTGCTACTGTGGGCTGTGATTCCTGAATTCTAGGTGGTAGTGGCCGTGCACTACCCCCCTCCTTAGATTTGGTTATGGAGAATTCTATTGGTGGCTTTGTGGGACAGTGATGAAGTCGCATAGCCCTTGCTGAAAGCTGTGACAATGTGAATGTTGCCTATTGCGAGGTGGATGCGCTGTGATTCATAATCAACATTGCAATGAGTCAGCTTTTTGAAAGTGCGCCCTAGTAGCAACTCCGTGCCTACGTCTTTAGCATTTGGCAACACGTAAAAAATCATTGCAACAGTCTCATACTCGATAGAAATGGCTACTTTGCACTTGTCGAGGAGTGCGTAGAAATGGGCCCCATATGGGCTTAATTTAGCATTCATGGGCTGAAGTGGTGGTCTGCCAAGTTTGGTCCAATGATCGTGAGTTAGGACATTGAAGTCTGCTCCCTCATCGATCAAAGCGTTGAAAGCGTAGGTTTGTTTTGCAGTGACTGTTATATGGAGGTATGCGGGCTCTACGGCTTCCTCATCCTCGTCATCAATCTCAGTGATTGTGGCCACTCATACTTTGACATGCGGTTCTAACATTGGGGGTTCGTGCAAAGGATGGGTGGGAGGGTAGTACTTCTTGACACGACTGCCTTAGACTACCTTAGACTACTTTGGTCAGGACATTGACGAGAATCTTATTCGTGGATTCTGCCTGACCGTTCGCCTGAGGGTAGTATGGTAATGATTTGCGATGGATAATGAGAAAGGTGGATAGGAGATGTGCTATCACTTCGTTGATGAAGTGCGTGCCTTGGTCACTGACCAGTTCGATTGGGCAGCCAAATCGCGAGATCACTTGCTCCCATAAGAACTTGGCAGTCATCCTAGCGTCGTTTTTACGTGTGGCTCTTGCCTTTGCCCATTTTGTGAGGTAATCCGTGGCCACAATTATGTACTTGGCTTGTGAGTATTGCGCCGCAGGACTGATGGGTCCTATGAAGTCGATTTCCATAGAAATTTGTTTCCATGGTCTTGATGGAATAGATAAAGGCATAAGTAATCCATACTATTTACCATGATGTCTCTTAACTCTTTGACAAACCAAACATTCAGAAACAAAGTTAGATACATTAGTGTCCATATGTGGCCAATAAAAATCTTCAGTCAATGTACGTAAAGTAGATATAATACCTCTATGACCTCAATATGGAGGACAATGAATCTCATTCAAAACAAAAGATCTAAATGGAACTGTAACACATAATCTCTTTTCATAAACCATGAATCCATCATTGTAAGACAGTGAATCAATAGGAATACAGTTATTTCTAACTAATTTATTCCAATCAGCATGAAAAGTAATGTCCTGATGATAAGTATCTTTCATAGGAGTTAGAGAATCAAATGATATAACAGAGATATTATGAATGGTCGGTCTTCTACTTAATGCATCAGCCATTTTTGGAAGGGTTGTCGAGCAATAATTGGGGTCAACTCCATCTGATCCTTGTGAATCGAAACTTTTATCTGTTGGCACTCGTCACAATGCTTGACGAATCGTGTGGCATCGCGGAAAAGGCCACATCTCAGGCTCACATATGCATCTACACAGCAATCCGTCTTGCCCCAGCCTATGGAGTTCGCCTGTAATCAGCTGATAGGGCTGGATCTTAAGGATTAAGTGCCTAAGTGGGGCTTTTTCTATTGGTCACTCAGGTAGTCCGTGCTCAAGCACTTGGACTATGTCATCCGCCCAATATGGCGTTAGATTAGCCTTAAATAAACCTCTCTCACTGGACAGGTGGAATAGATGGGCGTCAGGTAATTCATCAACGATGCCTTGTCCAATGGCTTCTCCCGTGGGAATGCGTGACATATGGTCAGCCATGTAGTGTTGTTTTCCTTTCTGCACAACCATAGAGAAATCGAATTCCAAGAGCAAAAGGAGCCATCGAGCTATGCATCCTGTAGCACAATGTTTGTTTACTAGATAGAGCAGGGCTTGATGGTCCACAAAAAAGATGAAGGGTGTGGCCAATAGATAATGCCGAAATTTCTTCACAGCGAACACCATGGCTAATCCCTCTCTTTATATTGTCGATTAGTTCATTTCCGTTTCAGTGAGTTGTCTACTAGTAAAGCTCACTGAATAATCTAAGTTGTGCTCACCAGGTTGGCACAACATTGCAACCACGGTAAACTTAGAAGCATCAATGTGCACGTGGAAGGTAATGGTCCAATCTGGGGCTCGTAGAATTGGTGATGTGGTTAAAGCCTTTTTCAACTCTTCGTATGCTCATTGGCATGCCTTGGTCCACTCGAAGACAATCAACAGCTTGTACAACGGTCTGGCGATCAACACATAATTTAGTACAAACCGCCGATAGAACCCCATATGGCCTAAGAAGCATTGAACTCCCTTGTAATTAATTGGGGGTGGAAGGTCAACAATAATCCTGACTTTCGAGAAGTTAGTGGCAATGCCATTCTTCGACACCACGTACCCTAAGATGCATCCGTGCTTTACCCAAAACTGGCACTTTAAGGGGTTCAAGGAGAGTCGATATAAGCGACACCATTCAAAGACTGCGCGAAGTTTGTCTAAGTGTTCAATCCAGGTCGAATGGACACACAGGTTGTCGACAAAGACTTCTAACTCCTTACGAAGCATGTCCTTAAAGATGGTACACATGAGGCGTTGGAAAGTGGCAGGAGCGTTATTTGTCAACCTGAAGGGCATGACTATGTAAGCAAAGATGCCCCACTTAGTGGCAAAGGCGGTCTTGTGCCTGTTCGCAGGATGCACTTGCACCTGGTTGTACCCTGAGAAGCCGTCCAGAAAACTTTAGGCTTCCTTGCCTGCCACCCTCTCAAGCATGCGCTCGGTGTACGACGATGGATAGTTGTCCCTCTTTGTAGCAGTGTTCACCTTCTTGTAATTGACACACACTCAAATTTTTCCATTCTTTTTCATCACGATGACTATGGGTGATACCTAGTCTGTGTGCTCAATTTCGTAAATGAATCCTGCTCTCATCAGCTTGTCAATTTCCTCTTTGACAGCATGAGCGTGTTTTGGATTTATAGGTTATGGTCGCTGCTTGACCGGCGTTGCGTCTGGCGTCATGGGTATGTTGTGAGTCACGACACTCGGATCTACCCCCTTAAGCTCTTCCAAGGACCAGGCGAACATGTCTATGTACTCTCGCAAGAGAGCAACAAGACTAGTTTCTTCTTCCTTAGTCAAGTCGTCGGCAATGAAGACTGGTCGAGGTGTTTCCCCTTCCTGGGCCAGATTCACCTCCTTGACCTTGACTGGTCCCTCGATTGGTTTATTGGTTTGTCCTTGGCGTTTGGCACCTAGCAGAACTACTACCCTATCCCCTTTTTTGAATTTTGTGAAGCGTTTAGGGAGGTCCTACGGTTTTCGCTGTTCTTCTGTTTGCGTATTCCTGGGTTGTTTTACCTTTTCCTGCCTTAACAGTCTGCACCTCAGGTGGACGGGTAGGTTCCCTTTCGTGCATCTAGTCGTGGGCGGCCTAGGAATTTCTGGATCACTATTCGAACTAACCTCCGACTCAGAGTTGAACTCCTCGTCTTCGCTAGAAGAGGTAGTCTCCCCTGGTGGACATAGTTCAGATGGTGATTTTGTCCTAAGGACTGGTGTCGTCCCTGGCTGGGCTAAGCCTGCTCGTTCAAGGTCTATGGCTCCTACGTGTTCCAACCAGGCGCGGTCACATTCCATGCGCATGACCCCTCGCTCTATCCTAAAGATATTTCTTTTCTGCGGCTTGGAGTGTGCTCGTATTTGCTCTATTTCTTGTCCTTCAGTGTCGTATTCTACGGTATCTACTTCACCCTCAGTTCCATCACTGAAGGATTGACAGTCTTCGTATTCGTCGTGAGAATCCCCTTCATCAGACTGCTTGTCATCTCCTAGGGCTTGGTACACCTCTTGTCATTGGTCAGGGAGTAGGGCCCAGTTATACATGAGGTTTAAGTCATGCACTTTGATCCATTGCCACTTGGATTCACCTAAGAGATCCTGGAGTGGTTTAAAGTTTACAGCTGAATTGCCAGCTAGCTTGTCTGTCAAATATTCTAGCATCTCCTGGAGTTCCCTTTTGTTAGTTGGGACTTGGAAGTTGACAGGCTTAGGCTTTCCCCGAAGGGTTCCTGCCATCATGAAGACTGGTACGGAGAGTGTGTCGCTAGGCTTGCCGATCGTTTTGATGGTTTGCTCATACTCCTCATGATTTGAGAATGGCAGGTCGATTGTAGCAAGAACATGCATCCAATCCTGCTCATCCTCTGGGCATGGGATATACTTGGTCAAGGGCCCATAGGACTCCTTGACCTGAGTGTTACCCTTGAGCATAGTAGAGATGGCGTCTAGGTCGATTGGTGAGGTCTTCCAAGTATCCATCTCTATCCTTACGGCATCCATTCTGTTGCCAAGGAAGATCAAGCCGTTACCCCAATCTTCGATGACTCTAGTGTTGTGCATCCGGGGTTGGCCTAATAGGATATCAAAGTCCACTCCCTTCATGACTATAAAGTCAACAGAGAATTGGATGCCTGCAATCTTCACTGGCCAATTCTTAAGTATCCCGAATGGCTTTACTCTCATACCGTTTGCTAGTGTGACATTAAACCCAGCAGTTTCGACAAGCGGGTTTCCCTAAGTCTGAAGCATTGCGCGTGGCTAAGCACACTAGCCCCAGCACCCGTGTCTACGATTCCCTTTCTTATCGTGCCACCTAGGGATAGGACTTGTAAGACTGCGTGCATCTCAGAACCTTCCCAGAAGGCATTGACATGCAAGGATTTAGGCACAAAGTGCAGCGTCAAACTCGGTATTTGCATTTCTGCGTCAAACTCGGTATTTGCGTTTCTGCATCACGGTCTTGAGGGTTTGCCGTGACCTGCTCTTGTGACCCTTTGACCCACTGCTTAAGATCTTGCCATAGGGTAGGATGCTGCCTAAGCAGATCTCCCAGGCTAAGTGTTACAGGGGTAGTCACTAGTGTGGTCAAGAGATCGTTGGATACTCGTCTCTCCCCTAACCTGGATTGTCCTGGCCAATGGCCGTGACTGATCTACGGCTCTGTAGCATCAAGGCTTGGTCTTAGCGGCACTACTTGTGGTGCGGTTGCTTCTGCTGACTTAGGTTGAGGCGGTGATGTTGGGGTGCTTATACTAGAGAGATCATCGATCTCGTTCTCTATGATGGGCTCAACGTCCTTGAGATGCTCTTGAGCCTCCTTCACCCATTCCTTCACCTTTTCTATGGCCTCCAATTGTCGCTTCGGATGCGGGTATTCCCCTACCTTAGCGCTTCCCTTTTCAGCCGTCTTAGGGGATAAAGTCTCTGCCTCTACGTCTGAAACCTTCTTTCAAGCAGGCAGAGTCGTAGCACTCTCGGTTTTTACTACAACTTTAGCTTCCGATCTCTTCTTTTTCCGCCTGCGGCTTTTCTTCCCTATCGAGGTTGCATCAAGATTGCTAGGTCCTGGCAGAGAGATTCCGGTCTGCTTCATTTGGGCTCGGGTCATGACCTGCAATGGGATAGGTGTGGCCTCCCCATCGAGGTTTTCGACACCAAATAGCCCCAATGGGACAGATAGTACGTTGGCTGAGCTAGAAGATGGCTTTCGCTTTGGGCAATCTACGAAGAGATGGGTGATTTCGCACTCTGTGCACCTTTGGTCAGCCTTGTCTCTGTATTGCTGCTCTCTTTCAGGGCAGCGTGATGAGACATGACCGGGGTGACCACAAGTCCAACAGATGATTGGATTCTACGTCTGCCCTCCTAGGCCTCTACCTCATCCTCTTCCTAACGCCATCACCGACACGGGCCAATAGTCCATGAGGATAGCGTTACCCTCGTCGTCATGCGAGACGTAAGGATATATGTAAGTTTCTTCCTCACTTGGCTCTTCCACGTAGTGGACTGGAGCATCGCTCGGTGGATGGGTCACGTAAGGACTAGGCGGTCTAGGGATGCCCATAGGATTTATTTCCATCCTAGGAACAGCTGGCTTCATATCGTTAGGTGCGAGAAGGGCCAATGGGGCTCCCCTTCCAAAGAATGGCTGCGGCCTGTTCACTAGGTAAGGCTGGCCGTAGGGTTGTGAGTACGGAAGTCTTCCTGGTAATCTACAATGCACGACGTCATGGCCAAACCTACCACAATTAGCATAAGGTCTTGACCTAGGGTTTTGACACTTTACCAGTAAGTGGTTTCCGCCACAGTACACGCATTGGACGTGCGGGCGCGTTGGTCGTCTCAACATGTCTTGCAACTTGGCTAATTCCATCTTGACATCAGCCAAGCCTTGGTCTGTCTCGGTGGCCTTCTCCTTATCTTGGGATGATGGGATTGATCGCTCACTAGAGGCTGACGCTCTCTCTGAACCTCATGAGTTGGTCTCCTCTACGTTCGAGCTCCTGGAGCTCCGCTCTTTCAGCTGATCATTGACTCTGATGGCTTCCTCAAACACTCTAGCTATCGCGTCTCGCTGCAAGCTTGAATTGCCTACCAAAGCCTTATATAACTCATTGTCTCAAATTTCGTTGATGAATACAGTCAAAACTGCTCTTTCAGTCGGTCACTCGCCCAGAGGGATTCTCTTGAAGAGACTCCTCACATGGGTTACGTAGTCGCGAATGTCCTTCTCTTTCTGCTTGACGTTCATCAAGCGTACTAGTAGGTTATCGGAGTATCCGGGCTTGGCGAATCTCTTAATGAAGAGATCCCTGAGGCCATTGAAGTTGGCTCACTCTACAGCATCTAGGCTCGTATACCATGTCCTACCCTTGTCGTTTAGGCAAAGCCCGAATGCTTGCGAGTGTTGAGTTAGGTCGTTGAGGCTGTTGGCTTCGCTGACTTGCTCAAACTGCTCAACAAAGCTATATGGGTCGTCATGGGATTGGTGCTTGTCGAGTTGCTTGGCAAGGATCGGTATTTTAGATTGGCTCTTTGAGCCTTGGTTCGCCCCTAGTCCTGCAAGCAGCAATGTCGCTAGTGCCACGACACTTTGCTCTGTAGGCGTGTTATCTAGCAGTCGCTTCATGAGAAGCTCGCTCAACGTCAAGTTTCCCTCTAGGGCTCTCTCGTGATTTGTTCGGTTCCTACCTGCTAAGTTCAACACTAGTTGCACCTCACGTAACTCCGTACTTTGCCTTTGGCTTCTAGCCTGCTGATCCCTATTGTATTCGGCTATGCTTTGCAATGCTTTGCGGGCTAGCTTTCTCTCCTCTTCTAGATCTGCGATGATAGCGTCTGCTGTCCTACCCTGGTGCTCATACCGGGCGTGTGCGCCGTAACTGCTTACCAGCTCTATTGAATAGCATCTGGGAAGACGTTCAAATCGAGTTCCTCATTAGACTTGTAGTTTGAGCTTTCCTCTGCCATTGTCGAGTTGTCTTGCTCTACCAAGCTGTCGATCAGGTTCAGTAGACTTGTTAAATCCACGTCGTTGGCGCCCCTTGCTTGGTCCTAATCTGCGCTTTGATGGTTTGTCTATGTCTTGGGTCCTCTCTTATTGGTGGGTTCCTTGAGTGGTTTATCTGAGTGAGTTCCTTTAGTTATTGAATACAAATCTCAATTTATGATCACTCAGTGCATGTGTCGTTTCTCGTGCACTTGTGCTCAATCAGGCTTTCAGCTTTCTTAAGTGTACTTCAAGTGCGGAAATTCAATGTGAGTTCAGCAAGCAATTCCTAAGCGTCTTACTCACTCTCGCTTGTTTCGGGCCTGATAGGCTTGTAGATCAATTTTCTTGCTATTTTGTCAGGGTTTAGGATTTTTCTCGTATGTTGCCTTGTTCGTTTTCGGTCCAGTCAGGTTTTACAGCTCAGCAATTCATGTCTAAGTCCTTGGGTCTCGCAACTGCTTACTTCTAGCTACTAAGTGGCTGCACGCTACGATTTTTTTCTGTTACGTGTGCCAGAATCAAGTTCTGAGTGCCCAAAGGGTTTCGACCATTTGTGCTGCTACGTTTTATCCAGGTCAGGTCAAATTTCTGAAAAATTTGATAAAAAATTGCACTCGGACCAATAGGTCCGAATTGCAGGGTCCGAGTAGGTCACTCGGACGGCCGAGGCACAGGGGCGAGGGCCGAATTTCAGGGTTTGACTCGGACGGTTTTGATTCGGACGGGCCGAATGGCAAATTCGGACAAGGTAATTTGGACGGGCCGAGGCACTTGGGCCGACGCCGAATGTGGAAAGTGGTCGAGGGCCGAATTTGAGACTCGGATGGGTCCTTTGTGGTCGAAAGTTTAACTCGGACGGGCCGAATGGGTGGACCCGGATGGTTTGCCTCGGTCCGAGGGCCGGTTCGGGGTCCGAGGGCTGACTAGGGTTTGGGCCAAGTGGGCCGAGTGACAGGGGCTGAGGGCCGATTCTGGGACTCGGCCCATAAAAGGCCACTCGGACGGGGCCGAGTGCGATGCACATAAACAGCGCGAACAAAAATTTGATCGATTCACAAGATTTAAGCAAGCACAATGGCCATGCACTTCCTAGATCCTATCTAGGGGAGTAGAGGGAGAGATTCATATACCTGAATGGGCCGGTAAGCTCGTCGGTGATGCGATCAAATCGATGCGGGCTGGAGCTCTCTATCTCTCTCTCTCTCTCTCACATTGAAATGGCACAAATGAGCTCTTCCTTGGCCTCTTGCCTCTTATACCCCTTCCCGGGTGTGGTGTTGATGCCCCCAATCACTCATTTGTCGATCTTAGGCATCACTAGCGAGAGTTTTACCAATTTTGCATGATTTTTGCCCTGTTTTGAAAGTTTTGAAACAGTAAACCCTACCCTTCTCCGGTTCGATTTCCTAATTCTAAACTATGCTAAATGCAACAAAAATCGAAGGCAAAAAACTGAAATAAATTCTCCATGTTTTCCAATCATCAAACAACCAAAATATCCCAAAATACTTACTTGTTTTGAAGATCAAAAACACCCAAACTTCCTACCTATCTCAAGCTTCGTTTCGGAGATGAATCCCCTACTTCGATGCTCGATATGAGGCACGCAAGTGCTCAAGCTTGAATCCATTGGCCCCAGCAATGGAACCAAAATGTAGTGGGAGCTCACGCTCAACCGCCAAGACCCACAGATCGCTTATTTCTTCAAGCGTTTCAAGCGAGCTTTAATGGCTATCTCTCACCTAGCCGATGCGCCATCGATCCTATGAGTCTAGTGAGCTTACCTTGATGCCGATGTGAGTAGCCTCCTCCCTCACACACCTCGGTAGCTCCACGATTCTTGATGCTAGCTCAAGCATCCTCAAGCCTCCTCCATCTCCAAGCTCCATCCTCCATAGCCACGCGCGTGAGAAAAGAGAAGAGAAGAGAAGAGAAGAAGAGAAGAGGAGATGGTGAAGAGCTTCACCCTCTTAATCCCTCACTCCCACACACTCACTCCCTCACGCTCTCACACTCCCTCTCTCAAGAGCACACACAAGCAAGAAGAAGAGAAGAATAAGAGAGCTCTTGTTAGCCACACACCAAAGAATGAGCTTCCATTCACTTTTTAAACTTTATATACAAGCCCTAAAATCCCATGGGCACCAATCCCCTTTTTTACATGACCGGCCATTGTGGCAAGGTCCTTTTTCCATTTCCCTCTTCTAGCCTTATGCCTCTAGCATATGCTTGTCTAATATTTTACAATTGGCACAGGAGGGAGCCTGGCGCTCTTTTACAAGAGTTTTCCAAGTTTTTTGAGGCGCATTTCATTTAAAATTGCGCCATTGGTCTCGGCTTAGCTTTTAGAGGTCGCATGCGTGTCTTTGCTCTTCTTCCATGCTTTTTCCACTTTTTCCTTCATTTTTCGTCATTTTCCGCCATCTCGACTTGGGGTTAACACTAGAGGTGGACTTCCTAGTTTCTACATGTCTTGCATAATCTAAGTCTGTGTAGCCCACGACTCCTATATCTTGGCTACCATAGCAAATGCACATATGTTGCGCCTTTCATGTATCTCACGATACCCTTCACGATTTCCAATGTCACTTGCCAACTCTCTCTCTCTCTAAATTGTGCTCATCGAAGGTGGTATTCGAATCTCCTCATCGTTCTTCCTACATGGTCCACTCTACTTGGGTCCTTCTTGCATGGTGGTGGGGGTAAAGGCGCCTATGCCTAGTTGCCTACATTTACTCACCTACATTTACTCACTATACACTATACTCAT
Source organism: Lygodium microphyllum (assembly GCF_053477565.2). Taxonomy (NCBI): domain Eukaryota; kingdom Viridiplantae; phylum Streptophyta; class Polypodiopsida; order Schizaeales; family Lygodiaceae; genus Lygodium; species Lygodium microphyllum. Next base: position 49,663,697 of record NC_141141.1, on the reverse strand, counting down.
ATACATGTACACTGTAGGTGATGGTTGGATTTTTTGAAAATAACAAATGATGTATGCTTTAGGAAGACATGTCCTGAATCCCATATGCATAGTGAGGAGAGTGGAGAAAGGTCAAAGACTATATAATGATGTACTTGGTTCACTTTTTCAATGTAATGTCATTGTACTTTGTCCTTTCAGTCATAGTCAGTGTCATACTTTAAATTGTGTTTATGAGTGCATTAGGAGAAATATGGACTCTCTTTTTTGCCCCTTAAGGAGCAAATAAACAAATATAGGCCTAACCAATGAGAGAGCTGGGATTCCAAATTCATGTAACATGAATCTTCTAGCTATATCTTGGCCCAAATCTTCCCTCAGTATAAAATAAGGGGAAATGTGGGGAATAAAATGTTGACACTTCTTGGAAGTTTGTGACTCGAATTTTCATTTTCTTATTTTTTTATGTTTGACTTTTCATTTCTCCCCTTTTCAGTTTCCCCCTCTTTCTTAGACGGAACTCAAATTTATCATATCTCTTTCCCCGCTTCTTCTTTCCTAATGAAATTTTACAACCTCATTGTTGTTTGCCCTATCTATAACCATGTGAAATTTCATTTTCTCTACACAAACACAGAGTGAGTTTCACATGCTTTATGAGAGCAGAGCTTTTTGTACCAAAGCCCTAAGATTTTCTTCACAAAACTTTACACGTATATTGTTCTCTTCCATGGATATTCTATGGTAAAGTTTTATCTCGTTTGGGTAAAAGTTGTGCAAGTTATGTGCATTCTTTGACATGTAATTTCTTTTATTTTGGTACTCTAGGAATCTCTTACAGTCAAGAACAATGATCTTTTGAACACTCAACTTCTTCTTCAACATCTTACAGTTTATTTGTAAACAAAGTTACAGGTATATTGTCTTGTTTTTTTGGTGCTCTATAATTAAATTTTATCTCGTTTGGACAAAATGTATGCAAGCTATATGCATACCAAGTTTTCCTTTGTTTTTTTACTCCAAGAGTCTTCTTCCTCAAGTTATTTGGGCTTCTTTGCAAAGAGAGCCACAGGTATATTGCCACTTTTTTCTGTTGCTCCATGGTTAAGTTTCAATTCATTTGGACAAAGGCTATGTAAGTTATATATATGCTTTGACTCCATATTTCTTTTGTTTTTGTACTCTAGGAATTTATCAGAGAAGGAACAATGGTATTGTTATAAGTCAACTTCTTGTTCAGCATCTCTGGGCTTCTTTGTGAAAAGAATTACAGGTACAATATATTTTTTAATTTCTCCATTTAAATTTCATTTCATTTGGAGAGACCATTTGCAAATTATACACATGTTGATAGGTAACTTTTCTATTTGGTTATCCTAGATGTCTTCACAAAGGAAAAACATCAGTAGCATACTTGCAGTGGAGGTCTTCAATAGGAAAGATAGTAGCAGTAATTGGATTTGTGATAAGTACTATAAGTTAGATTGGATTTTGATGTACCCAAGTACTCGAAGGAGTTTCAAGGTCAGGCGTAAAGATGTTGCAAACCTTAGAAAACATTGGAAAGGTAGAATTTTAGAGCTCAGAAAAGTGCTCAATGGAATAAGACAGTAAGAAGTGTTGATCCAATATGTTTATACGCACAAACAAATCTCTATACACGACAAGAACTACATTGCAAATTATAAACAAAATAGTAAGTTTTTAAATTTTATCATTGTTATTCTTTTTCATCAGAGTTATTTTTAAAAATCTTTGCAATGTTCTAATTCAATATTGTTTTACCAATAGCTATATATCCATCAACTTTGCATGAATGGTAGAATGCGGAATATTTGAGCGGCAAGATACATGTTTGGCATGAGGACATAGGTTCTTTCATCTATGATAATAACTCTGCAAGTCAACTTGCAACTCAAAATATATATTTTTTATAATTCATTGTATGTGTTGAGATGACAAGCTCAACACATGCGGACATTGATGATGGACCGCTTGCTGGTTAGATGGGTCCACACCTCTACACTTAGCACGTCGGTGGTCATTATGACTCTCACATGGCCACTAACTCATTACTTACTATATTCAGGTTGTTACACCTATTTATAGTTGGCATAGTTATAGTGCCAGTCGACTAGTGTAGTCAGTTATGCATTGTTTGACTTAGTAGGCCACTTTCCTTTATGTTGTATCTTATCTATACTTTGTGTACATTGAAAAGTGTGTGGAAGAAGAAGAAGAAACCAACAAGAAAAAGTTTTTGGCCTCCATCTCTTTTCTTGTCTCTTGAGTGAGCTTCTCCTTGTGCATTGTGTGTGTGTTCGGTGCAACATCTTGAGCAAGTTCCCCCACCACACAATTATTGACAATATGTAGTAGAAAGCCAGAGATTGCAGCATGCCCCATTGCCACTACTATCTAGTGGTGAATGGTTGATTGGTAGCTTGGAGTTGTCAGGAGCATGTAAGTACAAGATAAAATCTAACATCAATAGTGCTATGAAACCCACCACAAGGTCCAAAGATGTGCATCTTAATTGGTTTATTCCATTCTCATTGTTTGTACATTTGTTTGGTTCTCATGTGATGTTTTGAAGAAAACAAAGATTACTTATTAATGCAAGTGTCCATCCAAGGACTGAATGAGTCAGTTATTGGGTGAGTCCTGGCAAGTCAAAAGAACACATTTTGATGAGACAATTGAGTGCAAGGTCAACCAATCTGATCTCACATTCACATAAATCTTTTTTACTACTTTGAATGCCTTGATTTAATTGACATAGGTCTTGCTTAGATGAATTGTTGTGTTATTCGCATTTACTTACCATTTTTTTATAATAAGTATTTCATCGCTAGAAAAAATCTTTGCATTCACTTTTGATATAGAAGATGGTGACTTTTGCGAGGGGAATGGATTAGCTTGGATCAAGATATCCAAGATGAGACACATACAGCTCTCATTGATGTGGTTATCTTGTGGAATGGTCATAATCCTTTTGTGGACAGTATAGAGAGCCATTGGCCCATTTCTTTTCTGAGATAAGAAATCCAATTAATGTCCAATGAGCCCCTCTACAACTTCTATTTCAAGCTAGATAATAGAAAAGTCTGGATTCGTAGTGAGCAATCCATGACATGTAAACAATGTACTTCTCCACATATCCTTGAGATAGTGGAATCCTTGTAATTTTTTTAAATAAAGAACAAATATAAACTTTTGAGTAATTTCAATTTAGATAATCTTAGTTTACTATGATCCAAGCGTATGATAATATATACTGTAATTAGTCAATTGTGCTGGTTAAAATCATAATTAAATTGTAGGCTTGAGTTCTATAATTTATGTAATATTGTCTTTGCATAATGATATATTATAGCTCATCTCTTTTACTTATTTCTTAAAATTAAATATTAAATTGGATCTAAGGGATTTTGAAGATACATTAATTTTTTTTTCTAAAACTTTTTTATATTTTTTGTAGTTGGACTTGAATATACTCAACAATCCAAGTATATTCAAGGATATAATAATGTAGAATGAAGCATTTGTCTGTATGAGTAATTTTAACGGTTACTTTAAAGTATTGAAATAAAGAAACTAAGGTAAGGGTTTTGATTTGAAACTTTAGGGTTAAAAAAGAACCTTTATTTAAAACCCTAGATACATAAAAGCTATAACTCCAATGTCATTTTTACTTTCATTCTCTACTTTCCTACACGTGCTCTCATTCCTTCTCTCTTTGTGTGCCACGACTACCACTCTCGCCTTCGCCGCATGGATTAGCTTCACACGCTATGCACACATAGGAGACCATATATACCCTAGGGTTTGCATGACCTTGAGTATAGAGAGCTCACTTTCTGCCATAGACCCTAGCTCTAGTATACTGGCATCGTTTTGTGATGCGGCAAACCCTCTCACCTACTCTACTCCGAACTTTGCCCTTAGATGGGTCTCCATAGATTTCTTACATAGTTTACGTGTTGGATCAAGCTATGCAAATGTAATAAATCGAAACCTCGTGCATATGGTGCAGCATCTTCGTGCCTCATCTGAGGGCCACGCCACGATGGACCTCATCAAGCACGATACAGCATTTGCCATATATGTTTTGTGCACTGAGGTGCAAGAGGACAGTGAGGAAGATATCGACACACCCTCTCATCCACAGCTAGAGTATTTTGAGAGAGATCTTGAGGAGATCACACTCAATTCGAGAGTAGAGGCAGCACAAAGCTTAACCATTGTGCACCCACCTCCTTACCCTGTTGAGACACTAACAAGCGATGAGCCACCCGCTTCTCTCCATGCTGTCATCATCGAGGGGATGGAATATTTACTTATGTAGGATGTACTAGAAATTTTGGAGCTAAGGAAAGAAGAGCTATATTGTATCATGGTGTATGATGCACATGATGATTTTATAGATTTTGATATACAAGATGCGCTAGCACATGTTAATGAGGTGGTTCAATATAATGGCATGAGTGTCAATGACAACTCTGCCATTATGAGCATCCAAGAACAAATTGAGAATGCAGTGCCACAGTATGAGATCTCAGATGAGGAGTGCGAGCGGTTGCAAGTAAGCATTTTTGGATCTGACTTGTACGTAGTATCTTCCCAAGAAAAAAACGAGGGTGGCCCAGTTTGCAGGAGTAGACCTAGATGCTCCATTGCAACAAAAGCAGTATCTTCAGGCGAGATACTCGGCACCAATCATATAATGGTATGGATGCTTCCTCTCTAAGCAGATCATAAGTTTTGACATCCATGGGAATCAATGCATCGATCATTGCCTCCATTTGAGGCTCCAAGATTGTAGGTAGGTCTAGAAGGCTGCTTGTCTCCTTTGGCATTGACGGTATAGATTGGGTAGTGCCTTGCAAGTGGTGGATTGGCTCATGCACTCCATCCATCGAATGCCCACGAACTCTTCTAATTGGCCACAAAGGGTGCACTCCTCCTTGGGACGAGACGTCACATCCTTGGATAGAAAATTTGCCAGCCACACCCAATCTTCTTGTATATGGTATTCAATTAGCTTGTGAGTACAATGCATGATTGATATTAACTTTTCTTACTGTTTGCTGAAAATTCGCAATTGCCTGATTAATGATCTCAAATTAAAACTCGCCGAAGCGTCGTATGTGTTCTATAGACAATCTAAGTTTTTGTCTAATTGCCAGCTTGCATTGAGAGCAAGGACATGGGACATGCTGATTAAGATATGCCTCGCGATCTTGAACAACAAGATCTTCATCGTTTTCCATTTTGTCTATGTTACGACAAACAATTTGTTTTTGTTATCATTCTTTTTTTCTTTCTTAAATTGTTCTCCTCTCATTCCATCTCTCTCTCTTTTTCTCTTTCTTTATTATCCTGTATGTATTTCCTCTCCCTCTCTCTCGTTCCTTCTTCTTTTTTCTCTTCCTCCCCCTCTCTCATTTTTTTAACAATCACGGCTACAACTACGATGAAGACCACGACCATGACTACGACTACGACTACGACTACGACTATGACCACGACCACGACTATGACTACGACTACAATGACCATGACCATGACTACGACTATGACTATGACTATGACTATGACCATGACTACAACTATGACTATGACTACGACCATGACTATGACTACGACTATGACTACGACTACGACTATGACGACCACGACCACGGCCATGACTATGACTACGATGACCATGTCCACGACCACGACCACGACTACGACGACCATGACCACGACCATGACCACAACTACGACTACCACCATGACTACGATGACCATGACTACAACTACGACTACGACTATGACTACGACTATGACTACGACTAAAACTATGACTACTATGACCATGACTATGATTACGACTATGATTATGACGACCACGACCAAGACTACGACTATGACTACGACTATGACCACGACTATGACCACGACCACGACCACAACCATGGCTACAACAACGACCATGACCACAACCACGACTATGACTATGACTACGACTACGACGACCATGACCACGACCACGACCATGACGACCACGACTACGACCATGACTATACCCACGACCACAACCATGACTATGACTACAACCATGACCATAACCATGACCACGACCACGACTATGACTACGACGACCATGACTACGACTACGACTATGACTACGACTACGACTACGACCACGACTATGACTATGACCATGACCACGACCACGATTACGACTACGAATACTTATATAGAGATGAAGAGAGAGACAAGAGTTATTGTGGGAGAGAAGGAAGGAGTCTCGCTTGAAGCTTTCTTGCTTGCACAATGGGGGAAGACACACAAGGGTGGAGGCTGAAAATAGTTTTCCTCTTCTTAGTTGTGTAAGCCAAAAGAACTCAAGTACAAAGAAATAGAAGAACCCTAGATATGGGTCTCAAACCAAACTCAACTAACTACGGTGGCATACTAACTGAGCCACGAACTAGAGTAGATAAGGATAGCTATCATGTAGCTATTATTCATGGGCGGTGTACCAACCGCGTCTGCAACTGACAAGTCGGTGACATAAATACACAACGGTCACCCTGGCGTATCACGAGTGGAGCTCGATATCTCAACACTCCCCCTCGAGCTCAATCCCAATTCCTGCACACCAAGCAGGTCTCTGAACTTGCGCAGCTTCTCTGCGCCCAATGCCTTCGTGAATATGTCAGCTACCTGATCCTCTGTGCTGACATAAACTAGATCAATAAGACCTAGTAAAACCCTCTCTCGCACATAGTGATAATGCACCTCAATGTGCTTTGTTCTAGCATGATAGACTGGGTTATTTGCCAAGTGTATACTACTCATGTTGTCACAATAAATGACAATTGGCCCATCTGTAGACTGATGCATATCATAAAGTAGCTTATGCAACCAAGCTACCTCACATGCAGCCATTGCTGCACCCCTGTACTCAGCCTCTGTGCTCGACAAGGCAACTGTAGGCTGTTTCTTGCTGCTCCAAGTGACTGCAGCACTCCCAAAAGAGAACACATATCCACTGGTAGATCGTCTATCAGAAACACTACCAGCCCAATCAGCATCAGTGTATCCATGCAATTGTATCTGAACCCCAGTCTCATAAAATAGTCCATACTGCAATGTGGACTTCACATACCTGAGTATGCGTCTAGCCGCATCCAAATGTGGTTTCCTTGGAGCCTGCATAAACTGACTTACCAATCCAACAGCATAGCTCAAATCTGGCCTGGTAATAGTCATATAAATCAAACTTCCTACTATGCGTCTGTACATAGTAGGGTCTTCTAGAAGCTCACCTGCATCTGTGCTCAGCTTCACATTCTGCTCCAAAGGAACTAAAATAGGCTTACAGCCTGTCATCCCATATTTGGACAGCATGTCCAATCCATACTGCCTCTGCAAGAGCTGTATCCCACTTGGTGATCTAATCACCTCAATGCCCAAGAAATAACGCAGCTCTCCCAAATCCTTCATCTCAAACTTCTGCTTCAATAGCATTTTCACATGAAGGATATCTTCATCACTGTCACCTGTCATAATCAAATCATCAACATAAATGACAAGCAGCATAATACCTTTCTCTGTTTTTCTCACATAAAGTGAGAAATCTGCCTTGGAAATCTGAAAGCCAATAGTGACAAGATACTGTCCTATCTTGTCAGACCATGCTCTAGGTGCTTGCTTCAAGCCATACAAGGCTTTCTTCAACCTGCAAACAAACTCAGGATGAACAGCATGCACATAACCTGGTGGCTGCTCCATATAGACCTCTTCTTGCAAATCACCATGCAAGAAGGCATTCTTTACATCCATCTGATGTAAAGACCATCCCTTTGATGCAGCCATAGCAATGACTGCTCTTACGGTTGCCATCCTTGCAACCGGACTAAATGTTTCTTCATAGTCAATGCCATATGTTTGTGCATACCCCTTGACTACTAATCTTGCCTTGTATCTGTTCACAGAACCATCAGCATTGTGCTTCACCTTATAAACCCACTTACAGCCAATTGCATTCTTACCTTTAGGCAAAGGTACTAACTCCCATGTAGCATTTGCTTCCAAGGCATCCATTTCTTCATCCATGGCTTTCTCCCATTTTTCTTTTCCCATGGCTTGCTCAAAAGATGTGGGTTCTGGTTCCTGTATCACTTTGACCATATATGCATAGTGAATGGCTGTAAATCCATCATATTTCAGCCTATCCACAGGATACCTAGCTCTTGTAGACCTGCGCAAAGTAGGTTCACTCCCAGGTGCTCTCAAAACATCCCTGGTCTTCCTTACTCCAGGTGTAACAATAGAAGGAATACCCAACTCATCATCAATGCTCTGTTCTGAGCCACTGGATTCACCATCCACATAAGAGTGACCTGCATTCACATCAAACATGGGCTGATCAACCTTCTCTTTTCCTTTTCGTGATACCTGCATACCACTATCTGTATTGCTTTGAGAAGATTCTCCTGATCTCAATCTGCCTGTCCATGGCGAAGAATGTGAACCACTGCTAGAGGACGCTCCAGGTCCACTAATATTTTGTGACTGCTGCTATGAATTTTGTACAGCATTACCATTTTGTGCATCTACATCATCAATCACATTTATTGGTTTATACCAGCTACTCATCTCATCAAAAACAACATCTCTGCTCACTGTAAACTTACGAGTAGAAGGGTTATAGCATCTATACCCTTTTTGCTGCAGAGAGTAACCAATAAAGATGCACTTCTCAGCTTTTGGATCCAACTTGGATCTCAGCTCATCTGGCACATGTACATAGGCAATGCAACCAAAAATTTTCAAATGAGAAATATCTGGTTTCCTACCAGTATACCTCTCCTCTGGAGTCATTCCATGTATTGCTGCAGTGGGAGTCCTGTTCATTATGTAGACTGCTGTAGCAACTGCTTCAGCCCAATAAAAATCTGGCAAGTCTTTTTCATTGAGCATGGCACGAGATACCTCTCCAATATGCCTGTTTTTCCTTTCTGCAATTCCATTTTGTTGTGGGGTATAACTGCATGAATATTGCTGCTTTATGCCATGCTCCTGCAAGAACTTTGCAAACTCATTTGAGAGGTACTCTCCCCCTCCATCTGACCTTAGGCATTTTATCTGCAAGCCTGTTTCTTTTTCAACCATAGCTTTAAGAGTTTTGAAATGCCCAAAAACTTCACTTTTCTTTTTCATAAAATACACCCAAACTTTTCTGCTATAGTCATCAATAAAACTGACAAAATAATGACAGCCTCCAAGAGATGCAGCTTTAGTTGTCCACACATCAGAGTGAATTAATTCCAATGGCTTCTCACTCTCTTGAACATGTCTAGGAAATGGTTTCCTTGCCTGTTTTCCAAACTGACAGGCTTCACATACCTTATGCATTTCTGCAACCTTGAATTTGGGCAATCCTGCAACAATATTTTGGGCCTGCATTGATTTAAGTCGCTGTACATTAACATGACCAATGCGTTTATGCCAGATATCAATATCTGCAACTACACCGGTCCCATGTGCAAACATTGCTGCACTCAATTCAGACATGTCTGCATCCAATGTAAACATTCTGCCCTTCTTCTTTCCTTTTGCTATCAAGCGACCTTTATTTTTCATATCCTCAACAAAGCATCCATGAGGATTAAATCTGACCTGCAAGCCCTGTTCAACCATTTGACCAACTGAAACCAGATTCTTGGTAATATTCGGGACATGAAATACATCGGACAGGTATTTCTTTTTCCCACCCTGCATAGACAAGGGAATTTTTCCAATCTGCACAATAGGATGTGCAGTATCATCACCAGTCTCCACAAATCTTGGTTTTTCCATTTTCCTTGCATCCTCCATCCATTCTGCATGACCTGTCATGTGGTTTGATGCACCTGAGTCAACATACCATACATCATTGCTTTCTTCTGCACTTGTCATAGAATTGTTCATGTGCTGCACCATGAACAAATGCTCATTTCTGTCATCACCCTGTCTACTAGAAGATGCATAATTCCCTTGTTGCAGTTTTCCATTCATGATGTCATTCTGCTTTTTATAGCAGTCTTTAGCCATATGACCCATTTTACCACAGTAGTAGCATTCAACATTACTGTTTGCATTTTGGCCTCTTTGCCATCCACCACGACCTCTTTGGCTCCCCCTGCCTCTAGAGTTACCACGTCCTCCTCCATAGGACTGGTTTTCTTGAGTTTGCTGCATATTCTGATTTCTGCCACGGCCTCCAAATCGGCCTCCTCTACCTCTGCCTCTACCTCTTCCAGCATTTGAGTAGAAGACAGCTTCTTTTGAAGTTCCTCCTGAAGAAGATGCACCACCATTTCTCTGTTCCTCAGAAATTAGAAGAGCAATCAACTCCTCAAAATCAGGAAATCTTTCACGAACTGAAATGGATGTCCGAAACTGTGCATAATCCTTTCCTAGACCATTCAAGGTCACGGAAACTAAATCATCATCTTCCACTGGCGACCCAATGGAAGCAAGTGCATCTGCAATCTTCTTCACCTTCATGTGGTAGTCGTTGATGCTCATACTTTCTCTTTGCACATTATGCAACTCTTGCTTGAGCTGCATTTTCCTGGCTTGCGTATTTGTGCTATACATTTTTGACAAAGTATCCCATGCCTCCTTTGGCGTACTTGCATCCTGAATATGCACAATCATAGAGTCTGAAATACTGATAGACAGCCAATACATAACTTTCCTGGCTCTCTCATGCCATGTTTTAAATGCCTGCATTTGTTGTTGATTGGGAACATCAGGAAGAACTGGTTCTTCTTCATTTCCTGCAACAAATTCCCAATATCCTTTTCCCATAAGGAAATTCGTCATTCTAAACTTCCATGCCTGGAAGTTGTTCTTGTCAAGCTTTTCAGTGACAATCTGTGAAAGAGAATCAGACGCCATTACAGAATACTGCAAGAAATTCTGTCACTGCAAAAAACACAGCTTCACCCTCACAAGGGCAAATCTGCAAAACTGGCGAAAGTGGTATTTGACCACACAGTCACTTCCTAGTGACGATTTTGCATAAACAGGAACCAAGGATGATTCTGAAACTCCCAATGTCTCTGCGCACAAGCATACGATGCAATTTCTACAGTAACTTTTCACCGACCTGTAGAACAGTGGTCGCACAGCATAAAACTGAGCCTTTTCTTGAGTGCGTGCAGAAAACTTCCTTCTGCAAAACAGGCCCCGAAATGGCCTCAAATCAAAAAAACAAGGTCGTCAAGGGCTAAAGCCCTTTCCCGCAGCATATACTGCCCTCTTGCTTCACCGCGAAGGGCGTCTCAACCTGAGACAATGCACTCCTACAATTTCCGGCTGTGCTACCTGCAGAGATCTGCTCCCAAAACAGGAAATGAAAGCAACACTGCTCCTCTTACCAGACCACCGCGAGCTTGGCTTGCTTTCTTGAGCTCCTTACCACGAACAAGGCTCTGATACCATGTCAAGATTGTGGGAGAGAAGGAAGGAGTCTCGCTTGAAGCTTTCTTGCTTGCACAATGGGGGAAGACACACAAGGGTGGAGGCTGAAAACAGTTTTCCTCTTCTTAGTTGTGTAAGCCAAAAGAACTCAAGTACAAAGAAATAGAAGAACCCTAGATATGGGTCTCAAACCAAACTCAACTAACTACGGTGGCATACTAACTGAGCCACGAACTAGAGTAGATAAGGATAGCTATCATGTAGCTATTATTCATGGGCGGTGTACCAACCGCGTCTGCAACTGACAAGTCGGTGACATAAATACACAACGGTCACCCTGGCGTATCACGAGTGGAGCTCGATATCTCAACAGGGAGAGAGTAAAGTTAGAGAAGAAGAGGAGAGAAGTGAGAGAGGTAGAAATAGAAAGAGAGATAGAGAGAGAAAAGAGATAGGGGGAGAGAGAAGGATTTAGAGAGAGTATAGGAAGAGAGAAAGAGGGAAGATTGAGGGAGAGAGAAGGGTTGAGAGAAGAGAGGGGAGAAAGAGAGAGAGAGATCCGACTAGAGCATTTGACACCCATAGCCAACACACCGTGGAGAACATAAGCACAAATTGACATTGAATTATGGCAATAAATTCCACCACAAAACAATAGTTATAATACTCGAGGTAGGATTTCAAAGTCTTACTAATTTCAATCGGTCATGGATGCCATACTATGGGTACGTTGCACTCACTAAGAATAGAATTGGCCTCATCTTCTCTCCATCATCAATAGAATTCCCCTTTACCATTTACAACTCACCCATCTTCTCTCCACACTATTGCACACTACAATCTCAATGAGGGCATGAGATTGGGATCTCCACAGATACCAAAGTATGATCTCTAGTTTGATGGTTGCATATATACTACTACTACTCATGGAAGAAACCTTAAAATAGTTATTATGCTCAAGTATATGCTTGTTAGAGCAGAAATTTGTTCCTAAGACTATTCTGAGGATGAAAGAGGGTTAATGATAAAAGAGTATCCTTCATTGCAAGTGATTTTATATTATATTTTTAAATTAAAATTGATAGTTGAAGATGAGTTTCTTAAGAGATCTTGTGGCGATGATGTTTTAGTATTTGCGAAGCATATGAATGATGCTATTTTAGCTTTTTGTATTTGTCTTTTTAAGAAGAGTTTTGATTTTTATGGAATATCCAAAGTTATTTTTGGATTTATGTTATGAAAAATGAATGTTTTTCTAACTGGTAGACTAATTGCCTTTGTTGTATACTTCTACAAAAGTTCTTGTACCCTCATAGGTGGATATTTGGTTACACACTAAACCTCTCCCAAGGTTAGTGGCTAGATCCCTTCACCAAGGGGATAGTTTGAGCGTGGTGGAGGCTAGGACAAGCCCCATGTATGAGAGGTCTCTTTGTAGGAAGAATATTATGCTAGGAGGTGCAAGTGTGCTAGGGTTCCCTAGCCATATATTCCTTAGGTTTGTTGAGGATCGGCCTAACCCCTATGAGCCTAGAATGAGCTTATTGTAAGGTCTTATTTCCTTTTTTCTCTTTCTCTCCCTCTCATTTCCTCTCCCTCCCTCACCCTCACCCTCTTTTTCTCTCTTTCCCTATTAGGTTTAATGATTTTTCTCTCTTTTTCTCTCTCCTCTCCCTCTCTTATTTTTTCTCTCTCCTCTCCCTCCCTCATTTCCTTTTCTCTCTTTCTCTTCCTCTCTCATTTCGTCTCCCTCCCTCACCCTCAAGTCCCTCTCTTTCTCTCTTTCCCTATTAGGTTTTAATAGTTTTTCTCTCTCCTCTCCCTCTCTCACTTCTTTTTCTCTCTCCTCCCACTCTTATTTCCTTTTCTCTCTTCCTCTCCCTCTCTCATTTCCTCTCCCTCCCTCACCCTCACCCACACCCTCTCTTTCTCTCTTTCCCTATTATGTTTAACATATTTTCTCTCTTTTTCTCTCTTCTCTCATTCTCTCATTTTTTTCTCTCTCCTCTCCCTCCCTCATTTCCTTTTTCTCTCTTCCTCTCCCTCTCTCATTTCTTCTCCCTCCCTCACCCTCAGTCTCTCCCTCTCTTTCTCTCTTTCCCTATTATGTTTAATGTTTTTTCTCTCTTTTTCTCTCTCCACTTCCTCTCTCATTTCTTTTTCTCTCTCCTCTCCCTCTCTCATTTCCTTTTCTCTCTTCCTCTCCCTCCCTCATTTCCTCTCCCTCCCTCACTCTCACCCTCTCTTTCTCTCTTTCTCTCTTTCCCTATTATGTTTAACATCTTTTCTCTATTTTTCTCTCTCCTCTCATTCTCTCATTTTTTTCTCTCCTCTCCCTCTCTCATTTCCTTTTGCTCTCTTCCTCTCCCTCTCTCATTTCTTCTCCCTCCCTCACCCTCACCCTCTCTTTCTCTCTTTCCCTATTATGTTTAATGTTTTTTTTCTCTTCTCCTCTCCCTCCCCCTCTCTTTCTCTCTCCCTCCCTCTCCCTCTCCCATTTCCTCTCCCTCTCTCATTTCTCTATTATGTTTAATGTCTCCCTCTCCCTTTCCCTCCCTTTCCCTCCCATTTCCTCCCTCTCCCTCTCCCTCTCCCATTTCCTCCCTCTCTCATTTTCTCTCCCTCCCTCTCCCTCTCCCTCTCTTTCTCTCTCATTTCCTCTCCCTCTCTCAATACACACGAATTATACCAAAAATAACTAAAAGAGAGAGAAAAATCCCTCTCCCTCTCTCATTTTCTCTCCCTCCCCATCCGTCTCCCTCTCTTTCTCTCTCTCTCCCTCTCTCTATCCCAACACACACGAATTATACCTCGTTTCCTCTCCCTCCCTCTCCCTCTCCCTCTCTTTCTCTCTCATTTCCTCTCCCTCTCTCAATTCACACAAATTATACCAAAAACAAGTAAAAGAGAGAGAGAAAACTCCCTCTCCCTCTCTCATTTTCTCTCCCTCCCCCTCTCCCTCTCCCTCTCCCTCTCTTTCTCTCTCTCTCCCTCCCTCTCCCTCTCCCTCTCCCTCTCCCTCTCCCTCTCCCTCTCTTTCTCTCTCTCTCCCTCCCTCTCCCTCTCCCTCTCTTTCTCTCTCATTTTCTCTCCCTCTCTCAATACACATGGATTATACCAAAACAAGTAAAAGAGAGAGAAAAATCCCTCTCCCTCTCTCATTTTCTCTCCCTCCCCCTCTCCCTCCCCCTCTCTTTCTCTCTCCCTCCCTCTCCCTCTCCCATTTCCTCCCTCTCCCTCTCCCTCTCTCATTTCCTCTCCCTCCCTCTCTCTCTCCCTCTCTTTCTCTCTTATTTTCTCTCTCTCTCCTCTCAATATACATGAATTATACAAAAGACAAGTAAAAGAGAGAGAGAAAACACAAAAGCAAAGCAAGAATGGACAATGCACTCACCGTAAAGACTCGAAGAACGGTTTGGTGGATCCTCTTTACGACGGCGGCTCCTCTTCGCCCTCCGTACACCTCCTCCTCTTCTTCCCGAACGGCAGTAGTGGCGGTGGCGGTGAGAAGCCTTCTTTCTCTCACTCTCCCTCTCAGTAAGATGGTCGCTCTCCCTCTCGCTCTCCCTCTTGCTCTCTCTTTCGTGAATGCACGAAAAATGATGCGCTTGGGTTTTGGCCCATGTTTTTTTGCTCTGGGTACCGTCGCTATTTGCGTCGCATTTGCGACGCTAATAGCGACACAAATAGCGACACAAATAGCGACGCTACTATTTGTCATCGCTAACGCCCATCGCTATAGCCTCATATCCTTGTAGTGTTACAAGTATATTGTAGAGGTGGCTCATGTATTGATATCAGAAAGAAACTTGCTTCATTACTATTGGGTTGAAGTAGTTGCTATTGTTGTATACATCATGAACAGGACACCCATTGCTGTTGCACATGGTATGACACCTAAAGAGAAGTTTACAAGTAGAAAGCCAAATCTGTCTCATCATCTGAAAGTATTTGGATGTATTTCTTGTGTACATATTCATGATGAGTTGTGTAGTAAATTGGATCCCAAAGCAAAAAAAGGTGTACTTGTTGGAGATTCTCTTGAGTAGAAGGGATATAGATATTATAACCCTATTAGACATGAGTTGAGAGTTAGTAGGGATGCTATTTTTTATAAAATGAGTAGCTGGTATAGTAATGTGTAGAATGTAATTGGGATTGATGAGCATGAGAGTGTGGTTGTGCATAAAATAGGTTAGCAATCACAGACATTGAGTGGACTATAAGAGCCACCTAGTCATGATTTTGTTGATAGACTATGGAGTTGTAGATTGAGGTCACGTGTTACTCCACCAAGTCCATCATAGATGTCAAGAAAAGGTAAAGAGAAAGTTGGAGACTCACCATTATGACATATGTATCATTAGGTTTCTCTCATGTTGATACTGATACAAATAGCTTTGAGTAGAGCTTAGATGAGGAGTTTGTAATTATGTTTATTAAAACACTTAGTGTAAGGAAGGCATACGAGGATGCTAAAGCATACAGTAGTGATCCAAGTCCACACAGGTCAAGTAGAGCAAGAAATCCAACATAGTGATTGATATATGATAGATATGTAGCTCATCACTATGTATACATGGCTAAGGTTGTGCAAGATGTGAAATCTAATTGTTTTGAGGATATAATTGGTAATGAGTGTGGGAGTTGACACTGTCAAGACCCATGGACCGCTCACTATTTCAAGCGTTTCAATCCAAGTGCAAGGGCTACCTCTCACATAGCCATGCGCCCTCTTATACCTACAAATGTAGTGAGCTTACCTTCATGCTCAATTGAGTTGCCTTCTCCCTCAAGCACTCCGATAGCTCCATGATCCAAGATGCAAGCTCGATCTTCAAGCTCCAAGCTCCATGCTCCATTGTTGCACTCGAGACAAGAGAAGATAATAGAAGAGAAGAAGAAGAGAGAAGAAGATGGAGAGATTCTCCACCATGGTCCCTCACCCTCACACACTCACTCCCTACGTTAGAACCCCTTTTTACACACCTATGAAGTTTTATATTTCAAGTATATTAAAAATTTGCTCGTCTTTTATTTTGGAAGGATTCTCTAACTACCAAACTAGTAACAAAAGCTCTTAGAAACAGCTGGCTAGTAGGCTAGCAGAACAGGGTTACTAGGACTACCTTCTAAAATAGTTGTTAGAATGCTTGACAATGTCTTCACAGGAGATTGACTGCTCAGATCTCCCTCAAACACACCTAACCTAACCTTGGAACTTCATGCCTTGATTATTGGTTCCCAACAAAAGAAAAATCCAACACAAGTACATAAATATATATAGCATAGAGAGAAAGTACTCGTAAAGGAAAAATATCACTTGGACTTGGCCACAAGAAGCTTCTATGCAAAAAAAGGCTCCCCTAGGTTCCATCGAATCTGTATAGCACAACACTAAAACAACACCATTAAACGCATCTGCACTAGATAGACACATGGCCCTCTTGGCCTAATGAAATAATTCATGAAATGACCATTCAACAACGTATTACTGAAACAAACCCTTGGTCTCGACATAACTCTACTAAAGCATAAAACTGACCAAGGTTGAGGGCTCCACTAGTCCTACACTAAGTGCATTCGATTATTGGCTAATCCTCCTACATAAATAACAAGGGGTGTTAGAGGAATATGATGATAAAGGATCCTATGCATCCATGACAGAATAGGAAGGTGATCAACTGCCACTTGACTCATAATCCACACTAACTAGTAGTTGTCAGTAAAAAAATCCCCAAAGTAGCCTTGAATTGATATTAGGAGGCAATTAGAGTGCCCCAGTACCACAATTGAAAAAGATATCCTTAACAAAAGTGTAATTGGCCAAGGAGTCTGCAAAGCAATTCCATGTCGAGGAATAAATTGGTAGGCCACTTCCTCAAAAAGATGCATCATATCCAAGGCTGCACGGCGGTACATCTACAGAATAGGATCCCTCACATTGTAGGTCCCATTCAATTGATTGACCACTAGTTGTGAGTCACCTTTGACCAATAACTAACATATACCACCATGTTTAGTTCCATAATTAAGGCCTTGTATTCTGCCATGTTATTCATAAAAGCAATGCCAAGATATGCTCCCATTTTTATAAAAACTCTACACCGAGGATCTTTAATGACCACACCAATACTTGCATGCTTAGTGGGCCCCCTAGACACTCCATCAAAATACAAAGTATAGACCCAGTTTTCATTGATAGGCCACACCATAATGATAAAATCACTCGTACTTATGATAATGAAAGTTGAGATGCGAGAGAGGATTTATAACATGTATAATTCCTCCTTCCTTGTTGAACTTGATAGGGACACTCTTAAGAATCCTTTAACAATGGTGGTAGTAGACCTTAATATCCCATGTGAAAGATCCATCTTTCCACTCAATAACTTGATAACATTTATTCCACCAGATCATTTGACCTTGGTGGTAACATTGCTCTAAATATGGATGGTCAAGATAAAGAATGATTCTTCCCATTTGATTGTCTTGGTACCTATTGCAAGTTAAAGTTGAACCTTGAAGGATCTGCATAGGCATCACGCCCAATGCCAGCCCTTACATGTAGTAATGCTTCAACTTATTAAAATTTACCTTATTTTTAAGCTCTACCCCCTACAACTATGCTAAAATGACTATAGAGCCACACTTTCCTATACGAACAATTTTATACGGCCCATCCCATTTGGGTTCTAGTTTACTAAGAAATAGCTCAAGATGAGAATCATAGTACAACCCTAAGTGACCCTTCACAAATTCAAATTTCTTAGCCCAAAGGTTGTGAAGCTCTTTCATTCTCTTCTTCCCTACCTCTTGATGTAATAGAGCTTGTAATCGAATTTCATCAAGATACGCAAGAGAAACAAATATTTTCTATAATGCTTGTGCCTCATCTAACGAATGATTAAGAGAAAATTGCACAATGGGCAGCTCTATTTCCAATGGTAAGACACAATCTTCTCTATATATGAGCTTGAATGGGGTGTGGCTTGTAGCTCTCTTGAATGTTATATTGTAAGCCCAAACTTCCATATATAATTTCTTATCCCAATCTCTCTTGCTTTCAGACACTATCTTGGATAAGATCCCTACAAGCTGTTTATTCATACTCTCGACTTGACCATTTGCTTGCGGATTACATGGGGTAGTTCTATTGTGTTTAATCTTCAAAGCTTACTTTTAAGGCTACTATAACCTTGTTCAAAAAGTGTGTCCCTTAGTTAGACACTAACTCCTTAGGTGAATCAAAATGGCAAACAATTTGCTCCATAATATAACTGTTGGAAAGATGAATCTAGAGCATGGAAGGAGCTATGAAGGTTGGAAGTTGAATACAAGTCTCATGATGACATAGACAATGGGTTGACTGTTACACAAGTGAATAAGGTTCCAAGATGGAAGCTTGGACTCATAAACACAATCTTGCATAAGATATTGACAATGAAAATGACATTAATTGAAAGAAAAAAGCATCATGATATATTGCATTCAACTCTTGAAAGTGATAGTCAAGTACAACACTTTATAGTAGTTGGATAGTAGCATTTTGCCTCACTATGTAGATGGGATTCATGACTATTCACATGTCTCTTGCCTTATAGCTTCATACAAAGAGGCATACAAATGGGTATAATTGCCAAACTCTCAACACCTCTCCTCAATCACAACCGTGAAAAGGCCCTAAGTATATAGAAGCTATCATGATGAGTAGAATCTTGCTAATTGTGGTTATGCCATAAACATGATAATCATCTAGAGGCTATCATAGAAAAGGCTAAGTGTGGTACCAAAAACATGGCTAACATCCAAGGGCTATTACAAGGCCTCACTAAGTGTGTAGAGGCTGTTATGCTGCATAGGTTACATGAGGAGTTTTCAAACTTATAAAAGGAGCATTAGAGGAAAGTACATATTATAGAAAAGTCTAGGAAAAATTTGGGTCAAGGACTAGCATGCCTTTGTGGTTTTCACCATTTCTTTTAGCATAGATCTTTTGTTCATTGTCCTTGTTGCCTTCACTTTTCTTGCAATTTTAGTGTCTTCATGGTTGATCCTCTTCTTCTCCTTCTTCTTCTTCACTTTTTTTCTTGCTTTGATCATTTGGTCCTCTTCTTCATGGTCCTTTTGATCTTCTTCTTTGCTTGCATTAGTTTTCATGTCCCCCTCAATCAAAGGTACCATCATCTTTGAGGCAAAAAAAATATCTTCAAATAAGATCAAATTACACTTTAGTATGGGCAGCTATATTTCTTTCTACAAGTAGGTCAAAGGAGTCTTCGATGTTGTTGAAGCGAGCAACAATGATTATGTCACCCTTCATGAGAAGCATCCTCACAAAAGACTTGATTTTGGCCATTCCTATGATGGAAATTAGCTTCAAATAATTGAGAATATCTAGCAAAAAGAGTTATACTTTAATGTGTCAAGAGGCATAAGAAAAATAGTATGAAAAGATACTAGCTTGATTTTAGGCTTGATGTTGCCTAATTTAAGGTGGTCTTCTTGGTCTTTAGGTAGACTACTTGAATTCAGGTGGGTTGCTTCAAATCTTCTTCCTGAGGTTTGACTTGCTGGAAACTTTAGTGAATCAAAGTGGTAGTAGGTATAGAGTGTGTTAGAATTAGTGAGAAAATGAAGTGGAAAAAGAGCTTGAGATAAATAAACTATGGTGGATTAGGGTTACAGGAACATGTCGATAGGTTTTTCAGTTGTTGCTGTAGCTTGTAGACACAATAATGTGCCAAAATATTTGATGTGAAAGAAGCTGATATGAAATCATGCAATGTTGGATGCTCTATGCATCAATTGGCTCAATTTTTGTGATGGGATGAAGCATATTGAACTATAGAGCAAGTTTCCAGAAGAAATTGATTTGAGATATGGCCTATAGACAGAGTTATGAAGGCTCCAAGTGCTGCTAGTCCTGTTGGCTATGGCCGCCAAGCAGTGAGTGTAAGATTCAAATGAAGAACTAAGATAATGAATTGGGACTAGGTTGATAAGATATGGAGAGAGGTTCGAGGAGTAGAAAGGAGAGCTAAGCCATGCTCAACTAAGCTCTAATACCATGTTGGAAAGATGTATCTAGAGCATGGCAGGAGCTATGGAGGTTGGAAGATGAATACAAGACTCATGATGACATAGATAATGGGTTGACTGCTACACAAGTGAATTAGGATCTAAGATGGAATCTTGGACTCATAAACACAAACTTGTGTAAGAGACTAACAATGAAAATGACACTAACTGAAAGAAGAAAGCATCATGATATATTGTATTCAACTCTTGAAAGTGATAATCAAGTACACCACTATTACCGTGTTTCTTGCAGCACAGAGGAGCGAAAAACGGAAAAAAGAAAATAGCAAAAAGGCACAGGATAAAAGCAGAAAAAGGCACATTGACTGGTAATCAGACCCTGAAAAATTTAAATGTTTGGGCACGACCCTCAGAAAGTCTCAGTGTCGCCCCGAGACAACAAAAGAGTAAAAGGCGCACCATTAAATATGGAAGAGCTTTCGAATCCTTGTAAAAGAGCGCCAAGCTCGTTCCTGTGCAAATTGTATGCATTAGTTGGGAATAGGGTGAAATTAGAGTGGTGGGAAATTGGAAAAAGGGCCTAGGCTATGGCCGGCCATGTAAAAAAGGGAAAAAGGGGATGACTGCCCAAAAGGGATTTAGGGTTTTGTATAAAAAGTTGAAAAGTGAAAGAGAAGCTCATTCTTTGGTGTGTGGCAAAAAGAGTCTTCTTCTTCCTCTCTTCTTCTCCCCTTCTTGATTGTGTGTGCTCTTGAGAGAGGGAGTGTGAGAGTGTGAGGGAGTGAGTGTGTGGGAGTGGGGGATCAAGAGGGTGAAGCACTTCAACATCTCCTCTTCTCTTCTCTTCTCTTCTCTCGTGCGCACGGCTATGGAGAATGGAGCTTGGAGATGGAGGAGGCTTGAGGATGCTTGAGCTAGCATTAAGGATTGTGGAGCTACCGGAGTGCAAGAGAGAGGAGGGTACTCGATCAAGCATCAAGGTAAGCTCACTACACTTGTAGGATCGATGGTGCGTCGGCTAGGTGAGAGATAGCCATTAGAGCTCACTTGGAACACTTGAAACAATAAGCGGTCCGTGGGTCTTGGCGGTTGAGCGAAAGCTCCCACATTTTGGTTTCGTTTGCTGGGACCAATGGATTCAAGCTTGAGCACTTGCACCCCTCATATCGAGCATCGAAGTAGGGGATTCATCCCCGAAATGGAGCTTGAGATAGGTAGGAAGTTTGGGAGTTTTTGATCTTCAAAACAAGTAAATATTTTGGGATATTTTGGTTGTTTGATGATTGGAAAGGATGGAGAATCTATTTCAGTTTTTTGCCTTTGATTTTTGTTGAATTTAGCGTAGGTTAGAGTTAGGAAATCAAACCGGAGAAGGGTAGGGTTTATTGTTTCAAAACAGGGCAAAACAGGGCAAAAATCATGCAAAATGGGTAAAATGCTCGCTAGTGATGCCTAAGATTGGCAAGTGAGTGAGTGAGGGCATCAACGCCACACTTGGGAAGGCATATAAGAGCCAGGAGGCCAAGGGAGAGCTCATTTGTGCCATTTCAGTGTGAGAGAAAGAGAGAGAGAGAGATAGAGAGCTCCAACCCGTATCGATTTGATCGCATCACCGACGCACTTACCGGCTCGTTCAGGTATATGAATCTCTCCCTCTACTTCCCTAGATAGGATCTGGAAGTGCATGGCCATGGCGCCGGCCTACATTTGGTGAATCGACCGAAATCGCGTTTGCGCGGGTCACACGCGCCGCATTCGGCTCATCCGAGTGGCCTTTCCTGGGCCGAGTCCCAGAATCGGCCCTCGGCCCTTGTCACTCGGCCCACTCGACCATGGCCCTCGGACCCATCCGAGGCAATTGTTCAAGTCAACCCATTCGGCCGTCCAAATCAAAACTTTTTGCCACGTGGCATATCTGGCCTCCGAGTGACCCGTCCGAGCCTCAAATTCGGCCCTCGGCCCAAGTGCCGTTTGGCCTGTCCGAATCACCTTGTCCGAATTCTCCATTCGGCCCATCCGAGTCTATTCCCAAAATTTGGCCCTCGGCCCTGTGCCATTCGGCCCGTTCAAGTGACCTATTCGGACCCTGCAATTCGGACCAGTTGGTCCGAGTGCAACTTCTTATCAAAATTTTCAGAAATTTGACCTGACCCGAAAAATATGCAGTAGCGCAGACTGTCGAAACCCTTCGGGCACTCAGAACTTGATTCTGGCACACGTAATAAGAGAAATTGTAGTGTGTAGTTGCTTGGCAGCTAGAAGTGGGCAGTTGCGAGACCCAAGGACTTAGACGCGAACCGCTGAGCTGTAAAACTTGATTGACCAAAACGAACAAGGCGACATACGAGGAAACCCTAGACCCTGACAAAATGGCCAAAAAATGGATCTACAAGCCTATCAGGCCCGGAACAAGCGAGACTGTGTAAGACGCTGAGGAATTGCTTGTTGCACTCAATCTTCGCACTTGAAGTACACATAAGAAATCTGAAAGCCTGATTGGGCACAAGTGCACGAGAAGCAACACATGCACCAAGTGACCATAAATTGAGGGTCGTATTCAATAACCAAAGGAACTCACTCAGATAAACCACTCAAGAAACCCACCAATAGGAGAGGACCCAAGACATAGACAAACCATCAAAGCGCAGAGTAGGACCAAGTGAGGAGCACCAACGACGAGGATCTATCAAGTCTATTCAACCTGATCGACAGCGTAGTGGAGCACAAAAACTCGACCATGACGGAAGAGAGCTCAGATCGTCAGTCTAATGAGGAGCTCGATTTGAACATATTCCCAGATGCTATTCAGCAGGTTGGTGAGCAGTTATGACGTGCATGCCCGGTACGAGCACCGGGGCAGGATAGTAGACACAATCATTGTAGATCTAGAAGAGGAGAGAAGGCTAGCCTGCAAGGCATTGCAGGGCATAGCCGAGTTCAATAGGGATCAACAGGCTAGGATCCAAAGGCAAAGCATGGAGCTGCATGAGGTGCAGTGAGTGCTGAACTTGGCTGGCCGAAACCCAATGGACCATGAGAGAGCACTAGAGGGAGACTTGACGTTGAGCGAGCTTCTCATGAAACGGCTACTCGATAATACAACAATAGAGCAGAGTGCCACCACACTAGCTACGTCGCTACTCGCAGGATTAGGGGCGAACCAAGGCTCAAAGAGCCAGGCCAAGATACCGATTGTTGCCAAGCAACTCAATAAGTACCAACCTCACGATGATCCATACAATTTGTTGAGCAGTTTGAGAAAGTTTGCGAAGCCAATGGCCTCAATGACCAAATTCAATGCTCGCAAGCATTCAGGCTTTGCCTAAGCGACAAGGGTAGGATGTGGTATACGAGCCTAGATGTTGCAGAGCGAGCCAACTTCAATGACCTCAAGGATCTCTTCGTCAAGAGATTCGCCGAGCCCGAATACTCCAATAACTTGCTAGTACGCTTGATGAACATCAAGCAAAAAGAGAAGGAGGACATCTGCGACTACATGACCCATGTGAGGAGTCTCTTTAAGAGAATCCCTCTGGGTGAGTGACCGGACTGAAAGGGCAGTTTCGACTGTATTCATCAGCGGAACTCGAGACGAGGAGTTATGTAAGGCTTTGGTAGGCAATTCAAGCTTGCAGCGGGATACGGTGGTTAGAGTGTTTGAGGAAGCCATCAATTAGAGTCGATGATCAGTTGAAAGAGCGGAGCTCCAGGAGCTCAAATCTAGAGGAGACCAACTCGCGAAGCTCAAAGAGAACGTCAGCCTCTAGTGAGCGGTCAATCCCATCATCCCAAGATAAGGGGAAGGCCAACGACTTGGCTGAGGTCAAGATGGAATTAGCCAAGTTGCAAGACATGTTGAGACAACCAATGCACCCGCACGTCCAATGTGTGTACTGTGGCGAAAACCACTTATCGGCTGAGTGTCAAGACCCTAGGTCAAGACCTTGTGCCAACTGCGGTAGGTTCGGCCATGATGTCACGCATTGTAGATTACCAAGAAGACTTCCATACTCACAACCCTACAGCTAGCCTTATCTAGCGAATAGGCCACAACCATTCTTCAGAAGGGGAGCCCCATTGGCTCTTCCCGGGCCTAACGATATGAAACCAGCCATCCCTAGAATGGACATCAACCCTACCGGCATTCCTAGACCGCCTGGTCCTTAGGTGACCCACCCACCGAGCGACGCTCCAGTACACTACATGGAGGAGCCGAATGATGAAGAGACCTATATATACCCCTATGTCTCGCATGACGACAAGGGCAACGTGGTCCTCATGGATTATCGACCTGTGCCAGTGATGGCATTAGGAAGGGGACGAGGTAGGGGCCTAGGAGGGCAGACGCAGGATCCAGTCACCTGTTGGACTTGCGATCACCCTGGCCATGTCTCATCACGCTGCCCTGAAAAAGAGCAACAAAATAGGAATAAGGCTGACCAAAGGTGCGCAGAGTGCGGAATCACCCATCTTTTCGTAGATTGCCCAAAGTGAAAGCCATCCTCTAGCTCAACCAACTTGCCATCTGTCCCATTGGGGCTGTTTGGTGTCGAAAACCCCGATGGGGAGGCCACACCTATTACATTGAGGGTCATGACCAAAGCCCAAACGAAGCAGGCTGGCATCTCTCTGCCAGGACCTAGCAACCTTGATGCAGCCTTGATAGGGAAGAAAAGCCGCAGGCGGAAGAAGAAGAGATCGGAAGCTAAAGTCGCACTAAAAACCGAGAGTACTATGACTCTGCCTGCTGGAAAGAAGGTTTCAGATGTAGAGGCAGAGACTTCAGCCCCTAAGACGGCCGAAAAGGGAAGCGCTAAGGTAGGGGAATACCCGCATCCAAAGCGACAGTTAGAGGCCATACAAAAGGTGAAGGAATGGGTGAAGGAGGCTCAAGAGCATCTCAAGGACGCTGAGCCCATCATAGAGGATGAGATCGATGATCTCTCCAGCATAAGCACACCAATATCACTGCTTCGACCTAAGTCGGCAGAAGAAACCGCGCCACAAGCAGTGCCGCTAAGACCAAACCTGGACGCGACAAAGCGGATTTAGGTTATGATGTATTATTGATAGATTATGAGAGATTGTAGTGGCCCGGACAATTTAGGTTAGGGGAAGGACAAGTATCCAACGATCTCCTGACCATGCTAGTGACCATCCCTGTAACACTTGGCATGGGATATCTGCTTAAGCAGCATCCTACCCTATGGCAAGATCTTAAGCAGTGGGTCGAAGGGTCACAAGAGTAGCTCACGGCAAACCCTCAAGACCATGATGTAGAAACACAATTACCAAGTTTGATGCTGCACTCCATGCCTAAATCCTTGCACGTCAATGCCTTTTGGGAAGGCTCTGAGATGCAGGCGGTCTTACCAGTCCTAGCCCTAGGTGACACAATAAGAAAAGGAATCGTAGACATGGGAGATGGGGTTAGTGTGCTTAGTCACGTAGTGCTCCAGACTTGGGAAAACCCGCTTGTCAAAATTGCTAGGTTTAATGTCACATTAGTAAACGTGGAGCCCCAAGAGGAACATCAAGGAAAAGGGAATTATCTTGCAAGAAAATCTATCTTGTAACATCAACAAGATTGTTTATTAGGTTTTATATGATCACAATGAAGAAAAGAACACCAGGCACAACAAATCTTCATGCATCATCATGTAGATCTCCCACGGATTTGATAGAATAAACCATATTCTTCAATATCTTCACAAAATCCATCAATAGAACAAAGAAAGCAAAAGAATACACCATCTTTGAATGGAAATACATCACATAGTATTCATCTTCAATATCTTCATAGTCTTCTCTCTCAATCTCTCATATACAATCACTCTGTTTTAGTAGATTTGACTATCTCTGACTCTCTCTCTCTCTCTCTCCATCAATAATACATCATATCCTCACTACAATCTCTCATAATCACTCTCAATAATCCTTCTTAGGTCATGGATACCCCTCCCAAGAGGTATGTCTGATATGAAGAGTCACTAGAGCCACTACAGTGTCTTTTCATAGCTCACCACTGTCACTTCACTTTAGTGTTTACTTGAGTTTTCAGCAGCTACTTCTTTCACTTCTTTTAGCTCTTTTACACTTGTATTGACCTCTTTCCAAGGTTAGAAAACTTTCCCAAGCTACATTCTCATCCAATAGAACACATACAGAAGGTCTACAGAACAGTCACATTACATCACCAGAACAACTATAGTACAGAGACAGAAGATCTACAGAAGGTTACATAAGGTCATCAAAACCTCATAACTCATACTCAAACCATTCCAAACTCTCAAAAACCATTCAATAAGCTTTCACAAGATCTCAATCTTCATCAATCATCAATCCATCCCTCCTTACAGAGAGAAAACAGAACAAAACAGAAGCTATACAGAAGGTATACAGAACCAATCACAACCTATCAGAACATCATATCTCCACTGAAAATCATCATGAACTCAATAAAACCATTCCAACCTATCCAAAACACTCTCAAACCACTTACAAACCAATCAATCATCTCATAAAATCAACCATTCAGCTCTCAAAAATAACAAAAATCAGCCAAAAAAACAAGTCATTTCAACACTCAACATATCCCCACACTTAATAAGGAAGAGTCCTCGCGACCCAGGAAAAAAGGAATACAAGTTCATTCAAAAGCTCAACTTTGATCTTCAATACATCTCTTCAAAAACAGTCCATCCAACCACGACTCCATCTTATAACTTGTATCTGATATAAAAATACAATGAAAGGAAAACCCTTTATATATTAACGCTTCTTATCAAACTGGAAATCACAACAAACTTGTAAAGGATATAAGAGGTTTCTTCTTCTTCTGCATTATCTTCAACTCTCCAACCATGACCCTATCACCACAAGTCTCCAAAAATGTAGCTCGCACGAAAGCAAATCCAATAGGCAATCACCATGATCTTATTACATAAATTAACCCACAACACAAACACTACACACAACACAACCATCTGAATGACTCCTCCAAAAAAAGAGATTTTGTCATTAAAAATCATCCACCATACATTGGAAAAGGTATCAATGAAGCCTACGATCCCTCTTGAAAGATTGGTGATTTCGGAAACGATCCATAGATAAGGATTCATCTACAAATGTCTTGGGAGGATTCTGAAAAAACTAAAGACAGCACATCCTTTCCAACAGGACAAGGTATTTGCTAGGCAAACAAAGGGCATGAAAATACAATATATCCAGCTGCTGGGAATCAATGCTCACATTGACATTCATGCAAAGTTTTGGAATAGGCTTTGAATCATTATGAGAATGCCTATGCATATACGCCAGGTACCAAGCAAAATGAGCAGTTAATCTCACTGAAGGATCCAGAGACTGTGAATACTGATGAGCAAAATGAATATAGTTCTAGTATGCTTGACTGGCAGCTGTCCATTCTCCTGGAATTATGGGCTAGTTTATCTGAGGTCTCGTAAGGGAATCATTCGAGCTCCATCCCTTCTTCTGGAAATCTGATGATCAAACCCGTCATAGTCACTAACCAACTGAGGTGGTTGAGATATAGAAGTGGCAGGAGAGGGAAGTGGAATAAGGAAAAGTGGATGAAGAGAGGGGTAGGAAAAATCATAAAATGAGAAATAATTTAAAGAAGGAGTGGCTGAAAATTGTAGGGAATCATTTAAGAAGGGTGTTAACTGATAAATAGGAAAGGTAGAAGGTACATGAATGGATGGAGAAGGACATGGTGGAGAAGGGGAAAATACTCTATCCTCGATAAAAGAACAGTATGTAAATATGGGAATTTGAGGAAAAGATGAAGGTTGGAAAAGAAGGGGTAAGATAGTTGTGGAATTGGTTTGACAGAGGGAAAGATATATATCATAACGGTGAGCCATGTGTTGGTAATATAGTAGGGTAGGAACAGAAGGTCCTAAGATAGATATTCTCTAATAGGCATAAAAAAAGGTAGAATCAAATGGATTATGTTTTGAAAGATAAGCTAAGATATCCACCCTCAGTTGATTAGTCCTCTGGGCATAGGTAGGGGCTGTGTTCTGTCTTTGATTCAGGACCACAGAATCAATCATGGTATGCCAGGAATTATTAGGGCAAGTAGCCACTTTGGAGGAGTTACTCTGAAACATGTCATCTATGCACAAATCCAAATGGTTGACATACAAAACAGCTTGTAGAACCACGTCTCCCACATACCAAGCCATATCCACCTCATGTGGAATCAACAAGTCTCCTCGTAGATACATATATGACATCAACATGGTATCAGTCGTGACAGAATCTTCAAATACCATCCTTACCACCTCTGTCAGCGACTCAGTAGACCAAGCCCCACTCCAACCATCCTCTGGAAGAGGAAGATCCATCGTGGAAAGCTTCATGTAGAAGGCCAACTTCTGTAATTGATAGTGGACAAAGAAAGAATGGTCTGGTGGAACATATTCCTGATACTGCTCAAATGAAGACCATAACAAGTCCATTCTGGACTGCAATCTTTCCACTTTATCTTGGAATAGAGGACACAAGGTAGCCTGTCTCTGAAGAGCTGCCAAGTCGTGCTGTGAGAGAGAAGGGATCAAGGGAACATGAGGGCTTGGAGGAATAGACCGTGACTTTGCCAGTTGATCTTGCAACTGCTTGATTTGGAAAGCTTGTGATTCCACTGTGTCATTAGCAGTCTGTAAGGCTGAAAGTTTGACATCTAAAAGAGTTTGGAACTCTTGTGCTTCTCTGGACATCCTCTCCTTCTCCTCTGAAAGGCGAGTAACCTCTGATTGAGCCTCTGTTAACTGAATCTTCAAAGAAGATATCTCATCTCTTTGGGTTTGAACCAGTTGGGTTTATTGCTCCATCAGCTTAAACAAATCTGCGAGGGTATCCGTAGCAGAGGCTAACTCGGATGTTGCCTTATGCAACTGGTCCTTAGACTGCATCAGCTCTTCATAAAAGGAAGCATACAGCTGTTCAACACAGGCTGTCACTAACAATTCAATGGAACTCTGAATGTCTTTACATAGGAAAGGAATTGCATCTCCCGAGACTAGACTGTTCAGTGAGGGGACTGATATATCCAACGAACCTTCTCGATGTGCTCTGAACAGGTTATTATATGTGAGATAACTAGGGAGATCACTGCCAGAGGTAGTAGGAATGGGCATTGAAGGAAGAACTGAAGGAGCTTTATCCGCTACCCGCTTCAAGCGTTTGTGCTATATGACCAGGGGAGGCAGAGAATCCAAATCCTCTATATCAATTGGTTCTGACTCATCTGAAGGTGGAGGAGGAGGTATTGGATCAGAGGGAGGTGGGGGAGGCATACTCTTCTGTAAACCTGAGTAGGTCAAGAAGGCAGACAAGTACGATCCGTAGTTGACATTGGTAACATTGCCCCTGGTGACTTTGATGAAATGTTGATCCATCTTAGTGAGTAGGTAAGAGCTCCAATCAATAGCTACTCCTTTTAACACCATCCTTGAAGCTGTAAAAAGCTCTTTGGACAAGTAATGGGATGGCGTTTTTGTAGGCATAAACCTGTCTTGGAGAAACTGACAGACCAACTTCCACACAGGATCAGTGATCATGGAAAAGGAAACTCCTGAAGAGTTGATCACATTCTTAACATCCAGAACTTCCCTTGTCTGTTTTTGTAACAACTTCAAAATCTCTTCGTTAGAGAAAAGCTGGCGAGTGGTAATAAAGGGTTCACCTTTGGAGGGAAGAGACAAAGCCTTCCCTAGGCCTCGAGGTGTCAAAGTGATGGAAGTACCCTGGACCAGTCCCGACTTCTTGTTGTAGGAGGCCAGAAACTCATCACACATCGATGGATCCTCTGGAAGCAATGGAAAGGAGGCAGCCACAAAAGGTGTGAGTCCCGCCTTCGTGAGAGGCTCAAAAGTGAGTAGGGAAGAGTAATCCCTACTAACTAGTGGGATATACTGGATAGGGGGAGGAGCGTGAGAAGACGCCATTCAGATGGTTACACACACACCACAAACACAAACAATCAAGGAGAATGCTTGCAAAGCAACAGACAAAAACCAAGGATAAGATAGCAACCAAAATGAGAAAACGTGACTCGACCAACTATCCCCAAGCAAACCACAGCCTAGAAAAAATTCGACATGACCTCTAGACATATGCGACCGAAAGCTTCATGTCATGCAACATGCAAACACCCAAATCCCCGTATCAGGCAATAAAGAAAAAAAACTATACACCATACCCTTAACCGTAACAAAGAAACGAAACCAAAACATAACCACAACCCACATATATCAAGACCACAACTTTGATAAACAGGTGTTTGACCATGGAGACAACTCCGAAGACTTCGCGTACCCATCTACGAAACGAGTTCATTAAAAAGGGGAAATAAGTGCAGTGAGGGGGAATTAATTTAATGAAGGGTTCATTTTAATAAATCATTAAGAAATGGGTGAATTTTTATTAAGTGATAAACCTTATCAAGAAAACGACGGTTCTTTCTTAAAATATTAATTACCAATTATTAGGTGAAAGCGGTGCTTTAATCCGAATCCCGGACTTCGATACCTAGATTGGGTCTCTAAATGCAAATTCATTTATTAAAAATTAAGGTGATGTGGAGCGCTTTTTTGCCAGCGCGTGCTCTTGTGACGATTGGTTCATTTTTAATTAAAAATATTAAAGTGCTTCTTAAGCACACTTAGCGCGTGTTAAGTGAACGGCAGTTTAATTTTTATTTAAAAAATGGTGTGTTTAGCGCGAATACGCGTGCCATGGTGGTGTTTAGGGTTCATTTTTTTGAATTAACCGTGGGTTTTGGGGTAGCTGAAAAAAATAATAATATAAAAGAAAAAAATACATGGTAGTAGGTGTATGTGAATGCAAAGAATGCGCTCTCCTCAATCCAAAAATATCTGAATTTGTTTCGATATTTTTCAGGTTGTGTTTTGAATGAAAAAGGATTTTTTTTGTTATTTTTAAAAATGAATTTAGGATGTAATGCAGTATGTTTACAGCTTAGAAAATAGTCCAAAAATAAGTAAAAATGTAAATAGAATTTTTAGGAATTTTTTGAAAATTAATTTGGAAATTTTTAGTATTTTTAATGATTTTTTTAAGTTTTTTTGGTATATTTTTAAAAGAATTTTTAATTTGAAAGTGGTATGATTTTTTTTAAAAAAATTTGCAGGTTAGAAAAAATAGGACAATTTCATGCAAAAAGATTGGAAAATTTTATGTATTTTTTTAAGAATTTTAAGTGTTTTTTAATGATTTGTTTAAATTTTTCAATGTTTTTTTTTTTGTTTGAAAGGTTTTCGGGTATTTGAAAATAACAATCCGGGAAAGTACCCAGAAATAGGCTGCGTGGCAGCTGTGTGTGAATAGCTAGCTAATGATCTCCCGCACCCGCTCACGAACACGCACAATCACACTCGCACGAACACAACCACGCTGGCGTGTAGCTGCGTCTCAAGGGAGAACAGGGGTGTATGTGAATGTCTGCGGGTGGGACGGGGGTTTATGGAGGGGGTTTTCGGTGATGAGGTTGCTGTGGGGGGGGACAGGGCTTAATGAGGGGTTTTCGGTGGTTCAGCGGTTCTACGGGTCTGCAGGGTAGGACAGGGGGACTTATAGGGGGGTAGGGTGGTTGTGGGTGTTTGTAGGCTCGGGTGGGGGTTGTGTGATTGGGGGAAGGGGGGCTTAGAGAGAGGTTGAGTGTGTGTGTGTGTGATGGGGGGCTTGGGTGGGGGTGTGGTGTGCTAGTGACTGGGGGCTGGGGTGGGTGTAGGTGTGTGTTTGGGGGAAAGGGGGGTTTAGGTGGGTGTAGGTGTGTGTTTGGGGGGAAGGGGGGCTTAGAGGGGTGTAAGGGGAGGGGTTAGGTGTGTAATGGGGGGGAAGGGGGGCTTAGGTGGGTGTAGGTGTGTGTTTGGGCGGAAGGGGGGCTTAGATGGGGGGGTTTAGGGATTGCAGAGCACGTGTCAGGGAGGAAGGTCAACGGGCGGCGTCCAAGGCGATGGTATAGGGCAGCAAGAGCGGCGGACTGGCGGGCACGATGCGACGAAGAGAGGGCGTAGTGCTAGGAGGGCTCCGACCGACGGCCAGAGGTGCGGCGTGGGCGCCAGTCGGCGGGGGCGCAGGCGGGCTCCACGTCAGCCGGCTCGGGGCTGGAGGCGGGCTCCACGTCGTCAGCGAGGGAGCACAGGGCGGCGGCGTTACGGGCCATAGGAAGCGGGTGAAGGCGTCGTCAGTGCGAAGGAGCACAGGGCGCTCGTCGGGCAGGCGGCCCAAGGGGGAGGTGACGGGCCAGAGGGGTGGGCTCTGACGTCAGGAGCAGGGTAGCGTGCAGGCGGCCGAGGACGCAGGGCCACGAGGCCATAGGCGTAGGGAGGAGGGGAGCACACGTCGGGGAGGAAATGAGGAGAAGAGGAGGAGAGGGAGAAGAAGAAGAGGAGGAGGGGAGGCAGGAGAGGAAGGAGGGAAGGAACACGCAGAGGGAGAGGGATGGAGAGAGGGAGGCAGTTGGGGTGGGGAGGGATTCGGGAGAGAGAACGGTAGGGTGGGGGATAGGAAAGGACATGGGGGGGATGGAAAAGGGTGGGAGGGGTACGCCCATGGGAGGGTGCCCATGGGGATGGGGGGTAGGCTTGGGGGATGGGCAGGGGCCCATAGGATGGGGGGTGGGGGAAAGGGTGGGGGTGTGCATGGGTTAGGGGATGGGATGGGCGGGGTGCCCAAGGGGTGGGGTAGGGGGGGTCCCAGAGGGGGGGGGGGGGGGGGGGGGGTGCCCAAGGGGTGGGGTAGGGGGGCCCAGAAAAGAGAGGCGTACCCTCCTCCCGCGCGCGTGCTTAGGGCGGGGTAAAAAAATTTACCGTGACGGGATCAAAATAGCACCGGGATGGCGGTATGGGGCACGCGGACGCGACCGAGGCGCGTGAAATCGAAAACGGGCGCGTTCACGCGCGGGACGAGTCACGCGAAAACACATAAAAATAAAGAAAAATTAATATCTCCCAATCCGGTCGTCAAAACGAAATGTCGTAAAAACAAAAGCTGGAAAGGATGGAAGGGGAAAGACAGAGGAAATGTGCAACGGGTGTTCCGGGGGAAAGATAGGGCGTTCATGTGCAAAAAACGTAAAAAACGGATCTAAAAACACAATAAAAAATTAATATCGAAAGATCCGTGCATCGAAACGAGGTGCAGGAAAAAGAAAACATGTGCAAAAAGACATGCCCGACAATCTTATCATATCAAAACATGGTTCCGACTGAGATAAGACGCGTTCACATGGGAAAACCCCAAAAAAACAGACCCGAAAATAGAATCAGAAATTAATATTGGATGAACCGTTTGCCGCAATGACATGCAGTGAAAAGGAAAAATGTCCGCAGGAAGGGGGGGTACAGGGTTGTCACGTTAAAATGCAGTTTCAGTTGAAGTAGGAGGGGTTCACATGCGAAAAACACCAAAAAGATGACCGAAAATAAATTTAAAAATTAATAATAATAAATACAAAAGTCGAAAGCAGGGGGAGGAAAAAGGAAAAAGGTGGGGGAAGGCACGGAGGACACGACTGTCAAATCAAATTGGAATTCCGATGCAAACAGGGCAGGTTCACATGGAAAAATGTCAAAAAGATGCACGAAAAAGTCTTAAAAACTGCAAAATTAATATTGGACAAATCCTGCATCGGAATGAAACGAAGTAAAAAGGAAAAATTCCAGGGAGAAAGTTGTTGTCAGGCCTATGATGTCAGATCATAGTTCCGAAGCAAGCAAAGCGCGTTCACATGGAAAACCGGCTAATGTGCGCAAAATGCTTCAAAAATTAATAACTCAAAAACCGTGGACCAGAATAGGGGTAGGTAAAAAGGAAAAATGGTCAGTTCACAGGGACGAACAGGGTTGTAAGTTTGGATGTGGATTTCGGTGAACGTAGGATGCATTCACATGACAGGATCACAAAATAAGGGAATGAAGGAAAACTGCAAGGGAACAGCCCCGAGGGTGGGTGAAAAATGAACGAGTGAGTGGGAAGGGACCCCATCAGGGTAAAAACAAGTCATGGCATAAAGGCATTAGCAGGTTGAGGCATATTCAGAGGGATAGGCAATGTAGATGCGCAGGGACACATCCCCATACTTAAAACCTTAATGGATAGGGTGAACCGAGCAATAGGGACATAAGACCACACCACAGACCATCCACTAACGTCCCCACACTTAAAACATGAAGGTCACTAAGAAACAGAAGTCGTAGGGTTAGAAAAACTTGGCCCATGTGGTAGAGAATCAAGATTGATTGTCGATGGGACTTCCACCGTCGTTGTCGGCTGCAGGAAGTACCAATGCATCTTCATAGCACACGTCCTTCATGGCAGGGACCATGTAGCAGCACCCAGGGAGATAGCTAGTTGAAGGAATCGCATCGAGTCAATGTCGAGGGATATTGCACTCAACTCGCAATCACTCAGATGGAATGAAAGAATTGTCACTCGTCCCATGAATAATATCACTCGAGGAAGAACGATTGAAACCCATATCTCGTACCCGGTTTAGAAATCGACAGGGGAATGGTGCAGAGGGAGTATGTCAGGGTGCACAGTTGATGGTGCATCAGTGCGTTCAACCCATTTGGCATAAGTGCAAGGAGGAAGGCAAGGGAGCCTTACAGTGCAGTGTACAGAACAAGGTGACGTGTCATGTGATGAGAGAGACCCATCCCATGGGTGCATAGGGAAACGGGAACATACCTGACTCCAAGTGTCGTAACGTCCCTCAATCTCACCTCTCGGTAATTGATTGAAGAAACTCCAGTCATACTCAACCCACCCTCTGTCTCACGCTCTGTTGATAGATACAGGAGGGCAGCCCTTTCCTGAAACCCATTGATGTTATCCTCACGGTCACTTGTGCAAAGGTTGTATGCCTTGTGCGCATTTGATGGTGCAACTGTGCATCCCGCCCTGTGTCGGCATACGGTGCGAGAAGGAAGGCCAGGGAGCCTTATGGTGCAGTGCACAAAAACAAATTGTGCTTTGTGCATTGAGAGGCCCATCCCGTGTGTGCAACACTTCATTCACACTTCTCACCTCTCATTTGATTTGAAGGGAAAGACTGGTCACTCGCCCCACCCTCTGTCTCACACTCTGTTGATAGTTACAGAGGGCAACCATACTCACTTCCCCATCCGGTTAAGATGAAAGCTCGCGTCACTCAATTGTTTGTCGATGAAGATCATTTAGTCAGTTGTTGAAGAGGCATACCCAGGGAGGTAGCCATCAAATCGAACGTTGTGTTGGATAGGAACATGGCGTCTGCTAGAGGAAAGTTAGACACTCTGCAGAGAGACCTAGGACACAGCGTACCAAGGGAGGCAGCTTCAGAATTGGATCCTGGGGATATCAATTGATGAATCCACTTTCTGGACTGCTGGGTGTTGCCACCTTTTCCACAGCCAGCTTCTCGCCCAAGGGTGTTAAACACCTTTTCTTGGAGCGAGGCTTGCTATGACAGGGAATTGCTTCCTTTTCTCCCATAACAGTTTTTTTAAATATATTTTTTCTCTTTGTTTTTTTTTCTCTTTTCTTTTTCTCCTACTCCTGAGGGTGTTTCCACCTTTTCTCGAAGAATAGGTCGGCATGACAGGGACCTAAGTCCTTTTCTCCCATGACCGATATGTACATTGTTTTTTTCGATTTAAGCAAGGGAATGGTAAAAATACCATTTGTCAAAACCCACCTCGCCACTGCCGCTGATGGAAAATAGAGGATAAGAGATCAAGGCTGGAAGGTGGGGCTGAGGGTTGCGTCCACCTTGTTAGGAGTGGTTGAAGAATGGCTATCACAAGTAGCATCATAAGAAGTACAGTGCCACATCAATGAGGGAAAAGATCAGGTGACCATGATTGTCAAGATCCCCAAGGAGGGAAGTACTTCTTCAAGCGATATCCATTGATCAGAAAGGGTGTTAGAAATCAAGCTCACCGTCAGTGTGTCTTCATCTATGACCGACATCTATGACAGCTAGTGTGTACAGCTGTCTACATGTGACTACATTAAATAAGTCGGGTTAGTAGTCAGTCAGTGACTTGACTAGAGTTAGTCAGTCTAGTCTACGTTTACACTAGGTCACTTTATCTTGTAGTGTGTGTGTGTTTTTCAGTATAGTGTGTGGAAATGAAGGAATGAGCTTGAGAGCCTGAAGCTCATGGATATGGAGTCTTTCCCTTGTCAAGATTGTGGGAGAGAAGGAAGGAGTCTCACTTGAAGCTTTCTTGCTTGCACAATGGGAGAATACACACAAGGGTGGAGGTTGAAAACAGTTTTCCTCTTCTTAGTTGTGTAAGCCAAAAGAACTCAAATATAAAGAAATAGAAGAACCCTATATATGGGTCTCAAACCAAACTCAACTAACTAAGGTGGCATACTAACTGAGCCACGAACTAGAGTAGATAAGGATAGCTATCATGTAGCTATTATTCATGGGCGGTGTACCAACCGCATCTGCAACTGACAAGTCGGTGACATAAATACACAACGGTCACCCTGGCGTATCACGAGTGGAGCTCGATATCTCAACACTCCCCCTCGAGCTCAATCCCAATTCTTGCACACCAAGCAGGTCTCTGAACTTGCGCAGCTTCTCTGCGCCCAATGCCTTCGTGAATATGTCAGCTACGTGATCCTCTGTGCTGACATAAACTAGATCAATAAGACCTAGTAAAACCCTCTCTCGCACATAGTGATAATGCACCTCAATGTGCTTTGTTCTAGCATGATAGACTAGGTTATTTGCCAAGTGTATACTACTCATGTTGTCACAATAAATGACAACTGGCCCATCTGTAGACTGATGCATATCATAAAGTAGCTTATGCAACCAAGCTACCTCACATGCAGCCATTGCTGCACCCCTGTACTCAGCCTCTGTGCTCGACAAGGCAACTGTAGGTTGTTTCTTGCTGCTCCAAGTGACTACAGCACTCCCAAAAGAGAACACATATCCACTAGTAGATCGTCTATCAGAAATACTACCAGCCCAATCAGCATCAGTGTATCCATGCAATTGTATCTGAACCCCAGTCTCATAAAATAGTCCATACTGCAATGTGGACTTCACATACCTGAGTATGCGTCTAGCCGCATCCAAATGTGGTTTCCTTGGAGCCTGCATAAACTGACTTACCAATCCAACAGCATAGCTCAAATCTGGCCTGGTAATAGTCATATAAATCAAACTTCCTACCATGCGTCTGTACATAGTAGGGTCTTCTAGAAGCTCACCTGCATCTGTGCTCAGCTTCACATTCTGCTCCAAAGGAACTGAAATAGGCTTACAGCCTGTCATCCCATATTTGGACAGCATGTCCAATCCATACTGCCTCTGCAAGAGCTGTATCCCACTTGGTGATCTAATCACCTCAATGCCCAAGAAATAACGCAGCTCTCCCAAATCCTTCATCTCAAACTTCTGCTTCAATAGCATTTTCACATGAAGGATATCTTCATCACTGTCACCTGTCATAGTCAAATCATCAACATAAATGACAAGTAGCATAATACCTTTCTCAGTTTTTCTCACATAAAGTGAGAAATCTGCCTTGGAAATCTGAAAGCCAATAGTGACAAGATACTGTCCTATCTTGTCAGACCATGCTCTAGGTGCTTGCTTCAAGCCATACAAGGCTTTATTCAACTTGCAAACAAACTCAAGATGAACAGCATGCACATAACCTGGTTGCTGCTCCATATAGACCTCTTCTTGCAAATCACCATGCAAGAAGGCATTCTTTACATCCATCTGATGTAAAGACCATCCCTTTGATGCAGCCATAGCAATGACTGCTCTTACGGTTGCCATCCTTGCAACCGGAATAAATTTTTCTTCATAGACAATGCCATATGTTTGTGCATACCCCTTGACTACTAATCTTGCCTTGTATCTGTTCACAGAACCATCTACATTGTGCTTCACCTTATAAATCCACTTACAGCCAATTGCATTTTTACCTTTAGGCAAAGGTACCAATTTCCATGTAGCATTTGCTTCCAAGGCATCCATTTCTTCATCCATGGCTTTCTCCCATTTTTCTTTTCCCATGGCTTGCTCAAAAGAAGTGGGTTCTGGTTCCTGTATCACTTTGACCATATATGCATAATGAATGGCTGTAAATCCATCATATTTCAGCCTATCCACAGGATACCTAGCTCTCATAGACCTGCGCAAAGT
This sequence comes from Lygodium microphyllum, assembly GCF_053477565.2. NCBI lineage: Eukaryota > Viridiplantae > Streptophyta > Polypodiopsida > Schizaeales > Lygodiaceae > Lygodium > Lygodium microphyllum. Next base: position 49,624,987 of record NC_141141.1, on the reverse strand, counting down.
AGGTTCACTCCCAGGTGATCTCAAAACATCCATGGTCTTCCTTACTCCAGGTGTAACAATAGAAGGAATACCCAACTCATTATCAATGCTCTGTTCTGAGCCACTAGATTCACCATCCACATAAGAGTGACCTGCATTCACATCAAACATGGGCTGATCAACCTTCTCTTTTCCTTTTCGTGATACCTGCATACCACTATCTGCATTTCTTTGAGAAGATTCTCCTGATCTCAATCTGCCTGTCCATGGCAAAGAATGTGAACCACTACTAGAGGACGCTCCAGGTCCACTAATATTTTGTGACTACTGCTGTGAATTCTGTGCAGCATTATCATTTTGTGCATCTACATCATCAATCACATTTATTGGTTTATACCAGCTACTCATCTCATCAAAAACAACATCTCTGCTTACTGTAAACTTAGAGTAGAAGGGTTATAGCATCTATACCCTTTTTGCTGCAGAGAGTAACCAATAAAGATGCACTTCTCAGCTTTTGGATCCAACTTGGATCTCAACTCATCTGGCACATGTACATAGGCAATGCAACCAAAAATTTTCAAATGAGAAATATCTGGTTTCCTACCAGTATACCTCTCCTCTGGAGTCATTCCATGTATTGCTGCAGTGGGAGTCCTGTTCATTATGTAGACTGCTGTAGCAACTGCTTCAGCCCAATAAAAATCTGGCAAGTCTTTTTCATTGAGCATGGCACGAGATACCTCTCCAATATGCCTGTTTTTCCTTTCTGCAATTCCATTTTGTTGTGGGGTATGACTGCATGAATATTGCTGCTTTATGCCATGCTCCTGTAGGAACCTTGCAAACTCATTTGAGAGGTGCTCTCCCCCTCCATCTGACCTTAGGCATTTTATCTGCAGGCCTGTTTCTTTTTCAACCATCGCTTTAAGAGTTTTGAAATGCCCAAAAACTTCACTTTTCTTTTTCATAAAATACACCCAAACTTTTCTGCTATAGTCATCAATAAAACTGACAAAATAATGACAGCCTCCAAGAGATGCAGCTTTAGTTGTCCACACATCAGAGTGGATTAATTCCAATGGCTTCTTACTCTCTTGAACATGTCTAGGAAATGGTTTCCTTGCCTGTTTTCCAAACTGACAGGCTTCACATACCTTATGCATTTCTGCAACCTTGAATTTGGGCAATCCTGCAACAATATTTTGGGCCTGCATTGATTTAAGTCGCTGTACATTAACATGACCAATGCGTTTATGCCAGATATCAATATCTGCAACTACACCGGTCCCATGTGCAAACATTACTGCACTCAATTCAGACATGTCTGCATCCAATGTAAACATTATGCCCTTCTTCTTTCCTTTTGCTATCAAGTGACCTTTATTTTTCATATCCTCAACAAAGCATCCATGAGGATTAAATCTGACCTGCAGCCCTACTCAACCATTTGACCAACAAAAACCAGATTCTTGGTGATATTCGGGACATGAAATACATCGGACAGGTGTTTCTTTTTCCCATCTTGCATAGACAAAGGAATTTTTCCAATCTGGACAATAGGATGTGCAGTATCATCACCAGTCTCCACAAATCCTGGTTTTTCCATTTTTCTTGCATCCTCTATCCATTCTGCATGACCTGTCATGTGGTTTGATGCACCTAAGTCAACATACCATACATCATTGCTTTCTTCTGCACTTGTCACAGAATTGTTCATGTGCTGCACCATAAACAAGTGCTCATTTCTGTCATCACCCTGTCTACTAGAAGATGCATAATTCCCTTGTTGCAGTTTTCCATTTATCATGTCATTCTGCTTTTTATAGCAGTCTTTAGCCATATGACCCATTTTACCACAGTAGTAGCATTCAACATTAATGTTTGCATTTTGGCCTCTTTGCCATCCACCACGACCTCTTTGGCTCCCCCTGCCTCTAGAGTTACCACGTCCTCCTCCATAGGACTGGTTTTCTTGAGTTTGCTGCATATTCTGATTTCTGCCACGGCCTCCAAATCGGCCTCCTCTACCTCTGCCTCTACCTCTTCCAGCATTTGAGTAGAAGACAGCTTCTTTTGAAGTTCCTCCTGAAGAAGATGCACCACCATTTCTCTGCTCCTCAGAAATTAGAAGAGCAATCAACTCCTCAAAATCAGGAAATCTTTCACGGATGGAAATGAATGTTCGGAACTGTGCATAATCCTTTCCTAGACCATTCAAGGTCACAGAAACTAAATCATTATCTTCCACTGGCGACCCAATGGAAGCAAGTGCATCTGCAATCTTCTTCACCTTCATGTGGTAGTCATTGATGCTCATATTTTCTCTTTGCACATTATGCAACTCTTGCTTGAGCTACATTTTCCTGGCTTGCGTATTTGTGCTATACATTTTTGACAAAGTATCCCATGCCTCCTTTGGCGTACTTGCATCTTGAATATGCACAATCATAGAGTCTGAAATGCTGATAGACAGCCAGTACATAACTTTCCTGGCACTCTCATGCCATGCTTTAAATGCCTGCATTTGCTGTTGATTGGGAACATCAGGAAGAATTGGTTCTTCTTCATTTCCTGCAACAAATTCCCAATATCCTTTTTCCATAAGGAAATTCGTCATTCTAAACTTCCATGCTTGGAAGTTGTTCTTGTCAAGCTTTTCAGTGACAATCTGTGAGAGAGAATCAGACGCCATTACAGAACACTGCAAAAAATTCTATCACCGCAAAGAACACAGCTTCAGCCTCACAAAGGCAAATCTGCAAAACTGACGAAAGTGGTATTTGACCACACAGTCACTTCCTAGTGACGATTTTGCATCAACAGGAAATAGGGATGATTCTATAACTCCCAATGTCTCTATGCACAAGCATACGATGCAATTTCTACAGTAACTTTTCACCGACCTGGAGAACAGTGGCTGCATAGCATAAAACTGGGCTTTTTCCTGAGTGTGTGCATAAAACTTCCGCCTCTAAAACACGCCCTGAAATGGCCTCAAATAAAAAAAACAAGGTCGCCAAGGGCTAAAGCCCTTACCCGCAGCATATACTGCCCTCTTGCTTCACCGCGAAGGGCGTCTCAACCTGAGACAATGCACTCCTGCACTTTCCGGCTGTGCTACCTGCAGAGATCTGCTCCCAAAACAGAAAATGAAAGCAACACTGCTCCTCTTACCAGAACACCACGAGCTTGGCTTGCTTTCTTGAGCTCCTTACCACGAACAAGGCTTTGATACCATGTCAAGATTGTGGGAGAGAAGGAAGGAGTCTCACTTGAAGCTTTCTTGCTTGCACAATGGGGGAATACACACAAGGGTGGAGGCTGAAAACGGTTTTCCTCTTCTTAGTTGTGTAAGCCAAAAGAACTCAAATACGAAGAAATAGAAGAACCCTATATATGGGTCTCAAACCAAACTCAACTAACTAAGGTGGCATACTAACTGAGCCACGAACTAGAGTAGATAAGGATAGCTATCATGTAGCTATTATTCATGGGCGGTGTACCAACCGCGTCTGCAACTGATAAGTCGGTGATATAAATACACAACGGTCACCCTGGCGTATCACGAGTGGAGCTCGATATCTCAACATCCCTTTCTCTCTCTCTACTCTTTGAACATGGTATCAGAGCTTCATCCATGAGGCTGTGGGAGAATGGGCATGACAACTTGCAAATGAAGCCATAGTCAAAGGAAGGAATCAGCGTGGACTGCCTCCTGCAAATCAACAACCTATGTCTGAAAATCGTGGACTGCCTCCTGCAAATCAGCAACCTGTGTCTGAAAATCGTGGACTGTCTCCTGAAAAACAGCAACCTGTATCTAAAAATCTGCGCCTGCTGATCTGAATGGACAACAATCTGTATCTGAAAATCTGTGCCTGCTGATCTGAGTGGACAGCAATCTGTCAATCTTTAGTGGGGCACCTAGACAAGGTTCATAGAGCATGTATGCTCACTATTGAAGGTATTTGAAGTGTGCAAGGAGTAAATGCTTGTGTGGGAGCTCTGTTATGAGCTGGAGTGACAGACACAGAATCATTTCTGAATTGCTGTAAACATGAATGGACAGCATGCATTCAGTCATTACTGACACATAGGAGCCTTGTACTACACTCAGAAAGCATCTTTGGAGCACAAGAATGTGTCAAAGCATGTATACATTGGATCAAATGTCTTGGAGCTGAGATCTCTTGCTCAGAATACTCAGATCTGAAAATCAATGACAGGCTGAAAACTATCATACACAGTCAATGACAAGTACTGTGCATTACTGAAGCAATACAGGTCATCTTGGGGGTTCCATAATCTATGTGAACTGGCCTATACATGCTGAATGCATGGAGAATTGAAGCAAGTAATGAGCATCATTGAAAACTGAAATTTGAAGCTGAAATAAATGCAGTTACACTATCCTAGTTAATTACAAACAGCTCATGAGGTTTATGCCATTGGTTAATGAAGACAGGTTGTCTATGCCTACTCAGATGCTCATGTATTGAACTTGCCACTACAAAGTAAATGTATGACATGGTCAAAAGACATTTTGGAGCTGCTTGGAGCTTGGTATGCTGAATTCTGGTTGACTGCAACCTGAAACTGAGTTTGTTGACACACTCAGTTTTGGACTTGAAATTGCTGCTGGTTACTCACAGTTTACAGTTTTCAGACTGCATGTATGTATTCTGGCAGTGAGGTTACATAAGCTTAAGCTGAAGCAAACACATAGCTTATGTATTGATAGTTATATCTACAGTTGAGACCACTTGTTTGTGGGTTGTTTTGGGGTGTCAGTGGGCTGAAATACGCTTGTTTTTTTTCTACAATTTAGTGCAAAAAACTGTCATAAACTATTACGGACTGAACTTAGTCAGTCATACTTATTGGACTGCAGGGAGTTAGGCACTTGATAGACAGTCTATTGCATCATGGCTAATGCACATGGGACTGACAATATCACTCAGATAGTTGGAGAGAAGTTGGATAATAAGAACTTTACATTATGGAAATTCAAAATGAAAAACTTTTTGGTTGGCAGAGGTTATTGGGATTTATGTACAGGAGATGAAGTTGCTCCTGAGTTGCCTGCACACAATCCAACAAATGAACAGAAAAGAGCCTACATGCTATGGAATGAAAGAGCATGCAAGGTGTTGCATTGGTTTTCCTTATGTATATCTGATGCTATGGTAATTCAAATAACTGGATGTGAGACTCTAAAGGATGCTTGGGACATACTGATGAAAAATTATGGAACCATGACACATGCAAGAAAGATCCAGTTGAAACAGTAGTTCAACAACATGTCTAGGAATGGCAAGAGCATCCAGACGTATACCACGGAGATTAAGACCATAGCTGATCAACTTGCTACTATTGGCTCAAGTGTATCAGAAGATGATATGATTGCTGTTGCTTTGAATGGCTTAGGCAAAGAGTACAAAGCTTTTGACACTTCTATTTCTGTCAGAGAAGAGCCCCCTAGCTGGGAAGAGCTAGTTGCTTTGTTGCTGCATGAGGAAGTCAAACTTGGTTTGAATACAGGTTCTAGTGCATCTCAGGGTAGAGACACTGTGTTGTACTCTAGCCAGCGTGGCAGAGGATCTAGAGGTCGTGGTGACACTCGTAATGAACTTAAAGCACGACCTCGAAATGAACCACTCCTTTGGAAGCGACCATTCCTGAACTTAAAGCAGCTATGTTTGCTCATGATGAGAGTGCCATCAGAGATGTAGAGATCTGGCACAAGAGAATCGGACATGTCAATGTACAAAAACTGAAATCTATGCAGCAGAAAGAAGTAGTACTTGGATTACCTAAATTCAAGTATAATGATTTTGGTCATGTATGCCCTGCATGTCAGTTTGGGAAGCAGGCACGGTTTCCTTTCATGAGACATGTAAAAAACAACACTAGGCCTTTACAGTTGGTACACTCTGATGTTTGGGGTCCTTCACATAATGCTTCTTTTGGCGGTGCACGGTATTATGTCCCATTTATTGATGATTTCAGTAGGTACACTTGGCTTTATATCTTGAAACATAAGGATGATGTGTTTCATGCATTTGAAGACTTCAAGAAACATGGTGAAAATGAATTGGGCTGCTACATATCATGTTTGAGATCAGATGGAGGAGATGAATATGTCTCAAACTACTTTGATAGGTATCTTGCTAAACATGGGATCAGAAGACAGCTCACATGCAGTTATACACCGTAGCAAAACGGTGTTGCAGAGAGGAAAAACTGGGCTTTGATGGAGTCAGCTAGAGCTATGCTGAATGAAAATGTCTGCCAAATGGTTATTGGGTTGAAGCAGTGGTGACTGTTGTATATGTGCTGAATCGAACCCCTACAATAGGGATTCATGATGTCACTCCGTATGAACGACTGTATGGTCATAAACCTGATATTTCAACCTTGAAGGTATTTGGCAGCATTGCATATGTGCATATACCGGAAGAGAAGAGGAAGAAATTGGATCCTAAGGTAGTGAAGAGTGTGTTTTTGGGATATGCACAGGAACAAAAAGCATACAAGTGTTATGTACCTTCTAGGCATGAGACACTCATAAGCAGAGATGTGGTATTTGATGAGTTAGCATCTTGGTATGGGAATCCTGTTATAGTGCCTACTGATGGCTCACCCAGTATGAGTCATGCTGAAAATACTCCTGCAGAGAGTACTTCCATGACTGGTCAGACAGGTGATGTATCATCTACAGTGAGTCCTTGGACAGGATGATTACGGAGTCACACTACTACATCCACTGACACGGATATGTCAGTGAGGGGGAGAACAGATAAGGGAAAAGAAAAGGTTTTTGAAGATGTAACAGGTCCACTCACTTGCAAATTATGATTCATCTAGTAGTGACAGCTTAGATAGTGAACTGGGGATTCCGTCTGTTATCACGCCAGGTGCTAGACAGAGCCGTTATGTGCCGCCTCATGAGAGGCAAGCTCACAGTGAGCCACAGCTCAAGAGATCAGAGAGGGTCAGACGACCTATTGATAGGTATACTTACACTGGATATTCAGCCTATCATTATGCTTATGTGATGAAAGTAACAGGTTTTAGAGAACCAAGTAAGTTTGATGAGGCAGTTTCAGATGAGAATTGGCGTGCTGCTATGGATGAGGAATATTCAGCTTTGGCTGAAAATTGTACATGGGATTTGGTACAATTGCCTGAGGGCAAAACACCTATTGGATGCAAGTGGGTGTATAAGGTAAAATGTAAATCAGATGGATCATTGGAAAGATATAAGGCTAGGCTGGTTGCAAAAGGGTATGCGCAACAGTATGGTCTTGATTATGAGGAGACTTTCAGCCCTGTAGCAAAGATGGCTATAGTTAGAACTGTGATTGCTTTGGCAGCAGCTAGAGGATGGAAACTATGGCAGATGGATGTAAAGAATACATTTCTCAATGGAGAATTATAGCAAGAGGTTTACATGGAATAGCTTGAAGGCTATGTACATCCAGAATTTCCAGCACATGTATGTCTGCTGAAAAAGGCATTATATGGGTTGAAGCAGGCACCCAGAGCATGGAATGCTCGCATCAGCAGTTATTTACAGCAACATGGTTTCCGATTGAGAGATGCTGATCATAGTCTGTTTGCGAAGAAGACAGATAGTGGCTATGTTTTTCTAGTTGTCTATGTTGATGACTTAATCATTACAGGAGATGATGAAAATGGGATTGCAGAAATAAAGACATGTTTACAGGCTGAGTTTAAGGTCAAGGATCTTGGAGAGCTGAAATATTTTTTGGGGATTGAGGTTGTCTCTACACCTCGAGGCATATGGCTGCTACAGAAGCAGTATGCTCATGACATGTTACAGAAATATGGTATGGCTGATTGCAAGCCTATGGATACTCCTTTGGAGCAGAATGTCAAGTTGCAGATTGATGTTGGGACAGAGATTGAGAATATTACTATGTACAGACAGATGGTAGGTAGCTTGATCTATCTCACGATCACTAGACCTGACTTGAGTTATGTTGTGGGGCTGATCAGTCACTTCATGCAGAAGCCTCGCAAACCACACTTGGATACAGTCAGAAGAATTCTGAGATATGTAAAGAGTACCACAGATCATGGGTTGTTTTATGCATATGGGAAAACCCTTGACTTGATGGGGTACACTGATGCTGGCTGGGCTGGTTGCACATATGACAGGAGGTCAACTAGTGGCTATGCATTTGGATTGGGTAGTAGCATGATCAGTTGGCAGAGTAAGAAACAACCTACAGTTGCATTGTCCAGTACGGAAGTAGAGTATCCTGGTGCGGCCTTATCGGGCTGTGAAGCTAAGTGGTTATAGAAGTTACTGAATGACTTGGGAGTACACTTGGATAGCAAAGTCAAGCTGTACTGTGACAATTTGAGCAGTGTTATGTTAGCAAGCAATCCTGTTTATCATGCAAGATTAAAACACATTGAGGTTCACTACCATTTCATCAGGGAAATGGTTTTAGCAGATCAGATTGACTTGGAGCATGTGAAGACTGAAGACCAGGTAGCAGACGTCTTTACCAAATCACTTGGTAAAGATAAGTTCATTCACTTTAGACAGCTACTTGGAGTGATGCAGATGATTTGAGTTTTGTTTTTGAGCTTGAGGGGGAGTGTTAGAAATCAAGCTCACTGTCAGTGTGTCTTCATCTATGATCGACATCTATGACAGCTAGTGTGTACAGCTGTCTACATGTGACTACATTAAATAAGTCGGGTTAGTCAGTGACCTGACTAGAGTTAGTCAGTCTAGTCTACGTTTACACTAGGTCACTTTATCTTGTAGTGTGTGTGTGTTTTTTAGTATAGTGTGTGGAAATGAAGGAATGAGCTTGAGAGCCTGAAGGCTCATGGATATGGAGTCTTTCCCTTTCTCTTTCTCTACTCTTTGAACAAAGGGATCATCAGAGGCATCAGCGGTCTGCACTTAGACAGCAGAGCCATTAGGGTTGATAGCAAGTACCTTATATGGGCCCATCCACCACTATTGGAGCTTGCCAGGAAACTTGCCAAATCGTGAATCATAGGCTAGGACCAAATCACCTTCCTTGAACTCCTTGTGCTTGATGAAGTTGTCATGGTAAGCCTTACGTCGAGCTTGCATGGCTTCCATGCACTGTAGAGCCATCCTGCGAGTTTCGTCCAAACATTCCAAATGCAGGAGACGGCGTTGCAGTGAATCATCATCCCCCAAACGCTCTTTGATAGCCACTCTCAAAGAGGGTAATTCCAATTCAATAGGGAAAACAGCTTCTGTACCATACACCAGCTGGAAGGGTGTCTGTCCTGTTGTTGCTTTATGGGAGGTTGTGTATGCCCAGAGGCCTCTGTAAGTCGATCGTCCTAATCACGACGATGTGTGGCAATCGTCCTTGTCAAAATTGAGCAAAGGATGCGATTTGTGACTTCGACTTGGTTGTTGGCTCTGGGGTAATAAGGAGTGGACTTGTGATGGCGGATCTTATACAACTCTGTCAACTCTTCCATGACTTTATTAATGAAATGAGTGCCTTTGTCACTTACCAGCTCTAAGGGACTACCAAAACGGGTGATAATATTCTCGTACATGAACAAGGCCACGTTGTTACCATCGTCTCGCTTTAGGGCTTTAACTTCACACCACTTTGTGACATAATCCATATATACAAGGATGTATCTGTTCTGTTTCCTTCGAGTGGGAGGATCAATTGGGCCTAGGAAGTCGATGCCCCACTTCTCAAATAGCTTTAAAGGAAGGATAGGTTGCAGTGGCATGGCACTTGTCTTCGTGGGTTTCCCCATTCTCTGACAAGCATCACATCTTTTACAGTAATCATAGGCATGCTTGTGGAGGGTCGGCCACCAGTATCCTGCTAGCAGAGCCTTCCTGGCTGTGGCTTCTCCTGCAAAGTGGCCTCCACATGGCTCGTCATGGCAAGCCTTCAGAACAATCCCAATCTCATCTCCTGCAACACATCGTCTGAGCACTTCATCTTTGCCTTTCTTGTACAGTGTGCCGCCTAACAGGGTGTAGGGGGCTGATTCTAACATAAGCTTCTTCCTTTCCTGACTAGAAATACCAGGAGGGTACTGTTGGGTTGCCAGCAGATTGGCAATGTCAGCATACTAGGGGGTTACAGTTTCTACCAGGAATAGGGAAGCATTAGGAAGGTCTAGATCATCCTGCTCTTTGTTTGCAGTTTGTGGGATACGCGATAGATGATCAGCCAGAACATGGGAATGACCAAGTTTGGTGATTACCTCAAAGTCAAACTCTTGGAATAGAAGGGGTATCTCATCATTCGTCTTTTCACATTCACTTTGTTCATCAGGAAGGACAGGGCCTCGTGATCCATATAAAATTTAAAGTGTGTGGACAGGAGGCAGTGGCGGAACTTCTCTAGGGCAAACACCATTGCCAAGCACTCCAGCTCTATCACTGTGTAGTTCCATTCCCGATCAATGACTTTTTGGCTTGCGTAATAGATGGGTTGATCCAGCTTTGAGGAGCCCTTCTGGCATAGGACTGCACCTAAGCCTTCAATAGATGCATCAGTGTGTACATGGAACTCTTTCGTCCAATCATGAGGTTGCAGAATGGGTGCCTCAATCAGACACTGCTTCCGAGTGTTGAAGGCTTTGTCACATTCTTCTGTCCAAGTAAACTCTGCATCTTTCCTCAGAAGATTGTGCAAGGAGGTTGCCTTTGTTGCAAAATGGGCTATGAACCTTCTGTAGTAACCAACATGGCCTAGGAATCCCCTCAATTGTTTGAGGTTGGTGGGTGCTGTCAGAGCTGCAATCTTTTCAATCTTTGCAGGGTTTGTTGATATCCCTTGTGCAGAGACAATGTGGCCCAACAGAACTCGAGAAGAGATATTAAAGATTCATTTGTCGGGGTTGAGGGAAATCCCATATTCCCAGCATCGGTCAAAGCATTGTTCCAAGTGTCCCCAGTGTTCCCGGATCAAGCTATAGACACAGAAGTCATCCAAATATACCTCAATAAAGTCGTGCAGATGATTTTGGAATGCGGCCATCATGACTCGCTGGAAAGTAGCAGGGGCATTACAGAGCCCAAATGGCATCACTCGGTAAGCGTAGGTCCCCCATTCTGTGGTGAAGATTGTTTTGGACTGGTCTTCTTCTGCTATCTGGACTTGGTTATATCCGCTGAATCCATCCATGAGGGAATAAAGCTCATGTCCTACCACTGTGTCCAACAGTTGGTCTGTGAAAGGAATCGAAAAGTGATCCTTCTTCGTCTTGGAATTCAACTTGTGAAAATCCACACATATACGAAGCTTGCCATTCTTCTTGGGTACAACCACGATGGGTGAGACCCATTCACTATTTGCCATTGGATAGATGAACTCGGCTTCCAGAAGCTTCAGCAGCTCCGCTTTCACCAAGGTGGAATAATTCCGGTTCATTCGCCTCTGTCGTTGCCGTACTGGCTTGGCATCAGGCTCCAAGTCAATATGATGCTAACATATTGTGGGATCAATCCCCTTTAGGTCTTTGTAGGACCATGCAAATATGTCCAAATTCTCTTTCAACAAGTTGTACAAAGTTGACAACTCCTCTTCTGGTAGGCTGCTACCTACCTTTAAGTGGCGTTCAGTGCCATCTGCATCCACAAAAGTTAACTGCCTTTCACCTTCTACTTCACGGATGAAGGTCCCGTGGATTACTTCCGGATATAGATCCAACTCCTTCAAGGGAGTGGTGTCCTCTTATGATGTCCCACTAGACCCAACTTCTTCTTTTGGTGGAGACTTAGGTTGCTCCTTGAGATGTTGAAATGGGATTAGAGCCGTTTCGGGTTTGGTTTCACGATTAGTTACCTCTTGGCTTGAAGACTCATCTTCTGATGACACATCCAGGAACGTCACATAACAGGGACCCTCTGATTTCTGTTGGGTTTGTGGGACTGGTGCTTGTTGGCATGGTGCATCATCATCATCTTTCTTTGGCAAGGATGGTTGAGGATGGCATGAGCCACTGCTGAAAGACAGCTTATTCTTCTTAATCCATTTCTTATAAAGATTTTGCAAATGAGAAGATCCATTTACCAGACCAAATGGTACCATTGCCATTCTGTCCCACAGCATGAGCTCGTCTGCTTCTGATGCTTCTGAAACTTCTTCTTCATATATATCCTCTTCGGGTGGGACAGACTCTTCCGTCTCGCTTTCATAACCTTCTTCTTCCATATCATCTCCATCCTCTTCTGTCTCTGTCTCTGGCTCTATCTCTGGCTCTGTCTCTATCTCTGTAGGAGCTCTGTAAGAGAAGAACAGGTTCTCTGTTTCATCTTCTGCCTCTGTCTCTGGCTCTGCTATGGCCATGTAATAGGGAGAGCAGTACATCCATGCTTCTATCTCACTGTTAGAAGTGATTTCAGAAATCATTCCTGGTTCAGGCAGGAAGTATTCTCCCATTGATAATGGCTTTGCATCTTTTGGGAGTTGGCTTATAGTATCCACTGTTAAGGAACGTGCCACTGTTTTCTTGGGAAGGATCTGTTTGACAGCGTCTTCGTTTGCTGATGTTCTATCTGTAGCCTCATTAGGGGAGTTAGAAGATAATTCCAAGGAGGTGGATCCATGCCCTTTTTGAGCACCATATAGCTTCAACACCACTTTGTTAGGTCCTCTACCCAAAGTCAAAGTTCCTTTGAACCAATCCGTCCTTGCTCTGGCTTCAAAAAGCCATGGTCTGCCCAGTAACAGAGGGTAGGATGTACCATAAGAGTTTGGCTTCACCACCAGATAGGTTAGCCAATAATCTTTTCCAGCCACTGTAGTCTTCACATATGGAAGAATGCCCAAAGGCTTGATTCTGCTCTGATCCGCCAGTCTGATGAGCCATTGGGTTGGTTGCACACCTTGTAGGCCTAGATCCTTCATTGTCACATCCGTCATAATGTTCACTGATGAACCACCATCAATCAGTGAATTTGCAATAAAGAAGCCTTCTATCCACATGCCAGTCTCTGGGGTACCCGGATCTAGGAAGGCGTTAGCCACGTCCGCTTCTTTGACAGGCTCTGGAGCTTTGTTGGACTTTGTTGCTGTTGAGGGAGCAATCCTTAAGCCACATCTTCTTGTCAGTATACTTTTGAACCTTTTTCGGCAACTAGGAGACAACATCAATAATTGTCAGAATGTGAGGTTTGGTTTAAAGGTATCTAGATCTCTGACCAGATTGTATTCCTTAATAGGATCCCCTGGCTTCTCTAACCGGTTAGGGAATGGGGCAACACCCATTTTCATTTTCCCTCTTTCTTCCAACAGAGGCATCATGGGGACTTCTTCTGCCAATTGTGGCACTTCCTCCTCTTCTATCTCCTGGACCTCTGGTCCTGTCTTTGGAACTATCTCTGTGACTCTCTATGGCACTGTGGTGCTCTGTACAGCACTGTCAGGCTCTGTTCTGTTCTGTTCTTCTGGTGGAAGATTGAACTTCACTGTTCTGGTAGGAGGATTATTTTCTTTCTGGATAGGTGGTTCCTTCTTCTTTGCATGCGTGATGGCAGCAACTTCTAATTCCAGTAAATTGGAGGTAGGCTCTTGGGCCTTGGCCGCGGACTATTAGTAGCACTGTTTTTCACTGGGGCTGGGCTTGGTCAGTCTTTTGTAGTGTGGCCTTCTCCTTTGCATCGACTGCATAAGGGCTTGTAATCCATTGACCTTCTGGGATTTGGACAATTTGGTGAAATGTGTCCCTTTTCTCCGCATCTGTAACACTCTACTTCTGATCTCTGAGACTGTCTTCCTCTGTAACTTTGGGATGGAAAACTTCTGGCTCTGAAATTAGGACCAAACTCTCTAGGCTTGGGTCCAATATCCTGTGTTGTCATTTTAGATTCCAGTAAGTTGAATCTTGTGTCCTCTTCCTTTCTTCTCCTATCATGCATCTCCTTCAGAGAGCAAATATCCTCTGTATGGTTCTTCCGCAAACAGTAGGAACAGAAGGCTCCAGGAATGGTTGGTTTTTGTGTACATTCAGTGGCTAAATGGCCTGCTTGATGACACTTACCACACCAAGTATTTGACCGCATTACATCTCTTCCTGCTCCTGCAACATTGGATATGCTGGCAGTATTCACTTTCAGTGTCTGTAGCTGCTCTGTAATCATATCCATCAACTCCTTTTTGATATTTGCAATTGAGCTGGATAAGTAATCCTTCAATATTTCTCCTCTTGAGGTACTGGCAGTAGGGTTTTGAGGAGTCTCTGTAATCATTGCATAAACAGATTGGGCTGATGCAGAGGAATCTTTGTTCTGGTTCTGATTCAGAGCTCCTGTTTGAATTGTTGGCGGTTGGCTCCAGTTGGTAGGGTTCCACTGTTGCTGCTGATTTGACATTGAGGAAATTGGTTGGGACCATTGATGTTGTGGTTGAACCATCATTTGAGGCATGGATTGTGGCCACTGTGGATTTGGTGCACTGTACTGTGATAATGGGGGCATCTGTTGGTAGGGGTAGGGAACAGTCCCTGGGACTGCATTTGGTGGGTACATCATTCCTGGCATCAAAGGAGGTAGGACTCCTCTTCCTGGATTCATCGCCAATCTAGCTTCCACTTCATCGTACAGTCTTGCACCTTCTGTTGCAGCTTGCAGTGTGGCTGGTCTTTGCAGCTCCACAAACTTACGGACTTTTGGTTGTAATCCTTTGAGAAACACTCCCTTCTGAATGCCATCATCTAGATTATGGTTAGTCCATCTCTTCAGGATGGATTCCATTCATGAGACATAAGCTTCTACTCTTTCTCCAGAAGACTGACTTAGGTTCATAAATTTCTCTCGCATCCGCTCTTCAAAACCTTCACACCTGAATTTAGTGAGGAAGGCCAACTTCAGGTCGTCCCATGTGCCAAAAGTTCCTGCTGCTTGTCTCTCATACCACTGAAACGCCGCACCCTTGAAAGTGGCGGGGAATATTGCTAACCAATGCTCAGGGGTTCTGGCATTGTTAGCCACACATGCTACCATAAACTCTGCTACACGAAGATCGGGGTCTTCATTGTACTCTCCCTTAAAAACTGGCAATGGAACTACATTCGCTGGCCTGTCATCAATATTTCCAGGACGGATCTGGCTTGGAAGTGGACCTCTAGCAGGAGGAGGAAGGGCTTGATGTGCCATTGGGACTTCTGTAAAGAGTTTCACAAGGGCGTCAAAGGCAGCTTCTGCTGCGAGCTCATTCTTAGCTCTGATTTTTGCTTTCTCTCTTTTTACGTACCTCTGGACTCGTTCTAACACTTGCCTCTTTATTGCATCATTCATCAGGGGATTGGCTCCACTCTGTTGTTAGTGCTCCATAGAGGGTTAACAGAAGGCTTCAGTCTCTGGAGGACTTGTTAGATATGATCAATGCCCCACCCTCATTAGGTGCTACCAATGATCCATGGTGCTCAAAGTTGTAAGGCCCCCATTATGAGGAGAAGCCAAATGTGAGCCCAGACATTGGTTGAGTCCTGACTTGTATATCAGATGAGGTCTATGTGACCGGATGGAAAAAAGGTGACTGTTGTGGGTCTAATCTTTGGGTTAGACGGAGTGGTTAAGCTGGTAGCAACTCGAGGCACATTGCATTGAGTTGCGTGGTAAGGGAGTTAAAAGGGGCCCCTATTGTGGGGTCCGGGGGCCGCGGAAGCGGCCCCTGGCTGGGGGGTCCCAGGGGGGCCAGCGGCCCCCCTGGCGGGGGTCCGGGGGCAGCGCCCCCAGCCCGATGGTAAAGGGAATATTCCCTGGAATATTCCTTGGCCGACTAGTGGAGGCTCATATGGTAGGTCGGTCAGCAGGCCGACCTAACGACCTTCGCGGGCTATAAAAGCTAAACCCCTTCGCAGCCATCTAACACTCATCTTTCACCCAGTCAGAGTTGTTGTTCTAGCTAGCCTTAAGCTCTTCACCTATCTTCTGTCTAGATCGCCATCTAAGCTTCACACAGTGGAAGCGCACGGGTGGACAGAGCCATCTTTGTATCAGTTGTTTGGAGTTAAAGAATTTACTGATTCTCCTCTTATCTGTTGTGTACTCTCTATCTCTTTCTCAGATTCTGTTCGCTGCACCGTGTAATATTTTACAGGACTGTCTTGCCAACATTTCTTCTACTTCTTCCTTTTCAACATCTTTGAATTTTGCTTTCATGCCACTACATAGAGGAAGGTATTCGGTTTTGAAGGTGTCAAAATGCATACGTCTAAGCATTGTGGTGGTGCCATCATCATAGTAATGCCAGCTTCTGATGGTTTCAACAGTGTATGTTGTGAAAAACACTCTGTCTACCAACTTCCAGTGGGTTGCCAATTGAACAAACAGAAGATTATCAATGCACCAAGCATCCCATGTATCTTGCTGTTGAGCATCCACGAACAAATTCCAACTCTTTTCCTTCTTGTCTTTGTGAACCTCCACAGACCAAGACTCCTGAAGCTCTTCAGAATCTCCCACTTGATGATGTTTGGAAACTTCTCAATGAATGCCAAATCTTCCATGTATGGTCATTCTCTCTATTTCTGCTCTTCAGTTTGTTCCCAAACAGTTGGCCACCAAGATGCAAGTTTCTGCTGCTTCATCACGAAGAGGAAACTGTCCACCACATAGAGCATGCATCATGATGGTGATGTGTTTCCGCCATTGTGGGATGAACTTCTTGTGGAAAGTGGATTTAATTATGAGAAATTCCAACTCTTCAGTGGAAGAAGGAACTTTACAAACATCCATTGAATTCTCATCTTCTTGGCAATGCCATTTCCTTCATTTTCAGTCTCTTCTGGTGCTTGTTGATGGCAAGGTTCCCTGGCTGCGCACAAAAAACATGGGGCCCCAAGAGAAACACCAAGGAAAAGGGAATTCTCTTGCAAGAAAATCTATCTTGTAACATCAACAAGCTTGTTTATTAGGTTTTATATGATCACAATGAAGAAAAGAACACCAGGCACAACAAATCTTCATGCAGCATCATGTAGATCTCCCATGGATTTGATAGAATCAACCATATTCTTCAATATCTTCACAAAATCCATCAATAGAACAAAGAAAGAAAAAGAATACACCCATCTTTGAATGGAAATACATCACATAGTATTCATCTTCAATATCTTCATAGTCTTCTCTCTCAATCTCTCATATACAATCACTCTGTTTTAGTAGATTTGACTATCTTTGAATCTCTCTCTATCTCTCCATCAATAATACATCATATCCTCACTACAATCTCTCATAATCACTCTCAATAATCATTCTTAGGTCGTGGATACCCCTCCCAAGAGGTATGTCTGATATGAAGAGTCACCAGAGCCACTACAGTGTCTTTTCATAGCTCACCACTGTCACTTCACTTCAGTCTTTACTTGAGTTTTCAGCAGCTACTTCTTTCACTTCCTTTAGCTCTTTTGTACTTGTATTCACCTCTTTCCAAGGTTAGAAAACTTTCCCAAGCTACACTCTCATCCAATAGAACACATACAAAAGGTCTACAGAACAACACCAAAACAACTACAGTACAGAGACAGAAGGTCTACAGAAGGTTACAGAAGGTTATCAAAACCTCATAACTCATACTCAAACCATTCCAAACTCTCAAAAACCATTCAATAAGCTTTCACAAGATCTCAATCTTCATCAATCATCAATCCATCCCTCCTTACAGAGAGAAAACACAACAAAACAGAAGCTATACAGAAGGTATACATAACCAATCACAACCTATCAGAACATCATATCTCCACTGAAAATCATCATGAACTCAATTAAACCATTCCAACCTATCCAAAACACTCTCAAACCACTTCCAAACCAATCAATCATCTCATAAAATCAACCATTCAGCTCTCAAAAACAACAAAAATCAGCCAAAAAAACAAGTCATTTCAATACTCAACAAAATGGTATGAGAGTGAAGCCATTTGGGGTACTTAAGAATTGGCCAGTGAGGATCGCAGGTGTCCAGTTCTTTGTTGACTTTATAGTCATGAAGGGAGTGTATTACGATATCCTATTAGGCCGACCATGGATGCACAATGCTAGAGTCATCGAAGATTGGGGTAACAACTTGATCTTCCTTGGCAATAGAATAGATGTTGTAAGAATAGAGATGGACACTTGGAAGACCTCATCAGTCGACCTAGACACCATCTCTGCTATGCTCAAGGGGAGCACTCAAGTATATCCCATGCCCAGAGGATGAGTGGGATTGGATGCACGTTCTTGCTATGATCGACCTGCCATTCTCATATCATGAGGTGTATGAGAAAGCCATCAAAACGATCGGCAAGTCTAACGAGGCACTCTCTGCACCAGTCTGCATGATGGCAGGAAGCCTCCGTGGAAAGCCTAAGTCTGTCACCTTCTAGGTACCACCCAACAAAAGGGAACTCTAGGGGATACTAGAAAACCTAACAAACCAACTAGCTGGCAATCCAGCTGCAAATTTCAAACCACTCTAGGATCTCTTAGAGGAATCCAAGTGGCAATGGACCAGAGTGCACAATTTAAACCTCATGTATAACTGGGCCCTAGTCCCTGACCAATGGCATGAGACATACCAAACCCTAGGAGACGACGAGCAGTCAGATGACAAAGATTCTAGCGACGAATACGAAGACTGCCAATCCTTCAGTGATGAGAGCAAGGGTGAAGTGGATACCGTAGAATACAACACTGAAGGACGAGAAATTGAGCAGATACGAGCAGACGCCAAGCCGCAGGAAGGGCAGACCCTTAGAGTAGAGCGAGGAGTCATGCGCATGAAATGTGATCGTGATTAGTTGGAACGTGTAGGAGCCATAGACCTTGAGCAAGCAGGCCTAGCCCAGCCAGGAATGACATCAATACTTAGGACCGAATCACCATCTGAACTGCGGCCACCAGGGGAGACCACCTCTTCTAGCAAAGACGGAGGGTTTGACTCTGAGTTGGAAGTTAGTTTGGATAGTGATCCAGAGATCCCTAGGCCGCCACGACCAGACGTACCAAGGAGGACCTACCCGTCCACCTGAGGCGTAAACGGTTAAGGCAAGAAAAGGCAAAGCAACCCAGGGATACACGAACAGAAGAACAGCGGAAGCCATAGGACCTCCCTAAACGCTTCACAAGATTCAAAAAAGGGGATAGGGTAGTAGTTTTGTTAGGTGCCAAACGTCAAGGGCAGACGAGCAAACCAATCGAGGGACCAACCAAAGTCAACGAGGTAGACTTAGCCCAGGAAGGGGAAACACCCCGACCAGTGTTCATTGCCGACGACTTGACGGGCAAAGAAAAAACGAGTCTTGTCGCTCTCTTGCGAGAGTATATAGATGTGTTTGCCTGGTCCTTATAAGAGCTACAAGGGGTAGACCCGAGTGTTGTGACTCACAACATACCATGACATCGAACGCAACGCCAGTCAAGGACCGTACACTATAAATCCAAAATACGCTCATGCTATCAAACAAGAAATTGACAAGCTGATGAGAGCTGGATTCATTTACGAAATTGAGCACACAGATTGGGTATCACCCATAGTCATTGTGATGAAGAAGAACGGAAAAATCTGAGTGTGTGTCAATTACAAGAAGGCGAACGCTGCTATGAAGAGAGACAACTATCCATTGCCGTACACCGAGCACATGCTCGAGAGGGTGGCAGGCAAGGAAGCCTACAGTTTTTTGGACAGCTTCTCAGGGTACAACCAGGTGCAAGTGCATCTTGCGAACAGGCACAAGACCGCCTTTGCCACTGAGTGGGGAGTCTTTGCATACATAGTCATGCCCTTCGGGTTGACCAATGCCCTTGCCACTTTTCAATGTCTCATGTGCACCATCTTTAAGGACATGCTTCGCAAGGAGTTAGAGGTCTTTGTCAACGACCTGTGTATCCATTCAACCTGGATTGAACACTTAGACAAACTCCGCGCAGTATTTGAATGGTGTCGCTTATATCGTCTCTCCTTGAACCCCTTGAAGTGCCAGTTTTGGGTAAAGCACAGATGCATCTTAGGACATGTGGTGTCGAAGAACGGAATTGCTACTGACTTCTCGAAGGTCAGGGTTATTGTTGACCTTCCACCCCCAATTAATTACAAGGGAGTTCAATGCTTCTTAGGCCATACAGGAAACTATCGACGGTTTATACTGAACTACGCGCTGATTGCCAGGCCATTGAACAAGCTGCTGATTGTCTTCGAGTGGACCGAGGCATGCCAAGGAGCGTAGAAGAATTGAAAAAGGCTCTAACAACAACATCAATTCTACGAGCCCCAGATTGGACCATTACCTTCCACGTGCACATCGATGCTTCTAAGTTTCCCGTGGGGGCAGTGTTGTGCCAACCTGGCAAGCACAACTTAGATTATCCAATGAGCTTTGCTAGTAGACAACTCACTGAGACGGAGATGAACTACTTGACAACAGAAAGAGAGGGATTAGCCATGGTGTTCGCTGTGAAGAAATTCTGACATTATCTATTGGCCACACCCTTCATCTTTTTTGTGGACCATCAAGCTTTGCTCTATTTAGTAAACAAACCTTGTGCTCCAGAGCGCATAGCTTGATGGGTCCTCTTGCTTCTAGAGTTCGATTTCTCCGTGGTAGTACGAAAAGGAAAACATCATTACATGGCTGATCGCATGTCACGCATCCCCACAGGAGAAGCCTCTAGACAAGGCATCGTTGACTAGTTACCCGATGCCCACCTATTTCACCTGTCTAGCGAGAGAGACTTATTTAAGGTTGATCTGATGCCCTACTGGGCGGACGACATTGTCCAAGTGCTCAAGCACAGACTACCCGAGCGACCAATAGAAAAAGCCTGACTTAGGCGCTTGATCCTGAAAATCCAGTCCTACCAGATGATTGCAGGCCAACTCTATAGGCTGGGGTAAGACGGATTGCTGCGTAGGTGCGTGTGTGAGCATGAGATGCACGATGTGCTCTCGGAGACGTATAGCGGCATTGCAGGAGGACACTTTAGTGGAGACACGATGGCATGAAAGGTGCTGCAATCTCAACTATGGTGGCCCCCACTTTTTCTCGACGCCAAGCGATTCGTCAAGCATTGTGACGAGTGCCAACAAACAAAAGCCCCGATTCATAAAGATCAAATGGAGTTGACCCCAATTATTGCTCGCCAACCCTTCGAAAAATAGGGAATCGACTTCATAGAACACAATATTAGTGAGTTTGGGAATCTCCCAATTCCCATTTTTTGACAACTAAAAAGGTGGCACATGGATAACATGCCCATAAGTTTCTCAAAACCATATGATGTGACCTATCATTGGAAAGTGCTTGAAAAATGGAATCTATTGAGCTATAGAGCACTTGATTTGGAGTTATAGTGTTCAAGTTATGACAAATCCAAAGATTTGACCACGTGTCCCAAACTTATGGGAAATTCCCATATTCCCCAATATGGTGCGGCGCAGTACTCACAAGCCAAGTACATCGTTGTGGCCACGGATTACCTCACAAAATGGGCAGAGGCAAGAGCCACACGAAAAAAAGATGCTAGGATGACTGCCAAGTTCTTATGGGAGCAAGTAATCTCGCACTTCGGCTGCCCCATCGAACTGGTTAGTGACCAAGGCATGCACTTCATCAATGAGGTAATAGCATATCTCCTATCCACCTTCCTCATCATCCATCGCAAATCCTCACCATAATACCCTCAGGCGAATGGCTAGGTAGAATCAACTAATAAGATTCTTATCAATGTCCTGACTAAGGTAGTCTCAGCCTCACGCAGCGCGACTGGGACAACAAGCTGATGGCAGCCCTGTGGGCCTACTGCACAGCTTATAAAACAACTGTCGACCAAACTCCTTTTAAGCTGACCTATGGAACTGAGGCAATTCTACCATTAGAATTCTTCGTTCCTAGCCTAAGAATAGCACTTCAAGAACGATGGGAAGGGCAGGAGGCATGGATGCAACGCCTGGTTGAGCTTGAACGCCTGTTAGAGACTCGTCTCCTAGCCACCCACGTGCTTATTTGTGAGAAGGCCCGACGCAAACGCTGGTTTGACAAGCATGTCAAGTAGCACGAGTTCAAACAAGGTGACTTAGTGATCCTTTACTCAATCAAGGGGCATAAGAAAAAAATGAAATTTAGAGGTCTTGGACCCTTCAAGGTTCGTGCAATCAGCTGAATCGGCAATGTCGAGCTTGAGACACTAGACAGTGAGGGAATAGGCTTCTTCAATGGTAGTCGTGTCAAGAAGTACTACCCTCCCACGCATCCTTTGCATGAGCCACCATTGTTAGAACCGCTGGTCAAAGTATGAGTAGCTACAATCATCGAAATCAAAGAAGATGAGGAAGCTGTAGAACCCGCTTACCTCCGTATCATGCTCACTGCCAAGCAAACATGCGCTTTCAATGCCTTGATCGACGACGGAGCAGACTTCAACGTCTTAACCCACAGTCATTGGATCCAACTTGGCAAACCGCTACTTCAACCCACAACTGCCTAATTAAACCCATAAGAAGCCTACTCATATGCACTTCTCGGCAAGTGCAGAGTCACTGTTTCTATCGAGTTTGAGACTGTTCCAATGCTTTTTTACTTATTACCAAGTGCTACAGATGCAAGCACGGAGTCACTACTAGGGCGAACCTTCAAAAAGCATACTCACTGCAATATTGATTATGAGTCGCAGTGCATCCACCTAGCAATAGGTAATGTATACATTGTCACAGCTTTCAGCAAGGGCTACGGGACACCATCACCGTCCGCAAAGCCACCGGTAGAAACATCTGTCAACAAGACTAAGGAGGGGGGTAGTGCGAGGCCACCACTCCCCGACTTCCATAAATTGCAAACCATAGCAGAGCCAAAGCTAAGGTTCAACAGCCTTGCCTTTAATGGGTGCCTAGACAGCCGCAACCACCGCCTAGGAG
Organism: Lygodium microphyllum; assembly: GCF_053477565.2. Taxonomy (NCBI): domain Eukaryota; kingdom Viridiplantae; phylum Streptophyta; class Polypodiopsida; order Schizaeales; family Lygodiaceae; genus Lygodium; species Lygodium microphyllum. The sequence continues at coordinate 49,602,110 of NC_141141.1, read as the reverse complement.
TCCATGTTCCTATTCTCATAAGACCCAGAACTCTAAACCTAGGAGGCCAAGACGCAATCACAGAAAGCGCCGCGTGATCAAGCAAAGATGGGTCCCTAAAGCCCTCTTGCATGCGCAAGGCTACTACGAGGGAAATACCTGGCTGTGGATCCCTAAGGCCCCCACGGCCAAATGCACTATTCATACGCCACCCTCAAGCTTGATCAGCTCACGACCCGTAACACCTCAAAACCATAAGCCGCAGTGCTCTCCACAGCCCCAACCATCCGACTCATCTACGCTTTGGGCCAGGAAAGTCGCCCAGGCCTATCGGCCAGAGCAACAGCCACCGTCACAAGAGGCATCATCCGACCAAGTCAATCCGACTCCCTAAAGCAAACCTAAATGCAGCAGTCCATCTGTTATGGTTGACCCTAATCCACCCATATTCCAAACAGCCCAATTGCAGGCTCAAGGAAACTCCCAACCGCCCATCTTCGTTGTCAAAAGTGCTTGTTCTGTCAAACCTCAACCACTTGTCGGCCTTACGCCCTCCTACGAACGAAAATCCTTCCTAGCGCTAGCCGCTGACCTTGCGAAGGACACCGGGGATGACGTGGTGGAATGCATTAAATGACTCGATGCCATCTTCGTGACGCTAGCCCTCATCTATACGACCGCTTGGACTTAGGTCTGTTGGAAGAACCCTTTGCAATGGAAGTGCGCAATATGACTTGCTCTTGGGAGACCTTTGAATTCGCATTTGCAAAAGCTTCTTGCTCTGCTGTTGCTGAGTTGATTAACAGCGAGATCTCCAAGGTGCAAGCCATCAAACAGCGCCTTATCACATCATACGATCCACGAACCACTTCTACTATCACTGACCAGGAAATTGCGGAATTATCACACCTTGCTGATATTGGATCACCTTTCTTGAGGTAGTGGTACGCTCTTAGGTTGCAATGGGAAGTTGAAGGAGTCGCATAATGACCAATGCTGAGCAATGCCACACCATCAAAACAGCAGAGTATGATTTCACTTACGTCGCACCCACCTCGTATAGAGTGTTAACCACTCTTCGGGGCCGACCCATGGAAGAGCACCTCAAAGGACACCCCTACCTCAATCACTTGTTGTCCGAGGAAGAGCTACACATTGCTAGCCGTGTCGACTCTGGTGACCTCCTCACAAATGTTCTCACATACATCACGCATGTGGGAATTTGACCCTTCGATTTGGACCACGCAGCTCAATTGGAATACAATCCAAATTTCTATACTTGGCTCCTTCACAAGTAACTCCTATACCAACATGTCGAAAGCCCTTAACCTTTTGACCCTCAATCCTAGGAAGGATTCTTTTGAAGATGGAAGGGGAGGGGGTATGGTGAAAGGAATCAGATGAGAAATGAATCAAAGGGGATAAATCAAAGTAAAATTAGTAAAAAGCATAAACAGGTAGCATGAAAAAACGGACGGGGTAGGAAAATGGGCAGGAAAACTTCGAAGTAAAAGGCAAAAAGTCCAAGTTTTAAAAGGAAAATCTACATGGCTTCCTAATGATTTCATTCAAAAAGCATAGAGTTTTTCTTTTCCAGCAATCAGCGAATTGATAGATAGAAAATACTAATGAAAGTTACGATTTATGGAAAGAGCATAAAATGTCGCAGCAAGACCGCGCCCATCGACTCCCATTCACAGATGAGGAAAGGGAGCAATACCGCATCCATCTAGAGAACCACGTCTTCAGCCAGCTCAAATTCCAAACCATCCACAACATAGAAGTAGTGGTGGCCAAGGAGGAAGCAGCCAGGAGGGTGGTTGAACAATGCAACCTCATGAAGTATCTCGAAAAGTTCTCGTAGGAGCCGGACCACCTGAAGTGCATGGAGTTCCTCAGAACATACAACCCGTATCAAGAATGTGGTATTGTAACAATGGGCAGAGGAGAAAATGAAAAGCAGGTACAGGTCCGGTTAGACCCAGCCTTGGTGGAGAAGGCTTTGGGATTGATACCAAAGACGGAGAGGAAACAAAAAAGGGATGTTTATGCCATGCTGAAAATGAAGAAGGAAGATGTGCTCACAAATGATGGCATAAGCATCCAGGATATCCTTGACGCAGAAGCTAGGATGCAGGCCAAGCTGATACATGTGCTTTTCTCCAGCCAACGTTACAATTCATTGATGCATCGAATTAGCGTATCGGTGCTGGAGAATGTAGCAGCCCATACCCTAGATGAAGTAGATTGGAACAGGTACATGCAAAAAATGATTGATCAGGCAACTAAAGCATTGGCCCTAGGAAGTGTACCAGCAAGAGGAGAATCTCCGGTTTCTAAAGTTACAGAAAGAAAGAAAGCCTCCTCCAAAGCCTCCTTCATCGGGTATGGAGGTGTCTTGACTGCACTCTGCCAGGAGGCAGTGAAAGAAGTAGAGGAGGCGAAAGAAGGAGAAGGAGAAATGCTAGAGAGGTCGCCTCCTCACCAGGACAAGGATAGGTCCACCGATAGAACTGAGACAGAAGAAGAAGGGGAGGGACAGATAAGAAAAAAGACAACCAGGAAACCTAAGAAGAAGATGACGTAGAGAAAGAAGAAGGATGACGAAGGCAGAAAGAAGGAGAGAGAAGACTTGGAAAGGGCAAAGAAAGAGTCCCTAAAAGAAGCCAAGGAGAGAGAGAGGACGAAGAGACAGGAGGAAAAGAAGGAAAAAGAAGAATTACAGAAAGCAAAGAAGGCGTCAAAACAAGAAGTAGAGGAAAAGAAAAGGAAGGAAAAAGAGGAAAAGGGAAAAAGAAGGAAGAGTAGAGAAAAGCGGAGGAGGAAAGAAAGAGAAAGGCGGACGAGGAAGAGGAAGAGTTGCGAAGGAAGGAGGAAGAGGACCTGGTGGAAGCCACACGCCGGTCCATTGAGCAACAGAGCTGAGCAGATGAACTAGGAAACCTAAGCCCACATAGAGAAGAAGGGCCGGGGTCTAGCACACAGGTGCCGGAGTCTGTGCTACCTCCAGTCCCTGAGGGCAAGGGAAAGGCCCCGATTCATCCAATTCCTACCCTCTTGGTGCCTTTCACTGAACCCACCACCATCACCCCTAGCATCCCTACCAGTGCCCACGTGTCAAACTTCGTGGCGTGGATGCAATACTTCATCAACAAAGAGATGGGCCAGGGACAGAGCAAACCATGGCCACAGGACAAAAGATGCCAACTATAGATGTGGAATCCAGGCAAGAGCCCAAAAGGAAGAAGGTAGAAGCCTCAACCTCGCCCATCCGCACAACGATGACGCCATCAGCTAATTACGACTAGTACGTCACTGAGATCTGCTCTCCCAATTGGAGGAAGCTAAGGAGGAATGCAAGATAGCCGTGGTTGAGTTGGCAGCTGAGAAGGAATCAGTGGTCGCCTTCCAGCTAGATAAAACAAGGATGATAGCCATGCAGGAGAGGGAGATCGCAGATCTCAAACAAGAAATGAAGGCTAAGGATGATAGGGAGGAGGACTGGAGATAGCAGCTCGAAAACAAGACACAGGAACTAGTCAAAATGCAAAGAGAGCACAAGCTCTTGATAGTGCAATACCAGGAGCTCGCTACGAAATCTACTTAGGTGGATGCACTTGTGGCTGAGCTGAATGCCAGGGACGAGGAGAGAAAGCAAGGCATAAGGGAGCAGCAAGAGGAGATCGCAGATCAACTAAACTCTAGAAAAGTATAGCAAGAGAGGTTGGTTAGGGAGTTGGAAGACTATGAGCAAAAACTCATGATGCTAACCCTAAAGAAAGGAGAGAGCTTGGAAGAGATGAACAAAAGAGCAGAGGAGTGGGTTGCGCACAATGAAAAGAGGGTGAAGACACTAGCACGGCACCTTGCTCTGGCAGAGGAGAAAATCATCACAGAGAGCAAGGCAGAAGCTGCCCAAGTGGCCTTCAGCACTCAACAGAAGGCCTTCCTTGACACCATCCTGGACACCACCCAAGCAGCGCAAGGAGAGTCATTGGAGGTGACGCAGAGAAAGCTCGGCATGGTGCGGAGAGCCTTACACGCTGGATTGCAGATGCCACCCTTACCTGTGGAGGTTAGGCTGAGCTTGGATGAGCAACGAAAATACCTATTACTGGCCGGCCTAACCCCCCAGGAAATCAACACCATCGGATTCGAAGAAGAAGCAGCACAAGGAGAACGGCAGGGGGAGGAAGCAGAACTTGAAGTCGACATGAACCGATTCAGGGAGGATGTAGTTTCCCAACCCCCCTCACTGCAGTCTCAAGAGCCACCACAAGAGGAACCATCTGCAGAAAGAAAAGCCGCCTCTAGGAAAAGACGCAGGAAGCTAGTAGAGGAAGCCACGGAACAGCTAAGAGCCAAACCAGCCGTGCTACCATCCGCACCTCTCCCACTGTGCCCTGATGATCTCCCTGCGGGATTCCACGTAGAACTGGTGTTGTGGGAGATACAGGAACAAGGAAAGGATCCATTCACCTTTAGTTTCCTCCTACCCAACAGTCTGTGGAGGGTCCTGTTGCTCAAGGTTATGGATGAGGTAATCGTGGTTGGTGGCCAGTTGGAGCAAAGATGGCTAGAAGAGCGAGAAAAGACCCTGACCTCTTGGGGCACAGAAGCGGCTGACTACTGGCAGAATAAAGTTTTTGAAGTCCCACACACTATACAGGGCTACAAAAGCCAACTCCTGTGGAGGAGGCGAGTAAGCGACATCAGCATGCTTGCATGGATGGCATTTTGTAACACCCTGCCATTCGAGCAGAACAACCCTACCTACATGGCATACCCTCAAAGGGTAGTGGTGGATTTTGATGCCACCCTCCACGGGCGGTACGACTTCCCTATTATTTATAACTCCACTGTAGTATCCTTCGAGCATGCTCTTCTCTTTATCGCCGAAAGCCTAGATGAGTCTATGACGCGCTTTCTTATGGATTTCTCCTCATGTCCTGACCCCGCTTTTGTAACAACCTGTAATTATCTTAGGTTACTTAGGCTACTCCTTAAGCATGACCTGACTCCACAAGAGCGCGGCCTACCTCCCCTATTCTTTGACCCTAACGCTATAGACAACTACACCATGGTTCGTCTTATGATGAGGGCTAGTCTCCTTCCCTCTTTTTGCCTAGCCCTTTTACAAGATATGAATGATAGCCAATTCACTAGGTGCAATCACCCTTTCCTCTCCACCACTTCTCTTCATGTCTGCATGAATCTGAAAGATTACATGCAAAGTCGTCAGTTTTTGAGCAAATCTATCCAACCCCTTTCCCCTCCTCATTCCGATGAAGAAAATTAGGCCTGGTTATCATTTCAAAAAGAAAAAAAAGAAAAGAAAAAGAAGAAGAAAAAAGAAAAAAAGAAAAAAGAGAAGTGCATCACAGTCCTGCACCTAGGGTTTTCCCTAGCCCCCTCCCCACTTCACACTTAGGGCACATCAAGGGCAGGACTTTCAGACTTGTCACCCTAAGACTTGCACCGCACCTCCAACGACACACGAACTGGGTCCTCAAGTGTGGGACATTACCAAGGGCTTGCCCAAGGTTAGACCCATCTCCCAGTTCCACTGCCACGGGCACCACGCACTACACGGAGAGGCAGACACACCCCTTAGGGAGTGCACAAATTTTCTTGCAGGTTATGTTTGAGTTTCAAGAACTGGCTATTCCGCTGAAGAGGATCACCCACGGCATCCTTTAATGACCAAAACTTTTTCCATGTGCCGGTGTCCAACCATTTGCCTGTTGATGGCTACCATGATTGAACTAGGTCAAGATAGATCTGCCATTGGCATAGATCTTGGAACCTCATCTTCCAAAGATGCATGTCCAATGCCTCAAGATCTACAGATCACTTATTGATTCCACAAGCCTGAAGAATTTCAATGCAGAGTTGAAGATCTTCAACGTAGTACTGAAGACCTTCAACTCAAAGACAAAGATCTTCAAATCAAAGACATAGATTTTCAATGCAAAGACAAACCATATCTTTGTCAAGACAGAGTTTGGGGGGGCTTCTCCAGGATAAATCCCTCCAATACTATCCTCCTAAGGGATTGCTTAGTGCTTCAAGTGTTTCTGATGCTCAAGGGATGACCGCCTACATAACGGATGCCACAATCGTGTGAAAGATTTTGAGCATCTTCATGGAGCCTAAAGCACGCCGAAATCTCTCCTAGTCATTGTCATTAAACTCCATCACCTCTCATTCACACAACCACCTTGGAAGCGGTGTCATCCACCTACCAGTTCCGCCTAGCAGCAGACCTAACTAGCCACTACTTCCCACCGCAGTGCCATGGGACTGGCACTTGGCTAGGAGGGGGGTAATGTTATCGTGTTTCCCGTAGCACAGAGGAGCGGAAAATGGAAAAAAGGAAATAGCAAAAAAGGCGTAGGATAAAAGCAGAAAAAGGCGCCTTGATTGGTAACCAGACCCTGAAAAATTTAAATGTTCGGGCACGACCCTCAGAAAGTCTCAGTGTCACCCCGAGACAACAAAAGAGTAAAAGCCGCACCATTAAATATGGAAGTGCTTCTGAATCCTTGTAAAAGAGTGCCAGGATCGCTCCTGTGCAAATTGTACGCATTAGTTGGGAATATGATGAAATTAGAGTGGTGGGAAATGGGAAAAAGGGCCTAGGCTACGGCCGGCCATGTAAAAAAGGGAAAAAGGGGATGACCGCCCAAAAGGGATTTAGGGTTTTGTATAAAAAGTTGAAAAGTGAATGAGAAGCTCATTCTTTGGTGTGTGGCAAAAAGAGTCTTCTTCTTCCTCTCTTCTTCTCCCCTTCTTGCTTGTGTGTGCTCTTGAGAGAGGGAGTGTGAGAGTGTGAGTGTGTGGGAGTGAGGGATCAAGAGGGTGAAGCTCTTCACCATCTCCTTTTCTCTTCTTCTCTTCTCTTCTCTTCTCTTCTCTTGTGTGTGCGGCTATGGAGGATGGAGCTTGGAGATGGAGGAGGCTTGAGAATGCTTGAGCTAGCATCAAGGATCGTGGAGCTACCAGAGTGCAAGAGAGAGGAGGGTACTCGATCAAGCATCAAGGTACTACACTCATAGGATCAATGTGCGTCGACTAGGTGAGAGATAGCCATTAGAGCTCACTTGGAACGCTTGAAACAATAAGCGGTCTGTGGGTCTTGGCAGTTGAGCGAAAGCTCCCACAACCGCTTTATAGTAGCTGGATAGTAGCATTGTGCCTCATTGTGCAAATGGGATTAAGGACTGGTTACATGTCTCTTGCCTTATAGCTTCATACAAAGAGGCATACAAACGGGTGTAATTGCCAAACTCTCAATAAAAATTGGCTATCTCCTTAGCATTACCCTTTATCATTGCTTGAGCTTTAGACCACTTTGAAAAGTAGTTTGTCACACTACAATGATATAAAATCTCCATGTAGTTGATGAAGGGTGTATTGGTCCAACAAAATCAATACCCATTTTTCGAAGGGTAATGTAAATAAAATAGGATTTTATGATTCTCCCCATTATTGTGTCTTTGATAGACATCACAACGCTTAAGATAATTAAAATCATCCTACAAAATTGTTGGCTACCAATATCCAACATGTAGAGCTTTATGGGTAGTAAGCCATCCAACAAAATATCCCTCACATGTTGAATTATGGCATTCCTAAAAAATGAATGGTACCTCTTTAGGCACTATACATTGATGATAAATATCATCCACACCTTTTTGATACAAGACACATGCTATAACAAAAAAGCGTAGCGCTTGCTACTTAATCTTTTTCTTTTCAGACTTTGATAGAGTAGCCCCAACCTCTCATGGTGGAGAGAGATAATGCATTATAGCTACATACTAGGAAGGGATGGAAGCTGTATCAATTTTGAATAACCCTTCGATGCCACTTCAGCCAGAATTTCCTTTGGCTCCCTGAAATCCACAAGACATTCCAGAATGCCCTGGATCTTTGGTGGCTTACTCTTAATCTCATAATCGAACTCCTGAAAAGTGATTATCGACTTTGCTAAATGGTCAGGTAGCTGCAACTTGTTCCTTTAAAGAATACCACCTTCTCATAGAGAATATAGTGCCTAAATTTCTTTGTTGAAAACCATTCCAATGCCCAATTTCTCCATGTAGGCATGATTAACTTTAGATATCCCCAATTTATGGCTAGCAAAGGAAATTGGATGGTACCATTTCTCTTCCTCCTAAACTTGGGCTAAAGAGCAACTAATACTATGCATTGTTGTTACTGAAAATATATAGAAGACCTTACCTCTTTTGGGTGCTTTCAAGACTAGCGCTTTTGCTAGTTTCTACTTCACATCCTCAAAAGATACCTGACAAGCTTCACTCCAATTGAACAGATCGTTAAAAGATAACAGGTTAGTCAATGGAAATGTTCTTTTTGCCAATGCATTAATAAATCTCTGAAATATCTCATTGATGAAAAAAAGTTGTGTACCTCTTTTGGAGTGTGTGGAGGGATCATAGCAACTATGACCTTTATCTTTTCAAGGTTAGTTTTGCAATATCAACTGAACTAACCACATGGCCTAGTAACAACCCATAGGGTACCACAAGGACACACTTTCGAGGATTAAGAGCAATGCAACACTATCTGCAACGCTCAAATCATTTCCTTAAAATGATCAACAATCTATCCCTTATGGTGGCTATCCCTAGATCATCGATGAAAACTTTTAACTCCTTTGGGGAGATGTCACCAAAATTCTTATCAGTTGTTCATTGCCAAGAACCAGGTGCATTGCATAACCCAAAAGCCATAACATGATACACAAAGGTACGGAAGATAGTGATAAATGCCATTTGGTGGTATCCAGCAAAGCAATCCAGAAATGAATAGATTTTTCTCTAATCAATGAATGGTAATAGATAATAATCCTTAACCGTCTTCCCATTAAGTTCCCTAAAATCTATGCAAAGAGGAATTTGATTATTATTCTTCTTCCTGATAATGAGTGGTGAATACCACTCTATGTGTTGTAGCAAAAATATTAGACCAACTTTTTGTAAAAATTTCAATTTCTTGAATAGTCCATCCCTTTGTTTAAAAGGCATACCCCTTACTTTTTGTTGCACAGGGCGGCTACCTTCCTTTAGGGAATTGTATGAACAGCCAGGCTAGGAGAATTACCTCTTAGGTCATCATTACTCCAAGCAAACTTGTTGCAGAGTTCTTGAATCAAGGGCTCATAGTCCTCCCTTTCTTCCAAACTGAGCATGGACCCTAATTTAATTAGCCATGAATAAATCATCATCCCAAGGTTCAACTCAATCACGTCTGCATCTCTTATCCTATCTTGAACCTCTATCGGTTCATTCAAAGTTACTTGATAGTAGATATATCCTCTATAGTGGACCCCTGTTTGGATTTGTTACTTGATGAAGACTCACTAGCAGATAGATAATCTAATGTATCTAACTCTGACGAAGATAAAGAAACTCTCTCACTTTGGGGAGATTCAGGATACACATGTACTACTACACATCTGGCACCTCTACCAAAGATCAACCGACTAATGGGTATATCAACCTAACAATCCACTTGTAAGATCCATGGCCTACCTAGTAGTACTTGATAGCTAAGCTGCCCTACAAACTTGATAACCCTAAAGTCCAAAATGCATTCCACATTAGTGATAGTCACATGGACTTTAGTGATGCACCCTTCAGGTTGCCTTAAACTATCATCAGCCGTTCAAAGAATTGTGGAGGTATCTTTTTGGATTTTTAACCCTAGCCTTTCCATGAATTCCTAACTCATAATGTTGATGGAGGATCCCATATCCACAATATCATGTTCCACTAATATGCCATCAATATATGCTACTACCCTTGGTGGACAATGCTTTTCAACATGCTCAAAACTAGTCATCTCCTACCCACACTATATCCAAGGGCTCTGTGATATACCCAATGCACATAATCTTTTTAAACTCTTTACGTATTCTTGGGGAAAACTTAATCAACTATAGGAGATTTATATCCAACTTAGCCTCGCAAAGAAAACTTGCTAAATCAAATTCATGATAGTTAGCAATAGCTTTCTTTTCTTGCCAGACCATTCTCTCCTTTGGTCATTGAATAGGCTTTGGTGTCTCTTTGTTGGCTTTTTCCTTCTTCTTAGGTAATTCCTTTTCCTTCTTAGGGTTAGCTTTACTATCAATAGCTTTTAGAGGTCCATCTTCCACATCAGAATTAAGGACTTGCATCCCCTTATCATATTGCTTAGGATTTCCCTCGACAGGTTTTATCTTATCTTTGTCACCATCTTTACCCTTTTGACCTCTTGTAATGACTTGTAGATTACAAGCTTTAGTGCCATTGATATGTATAACTTCAATAAGGCTGACTCCATTGCCACTAGGCAGCTCCTCTACAATAGCCTTTCCTCTTTGTAGTATTTGTTTTGGTTCCTCATCTTGCTAGATATTATTCCCTTGTGCTCGATGGTTCATTGTTCTTGGTTGTTTACTTCCTTGTTGGAGAGAGCTAATCTTGCTCCAACGGATACTAGATAAGTGGCAAGACTTGCCACATATGTCACATTTAACATTTGGAAAATTCCTAGGAAAATATTGGATACTACATCACTTACAGTTGAATCTTGAAGGGGCATCCTCTTCAGGGGCATCGACTCCCTATCAAATTCTACTATTTCTTTAGGAAATTTACATCAACAGCTACTTGCATGTATTGTTTTGTGATCATGCTAGTATAGTACTTCATCATATCCTTAACTTTTCTAAGGACATTCAAGGCACTTTACTCATAGCCATGATCATCTACATGTCATTCCATTGGCCTAACCCCCGGGGGGTTCACTATAGATCTTGTATGGTATCATGTGAGTGTAAGGGAGGGGGGTTTTTGGAAGGGGATACTTAAGCGTACACATTAGAGATAGACCCCTCTTAATTTCCTATATTGAACTTAAATTTAAGGAGGGGATAGAGGGAAAAAAGAAGGGGGGATGCATTTGATCACCTCTCTCTATAGATTGGTTTCTCCATGGCATACAAGAGACCTTGACAAGTAAGGTTAAAACCCTAAACCCTCACATAGTAGGGTTATTAAATTAATCATAGTGTGGGAGGGGGGAGTTGGCACTCTCCCATGGTTTTGGTAGAGAGATTCAACTCCCCTTCTTCCAAAGAGAGCTTGGTGTCTGCTTGGTGTAGTCACTTTAAGCATAAAGGGGTTTGATTCCCCTACTCTCTCTCCTCATGTGGTAAGGGGGCACGGACAGTCAGAAACATTGCGACACGTACTTCGATGGTATCCAAGTGTCACTACATAAATCACTTTGTGATATGACCATTTTGATACTTTTAATTGCTTAGGATAATTCTAACTTTTAAAAAGAAAGTTAGTATATGTTCTATGAAGACTTACATTTAAGAAAGGTGATACATAAAAATTCATTCATTTATATATCTTATAAGCTTGAATAGGGGGATATATTAGTCTTACAAGCTTCATAAATAGGGATTTTTTAAGAAGTCCTTGCATGAAGGTGACATGTATTCTTTACTATGAGTGAACCCCCTCTGGCCTAACCACTTGATTGGGAATTGGCTACTAATTCCTTGGAACAACATTAGAATTCATCATTTGGCTTCCAACATTTGGTGGAGCCATCTAACTGACCATAGGCATGGTCATAGTGGGAGGAGCTAGAAACATGGGCACATTTTAAATCATGCTTCCTCTCCTATTGGCAGTACTCATGATTTCCCTTAACCTCCATTTGTCAATGCCAAAGTATTTCCAGTACCTAAGCTTAAATTCCAATTTTCCCTAGAGGTACATGCTGCTTGTAATTGTGACTCTACCTCCTCTGCTCTTGTAATAGCCGTATTAGTGTTGGCAACAACGACAGTGCTCAATTGCACTTGGATGTTAAAGTCCAACCCATGCAAAAAGTATTGGAGTTGAGAAGTAGCCAGAATGGGAATGTAAGTTTGTAACTTATGAAATACTTCCTTCAGTTTCTTGGCCTAGCCCCAAACATTCTCGTGAGATTCTTAACGTGCTACATTGAGAACACATAGCCAATACTTACCTCCCCTTTTCTAGGGAAAACTCTCTTCGAAAGGACACAAAAAAATAGATCAATCGTAGTTATGGTTCCAACCTCTAGGCTATGATACCATATTGCAACTTGTTCTTTCAAAGACATATTAAAGAACATCATCAAGTGTCATTCATCTTGGATTCAATAGTTGAACATTAACTTTTGGAACTCATTAATATAAAGTTCTGCATCTTCCTCTGCTAACCAATTCAAAATGGGTATAGGAAATCCTAAGGCTGGTAAGTTTGGTGTTCGTGCTAGGATTGCGATGGGTTGCACCATGATGAACGGATTTGCTAAGGGAGTTTGAATGGATGGCACTAGTACCCCACTTGAAGTGGACTAACTAAGTGGAAGAGGGAAAGTATTAGAACTTCCTCCTCCTAACGGACTATTCATGGGACTAGGGTTGCTAGGGCCCCTCCTTTGTAGGGATATTCGACCACTCCATTGAGGAGAATATCTCCCAATAATCTCAGCCTGCCGTCTAGCTTGTTCAAAGTGCTTTCAAAGCTAGGCTTAATGGTTTTTTGGGTCTATTTCACTGCCTTTTGGGATACACTAATAAACTGGTCCCTATCAATCAAGATTCAGATACCGCCACTTATTAATGGCTCCCGATAAATGCACCACCTATCAAGACCTAAAACATGCCGTAAGACACAGGATTTAAGGCTTTAGCTAGGCCTCTATGCTCAACCAAAACACCTTAGGGATTGGCCCTGAGATGCACCATGAACACATAAAGAATGTACAATACATAATCCTCTCTTTTAAACAATCATTCTAGGGGATAAAGGATAATCTTCAATGAACACTCTCGAACGGAAACGAGTGTCCAGTCCTATGGCTTAGGATACCTCACTCTCAATGTGGGTCAATATTTATGAAGACAATTGCCATGCATCCAAGATGATACCATGTGTTGAATGTGATGCAATTGTGAATGATTGATAGTGCTCAGTTATTTTTAGTCATTTACAATAGCATTGTGACAATGCAAAATCATTTCCTTTCATGCTTCTATCCTAAACGTAATTGCTATGTTACATAAAGTCAGCACTGAGTATGCTCATGTGCTATTGAATGTTTTAATTCTCAAAACACATGTATCCTATATGCAAAGTACATTATAAAAAATTACATTCAACATGTACTCAAAAATTATTATCCCCTCCTCTCTCTACCATTTAAGGTTGTGCATTTTGTGGTAGATTTAGAGAGCGTTTCGATGTATTTTTCCTTCATAAAAAGTGATAAATATTCACTTTAACATAAAAACTGAGGGAAGTTATTATATGTATATCCTCTACATCATGTGCATTCAAGGCCTATTTATAAATATATTCTTATCTATGAATTTTTCTTGAATAAAATATAACCTTTTTCTATTCAATATGTAAATAAACCCTTTATATTATACCCTTCTATATGTAAAAAAAGTATAAAATTGGTATTTTAAAAATACCTTATTTTGAACCCACGTGATGCACACATATATTCATGAGTAACTTACATGAGCATAAAGATAAGGCTAAACCTCATGCTTCATCCATACCATACATCCATGGACACATATATTAAATGTAAAAAAATAATTTTCTTTTTTTTTCTTAGTTATTTATCAATGAATACTAATATTTCTTGGTATTCTGATGTGACATGATAAGACTTGTTGAGAATTATTTTCATCCCTTATTTCATTTCATGTGAACACCATTGACACAACAAAACCACAAAAATCAATGATTTACCTTAAAACCACAATTTATGGGTTTTGTATGTTTATAGAAAAATTAATAAACAATCGATTCTTACTGATTTTATTATTATTTTTCATAAAACAAATCATTGACAATGAAGAACACCCATTGTTCGACCATTTGCAATCAAGATTTATCATGAAGCGATGAAATTTATCACTTACTCATAAAAGCATAATTTATTTCATACGTATCTCAGATTTGGAAGGCCATTAACACTCATTAATAGCTGCTAATGCTCCTCCAAAGATTGATCTATGCTCCATCATGCCTCACCATCATATCCCAATCGAAATCTCTCAAGTCAGCCCACCCCCTTCACTCATAGAATCAACCATGGAAACATGCATCAAGAGGAGAGAGAAAGACTAGATTATGAGATTTTGAACTAGACAACCATTTATGGTGATAAAGTAGGCGATTGGAAGCGAAAAAATAACGAATTCCATTACAATGATCTGTTGGTGGCTTCTTTGCAGCCCAAAATCTCCAAAATCATGATGGGAGGGGCAACATCTGTTAATTGACACTGTTTTTTAAAATGCACTGCCCCCTCTCAAAACCAAGGCCATGCCCATTTGAACTTTGGCCAAATTTATCATTCTAGGTGTTGGGCTCCCTATCGGTGGGTAGATCCTTTGTCCGGCATTTGATTCACGATCCAAAAAATCTTGTGCATCCAGCTTGAGGACTTGAATGATCGAGAAATTGTCTTACTTCAATTCGACTGTCAGAAAATTTATGAAAAATCCACAACCACTATAATGGTCGAAATTTGCATTGCCGTCTTCCACGGTCACTAAAAATCACGTCGAATCCTCGTCTTCTGCTTTTGTTGGGCTTTAAATTCCACGTAAAATTTGCACCATTCCTCACCTTTTTGGCATGTTTTGGGCATTTAAATTTTGCTCTCATGTATAACATTGTAGTTGGCTAATTTTTAGTGTATTTTTAGGTGCCCAAATTCAATACATGATCAGTAATGGTGTGGTAGAAGCCCTCAATGGACATTGAACCATGTCCTCTTATTTTGGACATGGAAGTGATCCGAGAGCTGCCAATGTCTCAGAAAGTTTTGATAGAGAAGGACCCACAATTGCTTCCTACATTGCTCATGCATTAGAAATCTCTACAAAAGGATAGGATAGCATCACTACTTGAGGAGAACCACATAGAGTATCCATTGTACTAGTAGAGTTTTTGGATAAAATTGTAAGGCCTTAATTGAACCACGATTTGTGACTGCATGGAAATAATGAAATGTCAGTCATGCAGTTTGTTTTGGAGTTCTTGGCTACTATATGAGCTTGTGCAATTGTATTTAACTAAAGAAGAGTTCCAACTTTACTTTCACATGTCTTCACATCTATTTAGTTACTCCATCTATTTAGTCACATGTAATTTTGTGTGAGATGTTTGAGGCATTGTAATCCAAAAAGACAAAAAATGAATGTTCAAAGGTCTCACATTAAGTTATCTCATAATTAGCTAGCATCCTATTGCTTTGAGATTAGCTAACATTTCAAGTGCAACACAAATGATAATTGTGAAATTTCTCACCTTAAGTTACCTCTCTCTCTCTCTCTCAATTTAAATATAAATATATTAGAGAAAAACAAATGTTTCACCTTTGTGTTTAGGATAGCTCCAAGTTTAACAACAAACATCATGTATGCATGTGCTCATGCATGGCCATTCATTTTCCTTTTAGTTTAGGACACATTCAATTTTAGGATTGGCTTATAGAAGTTGTTGCCATGGAGTTTGTTGTGGGTAGCCTTTATTGGATAGTACCTTCTATTTGTTTTTTTTTTTGGTTAATTGGCTAGGGCTTTTTTAGATGGTGGTGCTTTTTCCATTTTGAAGCTCTGCATGCAGTTTTGCATGTATAGCGTGCTAGAATAGCACAACACTACAATGAGGATGAGGCATTGTTTCTACACACATCAAGAAAAAATTGATGAAATTATAGAGGGTATGAGAGATAGCCATTCATAATAAGAATTTATGCAAGAAAGATGATTGAATTATAGTTGAGCAAGCACATGGATTTATAGCTTTTTAGCTTGCACACTCTCCCTTCTTTTTGCCTATGAGATACATTTCATACATTGTAGGTACCCTCTTTTGGGTGCCAACTCATCCATCCTTATCCATCCACACATCTATCCATTCTCTTAGACCTAGTTTGCATCAAATGTGCTAAAAAATCTCCCCTTGATGCATGGTTGTTCATTTATCGATTACCACTATCATAATCAAAGATGTGATTACGAAATAAAAGTGCCTCCTAAGTCCCTCATCATAATCATAAGTATGGTGGTCTAATCAAAACAAGATGTAAGAAAATGGCATTGTATTCCCCTTGGCTACATAATTGGTGCCAACGGTGGACTTTAAAATTTTGGAATTTAGAAGAGGTGTCCATTGGATAGAGATACACCATTGGATCCATCATGATTTTGAAGCAACTTGTTTGCATAATTTGCTTAGTTGGAAGAGCACTCTCTCAAAATGACCAAAGCGTCTACAAATCGTGTATCGATGTTTACCTTTGTTTTTGCAATTCTTTTCTTTGTGATTAGTTAATCCATAATGATTGCATTTGAGCCTTGAGTTTCTTGTAGTGTTGAAGGCATTGTCACAAGTAGTGGGGTTGAAGTGCTCTCAATGGAGAGAGAGAGATATATATATATATAGTAAGGATGCCTCAATGTCGTGCAACTTCAAATATTCCATATTAGATAATTTTTTGACTAAATTATAATAGCCATCAATATCACAACTTGATAATAAAATAGCTTTGGGATCATCTTCATCAAATGTTCTTTTTAGAACATCCAATTTTTGTTTCATACTCTTATACTTGTTCAAGTGACTTATGATCTCCTTTTGGATTGAACTTTTAAGTGATAAAGTTGCATTAGAAGTTTCACCTTGGAGTGCTTGGATTTGATGCCAAAAACTTTATGGCTTTGGCATGGGCCCAACATAACACACCAAGTGCAGCTAGAACTAGTGCTATGGTACCATTAATGTCCATGCAGGTCTAGTCATGAGTGCATGACTTGAAGCCACCTATGTAGGTCTACTATAGTTAAAGATGTATGGTCGTGCATTATAAAACTATAACTTTCCAAATGTGGTTGCCACATTGTTGCCTAGACATACTCACAATGAATAGCTAATAAATAAATCCTACTTAAAGACTACTTCTTTGGCAAATGAATGCCTTGGAAACTTATGACTACATACATGAATGCAAATGATACATGTACAAAAGAGCTTGCTATTGCATACATAAGAGCCTTAATTCTTTGAAAAATGAGGATCATGCATTATATACCACCTACAACCAACCATAAATCTATATTATGTTGAAGTATATTGCTTTTCCTAATCAATAAGTACCAAAGTAGGATGGTCATCTCTCAGTTCTACAGATTGTGCATGGTTGCAAAAATTATTCGGTGATTTTTATGTATAGGGAGATGGTCCAGTTGTCATTCATTGTGCTAGCATGAGCAACATATAGCTAGCTAGGAACCTAGTGTTCCATGCTAGGACAAGACACATTGAGGTGCATTACCACTTTCTGAGAGAGAAGGTACTTGTAAGAGAGAGATTGACTTAGTATATGCCAGTATGCAAGATCAGTTAGTTGACATTTTCACAAAGGCATTGGGTGCAGAGAAGCTTTGAAAGTTCTGAAGCTTACTTGGAGTTGCAGAGATAGAGTTGAGCTTGAGGGGAGTGTTGAGATGGCAAGCTCAATATGTGTGGACATTGATGATGGACCACCTAGCTAGATGGTTTTGCACATCTATACTTAGCACATCTGTGGTCATTATGATTCTCACATGGATACTAACTTATGACTTATTATATTTAGTTTGTTACACCTACCTACAGAGCTGGCAAAGATATAGCGCCAGTTGATTAGTGTAGTTTGTTATGCACTATTTGACTTAGTAGGCAACTTTCCTTTATGTTGTATCTTATCTATACTTTGTGTAAATTGTATAGTGAGTAAAAAAGAAGAAGAAGAAATCAACAAGAAAACATTTTGGCCTCCATCTCTCTTCTTGTGTTCTTGAGTGAGCTTCCTCTTGTGTGCATGGTTTATGTTTGGTGTAGTAGCTCAAGCAAGTCCTGTCACCACACGATTCTTGACACCCTAAAGTTACACACAATAGCTTTCCCTCCCTCCCAACTCTTTCTTGTGACTACAGTACAAGGATGCCAAACTCCAAATCCCATCTTCCTTTGGTAGAAATGAGCTAACTCCTTTGATAGGCCTTCCCATTATAATTGGATAGCTCTCCCCTTTGAATGCAAATAATATTCTCCCTAATGAGAGGTATAAAATGGTTGAATTCATTTTGAAGGATGCATAAACACTTCTAGACACTTTTATCTGAGTAGGAGACAAGCACCTAACTTGTGCTTTAAATATTATATTAGAACTCAATCAAATTCATGCTATGAAGTTTTTGCTATTGCTTGACCCACCCTCTAGCAGTGTAGCCAAAAGCTGCTTCAAGGATGATTGCTCATAGGAGATAGCTTTGTTTTGTTTGCCTTTGTAGGAGTCACTTAAGTGTCCTACTTTTGGAAACACTAGATAAGTCCATTTCCTTTTAGCGGAGAATAACAGATTGACAAATATAACAATAGCAACAAAATTAGCTATACCATGATAGTGATTATTTTTAACCAATACTGTAACCATGCAAGAAGGCATTCTTAACATCCATTTGCTGCAAACTCTAACCTTGCTATTGCTAAGGCAATTATGTATCTAACAGTTGCCATTGTAGCAACTAGACTGAATGTCTCTTCATAATCTATGCCATATGTTTGAGCATAGCCTTTTGTAACCAGCCTAGCCTTATACCTGCTAATCGAACCATCTGCATTATGCTTGACTTCGTACACCCACTTACAACCAATAGATTTCTTACCTTAGACAAGGGTACCAGATCCCAAGTCTTATTGGCTTCTAATGCAACCATTTTCTCATTCATTGCTGCATCCAAATGAGCATGATGAACAGCATCCTCACAAGTGGGCTCACCATCTTCAACTACCTTTACCATATAAGCATAATGTTGGGCTACATAACCTTCAAAACCAAAGCTTTTAATAGGATATCTAACCCTGCTAGACCTACGTATTAGTGGATCACTCAATGGATCCTTTACATTACTATATGCTCTTTGTACACCTAGTGTCCTAACTAAAGTAATACCAAGCTCATCATCTAAACTCTCTAAACCACTAGAATCTCCATCAAATCCCAAATGACTAGTAGACACATCATTACCATCCAACATTATATTCTTTTCTTTGTCTTTTCCTGCAACACTTGTAGATCCACCTAAAGATGTGGGGCTACTCGGGAGACTAAGGGCTCAGACCAAGGGCTAACTATAGGTATAGTAACAGATGATGTTTTAGGTCCACTAAGACTCCATGATCCTTGATTTTCTTTCTATATATAGCTATCATGATCATTATCATAATCTAATACATCAGCAGGAGATGCATACCGACTCCTCATCTCATAAAAATGAACATCCATACTCACTATGAACTCACCTGTGACAAGGTTATAACAACAATACCCTTTCTGTTCACTAAAGAGTATCCAATAAAAATACATTTTTTCAGCCTTTGGATCAAGCTTCTTTTGCAGCTCATGTGGCACATGAACATATGCAATACAACCAAATACTTTCAAGTGTGATACATCGGGCTTCTTGCTTGTAAAGCATTCTTTGGGGGTCATCCCATGAACTATAGCTATGGGAGTTTTGTTCATAATATAGACAATAGTATGAACAACTTCAGGCCAAAAATGTTTTGGCATATTCTTTTCAGCCATCAATGCCCGTGCAACTTTTGCAATATGCCTATTTTTTATTTATGCAATCCCATTTTGCTGTGGGGTGTACATGCAAGTAAATTCCATCTTTATCCCATGAAACCTCAAGAAGTCAATAAACTCATTAGAGAGGTACTCTCCCCCTCCATCTAATCTCAAGCACTTGACTTTCCAACCTGTTTCTATTTCAATAGCTGCCTTAAAAGATTTGAAGTGCTCAAATACATCACTCTTTTCCTTTATGAAATATACCCATAGCTTCCTTGAACAATCATAAATAAATGTGACAAAGTATTTGCTACCATAAGAGATACATTTTGCGTAGACCCCCAAAAATTTGTATGCACAATATTAAGTATATTTTTGCTCACTTCTCTCTCATGTGAAAAGAGTTGTCTTGTATGCTTACCAAACTAACATGCTTCACACACTTTATGAAACTCTGCAACTCTAAAAGAAGGCAACCCTGTAACCAATCCTTTAGATTGTATTACTTTTAGCCTTTGCATATTTGCATGTCCAATACATTTATGCCATATTTCAATGTTTGTAACCACTCCTTTTCCTTTAGCATACATAGCAAAATTCATTGTAGAAATTCCATCATCTAAAGTGAACGTGCGGACAAATCTACTTCCTTTTGTGACCAAATTGCACTTATCATTAAAGTCTTCTATAAAACAACCTTTTGCATTGAATCAAACCTATAACCCTTGCTCTACCATTTGGCCAATAGACATTAAATTCTTTGTGATTGATGGCACATGTAATATATCAGTCAGACTCTTTGTCTCGCCATCATGCAAGGACAAGGGAACCTTTCCAATGTGTGAAATTGGGTGGTATGAATCATCACCCGTCTACACATAACCTATATTTTGTAAGTCCCACATCTCTCCAAACCATTCCTCATGACTGATTATATAATTAGATGCACCTGAATCGACATACCACACATGATCATGTGTCCCCTTTCCTGTAACTACATGCAATTTACCACTACGAATATCATCCTTCTTAGCATAAAAATGGGTTGTAATATGGCTTGTTTTTCTAGAATTATGGAAAACAATAATAGAATTTCCAGAAGCTCTGTTTTTCCATCCGCTTCATTCTCTAGAGCTTTCCCTACCTCTAAAGTTTCCTCAGCATCCTGAAACTTGCATTTCACCAAATTGTTGATTTAGCTTATTTTGTTGGTTTTCACCAGTACATCCCATACCATGGCCTCTCGAAGACGATCTACCAACTTGAGTAAAATGCTTGGACCTATTCACCATTTCTTTCAGATGAGTCACCTTGCATATTAATCTCTTCGATAATTATGAGAGGGACCAACTCATTAAAATTTGGAAATGGCTTCCGTACATATACAGAAGTGATGAATGATTTCCAAGCCTTCTCATTAGTAAGGCCACTCAAAGTGGATGAAACCAAATCATCATCATTAGGCATTGCATCAAATGCTGCTAAAGCATCTGCAATGATCCTCACCTTCAAAACATATTCATTATAGATATTTTCCCTTTCTTCAAGGTATTCAACTCTTGCTTGAGTTGAATCTTTTGTGCCTTCGTATTTACTAAAAATATGTTCTCAAAAATGATCCAAGATGCATATGAAGTTTTTGCATTCCTGATATGTCCTAGCATAGTATTATCAATGACTATATATAGGCAATATATCACATTTTTGTCTTTCACACTCCATTCTTTCCACGCCTGTAATTCATTTGGAGTCGCAGGGATACTCAAGTCTGTCGACTCCTTTTCTTCACTTAAAACAAACTCATAGAGGTCCTTTTCAATGAGGAAGTTTGTCACATGAAACTTCCATGAAGAGTATTTGTTCTTGTCGAGCTTCTTAATGATGGGATTTCCATTGTTCTCTGCCATTATCACAAAAATGATACAAAACAATGAGCTAGTCTTCTGTAACCTTTCACAAAAAGTGCACAATAATACACAAATCAACCTTTTTCACTACTTGCTCAATAGTACATGTAATCTGCAAACTATTTGCAGATAAATCATATGTATGCTTCTTGAAAAATACCTAAAAAATTAGAGATTCGAAGTCTATAACTTGTGTACCCACTTTTGGTCAATACAGTTGAAATCACAGTATACCCTAAAACTATTGTCCACAACCTTGTGGCTCTAAAATAGGGCTTGAAATGGTCTTAGAGGCCTAAAAAAACTGTGGGATAGCCCTAAAGGAGAATGTTTAGAATGTACAGTGTTTTGCTTGCACACCAAATCTCATAACAATATGAGATTTTCACTCTACCGTGCTTTTGGTGCCTCCACAGGCACTATCCAAGAGAAAGAGTGGAAGAATGGGAGAGCTTCTTACCCATTGCTTACTTGCTTAGACCTTACTTCTTCTCCTTCACTTCAGCCTTCAAAACCAGCCTCTCTCAGTGCGCTACTCTGATACCATGTCCAAAATCATGTGGTGGGGGGACTTGCTTGAGCTACTACACCAAATACACACCATACACACAAGAGGAAGCTCACTCGAGAACAAAAGAAGAGAGATGGAGGCCAAAAAGTTTTCTTGTTGATTTCTTCTTTTTCTTTTTTACTCCCTATACAATGTACAAAAAGTATAGATAAGATACAACATAAAGGAAAGTGGCCTACTAAGTCAAACAATGCATAACAGACTATAAGTTAGTAGCCATGTGAGAACCATAATGACCACCGACGTGCTAAGTGTAGATGTGCGGACCCATCTAGCCAAACGGTCCATCATCAATGTCTACATGTGTTGAGCTTGCCATCTCAACATAGGGATGGGAGACAATAAGATATAGAGTTCAAGATTTCAAAATATGAGTGGAGCTCAAAGGTACACTCCTTATACAATAAAGAGATGTATGAGAAAGAAGATAGTAGTTCATTAGAAGTTATGGGAGTTTTCCTAATGGAGGCAAGTCAAGCACCTAGGTAGAGGCATGTGTAGAGGAGCTAGAGAATATATTGGCCAAGGATACAAAGGAGAAGGATAATTGCGTGGTAATGTTAGGAAAGTATGCCACTTGGTTTGTTTCTCATTATAATCATATAACAAGAGTGATTGTTATAGAATATCACATTGATTTGAAGCCACATAGCAAACTAGTAATGCAAAAGTTACAATGGATGTGGATCATACAACAAAATGCTCTTCTAGTGGAGGTAAAAGACCTTTCACAACTCCATAGGAGCGCACACAATGATTGATGTGGAAAGGTCTTATGCACATGTGCAAGGGTGGTGTCTTATGCATGTAGATAAGGACCTATCTGCTTGTTCAAGGGTCCTATGTGCAAGGATCTAAGGTTCAAAATAAAAGTGCAAGGGTCAAGTAAACTATGGTGTGAAAGGCTTATGTGCAAGGGCTAAGTGAAAAGGTGCACATGCAAGGTCAAAGTGCATGTATACATGAGTGCAAGTACAAGGGTTCATGTGTAAGAAAGTGCAAGGTCTAGTGCACATGCACACAAGGGAGATGGGTGTGTAGTGGTGTGGAAGAAGGTGTCCAAGATCAATGTGTAGGATTTACAATGAATGATGGGATGGTATTGGAAGTGCCTCGTTCCTTCCTCCTCCTCATTGACCCCCCTTGCGAATAGAGTGGGCACCTATGTAGAATAGAAAATTGATGTGCTTGGTTGATGTGATGCATGCGTCTAACATTACAAAGGATTTGGTTTTTGTTGGAGAAATGGTTGAGTAGGTATTTCAAGTAAAGTTCTATTAGGATGGTTGAGTTGTAGAAGATTTCAAGGACTTGTGTAAATGGAGCTTCATCTTACTTGAATGTTTACCAAGCTTTGAATTACCAAATCCCCTTCTTTGAAAATCTTTCTCTTTACATGTCATCCACCTTCTTGAATGCACAACTGCAAACAGGTAATGAGCAATGATTCTATCCCCTCTAATTGCATCAATTCTTTTAGCCCTACTATGCATAGACTCCTCTGGGGATGATTTGTGAGTTGCAGTGACTCTCAAGTTGGGTACTATAAATTCCATAGGAACTATTTCTTCCATTCCATATACCAACTTGAATGGAGACAAATTTGTTGTAACCTTCTAGGCTATTCTAAAGGACCAAAGATCAAAATCTAGCTTGGTATCCCAATCCTTGTGGTTGCACTAAAACCTTCTTTCAAAAATGCAGGAAGGTCTTGTTTGAGCTTTTCACTCTTGGTCATTGGCTTGTGGATGATATGGTGTGGATCTTTTATGTAGTATCATGTGCTTTTTGGTAAGCTTCCTTATAACATCATAGAGAAAATTCTTACCTCAGTCATCATTGACCAACTCAATTGGACATACAAATCTCATCATGATGTTAGAGTAGAGAAACTGTGCCACACTAGCCATTGCATTATCCTTTAAAGCTTTTGGCCTCTACCTACTTAATACAATAATTTGTACAAACTAATATGTACTTATTTTTACTTTGCTCAATTGTGCTAATTTGATGGGACCCACAAAGTCTATGCTCCTCTTTTGGAATGGTTCTAGGGGTAACACAAGATGGTCTTACATCTTATCCCTTGGCTACAATTGCCCCTCCTACATATAGACCACACACTCTTTGGTACATTGACAAACATATTTTAGCACAATAGGCCATCGTAAACCTGTTTTTTGTAGAATCTTTTTTCCTATTATTTCACTAAAAACTTGTCCTCTTGAAAATTTTGCATGAGCTTCATGTAAAATTGCAGGTTGTTTGCTCTCTTGAATGCATCTTCTCAAACTTGGTCAAATTTTCTTCTATAGAGAACTCCCATAATGACCTCAAAATTTCTACATTAGAAGGCCACTCTTCTCTTCTCATCGCTAGAGGGATTCACTGGCATAACACCATCAACCAGGAAATTGATCATCTAATCATAATAAGAGTCAAATTGATATATTTGTACTCTAAACAAGTCACCATTAGGAAGTTGATCATTGACTCCATGCACATGATTTGTGTACTCACAAGTCTACTTAAGAAATCTACAATTGCATGTTCCTTGCTAGGAGTATGCGCAATCTTATAATCAAATTCTTGCAATAGAATCATTCTAATCTCTCTATTAGTTGTGTCTTATTGATCAAATACATAAAACTTGGTGGTCTACATGAAATATCACTAGATTTCCCAACAAGTAATGATGGAACTTTTGCAATGCAAAGATAATTCCCAAAGCTTCTCTTTTTGCAATAGTATAAATATTTTTAGTTGTATTAACCTTCTGCTAGCATAATAGATAGGTCAAAACCATCCACATAGTTTTCTCTTGCAGCAAGACTACTCCAATTGTAATGTTAGAATAATAAAAAATACATAAAATGAGATATTCCATTGTAGGGTTGCGAAATTGGAGCCACTACCAACATATTCCTCAATGCATTAAATGCCTTTTCTTGGTCATATCTCCATAGGAATTAAACACCCTTTCTAGATTGATTGGATCTTTTGCAAGTTAATAGTCAATAATATGGCCAAGTAGTACTCCTTGCTTATTAGTAACAAATACTAATTTGAAGTGATTTCATGGCATCCCAAACTTCCCACATATTTCAAAACATAACTTGAGATGTTTCAAATTATCAAATATTTTACCAAAGACACAAAATCATCAATGAGCACCCTCATGAAGTCATAAGGTACAGATCAAAGATCTTATGGCTATGTGGACCATTTTTCAGACCAAAATTCATGACTATTCTTACAAAGGCTTCCCATTTAGTGATGAATGTTGTCTTGGCCATATCACTAGGGTGCATTTTAATTAGGTTATATCCTAGAAACCATCAAGAAAAATATAAATTTTATGACTAGTGACATCATCCAATACAAAATTGATAAATGGGTGAGGAAAAGGACCAGTTAATCTAGCAACATTCAACTTCCTATAGTCCACATAGACTTGAATCTTTCCATTCTTCATTGGGACAACCAGTATCGGTGATAGCCATGCTACTTTATTAACACAGTTGACGAAACCCACTTTAAGCAACTTATCGATTTCTTTCAATGCATTCTTTGCATACGTAGGGTCCATATGGTGCCTCTTTTGCATAATTGGCTTGGTATCCATCTTCCAAATGATTCTATTGTGGTGCATACCTAAGAATCAAAGCCTTTCATATCCATATATTCCCATGCAAATATACATTGGATTTCTTAACAACATTATATTAACTATTGTTTATAATCCTCCTCTACATTAACAATAATGTTTGTGATGTACTAATTTAGTACTCATATTTCAAAATCAAGATAAATTCAGAGACACAATATGCTCCCCCCCAAGGGTAGTAGCATGAGCCTTCACCAAAGGACTATGTTTGTTGCTATGGATGCTAGTACTAGAGTGAGATGTCTCTTCACAGGTAACATAGTTAGGTAAGAGATGACAAGGGTGCAAGGGGGCATTGGCCGTAAATCCCTTGAGCATGAAAAACTAGTCTAACTTCACATAAGCTTGGGATGGATTCTCAAAAAGCCCTAATGCTAGTTAAGGGCATGAAAGTTGGTGGGAATGCCTTTGGGTAGGTCTTATCTTAGATAGATGTACCAATGTAAATAAAGTTATATTGCTCAATTAATTATTTTGTGTTGAAAGATCATTTTCAACTAGAAAATTTTTTAATACTAAGATTACATGAAAGAACCTTGTGCTAAGGGGATTAATTAAGAAAGTTATTTTTTGCATGTGACATTAACCATGCTACGTAATTAGGAATATATATATTTCAAATGAGAATTAGGAGGGTAGGTTCTCGATAGACCCATCCTATGCTAGGGTAGTCTTGATAAGCAAGGAAGTTTCCTACAAACATTAGGTCAATAGACTAGGAAGAGCCGTCTTAGGGAAAATTCTAGAGCTCAACCTCGTGTCATTTTAGAGGGTTAGGGTGAGAATTTGCCTCATGGGTAGCGGGGTTGACAAATTGGCCTCCCCTCATTTCTCATTCTTTGTGAGCCAAGTGCAACACATGTCTTCTTTAGTTTAGGATGAGTTGCATAAGTGATTGCCTATAATCGGTGCCAAGTGAATAGTTAGGTGATCATAGCACTATATTAAAGGCCTTAAATTTAGATTGATCCTCAAAGAAATCTTGCAAAAACCTTCCCGTGCAAGATAGACTTGAGCAATCCTAGGTAGCAAAGTCTACCATATTCCAAGAGAGTTCTAGATGGTGTCGCCTAGAATGATCTCTTGATAAGCTATTGAATTGTACCATTGAGGGACCATTTGACAAGCACATTATACTCCCTTAATATCATTATTCATTCTCTTCCTCTCCTCCTTATTTCTTCATCCTCGGGGGATCACTATGTAAACTAATGTGGTGATGATGGTGACAATTTGCTATTGTTGTTGTCAACCAAGATGATGATGATCATATTAGTGAAGGAGATGATGAAGAAGCCTTAGGCTAAATTCATGGACAACAAGGTGCCCTACTTTAAACTAGCATGGATAGGACATCAACCTTGATTGGCTCTAGCACACAGGGTGCAATCTATTAGATCGTGGAGATGATGATTAGATTACTTTTGTGGGTAAATAGGATTTCTTTCCTACTACTCCTAGTGTAAGTAGTGTTGTTGAAGATGATGGTGATGATTAAAGAAGACATCAGTAAATTAAACATGCATGGACAATAGGCATCTTGTCTTTCTCCCTTGGGATATCAAATCCTATCCTAAAAAAACATGCATGCTTTTTTCCTGTTTTTTTTTAAAATCTCTCTCTCTCTCTCTCTCTCTCTCTCTCTCTCTCTGTCTTATATCGATGAAAATTTTAAAAAATAATGATTAGGAAAAAGATGAAATAAAGAATGGGCCTTTAAGCTCCCCTCTCTCCTCCTTAAAATAAGAAAAGGTGGAGAGAAGAATAGTAAAATTGAGCCTTTTTTAATTTATTCACAAAGGATTTTCTCAAATTCCTTCTCTCTTCTCATTTAGTAACCTTTTTCAACAAAATTTTATGTTTAGAAAGATGTTACTTGGTGCTTGGTTTTTAATGCAAAATAGTTAGTAGATATGGTGTAATTCATTTTTAAATAATGAATTTTTTAAAAGAAATATTTATTAGAGATTTTTATACTTTGGCTTTTGGTTTTGAAAAAAAGCATGGTTGTCAATTTTCTCATTATTTCAAAGTGTTTTCATAGGTAAATTTGAATATTCTAAAATCCAAAAATTCTTAGATATCTCTTCTCTCTGAACTATTTTACTTCATTTCACTATTTTCTGATAGATCTAATATTGTGACCTCTTCCCTGTATCTATGCAATCTACCTTGACAAAGTGAACTACCTTGATCTATCTTGCTCACAATCAATCATCAATACACAGTCCTATGCAATCTATCTATGTCTGTGCACTTTGCATTCACACTTAACCATTCCATTTCTATTGACATCTTTGTGTATCTATCCATCCTACCTTTTCACACTAAGCTATTTGCTTTCCTTTCACATCTATATGTGTCTACGTATAGCTCTCCAATTTATCTCCTTAAACATCTAACTCCCCTTTTCCATTAACATCTCTTAGTATCTATTTGTGCCTCTCCAATATACCTCCATAGAATTAAGCACCCTAAGACCATTAACGTCTTAGTATGTCTATCTATGCCTCTCTAGTTTTCCTTCATAGATATCAAACCCCTTATTTTCATTAATATCTTTAGAGTACCTTGATGCACTCAACATGGATTGAGCTATATTGTATAGTTAATTTATATGTATGTAACTAAATTACAATCAATGAGCAAAAAGAATATAGGTTAAAAAGGAGCTATATGTGAGACAGAGCTAAAATATGCCCCTTTATTCAAAAGGATAGAGTGCACCAATGTTAATCCTCAAGTTCCACAAGGATAGAGGCACATGGAATCGAAGCATGTGAACTTGTGGGTTGATGGGGAAATGTACCAAATTGATCCCCTAAACAATAAACCTTCAATTTTCTCAAGAATCACAAATTGACTAAAATATGTATGTGAATATGAAAATAAATTATTTGGTTACACTAGGCGGCTCAATGAATGGGTGCTAAAAGTATTTACAACCTACTAAGAAATTGTAAAAAAATGTTATGATGTCATTGCTGCACATCAACTTCGAATACAATAATTAATAGGACAAGTGAAGCGATGAATGAAATTATAACTTAGAAAAGTAGTTCGATTATCACAATGTCGGATACTTTTCATGACATTAACATCTTGTATGAGGAGACAATGCATCAATAGCACAAGTGACACAAGAGCACAAACGAAAGAAAACGCCAATTGGATAACCGAAAGAAGATCAACAATAAGTGATACAGGAATGCAAATGAAAGAAAGAGCTAATTTATGAGTTAATTGTGAACAAAGGTAAGCGAAAGTGACATATCAAGGCATGTTTCACACACATATCAAGGCATGCAAGATTGCTCTGAATGAGGATGAGGTTGGATCATCCATTCAAAGATTAGTGCAAGCAAATACAGCAGAAGACGCATTGAAGAACCCAAAGTTTTTATGGGGTCATTGCATTTACTCAAAATTGTTCGTCGTCGGCCATACATGAGCAGGCATACCATTGATTTGTCAATCTTATTCGTAGAGAGGTCGTTCTCGTGCAAAGTCAAGTGGTTGTATTATCAAATCAAATCTGCAATTGCATTTGTAAGTCAAGCCTCAGACCCTTAGCTTGTCAATTCACTACTAGACATGTCCTTGATTTGCATGACCTGCATCGAGAGCCTGGGGTGGCAGGCAGGGATTTAGGGGGGCGGCATCCCAGTCAAGTTAGCTTCGGAGTACCACACTCGCGCCAACTGATCTGCCATGTGCAATGGCCGATGTGTGCCAGTCGCCCTGATCCAAGTCCACCATCAATATTGTTGCTCCTACAACCATTCAGTACCATCCTTGTCGTTGCAGTTGCCCTGATCCAAATCCACCATCGTTGTTGCTCCTACAACCATTCAGTACCATCCTTGTCGACGTTGCTGCTGCTTTAGCAACATGCTGCCAACCTCGTCTCGATAGTAAACACCATCAAGATTGTGCACGACACTCCATCTTCTGAAGAATCATGTATCAGATCACTGTGAGGCAAATATGCAGTCGCTGGTAGCACGAGCGGCAACCTGAGTTAGCAGATTTTGATTGACGACTTGCCTTGGAAGTGGCTTGCTGCTGTTGGCGTGATCTGGCCTAATGGCTGATTGACGTGATGCCTGGTTGCTACAGTGGCTTGCGACGTTTTCCTGTCGGCAACTGGATTGGATCTATCGTGAGGTTCACTGTGTGTAATTGTCAGGTGGGGTCTGTTGTGGGGCAGATGAGGTGTGCCCTCGTATTCACAAGCACCACGTACATGTACAGATTGATCACTATCTAGGTTGCCTGTTAATGTTGTCGTGTTTAGGCTGTCGTGGTTGGGTGCATTGTGCTCTGCTTGAGCCCCGGGCTGTGGCCAGGTCTTGGTTGCCAGCGCATGTTCTTCACATTAAGTAGGCGTTGGTCACCACTGATCACCTTTGATATTTATGCATTTGATCACGTTGGTACACGGTTGATTGTGCTAATTAGACAATTGATCATATTGGGTTGAGCATTATTTAAGCATTGATCATGTCCGGATCCTGCTCTTTTAAGTGTGGGTCATGCGGATTATATGTTTCATGCTCACTCACTCACTTGCAAGCTAGTCCACACACACATACCCATTCGACACACCTTCTTGCATTCCATAAACATAAACTAAACTCATACATATATATACTGAACACATCATACTCACCACATACACACTTAACCACCTCATTTACACATAGTTCACATTTACACCTCTTTAGACATAGACGTTTTTTTGGCTCCTCATAAGTAAGGCTCACTAGAATCTATCACCATAACGTAATATATAGAGGGCCTATAGTGATCAAGAGGATGCAAGGCTTTAATAGAGCATCTCAAGACTACATGGGGCACTTGTACATGTCTTATTTGTCCAACATCATGATCTTGCACAATAGGCAAATTCTAGGCCGCTACATTATCAGTAGTTACATGTTGTCTTATAACTAGGCTAGTTGTACGATAACAGGAGGCTTCTCTTGAAAGATCACCCTATGCACCTCAATCACTTTCTTTGGTTTCTTATGCATTTTTTTTCTCATAAAATACAGCATCATGGTTGTGGTTAATCTTCCTAGCCTATAGATCCTAAAGAGGATACCCCATCTCACATGTATCACCATATTTAAGAAAGATACATTTGATAGACTTCGGATCTAACTTTTTATATTTATATTTGGAAATATGAAAGAATACGTTGTATCAAAAGACTCTCGAATCAACATCTTAGGAAGGTTTACCAAAGCATACCTCCTCTAAAACTCTATCACTAAGAGCAATACATAAGGATCTATTAATTAAGTGAATTGCAATAGTAATTACCTTAGCCCAAAACATATGTGGTAAGATTGCTTGGCTAAGTATCATGTAAGATCTTTCTTGAATAGTCATATTCATGCACTCTCCAATACCATTCTAGGGTGGGGTGTAGGGACTATCAAGTGCTTAATACCCCTCTCATCATGAAACTACTCAAAAGCATGTGAGACATATTCACCCCCATTGTTAATATTAGGCATTTTAGTCTATGCATAGATTGGTTCACTACAACAAAAAGACTCTATAGACACGCTTGTAGACGCAATATTTGAACTGGGAAAAAAAATATCGGGCGCGTTTATTACTGCGTCTATTTCTGCGTCTACCGTATTGCGTCTAAAAGCGCGCTTATAGTCAGAGTTACATGCCCACATAGACGCGCGTATTGATGCGCTACATAAATATATAATCATATTTATCAAAAAGTGGATATATTCATATTGTGCGTCTATACATGCGTGTATCTACGCATCTAAAAACACGTTTACTCTACAGGTTTTTGACGAGAATAGGCGCGCATTTATCCTACAATTTAGACGCATAGATAGACGCGCAAAACAGAGGTATGAAAAAAAACCAGAGAGCATGTGGCTTTGCAAGCCACATGCTCTCTGGTTTTTTTTCCCCCATTAATATCAAATTGTATGCTTAGGGAAAACAGAGAAAGATTATTTCGAAGATTGGATACTGAAAAAAAAAAATGTATGTAGAACACAAAATTTCATATATATAGATGAAACGTTTTTACATTATGAGTTCTAGTGCTTGTGACATCATGGTCGCAAGCACTAGTAGCTGAAAGTAATACATATCAAAAATGAAAATTACAAGACAAGGGGAGGCATACATGCATGGGGCTCCTCTATATCTCCTCAGAAAAGGCATCATCATCGCTACCACCACCATTACCTGTGCCGCTGCCATTGCCACCACCGCTACTGCTAGTCCCCCCTTCGCTATCCTCAACTGCATCAGGGTTCGCCTACATAAAGGATTAAAGTATATAAATACCATTACAAACAATAAATTAGAGTTATCTATACTTTTCATGTAAAAAATAAAACATACCTATTCTGGTGGTGGAATCCTCATGGCGCGATTATATCGCTTCTCCGTGATGAGTCCCTCCTCGTAGAAATGCTGCCAAGTGGACGCTCGGTTATGACCTCGATGGTAGCCTACCTCTCTAGGAGTAGGCATCCTACCAACGATATGATACTACAAAACAATTTGAACATACAACGTATTAAAACACACTACATAATGAAGTGAAAATTACAAAATTTAATTTTTAAAAAAATCAAATAATACTTACAAACTCAGCCTCCCATGACTCCCTACCACGCGATCCATAATGCGACGATCCCATGGTTGCCATCTGGATACGTCGCGCCTCTGCATGATAGCGACTTGTCATTTTCTCCACTGCTCTCTTCTTGGCCTCTTTCCACTCCTTGCGGTGGCAATTGGGTGGTTGGCCATATCCAGGGCGCCCCTGCTCTTGTCTCCGCAATGACTCCTTGGCGCGCGTCATAAGGTGAGACCTCTTGTTATGAAGTGCATCTCTCACCTTTGACCGTCCCCAATCATTTGAGAATCGTGAATTTTCAGGATTAGGGTACCTTCTATGTACTGCCCGCAGCACCTCTTGCCACAAACCATTTTTTTGGTGCTCGAAGGGAATCATGTAATCTTTGTATGTGGCATGCACGACACTCCTCAAGTAGGCTATCACTTCCCTCCCCTCAAAGTCATGCAAGATACCACCAACATCAGTGACATAGTAGTACATTTGTGGAGGCTCACCTCTCTCATTTTCCGGTGAGGGTGATCAAGAGCCACCACCTAGGCAACCCCCACAAAGCCCTCGACCTCCTCGTCCTCCCACATGACTCTCCCTCCTCCCTTGACGTGCATTACCTCACTTGATACACGTGCTTCTACAGATGCACGTGCTTCGGCCGATCCATGTACCTCAGCTGATCCCTGTGTAGGCAAAGATGTGATAGGTGTTCCAGACATCACACTGAAAACCTCCTCTGCAGTGGGAGGGCGACCAAGATAATTGGTCATCTCCCCTATGAATTGCTTCTTGTTGAATGGGGTGCTGGAGGATCCAGAATTCCACATCTACACAAGAAAAATCATATTACCCTGTGCAGATAAAACATATTATATGCAGCATCTATACCTGCATCTCTGTGCGCGTCTATATCTGCATCTCTGTGGGCATCTGTCAGTGCATCTATTTCCGCGTCTATACTTGCGTCTACACTGTCATCTGGACACGTTGACAGACGCACACAGTCAGACCATTTCTTTTCAAACTTTCTTAAAAAACGTGCGAAAAAACCTCCATAGATGACAAGATCCAGCATGTGAAGAGAGAGAAGAGAGAGACAAACAAACAGAGAAAGCAAACAAGATTGAGGGAGAGAAGAAGAACTCACCTTCTTTGCTTGTTCCAACGGGTGGCGGCTAGGTTGCAAGCTCCTTGTCCTCCTTCTCCCTTCCCTTGGTAAGTTGCTTGAATCTTCTTCTCTTCCTTACTGTTTGGCTCTTGTTCTTTACTCTTTGGCTCTTCTTTCCTCCTGTCCTCTTTTTACTCTTATTTCCTTGCCTCATTGTCTTCATGAAGTGATAGATAGACACGAGTAGTGATGTCGAGCTCGAACTACAGAAAATGCGCAAAAAACGCAGGAAAGCACAGGTTTAAAAAGAAAGCCACAACTTTTTTTAAATTTTTCTATACCTACGTGGTGCGTCTGTAAGCACGTGTAATTGTGCATGTATATACACAGATAATGCCTATTACACATGCTTACAGATGCGCAAGAACAATTTAGGGAATCAATGCATGCATTTAGGGAATCAATTGACCTATGTGGTGACATATATAACAAAGCTTGAGGATAAGAGATAACACATTGGCAAGTCAATTGGCACATATGTAGTGACTTACTAGACCATCCCACTTACAATTGCATGCAAGTATCAATAGGTGGATAAAGCACGAATGGTTTTTAGCTAGAGAGAGATAATGCAATGAAGGTGTATACGAAAGAGATAGAGAAATGCATATTATCCATCAATCAATCAAAGATATGTACATGAAGTGACCTGATATAGTAATTAAAGTATCGTCATTTTTAGGATGCTCCATTGACTTCTGTAAGTTCCTATAACCTTGAAGTAGAATATAGCCAACCACACTGTCCATGGAAGGAAAACTTGGCCTCATCAAATTAACCAAGTTAATTTACTTATACATTTCATAGATAAGAGATTTGTAGTTGGCTTGTTGGTATTAGTCACCAACAAGTGGACACATAGGCTAAAGATGATGAAAAGGGGACATGTGCACATTGGCTACATGTGGTCCACCTTATCTAAAATTATATGTGAGCTATAAGTGCACCTTGACATGATTGGAATAGCTTGCACATGCACAAGCCAACTGATTTACATCAATCTACTCATGCTATGAATTGGCATGCATGGCTAGGTTAAGTGCACAACAAATGAGACATGTGAGTGTATTGATCAATTCTCTCTCTCTCTCTCTCTCTCTATGTATATATATATATATATATATATATATTGCAAATGCACAAGTCAACCTTTGATCTATATATACATCCAATCATCATGCCCTATCCAATCACATTTGTATAGGGCATGATTGGATGTATATAGGGCATGAAATCACATATATATAATTAGCTTTGAATGATTGGATATATATTTGTAATACTTAGAAAGAAGTAAAGTTGGTAATGTATATCATGTCCTATGCATGTATATGCCCTATACATGTATATCATGTCGTATATACATGTATATCATGTCCATATGATCCTATACATGTATATCATGTCCTAGCGTATGATCCAAGTATAATTATGTCATATATACATCCAATCATGCCCTATCCAATCATGCCCTATTCAAACAAATACTTGTTGCTAAGAGGTTTGGTCATATTCAGGGACTTTATGAGAAATGAAAAATATGTGCGTTTATTTTTGCATCTATAAGCGCATTTATCAGTGTGGATATATAGACGTATTTTTTATACTAGCGTGAATAGACGCGCTGATACACGCGCTTATAAACGCGCCCGCTTTTTCGCGTGTACAGTGCACGCCTATAGGGCCTTTCTCTTGTAGTGGTTCTCAACCATTGTAAGAAAGTGCTGAGAAGTAGGTAAAACTTTTGACTTCCATTTTGTAGAATAGGCCTATATTTTATGTAAATCATCATCAATGAATATAACAAAATGCTTAGCACCACCCAAGGACTAATAGGGTATGGGACCACAAACATCCAAATGAAAAGAGCTTAAGGCTCACCTGTATGTGTAGAGCCAAACTTCTTATGTGAGTTAAGAGTCTGCTTACCATATGAACAATGATAATAAAAATCAAAAAAGGAAAAGTCCAAGGGCTGAAGATATTGCAAAGAAGTTAAGACTTTCATTCCTTTGAGGGATATGTGCCCAAGATGGTGATGCCAAAGAGATACATGTAGAAGATCACGCCCCTATGCAAAATATGATAAGTAGTGCTATTTATAAGTAAGAGATAACGACTACTAGTATGGGCATTTCTGGCCAAAATAAGGTTGCCAAGAGTGATTTTCCATGTGAAATCACCAAAAGAGACATGATATCTAGCATCATAAAATTGTCTAGAAAAAATGAGCCTTTTAGTCAAAATTGATACATGGTATACATGCTATCTAGCATCATCAGATTGTTCAACAAGAATGAGGCTTTTAGTTAAATCACACACATAGTATACATCATGCAAAACACATGAAGTAACAATAGCAAACTACAAGTAAATATCACTAATGCCAATCATCACAAATGT
Source organism: Lygodium microphyllum (assembly GCF_053477565.2). NCBI lineage: Eukaryota > Viridiplantae > Streptophyta > Polypodiopsida > Schizaeales > Lygodiaceae > Lygodium > Lygodium microphyllum. The sequence goes on along the minus strand of NC_141141.1, from coordinate 49,566,077 downwards.
GATCATCTCCCAGTGTCACAAAACCTGTCATAGGTAAGTACGATACGAGATTACATGAAAGAAAGCCCCTGAATCAAGCAACCAACATTGAGAGAAAGAGGATTGGGTATCATGAACTAAATATCAAGTGAAGAAGGGCCTAGAATGTACTTATCAAGACTATACGCCAATGCATTTATCTCCTCAATCTTGATAATAGACTTTGTGATGCTATGATTATTCAAAGTCTTAGCATCATCTTGCACTTTTCCCTTGCCTTTGTCTCACCTATCCTAGCACATTTTATGGCATTATGGTTGAGTATGACCTATTGCCCATAATATTGACATGTAATAAATGACTTGGATCCACGGGATTTACCATGACCCTATCTACTATGAGATCTAGAATTTGACTTGCCTTACTGTGCATCTTTGCTATGGCGGTCATTACCATATTTCCCATCATTACGGTCTCTAATAGTGAGTGCATGAGAGGCACAAGTTGCATCAATATTCCTTCTATTTACTTTCTCAATAAGCAAGGCATCTTCTACATCTTTGAATTTAAAACCATATGTAAGAGCATTAGTGCTTATGGGTGGAAGACTCTAGAAAGTATCCCATGACTTGGGGGAGTGACAAGAAAGAACATAGCCTTGACATTCTGCTCAAAGGTAATCTCCTATGAGGTAAGATGGTTGGAAATAGAATGAAATTCATTCAAATGAGAAGACATAATAGTGCCTTCCTTCATATAAAGATCCATGAGTTTTTAAAGCCAATACAATTGTGAAATAGGGCTTCTCTTATCATGAAGATTATATATTTTTTCCCATAACTACCAAGCACCATCGTCAGTTCCATAATAACATTTAAAAAAATCTACTTTGATAAAGGTAAAACAACATCATACTCTTTGGGCTTTACCCTTTTAGTTTTCAATGCCCAATTTTCTTCTTTTGAACCAAAACTTTGCATATCTAGGTCTTCCAATAGTTGAAGTTATTGCTATCCAACTTATCTATGTTAAAAATAGCACTATCCCTACAAGCACTTGAAGCAAATGCCATCATGATAGTATGGGTTATTGTAATAACAATAGATCAGTCCAAAAAATGGACCCATAACTAAATGGAAGAGGTGGGGTGTAATATAATGTATGATTTCCCACAAAACGAATGCACTAAAGTGCTCAAACCAAGTATCTCCCCTCAACAAAATGACTCAAAATTGAGTTTGCAAATTTTGTCCATAAAACTATAGTAAAAGAGTACACAATTATAGACTAGAATCCAAAAATGACAAGCTCACACCACTGCTAGTAGGAAAATAAGTACGAGGTACATAGATGCATATCAAAGTGCTTAACAAGCATATATCCACCATTGAAAACCTAGATAGGAACAAGTACGGGGTATTCAAAGAAAAAAGGAGATCAGCCCATAGTAGGTAATGTTTGCAAGGACAATCTATGCATAAATCAGCTAAGCATGTACATAAACAAGAGACTCCCACTGCGTCCAATGAGCCAAGCTTTGCAAGGAAATGCAAAGGATTTGGAATGTCAATAGGTCTTCAAGCTTGTAAAAATGAGTAGCCACTCCAAGTAGATATATAATTGAGCTCAAAGTCAAAGCTCAAAGCTCATTAAGAGCATAATCATACATGTACATTAGTGGCAAGCATCCATATGTCTATATAGCATCCTTGGGTAGCATATAGGATCAAATACATAAGCATTCAAGTTGTATGCTTGTTGTCCATAGGGTGTCTCAAAAATAAATCTTCCCAATGGATGAGAAAAACAAGATCTAACTCATCCGTAAAGTCCTCCCAAGCATTAATACATCATCCTAGCATTGAATCTTTAGTGCATAATCATTAAACTTCAAGATTTTGCTATCCCAAATTGTGAACAACATGTCTCTCCATAAGAGTAAATCAATGGTTGATTGTATCAACTTGGAATGATGCTTGAAATGGAGTCCAATAGGTTGGAATGAATCCTCAAATGCTAGGCAAAGAGAAAAATGGGCCAAATATTGATGCAAGGAATGTAAGGAATAGCCCCTAAATTTACATTAAAAAATTTAGAAGTTGTTCGTAGGTGAGTCTTAGGTATTCTCTTGTAGCTCTTGACCCTAGGGGCTCACTTGGCATTGAGTGGAAGTCCTCTTAAAGCTAAGAATAGGTAAGGAATGAAGGGAAGCTATTGCATACCTCCATTGGATGAAGAGATGTTTGCCATTAAAGCTTCGTTTCGAAGCTCTCTTTCTTAGGCTCAAGAAGAATGGGTGAAGCTCCATGAATTCCTGCTTTGATGCTAGTTAAAAGGTTGAAAGGGTGAGCAAGAATGAGAGCACCAACAGAAGCAAGAAGCAAGAGCTATGGAGGTTGGAGCAAGAAGAGAGAGAAAGACCATATGTGAGAACTCTTACATTCATATTGTGTGATCTACCTTCCCTTATTTGATTATCATAATAAAGAATAAAGAATAAAGAATATCATGCTAGTATGGGTGGCCACCACCAGTAGTGTGCCATAGGGAAACACTAATGATGCAATCACTAATTATTGTGCACTTCTTGTGAGGTGCCTTTGTCATAGTCTCTATGACTTATGCATAGGTGAAATACCAATTATCCATAGGTATTGCACTTAATATGTGGCCTTTATCTTGATCGGTTGGTATTTTTCCACTACTTATGCTACTATAGCAGTAAATATGGTGTGTTATTAATCATAGTTGTCCTTATAATTAGTTGAGATATTGCAAATATAGCTACAAAAGGGTGGTTTTATGATTGTCTAACTCTACATGTAAATATACAAATTGTGCTACTTGTAAAACGTATTTCCTTCATATCCCACTAGAGCATTTAACTCGTGCTAATAAAGTATGAATGATGTTGATTTATGGGACACTAACCAACCTATTTTGTTGAGATGGCAAGCTCAGCACGTGCGGCCATTGATGATGGACCGTCTGGCTAGATGAGTCCGCACGTCTACACTTAGCACGTTGGTGGTCATTATGATACTCACATGGCCACTGAATTATCACTTATTATATTTAGTTTGTTACACCTACCTACAACAGCTGACAAAGATATAACGCCAGTCGATTAGTGTAATCGGTTATGTACTATTTGACTTAGAAGGCCACTTTCCTTTATGTTGTATCTTATCTATACTTTGTGTACATTGTATAGTGTGTGGAAGAAGAAGAAAAACCAGCAAGAAAACGTTTTGGCCTCCATCTCTCTTCTTGTGTTCTTGAGTGAGCTTCCTCTTGTGTAAACAGTATGTGTTTGGCGCAGCAGCTCATGCAAAGTCCCCCACCACGCGAATCTTGACATGGTATTTGAGCCACCCACTGAGAGAGGCTCATTTTGAAGGCTGAAGTGAAGGAGAAGAAGCAAGGTTTGAGCAAGCAAGCAACATGTAAGAAGCTCTCCCATTCTTCTAATCTCTCTCTTGGATAGTGCTTGTTGAGGCATCGGAAGCAGGGTCGAGCAAAAATCTCAGATCGCTGTGAGATTTGATGTGCGAGGAGATCACTCTATATTCTTCAAGTAAGCCCTTTAGGGCTTAAGTGCAATTATTTTGGGTGTCTGAGACCGTTTTCAAGCCCCGTTTTAGAGCCGCAAGGTTATGGACAAGAGTTTCAGGGTACACTGTGATTTCGGCTGTATTGACCAAAAGTGGGTGCACATGTTACATATTGCGAATCTACAATTTTTGAGGTATTTGCAGGAAGCAAACATAAGGTTTATTTGCAAACAGGTTGCATATTACATGTACTATTGAGCAATCAGTGAAAAAGATTACTTGGTGTATTGTTGTGCATGTGTTGTGAAAGATTGCAGAAGACTAGCTTGATGTATTGTATCCTTGTTTGTGATAATGGCAGAGAATAGTGGAAATCCCATTATTGAGAAGCTCGACAAGAACAACTACCCTTCATGGAAGTTTCGTGTGATGAACTTCCTCATTGGAAAGGGCCTTTATGAGTTTGTTTTAGGTGAAGAAAAGGAGCTAGAGCTGGGTATCCCTCCGATTGCAAATGAGTTAAAAGCATGGGAAGAGTGGAATGCGAAAGACAAAAAGGTGATGTACTAGCTATCTGCAGTCATTGATAATACTATGCTGGGACATATCAAGAATGCATAAACTTCACATGTAGCTTGGACAAATTTTGAGAGCATGTTTTCAGTAAATACAAAGGCATGAAAGATTCAACTCAAGCAAGAGTTGAATGCCTTGAAGAAAGGAAAAATGTTTGTCAATGAGTATGTGTTGAAGGTGCGGAGCATTGCAGATGCTTTAGCAGTGATTGATTCAATGTCGGATGATGATGATTTGGTTTTATCCACTCTAAGTGGCCTTAACAATGAGAAGGCATGGAAATCATTTGTTACTTCAGTTTATGTACGGAAGCCATTTCCAGATTTTGATGAGCTGATCTCTCTCATGATTACTGAAGAGATGAATATGCAGGGTGATTCATCTGAAAGAAATGATGAATAGGTCCAAGCATTTTACTCGAGCTCAGGAACGGGACGTGGTAGATCCTCTCTTCGAGAGACCATGGTATGGGACATGCTGACGATAACCAGCAAAAGAGGTTCAATCAACAGTTTGGTGAAATGCAGGTTTCTGGAGGTAGAGGAAACTTTGGAGGCAGGGGAGCTCTAGAGGAAGAGGTGAATGGCACAACAGAGGCTCTGGAAATTATGCTATTGTTTGCCTTTATTGTGGCAAAATAAGACATATTGCAGCCAATTGTTATGCTAAGAAGGATGATATTCACAATGGTAACTTGCAGCAAGAAAACTATGCATCGTCTTCATGACAGAATGAAGACAAAAATGAGTGTTTGTTTGTTATGCAGCATATGATGAATGCAGTTACAGGAAAGGGGACACATGATGATGTATGGTATGTCGATTTAGGTGCATCTAATTATATGACCAGTCATGTTGAATGGTTTGGAGAGATGCAAGACTTACAAAATCCAAGTTATGTGCAGAGGGGTGACGATTCATGCCACTCAATTTCACACATTGGAAAGGTTCCCTTGTCCTTATATGATGGCCAGACAAAGAGTCTGATAGATGTATTACATGTGCCATCAATTACAAATAATCTAGTGTTTGTTGGCCAAATGGTAGAGCAGGGGTTGCAGGTCCGATTCAATGCAAAAAGGTTGTTTTGTAGAAAAATTTAATGATAAGTGCAGGTTGGTCGCAAAAGGAAGTAGAGTTGGTCGAATGTTCACTTTAGATGCTGGAATTCCTGCAATGGATGCTGCTATGTATGCTAAAGAAAAAGGAGTAGTTGCAGATATTGAAATATGGAATAAACGTATTGAACATGAAAATATGCAAAGGTTGAAATTAATGCAATCTAGAGGATTGGGTTACAGGGTTGCCTTCTTTTAGAGTTGTAGAATTGCATAAAGTCTGTGAAGCATGCCAGTTTGGTAAGCAAGCAAGACAACCCTTCTCGCATGATAGAGAAGTGAGTAGAAAAATACTTGATGTAGTGAATACAGATGTTTGGGATTCTACACATAATGTATCTCTTGGTGGCAACAAATACATTGTCACATTTATTGATGCTGTTCAAGGAAGTTATGGGTATACTTCATGAAGAAAAAGAGTGATGTGTTTGAGCACTTCAAATCTTTTAAGGCAGCTGTTGAAAAAGAAATAGGCTTAAAAGTGAAGTGCTTGAGATTAGATGGAGGGGGAGAGTACCTCTCTAATGAGTTCAGTGGCTTCTTGAGAACTCATGGGATAAAGAGACAATTTACTTGCAGGTATACCCCACCGCAAAATGGTGTTGCAAAAAGAAAAAATAGGCATATTGCAGAAGTCGCACGAGCATTAATGGTTGAAAAGAATATGCCCAAATTTTTTTGGTCCTAGGCTGTCCATATTGCTGTCTACATTATGAATAGAACTCCCACGGCTGCAGTTCATGGGATGACTCCTGAAGAATGCTTTACTGGCGAGAAGCCTGATGTATCACACTTGAAGGTATTTGGATATGTTGCATATGTTCATGTGCCAGATGAGCTACGGAAGAAGCTTGATACAAAGGCTGAAAAATGTATTTTTATTGGGTACTCTTTACAGCAGAAAGGATATCGATCTTATAACCCTGTCATATGTGAGTTCAGAGTGAGCAGGGATGTTATCTTCGATGAGATGGGCAATTGCTATGCACCTACTAGTGATGTACTAGATGATGATAATGATCATGAAAATTATGTGCAGAAAGAAAAACAAGAATCACAGAGTCTTAGTAGACTAGAAACATAATCTCATACTATACCTACAGTGAGCCCTTGGTCTGGGGGACTAAGGAGTAGCCCCACATCTTCAGGTGGATCTATAAGTGTTGAAGGGAAGGACAAAGGAAAGAAGAAAGTGCTGGATGGTAATGATGCATCTACTAGTCATTTAGGATTTGATGGAGATTCTAGTGGTTCAGAGAGTTTGGATGATGAGCTTGGTATTCCTTCAGTCAGGACACTAGGTGTGCATATAGCTCATAGTAATGTAAAGGCTCCATTGAGTGATCCGATGGTACGCAGATCTAGCAGGGTCAAATACCCTATTAAAAGATTTGGTTTTGAAGGTTATGCAGCTCACCATTATGCTTATATGGTGAAACTAGTTGAGGATGTTGAGCCCACTTGTTTTGATGATGTTGTTGGTCATGCTCATTGGGATACAACAATGGATGAGGAGATGGTTGCATTAGAAGACAATAAGACTTGGGATTTGGTATCCTTACCTAAGGGTAAGAAAAATATTGGCTGTAAGTGGGTTTACAAAGTCAAGCATAATGCAGATAGTTTAGTTAGCATGTATAAGGCTAGGCTGGTTGCAAAAGGCTATGCTCAAACATATGGCATAGATTATGAAGAGACATTCAGTCCAGTTGCTAGGATGGCAACTGTTAGGTGTGTGATTGCCTTGGCAATAGCCAAAGGTTGGAGTTGGCAGCAAATGGATGTTAAGAATGCCTTCTTGCATGGTGAATTGCATGAAGAAGTGTATATGGAGCAGCCAACAGGTTATGAGGATTTAGAGCATCCCAGATATATGCAGGTTAAAGAAGGCGCTTCATGGGATGAAGCAAGCAACTAGAGCATGGTCTAACAAGATTGGTGAGTATCTTATCAATATTGGATTTTGTGTTTCTGATGCTGATCAATCACTTTATGCGAGAAAGGGAGATGCAAGTTTGGTCATCATAGTCATCTATGTGGATGACTTGATTATTATAGGTGACAGTGATAATGGGATTGCTGAAGTTAAGGACTTCTTGAAGAAGAAGTTTGAGATGAAAGATTTGGGTTAGCTAAGATACTTTCTTGGTATTGAGGTGATCAGATGTGATGATGGTATATGGCTATCCCAAAGGTAGTATGGCTTGGATATGTTATCCAAGTATGGTATGATAGCATGTAAGCCTCTTTCAGTGCCATTGGATCAAAATGTGAAGTTGAGTGCTGACGTTGGGGATAAGATAGAAGACCCTACTATGTTCAGGAGGATAGTAGGGATTTTGATTAACATGACTATCACAAGACCAAACTTGAGCTATGTTGTTGGCCTTGTCAGTCAGTTTATGCAGATGCTTAGAAAGCCTCATTTGGATGCAGTTAGATGTATATTGAGGTATGTGAAGTACACTTTACATTATGGACTTTTTTATGAGGCAGTTAAGGACGTATAGGTGTTTGGATACACAGATGCAGATTGGGCTGGTAGCATGTTAGAAAAAAGATCTATAAGTGGATTTATGTTTTCCCTTGGTAGTGCAGTAGTTACATGGAGTAGCAAAAAGAAACCTACAGTTGCTTTATCGAGTACAGAGTCTGAGTATAGAGGTATTGCTATGGCAGCATGTGAGGTGGTATGGTTGCAAAAGTTATTAGGTGATTTGGACATGCAGGGAGATGGTCCAGTTGTCATTCATTGTGACAACATGAGCAGCATACAACTAGCTAGGAATCCAGTGTTCCACGCTAGGACAAAACACATTGAGGTGCACTACCACTTTGTGAGAGAGAAGGCACTTGCAGGAGAGATTGAATTGGTATATGTTAGCACACACGATTAGATAGCTAACATTTTCACAAAGGCATTGGGTGTAGAGAAGCTTCGAAAGTTTCAAATCTTACTTGGAGTTGCAAAGATAGAATTGAGCCAGAGGGGGAGTGTTGAGATGGCAAGCTCAACACGTGCAGACATTGATGATGGATCACTTGGCTAGATGAGTCCACACATCTACACTTAACACGTTGGTGGTCATTATGATACTCACATGGCCTGACTTATCACTTATTATATTTAGTTTGTTACACCTACCTACAGTTGGCAAAGATACAACGCCAATCGATTAGTGTAGTCGGTTATGCACTGTTTGAATTAGAAGGCCACTTTCATTTATGTTGTATCTTATCTATACTTTGTGTACATTGTATAGTGTGTGGAAGAAGAAGAAAAATCAGCAAGAAAGTGTTTTGGCCTCCATCTCTCTTCTTGTGTTCTTGAGTGAGCTTCCTCTTGTGTAAACAGTGTGTGTTTGGCGTAGCAACTCAAGCAAAGTCCCCCACCACGCAATTCTTGACGTATTTTAGACCTACAAACCTATCTAACTACTTCTAGGGGTAGTACACAAGAGTTCTTTTTTAGCTCTACCACTAATTTTTGGAGCTAAAATAACTATCTACCTACAATTAGTGTCAATGATCATGAATGTGATATCATATATTAATGGATTTTTCCAGTACACTTTTTAAAAAAAATCTAAAAGCATCACCTACCTAGATTTTGGGATTCTTAGACCTATCCTTATTGATAATTTCATATCACTCAGTCTCAAGCACATACTACTACTATTATACCTAAATAGTAACTAACCACCTTTTTGCTGTCATTTGGCTAATTGATGCTTGTGAAATGGAAGTAAATAAGGTAAACATGTGTTTGCAAGGGCAACATGGATAACAACTAGGGATTGTTGTTGACACCTATCATGCAAATATAGGTTAGTTATAACGATCTACTTGTTTGGCTTTTAGGTAACAAATGGTCCCTCTCTATTTCAAGAATTCAAATTTCTTATGCTATTGTATTTTATTAATAACACAACAATCCACATCTACTATGAGGGATTTTAAATTCAAATTTATGTACATGCTCTTGAATAAGTGATCAAATTGGTTTTGAAATATTGTTTTCAAGATCACTTATGTACTCTTTAATTCTAAAAGTCCCGTGTGACTTATAGTATTGATTTGAATAGATTCATGGAGTTGGTGTCAAATGCAACCAGCTTCTTTAAACCCTATTCCTAATACATTATTCTATGCTAATTTGAACTTGCGAGAATGTGCTAACAATGATTCCTATGATATTATAGCATAATACATGGCACCTTGAATTGACTTCTCTTGGCTACATAGATCCATTATCTCCTCCATCCATCTTTGTTTAAGGATTTTGAACATGTATTTCTACACTTGATTTCCATTGAACACTAATCAAAATGAAAATGGCTAGCCTTATAGCCGCCTTATAGCCAATCTTGATGCAGAGAGCCTACTACAATGGCAACGTGACACAACATGTGATAGTTGAAAATTTATCACATTTCCTTAAGAAATACTAAGCCGACTATTGCAAAACTAAAGTGGCTTATGTAAAATCTTGACAACTTGGCCAAGGAAGATGAGACCAATCTTAATAATCGGTTGGACTCTTAAAACTGTATTATTAAAAATCTATTTGGATATAATGGTATTTCATTCATGGATGAGAGCCCTAGGCTTAAGAAATTCTTAGAAATTGAGACTCCTCTTATCAATAATATGGAAAGGAAGTCCCTTGATCCTACTAATTTCTTAGTGGAGGAAGGTTAATTTCTTAATATACTTGGAATACTCTTCAAGGGTGAAAAAACAAGACATGGCTTATAGTTCACCTATGTTCTCTTAATTCTATAAGGTCTTATGTAACTTATAATATTTCTTTGAAGTAACCCATATACAAACACACACCTAGCATTAAACCCTCATACATTCACACACATCCGTTCATACACCTAGTTCACTTATACAACACACCCATTTACATACTCTACTACACAAACACACATTAAACACATATAAAAAACCAATTATACATGTCCCTCCACACATAACCTACACATTGAACATATACCATATAAAAATACCCATCCCAATCACTCACTCCATATTCATCTCTAGTCACTACCTCTCATTTCTCCTCTCTCCTCTCTCATCACCCATCTAGTACCTCTCATTGACTAACTCAGGTCTCTCATATCCACAAGCTCTCATCCAATAGCTCTTGTCCACTCATCCACAAGCTCTTGTCTCTCATCTCTCATCTCCACCGAATCCCTACTCATTTCACTCATTCACTCCTTATTCGTCTCTCATCTCTCATCTCTCATCTCACCCACTCTCATCCTCTTGTCTTTTCTCTTGTCCTATAGTATCTCTTACCTACTAGCTCTTGTCTAGTAGCTCTCATCTACTATTTCTCATCTCTAGCTTTTGTCTCTAATCTCTCATCTTCTAGCTTTCATCTCTCATCTAGAAGCTCTCATCCACTAGCTCTTGTCCAATAATTCTCATCCACTCGTCCACTAGCTCTTGTCTCTCTTCTCTACTTGTCTCTTAATCACCCACTCTCTACTTATCACGAGTTGCATGGTAGAGGGACTTGCTTGATCTATTGTGTTGAACACATGCAATGTGCATAAGAGAAAGCTCACTTAAAGACACAAGAAGAGAGATGGAGGCCAAAACATTTTCTTTCAAAATTTTCTTACCTCTTCTACTCATATATACCAAATATAGATAAGACACAACATAAATGAAAGTGGCTTACTAAGTCAAACAATACATAATTGACTATACTAATCAATTAAGGCTATAACTTTATGAGTTATAGATAGGTGTAACTAACCAAATATAATTGACGACCAAGTTAGTGGCCATGTGAGAATCATAATGACGATTGATATGCTAAGTGTAGATGCACACACCTATCTAATGTTGTTTTTTATTTCACACAAGTTGAGATTGCCATCTAAACAATTCCCCTTGAGCTCAATTGCATCTCTTCAACTCCAAGTAAGCTTTGAAATTTTTGAAGCTTCTTTGCATATAATGCCTTTTTGAAAATGTTAGCTATATGATCTTGTGTGCTGACATATACCAAGTTAATCTCGGTTGCAAGTACCTTCTCTCCTATAAAATGGTAATTTTAATGTCTCCATTTTTTAAATTTTTACTTCATAAATAATTATTTTTCCACATATTCCTCTTATGTGAGATGAATACCAAAATACTCATAGGAAAAATTATGTGAGAACCGAGCCACAAGGATCGTGCATGAATTCCCACTGGGGCCACACTTGAATAAATTTTTGTAAGGACTATGAGTGAACAAATTCCCATAGGGACTATGCATGAACAAGGAGTTAATAACATAATATTTTAAAATAAAATCTTAGGGAGAAGATAATACAGAGAAAAGAAAAGAGAAACCGCACATGAGCCTTCCGTATAGAACTCCCCTCTTAAATTATATAAAAATCATCCCCAAGAATATATATATATGCACATATAAATATAAAAATATAAAAACCTTAATTTAAAAGTTAAAAGAGAGAATGCGAACTTGCATGCACAAGATGATGCATGCAACACACACAAATGAGGGCAAAAGTGAATAATGCAAAACACATACGAATAACTCCTAAGTAATAAGGTTTTAAAAAACCTTAATCAGATAATTTTTTTTTAAAAAAGGAACAAGGGCAAGAACAGGGGTGGCCTGACTTTGGCTGCCAACCATTGCTGCATTTGCCACCCCCCATTCACCACCTCACCCCCATTACCATCACCTCTCACCTCTCTCCCCTCCCCCAAAAACTCCTTCTTAATGGCCTCTTTAATAAAAGGTACCCCTCCCCTCTTTAAAATTCATTAAGTGAAAACATTTGGGGATTTAATGATAATACTATCCCCTCTTATTCATGATGATATTTTCTACTCCCATACCTAAAATTGGAATTTGGTGAATTAGAGTTAAAGATATTTTGACACATGAATTTTTGACTATATGAAAATTTGATAGTTTACTTTTCTCTTGCTACATGTTGACACTTCAAAGATCCCATGATATATGTGGAATCCCCATCCCCACCTCCCCCCTTACTATAAAAGGAAGGCCAATTGTGAGTAAACAACATGAGAAGATGCTTGATAGAAAGAGAGACATGTGATAGCAAAAAGATACCAAAAAGAGAGGAGTGAGTAAGCAACATGAGAGGCAAGCAATAGGTCGATGATGCTCAATAGAAAGAGAGACATGTGATAGCAAAAATATGCCAAAAAGAGAGGAGTGGTAAAATACTACAACATTTGAGTGAGATTGAGAAGGTGAAGGCCGAGATTCTTGAAGTGCTTTCCTCTAAATTGTAAATCCTACCCACCTTCTTTTTTTCCCCATCCATCATTCTTTATCTTATCCTACTTGCTTTCTTTTTATCCACCATGCCTCATTGCAAAAAGGTCAACGTGTCCAACGAGGCAAGAACTTCAAACATGACAAGTTCGACTTCAATGGCACTCAGTATAGAGGAAATCATGACCAATGATGTTATCAATTCTAATGCCCAAAAAATGCATTTTACACTTAACTATTCCATGAAAAATTAGAGAATAATAGATTATCTATACTTGTAATAGGCAAAATTTCAAGACTTTTAAATAGCCAAAAATATAAGCATTAGTCACTTTGTTATCAATGATATTGAGGTAATTATAAGGTTAGAGAGCATTTTGAAAATTTTTTATGTATAGATATGATACAAATGGATTATGCACGAGTAAAGATATCAACCCTACAAGTACATGGCCATGAGGACAATGACATTAATAATAGTAAATGTAGGAAATTTACATTTGTATGTACATAAAAAGTGTTGTTTGATTAATGGAAGTGTTTCACTAGAATGAAGGTTGGTGGTGGATTTACTACTTGATAAAGATGTTAGAGCCAATTCTGATTTTGGATGGGTGTGGTTGTTTTTGGTTGTGTATGAAAAGATCAAGAAGATAAGATGTGATGATATGGTACAAATTCCCTACAATAGGCAACACTTCAGTTTATGATAATATAGTGGAGTGTTGTTGCATGATACAACACTATGATAGCATAGATTCACCACATGAGGTGGCACTATGAATGGTGTAGATTCACTACATGAGGTAGCATCATGGCGAGTGTGTACTTTCCGCAAGGCCTTGTCATCATAGCTTTTAGCTAGATAGTTATATCTATCTAGAGTGTAGATTGCCACCTAGATGAGAACTCAAACATGTGAGAAAGGTTCATCCCTTATGGAAGTCAACAACTAGGGGGGCTTTGGTAGTAATAATCGAATTGGTTCTAAGATAGGGAAAGAATCCTTGGTGGGCATAGTCTGTGGGGAAAGTGCATTAGATAGACCTCGAGACAAATAGAAGATATAGGGTGGGAAAATGGGTACGATGCAGTGAACATCAAGAGCCTAAAAATTATGGGCTAGTTATTTCTATCTAAAGAAGAGAGTAGATTATTAAAAGATTAATGTCTTCACCATTCTGAAATGAGTGTTTTCATAGCTTTTTTGTGTTGTGCTTAATGAAGATGTGAAACAAACATAGTGTAAAGGGATAATTAAGAAAGCTACTTTTATATGTCAAACAATCTATTAATATGTTTTGTTTGAAAAACTAAAAAAGCCATACTTAATTGGGAAGCAGACGATCATTTTTTCTTGATAGAATACGATTGATGGCTCAATTGTCTTGATAAACCAAGTGCCTTTCTCATATGGAAATTAAGAACAAGAGATGTATACTAAATTTTCATAGGGTTCAATCTTATATCCTAATCACACTCCATTTTAGGGAAATGGAGATGAGATTTTGTCTTATGGACAGAGGGGTAGAGTTTAGCTTCCCCTCATCTCATAATTACTATAAGTGTAGTGATTGACTTGCTCTTAGTCTTGTAGAGGCACAATGTGATTGCCTTGATTGAGTACTAGAATGCTATTACACAGACTATTAGGTGTTTTAGGAATATTTAGGTCAATCCTCATGGGTCAAGGCCAAGTGCTTCATAATAGCCAAGTAGACCTTCCTCGTTACAATTATTCTTGTGTAGTATAGACAACAATAACTCAAATAGACCCTAGACGATACATTACAGCAATGCATCTCAATGTATTTTGTTCTAGCATGGAACACTTGATTTCTAGATAATTGTATAGTGCTCATATTGTCACACTAAAATATAACTAGAACATCTCCTTGCACATCTAAATCACCCAATAACTTTTGCAACCATACTACCTCAAATTTTTTCAAATGCACTACCAAGGAAAAAACATGAATTTACTGATAGCAGATTTGTTACCATCCCAATTTGCATCTATATATCCAAACACATGTATATCCTTATTAGCCTCATAGAAAAATTCATAATGCAAGTTGGACTTCACATACCTCAATATGTGTTGGACTGCATCCAAATGAGGCTTCCTAGGCACTTGTATAAATTGATTCACAAGTCCAATAGCATAGCTCAAGTCTCACCTTCTGTTGGTCATATAGATCAAAACCCCTACCATCTTCTTGAACATAGTAGAGTATTCTATCTCATACATCACTACTGCCTTTGGGATAACCGTATACCATTAGAAACTCTAATTACCTCAATACCAATAAAGTACCCTAGCTCACCCAAATCCTTTGTCTCAAACCTTTTCTTTAAAAGGCCCTTGACATTAACAATCCCACTATCACTATCATCTTTAATAATCAACCCATTCATATAAATGACTATGATGACCAAACCTACATCACCCTTCCTCATATAAAGTGAGTAATCTACATCAAAAACATATAATCCAATGTTGGGAAGATACTCTTTGATCTTATCAAACTATGCTCTAGGTGCTTGTTTTTGCACATAGATCACCTTCTTTAACTTACACACATATGTGGGATGCTTTAGCATTCTTTGAAAACAAACAAGAGAGGAGAGGTGTCAAGAAATCAGGAGCACGTATACAAAATAATGGATACTTGAGCACACAAAGAGATATGGAAGAAATCTTATACTTCTTCTTTTCCACAATAAAAGAACAAAGTCTACAACATTGTAAAAGGCTAATATGAAAGTATTACATCATATGTATATGTAATCACTAAGTGTAAACATGTTAAGTGAAAATAGACAAGAGAGAAGAGAGGTGAAGCACCCAAGAGCATATACACACAAAAGTAATGGAGACTTGAGAACACATAGAGATAGGGCTGAAATCTTCTTCTTCTTCCACACACAAGAACTAAGTCAAGTACCACAACGTATGTACATGCACTCACTAAGTGTGAACCCACTAGGAAAGAAGAGATGCACAATAAATGTTCCATAACCAAGCATTAACTATGTGTGTATAGTCTAGCTATAGAATCAAAGGTGTATCCTTATCTCAATCACCTAACATGCTAGTGAATAGTATCATGCCACATTACCAAGGCACGTACTGGATACAACTCATGTAGAGATCTACATCTCAATACTCTCCCTCAAGCTCAACATGAGCTTGTAAACTCCAAGCATAGTCCCAAAGCATCGAAGCTTCTTAACTCCCAAGGCCTTGGTGAAAATGTTAGTAGCTTGATCCTCTATGTTGGCATAAACTAAGTCAATATCACCTACTAGAACCTACTTCCAAATAAATGGTAATGGACCTCTATGTGTTTGTTCTGTGCATGATACACTAGGTTCCTAGCCAATTGAATGCTACTAAGGTTATCAAAGTAGATTATAAACTTCTTATCCACTTATATCCACAAAAGAAAACATAAAACCACTCATAGATCTCCTCTTTGAAATAATAATAGCCCAATCTACATCTATGTAACCATTCAATGGTACACCTGATGGGGGTTAAGGTGCCTTCACCTAGCCGCCCGTGTATTACTACATTGACATTATCTGCACTTGCACACTGCAGGCAGTGGCAGCCATCACTATCACTTCATTCTTTATTCTTTCAATGTCATTTGAATAAAGGGAAGGCTAGTCACACATTGTGACTGTTGGAGTTTCCACATTTGGAGTCTCTCTCTTTCTTGCTCTTATTCCATTTGCCATAGCTCTCACCTCAGTGCTCTCTTGCTCAATCCTTGTTAGCTTTCAATTGGTATCAAATCTTGGTTCTTTGAGGTCTTAAATGTGGTCGGACACTCTTTCAGTATTCATTCAAATACCTACACTCTTGGCAGCCATAGCCACACCTTTCGAGCTTCTAGTCAGCGGTCTCATCCTTCTTAGGCAAGCATTGGGCCTTCTTGGGAAACCTCAGGGCACTCATCTTAGGTATTGGATCTCTCATTCCACTCTTTATTTCAATCCACAAGTTTTGAAGAATAGGGAAGCCATGGCTTAGCCCATGAAGATATGGAATAAAGCTCTCTCTCTTCTATACCTATTGACGCCTCTTGGGAAGCTTCTTTGGGAGCCATAGAAGCTTCTTCACCATCAAGTAGTGCCAAAATCCCTTAGAAATATCAAAAAAATTAATTTAATAGGTTGTGCCATTTTCTTAGTGTGTAAAAAATGTGGCCTTCATCTCTAGCACCTCTTCAGGCCATTGGCACTACACAAAGGTCTCATTTGAGGCATAGGAGCATGCTTCAACCATGGCATTGAAGGTTTGACCTTGGCATTGACATTTTGGTCTAATATAATTTAGTCCAAGACTGTCATGATAGTCCAAAAGAAGCCCCAAATAGTGCTACATTAGCATTTGATGTTTATGCTTGTTTGGTACTAGCTATTGATGCCATTTGGTACCTAAATCATGCTCGGATGTTATGGGAAGCTATGCATATGATATGACATTAATTTGGTGCTCATTTTAGCCTTGTTTATGATTAGTTTGATAGTGAATTTACTATTATAATAGATCAAGGATGAAGCTATTTAACTCAGGTTATGTTATGCCTATTGGTCTCGGGTACTTCCCGGATGCTTGCTATGAATATTTGGATGCAAATGGAGGTTGGAAAATGTATTGGATGGTTCTAGAATGTATTTTTAGCCTTGTTTGAGCTCTGTATTGGTTGGCACCTACTGGAAATTGGTCTACACTAGCATGCTTTGTGACAGAGGCTATACCTATGGTCTATGCATGACTCGTTGGTGCATGCTTTGAAGCATATGTCAGTGATGCATGCTACCTACATTGTTTGAGCTTCTTTGCCACTTGGAGCTTAAGTTGGGATTGTACTTGGATACTTTGGAACTTATTTTGGATGTTTCTTGGCTTGTCAGAGATTGATTTGGGTTTGTACATGATGTACTTGGATGCTATTAGATGCTTGAATACTTAGATTCTCTTGGTGCTCTCATGATGTATGGTCTTGGCTATGAGATGCCTTATTTGCTATCAGATTTTGTGCCAGTGGGAGTTTTATGCTTATGGTCTTGGATTTACCCAGAGCTTGGGGGTTATGCATTTAAGCTAATTACTTGAGATTTGAGACTAGGATCTATCAAGAATCGCGTGGTGGGGGGACTTGCTCAAGATGCTGCACCGAACACACACAAAATGCACAAGGAGAAGCTCACTCAAGAGACAAGAAGAGAGATGGAGGCCAAAACGTTTTCTTGCTGGTTTTTTCTTCTTCTTCCACACACTTTTCAATGTACACAAAGTATAGATAAGATACAACATAAAGGAAAGTGGCCTACTAAGTCAAACAATGCATAACCGACTACACTAGTTGACTGGTGCTATAACTATGCTAGCTGTAAATAGGTGTAACAACCTAAATATAATAAGTAATGAGTCAGTGGCCATGTGAGAGTCATAATGACCACCAACGTGCTAAGTGTAGACATGTGGACCCTTCTAACCAAGTGGTCCATCGATCAATGTCCGCATCTGTTGAGCTTATCATCTCAACAGGATCTCTTACATGTCCTTAACTATGATATTTTCTTAGTAGATGCTTCCATGCCTGCTCTTGGATACTTATGAGCTGATTTTATCTATCTTATGCTTCCATGCCTGCTCTTGGATACTTATGAGCTGATTTTATATGTCTTCATTGAGCATACACCAACCATTGTCAAGCCTTGCTAGTGGTGTGTACATCTTGCTTATTACTCAGGGGATGTATCGGTTGTACTGATGGACTCTCTTAACACATTTGGGTGTTTGGCTCATGTTCATTGGTTGTCATAGTGCTTGTGTTATGCCGGCTTGATGCAGGATTGGACTTGGTAGTCACTATTGTCATTGGATCTCTGTTAGCTCACTGTTTTCTCTCATTTACTCATTGTTTTCATTTATTACAACAAGTTGTTTTATGCATATTGTTATGTATTTATTGGGCTGAATCATGTCATTTTGATGTACTATTGATAGTACTTGGTGGGAAGCATCATTGGTCACTTGTACTTTACCATTTTGTCTTGGTTTTCTCTTTATTTTGGGTTTTTTATAGCAGTGTACAACAAGTTGTTTTGACTGTCTGCACTGTTTCCAGCTTGCATTATGGCTAGTTCTTCTATTGATTATGTTATATTCAACATTACCAAGTTGGATGGTACAAAATATGGCTATTGGAAAATCCAAATATGACAAGTGTTGGTGCAAAAATCATAGGTTAAACCACTGAGATTGAGTGGGTAATAGCTCGCAACACTGCCTAATGATCAATGGATCAAGCTTGATGAATTATGCAAGTTCACTATCATATTGTCTCTCACAAAATAGGTACACTGTTGAGGAATCACAGAGTGCATGGGATCTTTGGGAGAAAATTAAGAACTTGTATGACAAGAAAATTCATGCTTCCCAGATGTATTGATTAAAACAGCTTATGGATCTCCGCATGAAGGAGAATGTGACTATGTTTGCTCATTTGAGCTAGTTCCATGCTATCCTGAAACATTTGGTTTTGTAGGGCATTGATTTTAAGGAGGATGTCTTGCTTGGCACTCTTAATGACTCTTGGGATATCTTTTGTATTGCTTTGTGTGCCTCTGCTACTACACTTACGCTATCTGATGTTGAGAGTGCTCTTCTTTAGGAAGAGATAAATAGAAAGAAATTGGATGCCTTACATGTCTCTCATGCATTAACAATTAGAGGTAGAAATGATGGAAATGGAAAGAATGGTAGTGGCACTAGCCATTGGGATTCTTAGAGATCACGCTCCAAGTCTTGTGGGGAATCACTCTATGTATACCTAGTGTTGGATTTTGGATTTGGGTGCGTCCTTTCATGTGACACCTTGCAGAGACTGGTTTCGTACATACCGCACTATTTTTGGTTATGTACGTCTTGGTGATGATAGGTCTCTTGATATTGTGGGCATAGGTGATGTTATACTACAGTTTCCCTCTTGCAACACTTTTCTTATGCATGATGTATGCCATGTACCTGCATTGACGCGCAATCTTATGTTAGCTAGACAGGTTGATGATGCATGATATCATGTGTCTTTTGGAAAATTACTTGTGGCGGGCTTGTACTTGTAAGAGGTGCCAAGTCTGGTAGCCTCTATCCCTTGGTTGTGTCTAATTCTACTCTTGATCATGTTTTGACAGTGGGTTTTATCCCACATGTATGCCTTTGGCATGCTTGTTTGGGACATATGTCTCTTAAAGGAATAAAAATGCTTTGTGCTTTGCAGTGTATCCCGCCTTTTGATTATTTTGACTTTCCATCATGTGATCATTGTTTATATGGTAGGCAGACTAGGAACTCACATAAGAAGTCTGGTACATCATGCATGGGTGAGCCATTGGCTCTAGTGCATTCTGATGTTTGTGAACCCATGTCCTGTTAGTCATTAGGGGGTGCGAAGTACTTCATTACATTTATTGATGACGTTTCACATAAGGTTTCGGCTTATTCCTTAAAGAAAAAGTATGATGTCTTGGAAATATTTTAGCATTAGCTTGCTTTAGTCGAGAACCAACCTATGGGCATAGGCTAAAACTCCTAAGGACAAATAGTTGGGGTGAGTATGTCTCATGTGCTTTTGAGCAGTTTTGTGATGAGCAAGGTATGAAGCATTAGTTGACTACCCCTTATACCCCTCCCTAGAATGGTATGGATGAGCACATGAATAAGACTATCTAGGAGAGGGTACACAGTATGCTTAGCCATGCAGGCTTACCATAGCATTTCTAGGCTGAGATAGTTATGATTGTAGTGCATATCATTAATAGATCGCCTTGTTGTGACATTGACTTCCAACTTGGAAAGGAGGTATAGACAGGAAAGCCTCCCTCTTATACTCATTTACATGTCTTTGGATGTGAGACATTTTGCCATGTGCACAAGGAGTGCAATAAGATGGATCCTAAAAGTGTGAAATGCATATTCCTTGGTTATGGAGATACAGGTGAGATGGGATATCGTCTTTGAGATCTGTAGGTGAGGAAAGTCATCCACATCCATGATGTTGTGTTCCATGAGGAAAAAATGCATAGGCAGCTTGAGAAAGTAGTGGAGATACACATGGTTATCTTTCAGGAGGAGTTGCCTGCTCTTGTACAACTAGCTGGATAGCCTATAGTAGTAGTTGGAACTCATGGCCAGGATGTTGGACATGTAGTGCAGCCTACAGTGAGGTGTTCTACTAGAGATAGATGCCCTCCTGATCGCTTTGAGCCCTCTATGCACTATGTCTTAGTTACATATGTAGGAGAGCCTCTCACCTATGATGATGCTATGTGTAGGGGTGACAGCCACTCCTCGGAGAGGGCTATGCAATTTGAGATAGACTCATTCAATAAGAATCATACTTGGGGATTGGTTTCCTTGCCTGGTAAGAAGGCTCTGCCATGAAAGTGGATGTATAAGTTGAAAAGTATCCATGGATATCCCAAGCTAGAATACAAGGCCAGATTGGTATAGCAAAGGGTTTTAAGCATGAACATAGTGTTGACTTTGATGAGGTCTTCTCTCATATGGTTAAGGTGACCACCCTGCACTTGGTTTTGGCTTTGGTCATAGAGCTTGACTTGGACTATATCAGATGAATGCCAAGATGGCATTCTTACATGGGGTTCTGCATGATGAGATTTACATGGAGCAGCCTAAGGGCTTTGTAGAGCCTAGCAAGGAACACCTAGTGTGCAAATTGAGGAAATATTATTATGGCTTGAAGCAGGTACCTAGGGAATGGTATCATAAGTTTGATGTATTTATGCAGTCACAGGGCTATAGTCGTAGTGCTATGGATATGTGCTTGTATACGAAGAAAGCTCGTGATGGATCTTTATTGATTTTGGTACTCTATGTGGATGACATGCTTTTGAGAGAGAAAGCTAATGATGAGCTAAATTCTCTTAAGGCTGAACTCAAGAAGAGCTTTGAGATGAAAGATCTAGGACGAGCCTCTCATATTCTTGGTATGTGCATTATGTGTGATAGGCATCAAGGACTACTCTATCTGTCATAGAGATAGTGCATTCATAAAGTCCTTGAGCACTTCCCTATGTAGGATATAAAGCCCATTGGTTGTCCATTGCCTTCTCATGTGAAGGTATCACATGTTGATTGTTTGTAGAGAAATGAGTAGAGGGCCGAGATGGCCACGATTCCCTATGCATTGGCAGGATAGTCTTATGTATGCCATGATAGCCACCCATCCAAATATTACTTTTGTAGTTGGTGTTGTGGCATATTATACGGCTACATCTAGCAAGAGGCATTTGGATGTTGTGAACGGTATCATGAGGTTCTTGAAGGGCATTGCTAATATGCTCATATGTTATGGCGGATAGGATACATGAGTTGTGGGATACATTGACTCTAACTATGCAGGATAAACATATAGTACGAAGTCCACCTCTGGATATGTGTTCACTTTTGCTAGAGGTGTTGTTTCATGGATGTCCAAGGTGCAAAAATGCATGGCCCTTTCTACTATAGAGGTTGAGTATGTTGCAATCACTGAGGCTTGCAAGGAGGCCATTTGGTTGGGTTGTTTGGTTGCTGACCTTGGTATTGCAGATGCTATCTCCACATAGCATTTGGATTCAATGAGTGCTATCTAGTTAGCCAAGAATTTGATCTTCCATGCGAAGAAAAAACACATTGAAGTGAGGTATCACTTCATTCGTGGGGTCATTGAGAATAAGTCTATTGATATTTCCAAGATCTCAATTGACCAGAATCCTGAAAACTTGCTCACGAAGAGCCTCTCTATAGAGTGCTTTGCCTTCCTTAGAAAGTTGATGGGCATTGGATGAGATGCCAACTTTCTTCATCCTCTTATATCTATGTACATGTTGTACTGTCCTTTTTTTTTCTTTTTTTCTTCTCACTCCTCACTGAGGTAATTTTTCTTTTAAGTGGGAGGTTGTTGGGGGTAAAGGAGCCTTTGCCTAACTGCCCGTGTATTACTATACTGATAGTGCCTACACCTGCACACTATAGGTGGTAGGGTCTTATCAATGTCACTTCATTCTTTATTCTTTCAATGACATTTGAATAAAGGGAAGGCCACTCACATATAGTGACTGTTGGAGTTCCCACATTTGGAGTCTCTCTCTTTCTTGCTCTTGCTCCATCCACCATAGCTCTCACCTTCATGCTCTCTTGCTTGATCCTTCTCACCTTTCAACACCAACATCATAGAATAAAAAATAGTGTAATGTGGAGTTGACATAATGCAATATATACCACACTATATCCAAATGTGGTTTCAGTGGAAGCTGCATAAAATGACTCTCCAAACCAATTGTGTAGTTTAGGTCTACTAGCCTAGTGATCGTCAAATAGATAAGGCTACTCACAATCTTCCAATACATAGTGACATCATTAATCAAGTCACATTCATGTGCATTGAGCTTAGCATTAACATCCAAAGGTATAGAAATAGGCTTGTAATTATCCATACAATATTTCTTCAATATATCCAACGTATACGATTTCTATGACAACTATATACCCTTAGGAGTCTTAAGGATCTCTATGTTGAGAAAATAACATAGCTCTCCTAAATCTTTCATCTCAAATTCAGCCTTGAGAAGACCCTTAACATTGTTAATCCTTGTCTCAATATCACCCACAATTATCAAATCATCCATATATATAGTAATGACCACAGTACTTGTATCACTCTCACATACATAGAGCGAGTGATCAGCCTAGGCTCTGTAAAATCCAATGCTGACAAGGTATTGTACTATCTTATCATACCATTTCCTATGTGCTTTCTTCAACCCATACACGGCCTTACAAAGCATGCATACATAATTTGGATGATTCACATTTATATAACTAGGTGGCTACTCCACATAAACTTTCTCTTGCAACTCCCCTTGCAAGAAGGCATTCTTAACATCCATTTGATGAATGATCCAATATTTTGATATAGCCACTACTATGATAGGCTTTCCTTATAGTGGCCATATTAGCCACTAGAGCAAAGGCCTCCTCATAATCAATACCATGAGTTTGCATATACCCTTTGGCAACTAGTTGTGCCTTATAGCCCTTGTAAACCCATTTGCAGCCAATAGATTTCTTACCTTCATGTAAAGACACTAAGTTCCATGTATCATTATCCATAAGCCCAACAATTTCTTCATCCATAACATGATCCCAATACGCATTACCCACTATATCCTCAAAAAGGTGGATTTCACATCTTGCATAACCTTAGCAATGTATGCATAGTGGTGAGCTATACAACTATCATATGCCAATCATTGTATTGAATTTCTCACTCTAATCGACTTGCATGGACTTGGATTACTGCTAGATTCTTTAGCATCCTCTTGTAACTAATACTACTACTATGATAGCCCTTATAGTGGCCATTTTAGCCACTAAAGAAAAAGTCTCTTTATAATCAATACCATGAGTCTGTGCATACCCTTTGGAAACTAGTCATGCCTTGTACTACTAAACATATCCATTTGACTTATGCTTGACCTTGTAAACCCATATGTAGCCAATAGCTTTTTTACCTTCTAGTAAGGGCACTAGCTTCCATGTATCATTATCTATAAGTGTAGCCATTTATTTAGCCATAGGACAATCCCAATACTCATTGTTAACCCCAATATAAAAAAGTTTAAAAAGATGCAAGGCAAAGCAAAAAAAGGTGGCTCGATAGAAGAAATAGGATGAAAAAGGCCAAAAGTGCAAGGACAACCTTAAAAGTTTAGGACAAGCGCAAAAGAGTGAAGGTGCATGTTAAATGCAAAGGCACACTCTAAATTTTTGTAAGAAAGTGCCAAGCTTCCTCATGTGTAATTTGTAAATGTAGACAGGCATGGGTGAAGGCACAATGTAAATAGCAAGCGAATGGGAAAAGAGGACCTAGGCTAAAATGGCCAGTCATGTAAAAAGGGGATGGGTGCCCCAAAGGGGATTAGGACTTGTATAAAAGGAAAAAAGTGAAAGAAGAAGCTCATTCTTGTGTGTGGCAAAAACTAGCTCTCCTCTTCTTCTCAAGAGGGAGTGTGGGGAGTGAGTGTGTTAGGGTGAGGGATGATGGTGGAGAAGCTCTCCATCTTCTTCTCTTCTCTTGTCTCACACATGGCAATGGAGTATGGAGCTTGGAGGTTGAGGATGCTTGAGCTTGTAGCTTGAATAGTAGACTTATTAGAGTGCTTGAGGGAGGGAGTGTGGGGAGTGAGTGTGTTAGGGTGAGGGACGGTGGTGGAGAAGCTCTCCATCTTCTTCTCTTCTCTTCTCTTCTCTTCTCTTGTCTCACACATGGCAATGGAGTATGGACCTTGGAGGTTGAGGATGCTTGAGCTTGCAGCTTGAATAGTGGACTTATTAGAGTGCTTGAGGGAGGTGGCAACTTGATCAAGTATGAATCTAAGCTCACTCAACTTGTAAGTGTGAGAGGGCGCATGGCTATGTGAGAGGTAGCCATTGCACTTGGCTTGAAAAACTTGAAACAATAAGCAATCCATGGGTCTTGGAAATCGAGTGTGAGCTCCCACATTTTAGAACCATTGCTAGGACCAACAAATTCAAGCTTTGAATCCTTGTGCACTCCGAATTGAGTATTGAAGTAGGGTTTGTCCCAAATTGGTGATTGAAATAGGTAGAAAGCGAGGGAGTTGAAGAGATATTTGATCTACTAATTTTTTGTTTTTTTGGATTTAGGTAAGTAGGTTGGATTAGTGTAAGTGGTTACTTGTGATTTGGATGCATTTAGGTAAGGAAAAAATAAGGAAAATAAAGAAATACATAGTAGGATTTTTGCTATAATAGTAGATCCAAAACAGGAAAAAGAGAGATTTAAGGCATTAAGATGGCAAAGAGAGAGAAGGGGGAGGTAAAGGACTAAGTAAACAGGGATTTAAGAAGCCAAGAGGGCAGGGGAAGAGCTCATTTGTCATTTTTGAGTTGAGAGAGAGAGCAGAGAGAGAGAGAGAGAGCTACCAGGCTAGAAACCATTTCTGCTTGGTAATCCTCACCTCCGTGCCTCCAAGCCTCACAAGTAAGCTTTGAGTGTGCCTTCATATTGGATGATTTCTCCCAAGATTATAATTGAGAGATTGATCAAGGCCCATGTGAAATTCGGCACAATTTTGACCATTTTGGCACTTTTGACACCACACTTGAATGGAGTCATAGTCGTCTGAGTCTTGCCACCACTCAATCCAATCAGATGAACCATACTGGTTTGAGTCATAGACTCAGAATCAAACAAGATACTCAGCCTCTGACAAGCCACTTGACCTTGGTGTACGGCTGGCATTAGCCTCAAATAGCCAATTTTGGCTCTCAAAATAGTCCACTCGGATGAGAAAACATTCAAATCTCAGATGGTCGAGCACCCATTCACTCATACCACTTAAACTTGTGTCAAGAATCGTGTGGTGGGGGAACTTGCTTGAGCTACTGCGCTAAACACACACTGTATACACAAGAGGAAGCTCACTCAAGCACACAAGAGAGATAGAGGCCAAAACATTTTCTTGCTGGTTTCTTCTTCTTCTTCCACACACTATACAATGTACACAAAGTATAGATAAGATACAACATAAAGGAAAGTGGCCTCCTAAGTCAAATAGTGCATAACTAACTACACTAATCGATTGGCGCTATGTCTTTGCCAGCTATAGGTAGGTGTAACAAACTAAATATAATAAGTGATAAGTTAGTGGCCATGTGAGTATCATAATGACCACTAAGGTGCTAAGTGTAGACGTGTGGACCCATCTAGCCAAGCGGTCCATCATCAATGTTTGCACATGTTGAGCTTGCCATTCCAACACTCCCCCTCAAGCTCAACTCTATCTCTGCAACTCCAAGTAAGCTTCGAAACTTTCGAAGCTTCTCTGCACCCAATGCCTTTGTGAAAATGTCAGCTATCTAATCCTGTGTGCTAACATATACCAAGTCAATCTCTCTTGCAAGTACCTTCTCTCTCACAAAGTGGTAGTGCACCTCAATGTGTTTTGTCCTAGCATGGAATAATGGATTCCTAACTAGCTGTATGCTGCTCATGTTGTCACAATGAATGACAACTAGACCATCTCCCTGCACGTCCAAATCACCTAATAACTTTTGCAACCATACCACCTCACATGTTGCCATAGCAGCAAAACATGAATCCACTTGTAGATCTTTTGTCTAACATGCTACCAGCCCAATCTGCATCTGTGTATCCAAAGACTTGTATGTCCTTACTTGCCTCATAAAAAAGTCCATAATGTAAAGTGGACTTCACATACCTTAATATATGCCTAACTGCATCCAAATGAGGCTTTCTAGGCATCTGCATAAACTGACTGACAAGGCCAACAACATAGCTCAAGTCTAGCCTTGTGATAGTCATGTAAATCAAACTCCCTAATATCCTCCTGAACATAGTAGGGTCTTCTATCTCATCCCCAACGTCAGCACTCAACTTCACATTTTGCTCCAATGGTACTGAAAGAGGCTTACATGCTTTCATACCATACTTAGATAACATATCCAAGCCATACTGCCTTTGGGATAGCCATATATCATCATCACATCTGATCACCTCAATACCAAGAAAGTATCTTAGCTCACCCAAATATTTCATCTCAAACTTCTTCTTCAAGAAGTCCTTACCTTCAGCAATCCCATTGTCATTGTCACTTGTAATAATCAAGCATAGGTGACTATGATGACCAAACCTGCATCTCCCTTTCTCACATAAAGTGAGTGATCAGCATCAGAAATACAAAATTCAATATTGATAAGATACTCTCCAATCTTGTCAGACCATGCTCTAGGTGCTTGCTTTATCCCATAGAGTGCCTTCTTTAACCTACACACATATGTGGGACGCTCTAAATTCTCATAACAGGCTGGCTGCTCCATATACACTTCTTCTTGCAATTCACCATGCAAGAAGGCATTCTTAACATCCATTTGCTGCAAACTCCAACCTTTGGCTGCTACCAAGGCAATCACACACCTAACAGTTACTATCCTAGCAACTGGATTAAATGTCTCTTTATAATCTATGCCATATGTTTAAGCATAGCCTTTTGCAACCAACCTAGCCTTATACCTGCTAGCTGAACCATCTGCACTATGCTTGACTTTGTAAACCCACTTACAGCCAATAGCTTTCTTACCCTTAGGTAAGCATACCAAATCCCAAGTCTTATTGGCTTCTAATGCAGCCATCTCCTCATCCATTGTTGCATCCCAATGAGCATGACCAAGAGCATCCTCAAAACAAGTGGGCTCAACATCCTCAACTAGTTTCACCATATAAGCGTAATGGTGAGTTGCATAACCTTCAAAACCAAATCTTTTAATAGGGTATCTGACCCTGCTAGATCTGCATACCACCGGATCACTCAATGGAGCCTTTACATTACTATGAGCTCTCTGTACACCTGGCGTCCTTACTAAAGGAATGCCAAGCTCATCATCCAAACTCTCCAAACCACTAGAATCTCCATCCAATCCCAAATGACTGGTAGATGCATCATTACCATCCAACACTTTCTTCTTTCCTTTGTCCTTCCCTGCAACACTTATAGATCCACTTGAAGATGTGGGACTACTCCTTAGTCTCCTAGACCAAGGGCTCACTGTAGGTATAGTCCTAGATGATGTTTTTGGTCCACTAAGACTTTGTGATTCTTGTTTTTCTTTTTGCACATAGCTGTCCTGATCATTATCATCATCTAATACATCACTAGTAGGTGCATACCAGCTGCCCATCTCATCAAAGATAACATTCCTGCTCACTCTGAACTCACCTATGACAGGGTTATAACAGCGATATCCTTTCTGCTCTAAAGAGTATCCAATAAAAACATATTTTTCAGCCTTTGGATCAAGCTTCTTCCGTAGCTCATCTGGCACATGAACATATGCAACACAGCCAAATACCTTCAAGCGCGATACATCAGGCTTCTTGCTAGTAAAGCATTCTTTAGGAGTCATCCCATGAACTGCAGGTGTGGGAGTTCTGTTCATAATGTAAACAGCAATATGGATAGCCTCAGAAAAAAAATGTTTGGGCATATTCTTTTCAACCATTAATGCCCATGCAACTTCTGCAATATGCATGTTTTTTCTTTCTGCAATACCATTTTGCTGTGGGGTATACCTGTAAGTAAATTGCCTCTTTATCCCATGAGTTCTCAAGAAGCCCCACTGAACTCATTAGAGAGGTACTCTCCCCCTCCATCTGATCTCAAGCACTTTACTTTTAAGCCTGTTTTTGTTTCAACAGCTGCCTTAAAAGATTTGAAGTGCTCAAACACATCACTTTTTTCCTTCATGAAGTATACCCATAACTTCCTTGAAGAGTCATCAATAAATGTGACAAAGTATTTGCTGCCACCAAGAGATACATTCTGTGTATGCCCCCAAACATCTATATGCACTACATCAAGTATTTTCTTACTCCTCCAACATGTGAGAAGGATTGTCTTGCCTGCTTACCAAATTGGCATGCTTCATAGACTTTATGCAATTCTGCAACTCTAAAAGAAGGCAACCCTGTAACCAATCCTCTGGACTACATTAATTTCAGCCTTTGCACATTTGCATGTCCAATACGTTTATGCCATATTTCAATATTTGCAACTACTCTTCCTTTAGCATACATAGCAGCATCCATTGCAGGAATTCCACCATCTGAAGTGAATATTCGGTCAAATCTACTTCCTTTTGCAACCAACCTGCACTTATCATTAAAGTCTTCTACAAAACAAAATTTTGCATTGAATCGGATCTACAACTCTTGCTCTACCATTTGGCCAATAGATACTAGATTCTTTGTAATTGATGGCACATGTAATACATCTGTCAGACTCTTTGTCTGGCCATCATACAAGGACAAGGGAACCTTTCCAATGTGTGAAATTGGGTGGCATGAACCATCACCCGTCTGCACATAACCTGGGTTTTGTAAGTCCTGCATCTCTCCAAACCATTCAACATGACTGATCATATGATTAGATGCACCTGAATCGACATACTATACATCATCATGTGTCCCCTTTCTTGTAACTCCCCTTTCCTATAACTGCATTCATTATATGCTGCATAACAAACAGATGCTCATTTTTGTCTTCATTCTATCGTGAAGACGATGCATGGTCCTTAATGCAATTTACCACTACGAATATCATCCTTCTTTGCATAGCAATGGGCTGCAATATGGCCTATTTTGCCACAATAATGGCAAACAATAGCAGAATTTCCAGAACCTCTATTCTGCCATCCACCTCTTCCTTTAGAGCTCTCCCTGCCTCTAAAGTTTCCTCTGCCTCCAAAAGCCTGCATTTCACCAAATTATTGATTGAACCTATTTTGCTGGTTATCGCCAGCATGTCCCATACCACAATCTCTCAAAGAGGATCTACCACATCCCCTTCTTGAACTTGAGTAAAATGCTTGGACTTGTTCACCATTTCTTTCAGACGAATCACCCTGCATATTAATCTTTTCAGTAATCATGAGAGAGATCATCTCATCAAAATCTGGAAATGGCTTTCATACATATACTAAAGTAACAAATGATTTCCATGTCTTCTCATTGTTAAGGCCACTCAGAGTGGATGAAACCAAATCATCATCATCCGGCGTTGCATCAATCACTGCTAAAGCATCTGCAATGCTCCTCACCTTCAACACATACTCATTGACAGATATTTTCTATAACATGCCTGCTTGTCCGCTTGCGGGACACGTCTTAGCAGCAAATCGGAAGGAGGGTCTAGAAGGCTCCACTTGGCACTTGTACGGAATGACACAGGGTTTGTGATCTAGGTCTTCCCGATTTTGCCCCGAGCGAAAGTGTCCAGCCATTCCCACTTGGGATCGACCTGAGGACAGGGTTCCTTTCCTATCAGCAAAGTCTCTAGGGAGAAACTAGCGTTGAGTTCCAGATGTACCACTTTGCGTCGAACAACAGAGTCAAAGCGGATTCATGCTGCACTTGGTTCATGGAGAATGAGAAACGAGAGGGATGCCGAGCTCAACCTCTCTACCATATGGTATAGTCCTATCCCTTTCCCCTAAAACAAAATAAACCGAGATTCTACATCTATTGACACTAGGTCTTCATTGTCTTATTAACTCATCATTTGAGAAAATTTCCCAGCTAACCGAGACCACCCTTCCGTAATAGGATGGACCTAAGTCACATCCACCGCACTTTCCTCAGTTTGCTTTAGCTATCTAATTACCTACCACACTATGTTTTGACATGTAAAAGCAACTTTCTTAATTAATTAAATTAATCACGGGTTCCTTCACGCAACTTAGGCACTAACACAAAAACAATGTCAAGCAAATTTCTTTTTCTCCAATATCTACTCTTTATTTATAAAAATCCTAGAGTACATCCAATATCACGCTCGAACGCTATCCTAGCAATCTACAGGATTGCTGCTCCACGTTCCGCTCGTTGACTAGAACACGGGCCTCGAGATCCCATCCCGAGTCACGTCGGCCTCTTGTGCGGGATTCGAAGGCAAGGGATTTATAGCCAGAGCCTCCCTTGGCACCCAAGCGTCCTCTCGCTCCAAGTAGCACCCATGGAGAGACCTCTCGCGGTGGGTTAGGTCCATATACTCGGCGCGACTAACAACCCCCTTGGATAGGGCCAGGGAGACACTCGAAGGTAACTGTTCCTGTCTCTCCCTCCAGGATTTCAACCTGAAGCATTAAGTGTTTTCCTTGAATTAGTTCCTTGAGCAAAGAGACCAATTAATGTACCTAAGTACAAGCATGAACATTTTGGAGGTCGTTTGTACGATCGACTGCTAAGGTGTGACTCCTTTTTTTCCCGGATGCTCCCAGCATATGATCTTGGATCTTTTCGTGACTTGGTGAGATCCCAAAAATTTCAAACAAGATTACGCAAGCAAATGGTCTTGGTAAGTTAACTTATTTTTGACTTGCCCTTTTCCCTTAGGTTTTACCTTAGGGTATCTTAATCCCTAACTCAAGCATTAGGTGGTTAGTCAAGGCAATGGACATGCCATATTCACAACCCAACCAAGGGTCTTTTAATCTCTAGTTCCAACCAAGCTCAATTAGCACACATGGCAACACATGATTCTTCATTTAGACCTTTAAGATGCAGTCTAGATGCATGCGATCCTTCCAATTCTCTTTAGCGCGGTTCTATGTAGGATTTCCCAATCAACCTTAATCATCATGCACATTGCACATTTAGTATAGTTGTACCTCCTAGATGACTTTTATCTCTCTTTATTCCTGGCAACGAGTTCTTATTTCTAATGCACCGGATCACATGTGACTTGCGTATATGGAAGTCTTTTGTCTAACGATGCAAGTGTATCTCATGAACAGAAATTAACATTTAATGTGTTTTTTTTAACCATGATTGCAAAATGTGAATTCTAAATGACTATTCATGCACTGAACTGGTTAAAAACTATCATTTTATGTGAAGTAAGGTGATAACCCTATCATTTTATGTGAGTAAAAGCTATCGTTTCATGCATAAAATCTTATGCGAATTCCAAACTCTACCGTTTCATGCATGCAACTTAGTACTTAGAGTAAACAAAACCCTAAGACTCATTCTTGTTCCATGCATGTCATCAATCCTTTCATCTCTTCCACAAGAAATAATACCTAATTAAATTTTAAAGCTTAGAACCTGGGCTTGATTCATGTGTGCTGCATTGGTCACTCTGCTCGCCTCTCCAACATTACCGGTAGCTTGGGCGCCTACGCTTCCCGTGACTTTCTTCTTGGGAGACATTTGCCTTGCGGAGATTGGGCAGACCTTAACGGGTTTGGGGTTGATAGGTTTGGTAGGAAAGACCGCTGGATGGGGTCCTTCGCCGAGGGAGTGGTTTGGGTGACTTGTTGCGGTTACTTACCAACTCCCACTCCCTCTCCTTCTTTCTTTCTTTCTCTCTCTCTTCTTCTTCTTTTTCTCCTCTTCTCCTTCTTTTCCTCTCTCCTCCTTCTCTCCCTCTTCTTCTCTTCACTCTCCCTCTCCTTCTTTTCCTCCCTCCCTCTTCTTCTCTTCACTCTCCCACTCCTTTTCCTCTCTCCTTCTCCTTCTCTCCCTCTTCTTCTCTTCACTCTCCCTCTCCTTCTTTTCCTCTCTCCCTCTTCTTCTCTTCACTCTCCCACTCCTTTTCCTCTCTCCTTCTCCTTCTCTCCCTCTTCTTCTCTTCACTCTCCCTCTCCTTCTTTTCCTCTCTCCTTCTCCCTCTCTCCCTCTTCTTCTCTTCACTCTCCCTCTCCTTCTTTCCCTCTCTCCTTCTCCTTCTCTTCCTCTTGCACTTCTTTTCTCCTTCTTCTCCTTCCCTCTCTTTCTCTTCCTCTTCTCTTCTTTTCTCCTTCTACTCTTCTTCTTCTTCTTCTTCTTCTCTCCTCTTTCCTTCTACCTCTTCTTCTTCTTCCTCTACCTCTCTCCTTCTCTCTCTCTCTTCCTCCTCTTCTCTCTCTCCCTCCTTTCTCTTCTCTTCTTCTCTCCCTCTTCTCACTCCTTCTTCACTCCTTCTCCTCTTCTCTCTCTCCCTCCTTCTTTCTCTTCCCTCTCCTCACTCCTTCTTCTTTCCCTCCTTCTCCTTCTCTTCTCTCTCTCCCTCCTTTTTGTTCCCACTCCTCCTTCTTCCCTCTCCTCACTCCTTCTCCCTCACACGTTGGGCGCGTAGATCACGACAGAGGAGGGTGTCACCGCCAGCTGTCACGAGGGGGGGAAAATGGGCTGAGTCGTCAGCCTGGGTGGTGGCGCAGTTGGCTAGCATGTCGGACCAAGGCTGCCATTGGAGTAGGGCACAGGGGGGGGGGGAACTTCGATTGGACCGCCAGGGGGGGTGGTACAGTGATTAATGGTGGGGTGGCTACGGTCGAGAGCCCCAGGGAGAGGGACTGCAGTCACTACGAATGGAGGGGGGGACGACCTTCAACGGAAGTCCAAGGGCCTTGCGCAGCATCGAAGGGGAGGGATGTGACGTAAGGAAGGGGGCGTAGCCTCTGTCTGTCTACCGGGGGAGGGGAGAAGCCTGGGAGGAGGTAGGTGGTATTGCCACACCTCCCACTTGGGGGGTTGCATGCCCCCCAACACCATCACTCCCTCTCTCTCTCTTACCCCGACGTGCTGTTAGCGGGGAGAGTGAGGGGGGCTAAAATTTTTTGAACTGGTGAATTTTTTTTCCTTGAAATTAGAAAAAGCGGGGGTTCCTATGGGATGTTACATCCTCTCCCCCTTAGAGGAATCCAGATGTCCTCATCTCGAGAGGACTTGGGGGTATTGTTGGTTGAGAGTATCTTCATCCATCTAGGTGGCATCCTCTTCGGGATAATCTTTCCACTGGACGAGGTATTCTCTCAAGGTCCTTGACCTCAAATGCCTCTCCCTGACATCCAGGACTCTATCAGGCCGTAGCTCAAGGACTCCCTGGCTAGGCATTACAATTTGCTGATCATCAAGTACATGATTCAGATTAGGTAGATACTTTTTCAATAGGTTAATGTGAAATACATTATAAACCTTTAGGGTTGCGGGCAGCTGTAGTTTGTAACCATTAGGCCCTAGGCACTTAATGATCTTATAAGGTCCGCAATACCTCGGACTTAGCTTCTTGTACTCTCCCAGGGACAGTGAACTCTTTTTAGGGCATACACGAATGAAGATCATATCACCTTCAACGAAGGATCTATCTTGCCATTTCAAGTCCGTGTAAGCCTTCTGTCTATCCTTGGTAGCTTGGATGTTCTTCCAGGATCTGCCTTGAAGCTTCTACCCTCAAATTTGGATCCGAGAAGCTCAAAGGAGTATGACAATTGTGCCCATACAATGCTTGAAAAGGGTACACCTGAATACTTTGTTGGTAAGAAGCATTGTAGGAAAACTCAATGAGTGGCAAATATTGAATCCACTTTTTGGGTTTGTGACAATAGTATGCCCTAAGCATATCTTCAATGACTTGGTTGACTTGTTCTGTTTGACCATCAGTTTGGGGATGGTAAGCTGTACTGAAACAGAGTTGAGTCCCAATAGCCTTGAAGATAGCCCTCCAGAAGTGTGATGTGAAGAGAGAGTCTCGATCACTAATGATTCTTCTAGGTAATCCATGCAATTTGAATATTTCCTTGATGAATAATCTTGCAATATCTGAGGCTTTATAGTTTATCTTGACAAGGATGAGATGTGCTACCTTGGTGAGCATATCTTGACAAGGATGAGATGTGATACCTTGGTGAGCATATCTACTACAACCATGATAGAGTTGTATCCTCCCTGAACTTGGGGTAGGCCAACAACGAAGTCCATACTAATGAATTCCCATTTCATTTGGGGAATGTCAAGTGGTTGCAATTTCCCCAGAATTTTTAACATGTTTTGCCTTAAGCAAATAATGATATATGTGTGTGTAAGGGGGTACTTTCTTTTCATTTGTTGGGAACCAACAATCAAGGCATGAAGTCCCAGGTATATGTTAGTATGTCTGTGGGAGGTTTGAGCAATTGCTGCCTCCTGCAAAGGCATTGTTAGGCACTAAAAGACCTGTTTTAGAAGGTAGCCCTAGTACCCTTGTTCTACTAACCTGCTAGGCGACTGTTCTAGGAGTTCTTGTTAGTGCGAGGCAGTTAGAAAAGCTTTCCAGACAAAATGATGATACACAAAAAAAAACCCAAAATATTTGAAAGAAGATATATAAATATACAGAGGTGTGTAAAAAGGGATTTTAACTCCTATAAAAATAGAAAAAGAAAGAAAGAAAAATCCTTAAGTAGTTGCTCATCGCCTTGCGAAGGCTTGGTAGGTTCCTAGGGACGAGACAAGACCTGAGGCTGATGCCTTGTCTTCCTAGGGGTGGCATCTAGCTGGAAAAATACAAATAAGAGAAGGTTGGAGCGAAAATAAAAGTGAGCGTTAGAAGAGGATTAAGTGTCGCCTTGCAAGGGCTTGGTAGGTTCTTGGGTACCGCAGCAGAACCTGAGGCCAATGCCCTATTCTTCTTGGGTCACTATGCTCAGCTCCCTCCTTTTTACATGCCCGAGTATGGAAAAATAAAAGCCCAAAAGGAAACTATGTTAAAAGACTATATTTATTGCTCAGGCTATATGAGTCCTCACCTCGTAGGAGCTCTTGGTTGAGTTGTCCTTAGTTAGGATGGTAGTTCAAACCACCACTTAGGATCACCTCTCTAATAGTTCTTTTTAGCTTGGCCATGTTGGAACAGTTGGTTAGTGACTAGCTTTAGGCTTTCTGTCGGACTCTGCTAGACCTACTCCTCGTGAATTTCATGCATTGGTCGTGAGAGGGGGTAAGGTGAGAGCCCTGATGTGTTTTGTTGAGTAATTTATGTATCAGCTTGATACTCTTTGTGGTTGTGTTGATGTGCAAGTTTGTTCCTGGGATTCAACGAGCTGATTCACCCTATTCCATGGTCACCAATGAACGGTGGATTTTGGGCCCATAAAAGTGTCAAAAATTGCCAAAAAATCCGAATCTCAAACAAACAATAAACTCCATTGAAGGCAGCATAGGCAATTGGATTGATTTTAAGCAGCAAGCAGCTGGCGGGTTCCAAAAGTGCTTTAAAGACCCATCGAGCAACAATTTGGTAATTTCCACAATTTTTGGGGATGTCGGATGATACTTTAGGAAATGTCCGGCAGTGGGAAACTTCGAGATGTGTGCATAGAAATTTTCGATTTGCAAAACAGACGCTGGACGCGAGAACAGGAGTGCCCGAGGTGGAGGGACAAAAGAAGAACAATGTAAAGAGGCTTAAAAGCCAAGGGGGTGTCCCTTGGGGTATCTGAAACCCCAATTTTCACACAACTAGAGGGGGGGGGGGGGGGTTTTGCTTGGCATGGAAAAAAAAAAGTGCCTTGTTGATGCACGACGATGAATGAAGAGAAAGGGAGAGGGGGTTATGCCACCTCAATGTACCCATATAGATTGATTGCAACAATGATTTACATCCCTCCGTTGCTTCCAATCACCACCTCTAGCCCCTGAAATGGCTACCTGAATCAGAGGATCAGAAACCAATATTTCTCTCTCATCACTCTCTCTCCTCAAAGAGGCAATTCATGTGGAAGAAGCCCGACCGGTGATGAATGCTCATCCGACGTGGTACTGGATTGCTTCCAAATCGAGTGGGACTAAAGATGGATGAGTGGAGAAGGATTGAGCATCAATATCAAACTATTTTGATATCCTAAATCAAATTTTTAAAAACCCACAAAAAGGAAAAAATCGATAACTCTCTTTTATGAAGGAAAATGACTCTTTTTTTATAATTTTATTGGCCAAATGATGTTCATATTGGATGAAAATTGGTAGGAATGTTTTTTGCTATATGTTTGATGAGTCTATGTCAGAAAAAGTAGAATACATAATGCCATAATGCTGAATTTTTTTTCTAAAACCCAAAAAACACACATTTTACAAAGAAAATGGGTTTAATAAAAAAGATGCATATGGGATGAAAAGTGAAAAATGAGTAATTCTCAATTTTCATAATAAGAAAAACCAATAAATACTCTATTTCCTTGATAAATAAATAGTAAAAATAGCAAAAAAGAAGAAAATTGGGTTTTTGTGCTTCAAAAAATAGAGAAAAATATGGGTAATGTGTGTGCATGTTTGGCAAGGTTGAGGTATGAGATATAGCCTCATCTCACCCTTGTTCTTATGTTTTAGTGCATTTTTTTTGCTTTATACATCAAAGATGACAAAAAATAAAACCTTACACCTATGCAACGATGCAACATATAAACCGTAGGGGGAAAAGAAGGGTTGTGGAAGTGTTAAAGTGAGGAAAATGAAGTAAAGTCTGATCTTTTGTTTGTGTACATTATATAGGACGATCTTTTGTTTAAGTCAAAGAGGTTAGTAGCATGAGAAATCGGTGCTAGTCTCCATACATTGAAGCATACCTTTAGTGAAGATCATGAAAGGGCTATTTTTACACATCACAAAATGCTGATTTGATAAATATTGGTTGTGCACAATAGGCATACACTTTTTGCATTTTGCATGCCATATGGTATAATCTCCTGGATGCATAGCACTTGTATGCTGAACACTGACCAATGCTGAGAGTGTGAGGAAGTTCTTTGCTGAAGGTTAGACAAGTGGTTCCTTGGGATAAATTTCGCAAGAAAATATCAACTCCTTGATCATTCAATAAATCAAAAGAGTGGACTATGTATTGTGTGTCTTATATGTTGAGGCAACACATCTTGGTGCCAATCCCCTTGATGTAGGAGAGTTGTAGTGGAGCCGCGGCAGTCAATCGAGAGGTGCTTCCCTATGTTTGTGCTATGAGGTATTATGCCTATATATTATGGGAACTCCCTCTGAGGAGTAGGGGATGGTAAATGTTGGAATGTGTCCTATTACAAATGCAAGATTGATATTAGGGTTTGGTGTAGTGTGAGCCTTAGTATACGCTCCTGGCTACAAGGCTGTGTGGAGTGTCGTGTGCCTTAGAGGTTCCGCTAGTGCTAGAGAGCCAATGTCTGGCCCATTTTAGATCCCAACATCCAAATCGCTAATTCTTGGTGATCCAGATACGAGTAAATTGCCAAGGTAAACCCTTCCGAATTTTAAATGGATGTGGGAGTACCCATTTATTCATATCATCAAGATGTGCAAAAAAGCTAGGTATAAGCACTACTTCTGCACCTAGATTGCTTGTGGAGCTAGCAAATGGTAAAGAAGTTCTTTCAACACAGCATACTAGCAAGGTAGAATTTAGTTTGGGTGGCAATCATTCCAAAATGAGTTTTTTGATTATGAACCTCGAGGCTTATGAATGAATGTTGGGTATGGATTGGTTAATTCCAGAAAACACCCATATCCATTTTGCAAAGGGTCAAATTACATTTTAAAACCTAGAAGAAAAATGAGTAACCACTCATTGCCCATGTTAGATGGCTAGAGCAACAATAAATAACTCTGGAATTCTCAGATTTTATTAGTGGAAGAGGATATTACATTGTGTCAAGAGTCACAAGTAATGACAGTGTGAAAACACACTATGTAAAGACTATGACTGGGGTTTATGTCGAACTCAAATCTTCTTGATTCAGGGTCGTTGATCTTCCATCATTGAATCCAGATTCTTCTCCTCCTTGATTTGATGTTGGCACACTAGATTGGAGTGACAGTGGGTTGTTCCAGGTGTCATGAGAGAGAAAATGAAGAGATTTTTGAGCTTGGTGAAGTTTGGCTATGGCTTCATGGATTAGTAGATAGGGCAATGTCAAGTTCGGAGGAGGTGATACAAAGGAGCTTAGGAGCAGGGCAACACTTCTCCATAAGAAAGCTTATCAATATCTCTTATGGTTGAAGAGATCTAAGGGCTTGAAGCGGGATAGGTGCAGGGTGGCTATGGCTGCCACAAGGTCAAATGGAGAGGAAGGAGTAGGAGATGAGCTCCTAGACTTAACTTGAGCTGGGAGACTGAGCTCAAGCTAAGCTATATGAGAGTAGAATGAAGCTGGAGGAGCAGTGACATGCCCAACTACACTTTAATACCATGTTAGAATATGCGGGATCTAGAGCATGGCACATGCAAAAGCTATGGAGGTTGAAAGAGGAAGAAGAAACTCATGAAGACATTGACCCTGACATAGACAAATTGTCACACAAGTCAATTAGGTTCCAAGATTGAGACTTGGACTCATAAACAAAATCTTGTGTATTGATAGTGACAAGACACTTTATTGGAAAGAAAAAAGTAGTATCATTTCATTAGAAAAAGAGTGCAAGTACAATGCTTTATAGGAATTGAGTTGTGGCACTTTCTCCTACTATGCGTATGGGATTCTTGTTCTGAGCCCTCACCAATCCTTACAAAGGGACTAAACTAGTTGTGATTGAAAATACCTCAACATCGCTCCTCAATCACAGCCAGAAGCACAAAGCATATAGAGGCTTTAGTGAAAGCAACACCTGCAAATTGTGGGCACACCATGAACATGGCAAAACACCAGAGGCTGTCGTACAAAAGGATAAGTGTGGGTACCACAAACATGATGGTCATCCAAGGCTGTAGTAGGGGCCTCATAAGGTGTACAGAGGCTTTAATACAAGGCTTATTTGAGGAGTTTATAAGTTTATGTTTAAACCACTAGGCCTAGGAAATACAAAGCTAAAAAAGTCTATCTGAATAGAAGGACTGATGAGGTTTGTCCTTCTCCTAGTGGTCTTCTTCTTCTTCTTCTTCCTTTGCTCCATTTTCTTCTTCTTCTTTGACCGCAACTAGATAGGACTTTTGGGGCCTTTTTCTAGCATGGCAGAACTTCTCGGTGTGTCCGGTCCTTATGCAAAATTCACAGAAGAGCTGATCCCTCTTGCCTTTGTATCTGTTGCCAACATATAATGCATGTTCATCTCTAGAGGTGCTTGGTTCTTTCTTAGTTTTTAGCTTCTTTTCCTCCTCTGAAAGTGATGCCTGTATATCAACAAGTTCAGGGTTTGGCATGTTGATTAGATTTGTTGATACATTATTATATTTAGGAGGCAAACTCTTGAGTAGAACACCGATGCAACCATTTTCTTCAATTTTAATGTTGATTCTTGCAAGTTGGGTTAGAAGTCCTTCCTTGTAATTCAAATGTGTGGCAAGTGATATGCTGGACTTCATTTCAAGCCTTAAAAACTCAATCAAGAGACCATACTTTGATGATTTAGATTGTGCACCAAACAAGGTGTCAAGTCTCTTCCATGTATCATGTGAAGTCTCACAATTATCCACATGGTGGATATAGCTGTCATCTAGCTCTAGTTTGATAATGGCCTAAGCCTTATCATCATTCTTTTGCCAAGTGACAACAAGGTCCGCATCACAAGGCTTCTTTTCTTTTCCAGTGGTAATGGCCCAGAGGCTTTTCTTCATCAAGATGAGTTTGATGCGGGTCTGCTAGGTATGAAACCCAACTCCTTTGAAGCGAGGAGTTGGAGAGTCTTTGCCCATGTTAGATGGCTAGAGAAACAATAAATAACTCTGGAATTCTCAGATTTTATTAGTGGAAGAGGATATGACATTGTGTCAAGAGTCACAAGTAATGACAGTGTGAAAACACACTATGTAAAGACTATGACCGGGGTTTATGTCGAACTCAAATCTTCTTGATTCAGGGTCGTTGATCTTCCATCATTGAATCCAGATTTTTCTCCTCCTTGATTTGATGTTGGCACACTAGATCGGAGTGACAGTGGGTTGTTCCAGCTGTCATGAAAGAGAAAATGAAGAGATTTTTGAGCTTGGTGAAGTTTGGCAATGGCTTCGTGGATTAGTAGATAGGGCAATGTCAAGTTCGGAGGAGGTGATACAAAGGAGCTTAGGAGCAGGGCAACACTTCTCCATAAGAAAGCTTATCAAGATCTCTTATGGTTGAAGAGATCTAAGGGCTTGAAGTGGGATAGGTGCAGGGTGGCTATGGCTGCCACAAGGTCAAATGGAGAGGAAGGAGTAGGAGATGAGCTCCTAGACTTAACCTGAGCTGGGAGACTGAGCTCAAGCTAAGCTAGATGAGAGTAGAATGAAGCTAGAGGAGCAGTGACATGCCCGACTACGCTTTAATACCATGTTAGAATATGCGGGATCTAGAGCATGGTACATGCAAAAGCTATGGAGGTTGAAAGAGGAAGAAGAAACTCATGAATACATTGACCCTGACAGAGACAAATTGTCACACAAGTGAATTAGGTTCCAAGATTGAGACTTGGACTCATAAACACAATCTTGTGTATTGATAGTGACAAGACACTTTACTGAAAAGAAAAGAGTAACATCATTTCATTATAAAAAGAGTGCAAGTACAATGCTTTATAGGAATTGAATGGTGGCACTTTCTCTTACTATGCATATGGGATTCTTATCCTGAGCCCTCACTGCTCCTTACAAAGGGACTAAAGTAGTTGTGATTGTAAATACCTCAATAAGTAGGCTAGCTTCAAACTTCCTTTTCTTCTTCATCGCTGATCTCCATGAAAGGAGTAACCTTGAGAAGAGTAGACCAAAACTTGTCCACATAACTAGTGACCTTTTAATGCTCTTTCTGGCCTAGCCAATACCACTCCTTCTTGACATTATTCTCAAAATTAGGAGGCAAGAACTGAGCATAAAACTTCTTCTTGAACTTTTTCCAAGTCGTAGGTTTCCTTTCCTCCAAAATGAGAGCCAACCACAAATTGCTAGTGGTGTCCTTCAACTGCATACCTACATGCCTTGAGATTGGACTTTTGTGAGAAATTACAATAAGAAAAAGTAACTTCAAATTGCATGACAAAGGCTAATGCCTTAGCAGGATCTCTCTTACCGAAGTAAGAGTTAAAATTTATGTCCTTATTCCCAGACTTGAAGTTCTTAGTCTTCTTAAGATTGCTCCTCTTATGGTCCCTCTTTGTTTGTTTGTAGATTGCCGAGACTTAGAACCAAGAGAGTAGGAACTAGAAGATGAGGAGGAGGAGGAGGAGGAGGAACTTGAGTAATCTAGGGAGTAGGTAGTTGCTAAGGGAGA
Source organism: Lygodium microphyllum (assembly GCF_053477565.2). Lineage (NCBI taxonomy): Eukaryota > Viridiplantae > Streptophyta > Polypodiopsida > Schizaeales > Lygodiaceae > Lygodium > Lygodium microphyllum. The sequence continues at coordinate 49,523,985 of NC_141141.1, read as the reverse complement.
TGACTTCCTCCTTATCCGCATCACTCGAGGTGAGGTCTTTTTACTCTTCTTGACCCAAAAGTCCTCCTTCCTTCTAGGGCTTCTAGGAAGCTTCTCAACAATTGGGTGCTTTGCACCTTTACCATCAATTGGTACAATGGTGTTTCCTCCAGTATCATCATCTTTTGGAGGATCTGATCCTTCATAAGTAGCTTCTTTTCTTGCACTTAAGCTATCAATCAATTGACATACTTTGGGAATCTCCAACAAGCTATGATACTCTATCAATTGAGCATGTAATTGCTCACTTATAGACACTTCATCAATTGCCATCTTTACCTTCTTCTTGCAAGGATCGCCTTTAACACGATATTAGTGAGTTTGGGAATCTCCCAATTCCCATTTTTTGAATACTAAAAATGTGGCACCAGGATAACATGCCCATAAGTTCTCAAAACCATATGATGTGACCTATCATTGGAAAGCACTTGAAAAATGGAATCTATTGAGCTATAGAGTGCTCAATTTGGAGTTATAGTGTTCAAGTTATGACAAATCCAAATATTTGACCACGTGTCCCAAACTTATGGAAAATTCCCATATTCCTCAATATGGTGTTCTTTACTTTGAGAAAAGCAAAGAGACCTACTATGATACAACTATTATAAGATCCGAGATACATGCTCAACCTTCTTATATACTCAAAAGATATATGGTGAATATTATGGTGGCGCAAAGAGAGAAAAAATGAGAGAAAAGAAAGATGTAGAGAGAAAGAGAGAGAGAGAGAGAGAGAGAGAGAGAGAGAGAGAGAGAGAGATTGACAACACACTAGGGGCTAGAAGATAGGCCACTCTCCCCCCGTGGAGTTATATTATTGACAAGGAGCAAGCTCCTCCATTACATATAAACCAGTTCTTAACTTGTAGATCTTGGGAAGAAGATCATGGTTCGTTGCATAGTATACAACTAGCTAACACTTGATGAACAACTTGGAAGTTGGCATCTTTTGATCCTTCTTGAGTCTCTTCTTCTCTCCTATACAATATGTGTAGGGATCTCCTCTTAGAACTTTATTTCAGCAAAGCTTCCACAACACTTGCACAAATCGAGGGTTGGCCATCTTGAACTTACACAGATCCTTGCACGGTATATAACTGGCGAGCAGTTGCACAAATTGAAAGTTGGCTCCTTTGATCTTCTTGGTTTCTCTTCTTCTCTTCTACACAATATGTGTAGGGCTCTCTTCTTGGTGCTTGATTTCAGTTGAGCTTCTGCAACACTTTGTGAGACTCGAACCAACTTCTCTCCTCCTCTTGCATGCATGCAAAGTGATGCTTCCTTCACCTCGTCCACACCTAAGGAGAGCCTCCCTTTTATAGGCTCCAAGAGCTTCTCTTCTTTGAGAGAGACTTGAGTGCCAAGATTGGGAAGGTTGATCTTCATGCAAGATATGGTTGTTCCAGGACCTACTCAGCAGCACTAGTTTTGGAATATCTCTCTGTGCATTGCTCGGATGGAAAAACATTCAACACAAACATTGTAGATCTCACCATTTTCTATAACCTTAATGGGCCATTTTTTGAGATCATCTTTCTATCATGAGATATTTTAAAAATGGATTCACCGTGTATATTTTAAGAAAAGCAATTTTCTAAACTCTATTCTTAACTTATGGGCCATGCAACCACCTTGAGCCATAGATAAGGAGAGTTCATTAGATTACCTTGGGCCTCAACCTTAAGATTGACTTCCATACAAAAGCTTGTGTTGTCTTAGACCTTCGAAAGGGAAATTTACTTCTCTCCTCACTTTTAAAGGATCACGTCTCTCATCTTCCTTAATGAGAGAGTTACCTCTCTCGTCTTTCTTAGTGAAAGAATTATTTCTCTACTTAATTCATTAAGAGAGAAAAGACCTTAAACCTTGACTTGTAAGGGAGAGGATGACTCCAAATGAATACAATGCTCATTACACACAAGTAAATGTTCTTAGGTGTCCCCAAATGCACAGATAAATACATATACACAATGCTAATGCACTTTCTCTTCTTAGAACTCAATCCATATTCATTTATGTGTAACTTCTTGGTTCTTGTGTACATTCTTACACTTGGGAGACATTTCCTTCCCCCTTCATAACTTGTATACTACCTGTACCAATAGATATCCTCGTCACAGCACTGTGATTACCCCATTAAGTGATGCCCTAGGAATATTGGTCTCTAAATGGTCTCATGGACATGCTAGTTCATCATCAACACTTAAAGAAAAGTGAGTCATTAATTTATTGACACAAATTTACAAAATGGAGAATGTATAATAAGAAATCAATTTAGTAACAAGTAGGGATAGGAGGAGGTAATAAGTATTGATTAAATGTTGAATTTGATTTTCATTGATGCACTTTATATATAGAATACGTGTGTTTTGAGAATTAAAGGGTTCACTAGTACGAGCATACTCGGTGTACCCTATGCAATGTAGCAATTATGTTTAGAATGAAAGCATGAAAAGAAATGGTTTTGCATCATCACAATGTTGTTTTAAATTAATAAAAATGGTCAAGCACTATGAATCATTCACAATTGCATTGCATTCAACACATGATATCATCTCGGATGCATGGCAATTATCTTTATAAACATTGATCCATGTTGATGTGATAAATGCGGGATCTAGAGCATGGCAAAGGCGGAAGCTATGGAGGATGGAAGGAGAAGTGTGGACTCATGATGGAAAAGACACTGCTTGTTACACAAGTAAATTAGGTTCCAAGATTGAGACTTGGACTCATAAACACAATCTTGTGTATGTGGACAATGACATTGACACTTCACTGAAAAGAAAAGAGTACTATCATTGCCTTAAGAAAAGGAAGCAAGTACAATGCTTTATAGGAAAGTAGGAAACTGCAGTAGGCACCATTGTGCATATGGGATAGGTTAGCCTGCATATCCTTGACCCTAAAGCTCCATACAAAGAGGCTGTTTGAGTGAGTGTGATTGCTGATTCTCAACAGTTGAGAGTAAGGTATCCCAAGCCGTATGGCTAGTTATTCATTTCATTTGGGGAGTGTTAAATGAGTATTATCTTTGATCTCCTAGAACAAATTTTTAACAGAGAGGATTATGTGTGGTATGTGCTTTATATATTCATGGCACATCTTCGGGCCGATCCCTGAGGTGTAGAAGAGTCGTAGTGGGGTCATGACAATTAGCCGAGGGGTGCTCCTTGTGTCTATTTTACCGAATGTATAACACCAATATGTGTAGGGACTCCTTGTGAGGAGTTTGTGAAAAGAGAGGGGGAGAGATGCACAACGGAGAGTGGACGGCATGGGATATGGATGCTCAACCATTTTCCATGTTCATCTTCTTTTTTCTCTTGATTCTACCATTCTCGTAGTCTACTCCCAGTGGTATCCTCAAAGTGATAGATACCCTCAACTTAAGGACACTCTACATATGCTTCTACTTTAGATACATACAACCAGATGATATGACTTAGGATATATCATATTTATCAGCACTCCCCCTCAAGCTCAGAATGAGCTTGCACACATAAGACTCCAAGTGCACTCCTGAAGTACTCAAACTTATATTTACCTAATGCCTTGGTAAAGATATTAGCAACTTGGTCATTTGTTTTCGCATGGACCAAGTCAATCTCTCCATCAATGACTTTTTCTCTAATGAAGTGATAGTGCACTTTTATGTGTTTTGTCCTTGCGTGGTAGACTAGGTTCTTTGCCAACATAATGCTGCTAACATTGTCATAATACATAATGACTCCACCATCAATATAAGATCAATCTCAGCCATGTCTGCTCACATGCTACCAATGCAATGCCTCTATACTTTGCTTCAGTGCTTGATAGAGCAATTGTAGGTTGCTCCTTACCACTCCAACTTACCATGGCTGAATCAAATGAGAATGAATAGCCACTAGTAGATCTTCTATCCATAGAGCTACCTACCCAATCTGCATCTGAGTATTCAAATAATGTAGGCTTCATTCCTTTTTCATTAAAAAAGCCATAGAGCCAACGGTCTTCTTCACATACCTCAGAACTCTCCTCACTGCATCTAAATGTGATTTGCATGGCTTTTGCATAAACTAACTTATCAATCCAACAATATAACTCAAGTTTGATCTTATAATGGTGGAGAAGACTACCAACCATCTTTCTGAACATGGTGACATCCTCAACATAAGGTCCATCATCCCTCAACTTAACACTTTGATCCAATGGTGTATCGACCGGTTTGCATCCTATCATACAATATTTTTCCGACATCTCCAATACATATTGCCTTTGTATCAGCCATATACCATGAGATGTGTCAATAACCTCAATACCCAAGAATTATCTCAACAAACCAAGGTCCTTTATATCAAACTCTTTATGTAACCCATGCTTCACTTCAGCAATCTCCTTCTCAAGTGTACTTGTAATAAGGAGATCATCAACATAGATGACAACAACAACCATACCATCTTCTGTATGCCTCACATAAAGTGAATAATCAGCTTTGCTATGTTGAAATCCAATAGTGCATAAGAATTTTTTAATTCTATCACACCATGCTCTTGGTGCTTTCTTCAGTCCATATAAAGCCTTCTTCAACCTGCTTACATAATGTGGGTATTTTGGATCTACATAGCCCTCTGGCTGATCCACGTACACTTCCTCTTCTAAGTTACCATTAAAAAAAGTATTTTTCACATCCATTTGATAAAGCTTCCAACCATAGATAGAAGCCAAGGAAATCACCGATCTCAATGTCATCATTTTAGCTACTGGGCTGAATGTTCTTCATAGTCCAAACCATAATTTTATGCATATCCTTTTGCATCCAGCATTGCTTTATGCCTTTCAAGGAAACCATCCAACTTACATTTGACATTATAAACCCATTTATATCCAATGGATTTATTACCATGAAGTAATTTCACCAAATCCCAAGTCTTGTTTTTCCTTTGTGCATCCATCTCTTCATCCATTGCTTGTCTCCACTCTTTGCTCTCTACTACTTCTTCAAAGCAAGTAGGCTCCACATGTTGTACATAAGAAACCATGTATGCATAATGCATCTTCATGAACCCATTATAAGTCAATCTATCAGTTGGATACCTTACCCTTTCTGACCTTCTCAATTGAGGTGCACTACCATGTGTCTCAACTGATATAGCGTGTGGTGGAACATACTTTCTTGCACTTCTAGTGCCAGGTGTTTTAACATGCGGAATGCCATACTCATCATCTATAGATTCATCTTCTGAACTTACATCCATAGGTCTCTTTCCTTTTGCAACCTCTGCACTCCTTTGTGCACTTCTTAACCTACCACTCCATGGATTATAACTACCACTACTTTCCACATTCTCTCGAGGTCCTGAAGCATCTTCCACATGTTGATTTTTAGCCTTGTTGTTTGCTGAAATTTTCCTTCAATAGCCATCATCATCATTGCTTTCAAAGGAATCAACATCCACCGCAATTTTGGGCTTGTACCATGATTCATATTCACTGAATCTAACATCCTTGCTTATGTATAGTTTCTTACTCACTGTATCATAGCATTTGTATCCCTTCTTCTCATCAGGATATCCAAGGAAAATGCATTTTCCAGCCTTTGGTTTCATCTTCTTTCTCAAATCACCCAGAACATGAACATAACAAACACATCCAAAGACCCTAAAGTATGCAATAGTGGGTGTCCTGCCATACATTTTCTCATATGGTGACATATTATGAGTCAAGGCTATGGGTGTTCTATTCATAATGTGAATTGCAATATGTACTACTTCTGCCCAATATGACAATGGCAAGTTCATTTGGTTCATCATTGCACTTGCAACCTCTGCAGTGATCCGATTCTTCCTTTCAGCCACACCATTTTGCTGAGGTGTGTATTAGCATGTCAATTGCCTTTTGATACCATGATCTCTCAAGAAGTCACAAAACTCATATGACATGTACTCTCCACCATTATTTGACCTCAAACATTTTATGAAGCATCCAAACTGCTTTTCAGATTTAAATTCCAAAAACTTTTCAAATGCTTCACTTTTATGATACATAAAGTACACCCAAGTCATTCTACTAAAATCATCAACTAAGGTGATATAGAATCTACATCTTCTACTCATGGAAACATTGTGGCATGGGCCCCAAATATCTAAGTGTACCATTTCCAAAGGATAGTTTCTTATTATCCCCCTCTTTAATGGCAATCTGGACTACTTGCCAAATTGACAAGCCTCACATACATGATCAAAATTCACATATCCAAAATGTGGTAGACCATGAACTATCTGTCTTGATTGCTTCAATCTTTGCAAAATTGACATGACCAATCCTTCTATGCGATAATTCCACATCCTTATCTTTCCCATGTCCTCTCTCAATATACATAGAGGTCTAAAGCACTAGAGTACGTGCATCCAAAGCAAATAATCTCCCTTTCTTTCTACCATGAGCAATCACCCTGCCAGGTCTTCCATTATGGAGCTTCTCAATGAAACATCCAAACTTATTGAATCTCACTTGCAATCCTTGATCTTCCAATCGATGCTAAGTTCTTAGTTATTGTGGGCACATAAAGTACATCACCAAGCTTATTCTCAATCTCATCTTTAGTAACAAGTAGCACACTACCAAGATGAGTAATTTTATGTAAAGTATCATCACACATATTCCTCATTCTACATCTGCTCCTTGCTATCAAACCACTCAGTATGATGAGTCATGTGGTTTGTAGCTCCTGAATCCAAAAACCAGTCATTCTCATGAGGAGGGTGAGTCATGCTCCCAAGCACATGCTCCATAGCAAATAGGTGATCTCTAGGCAATCCACCTCTAGGTCCATAACCTGCATCACCATAAGTGCCCGCATAGTGGCCATATTAGGTCCTTCCACGACCTTAGACATGGCATTCTGTTTGTGATAACAATCCCTCTCAAAATGACCAAAATTCCCACAATAATGACAATGCCATCTCTATGTGAAAAGGACTAGACTATCGTCCTCTACCTCTAGGGAAAGATCTCCCTTGCCTCTATGCATGAAGTCACCATGACCACAATTACCTCTTCCACGAGCAAATCCATCATTACCACGACCAAGTGAAGAGCCTCTCACTCTAGATGAGCTACCATGACCTCTTTGGTGATAGAAAACATTGTCTCCACCTACATTTTTGTCATTGCTAGATGCATTTAATCCCAACTTGATTTCTTCTGTAAGTAGCAAGTCAATAAGCTCCTCAAAGTCAGGCATAGAGCCTCCTCTAATTGAAATAGAGGTATCCAAAGATTTGAAAGCTGGTCCAAGTCCATTTAGTGTCAATGATACTAAATCATCATCATCAACACGTGCATTAATGGATGCAAGGCCTTCTACAATTTGCTTGATTTCTGCCATATAGTCACTAATACTGCAATTGCCTCTCCATGCACCATGTAATCTCTGCTTGAGTTGTATCTTATGAGCCTCTATACATGTTCCATAAATTTTTTCTATGATTTCCCATACCTCCTTACAAGTACTTGCCTTTTTTATATGAGGAATCAAGGTTTTTGAAATACATATAGAATTCCAATGTAAAACCTTCATGTTCTTCCCTATCCAATCCTTGTACGTTTTCTTTTTCTCTTCAATTGGCTATTTAGGAACTTCTGGACATTCATCATCACATGTTATGAGATCCCATAGACCTCTACACATCAAAAAATTCTCCATCCTGTAAGACCAAACATTATAATTGTGTTTGGTCAATTTGTCTCCCATAATCTGAGTGATCTGTGCCATGTCAGACATTATGGCTGCTGCAAATTCAAAAAAACCAACAATACAAAATGTCCACAAATGGGATTCAATAGCATGTTCCAATCTGGAACATTAATGGTCCAATCCGAGACCAAAAAGCATAAAAAATAGGCCAAATGCATGTAAAAATAGCTTCCAGTAATATGACTGTCATACATGTGTCCAAAATTATCATATGCATCCATCCATGATGCCAACATGTCATACATTTAGTTCCCAACAAGAAACATCCAAATCAGATCCCAAACTATGTCTGTATGACCCAAAATGCATCAAAACATGGGTCTAAATTTTACAATTTTTCCTGCAATTTTTTTGCAGTTTTTTGTGCCAAGCTGGAAGTACATATCAAGTTGATACCATGTTAATATAACCTCAGTCCTCCCAAGATCCACACTATTAATGCTGCTTACTCAGGCAGCTGATGAGGCAATATCTAATCTAGTTTTAACCCCTATTATATGCAGCAGCTTGCCCACACCATTGATCTCATATTTTATGCTTGCCTAATTATAATGTTCTTGCTTTCATCATTGCATTTGGCCCAAAAACTTCATTCTATCCCAAGCATATTGTAACGTCCCCGCCCCTCAAATTGCGGGACATGTCTTAGCAGCCCAAGAGATCAATCTAGAAGACGCCGCTCGGCACTCCCAAGGAATGACATGGGGTTTGCCGACTAGGGTCTCTCGAGTCTGCCTCGCAATGGAACTTATCCGGCCATTCCCACTAGGATCGGCCTAAAGTCTGGGTTCCTAGCAGTCGAATCTTCCTAACAACCTTCTAGCGTCAGTGGACAGTCGCTCCACTTTACGTAGATACAACTGGACCCAAGCAGAATCATATTGCACTTGGTTCAAAGAGAATGGGAAACGAGAGGGATGCATCGCTCGACCTCTGTGCCTATAGGGCATAGTCCCATTCAGGTCCCCTAAAATGGTATGAATCAGGGTTCTAACCAACATTGTCTAAGGTCATCATCTGACCTTTCCTAACATTCCTAGTTAACATTTCCTTTGAGGAAAGCTCTCGGCTAACCGAGACCACCCTTCCATAGGATAGACCCATTGGTCACATCCACCACACTTCCCACGGGGGTTGTTTTAGTTATCTAATTACCTACCACATTATGTTTGACACATAAAAGTAGCTTCCTTAATTAATCTTGTTAATCACAGGTTCCTTGTCAAGATTGTGGGAGAGAAGGAAGGAGTCTCACTTGTAGCTTTCTTGCTTGCACAATGGGGGAATACACACAAAGGTGGAGGCTAAAAACAGTTTTCCTCTTCTTAGTTGTGTAAGCCAAAAGAACTCTAATACATAGAAATAGAAGAACCCTATATATGGGTCTCAAACCAAACTCAACTAACTAAGGTGGCATACTAACTGAGCCACAAACTAGAGTAGATAAGGATAGCTGTCATGTAGCTATTATTCATGGGCGGTGTACCAACCGCAACTGTAACTAACACGTCGATGACATAAATGCACAACGGTCACCCTGGCATATCACGAATGGAGCTTGATATCTCAATACTCCCCCTCGAGCTCAATCCCAATTCCTGCACACCAAGCAGGTCTTTGAACTTGCGCAGCTTCTCTGCGCCCAATGCCTTTGTGAATATGTCAGCTACCTGATCCTCTGTGCTGACATAAACTAGATCAATAAGACCTAGTAAAACCCTCTCCCGCACATAATGATAATGCACCTCAATGTGCTTTGTTCTAGCATGATAGACTGGGTTATTTGCCAAGTGTATACTACTCATGTTGTCACAATAAATGACAACTGGCTCATCTGTAGGCTGATGCATATCATAAAGTAGCTTATGCAACCAAGCTATCTCACATGCAGCCATTGCTGCACCCCTATACTCAGCCTCCATGCTCGACAAGGCAATTGTAGGCTGTTTCTTGCTGCTCCAAGTGACTGTAGCACTCCCAAAAGAGAACACATATCCACTAGTAGATCGTTTATCAGAAATACTACCAGCCCAATCAGCATCAATGTATCCATAAAATAGTCCATACTACAATGTGGACTTCACATACCTGAGTATGCGTCTAGCCGCATCCAAATGCGGTTTCCCTAAAACCTGCATAAACTGACTTACCAATCCAACAGCATAGCTCAAATTTGGCCTGGTAATAGTCATATAAATCAAGCTTCCCACTATGCGTCTGTACATAGTAGGGTCTTCCAGAAGCTCACCTGCATCTACGCTCAGCTTCACATTCTGCTCCAAAGGAACTGAAATAGGCTTACAGCCTGTCATCCCATATTTGGACAGCATGTCCAATCCATACTGCCTCTACAAGAGCTGTATCCCACTTGGTGATCTAATCACCTCAATGCCCAAGAAATAACGTAGCTCTCCCAAATCCTTCATCTCAAACTTCTGCTTCAATAGCATTTTCACATGAAGGATATCTTCATCACTGTCACCTGTCATAATCAAATCATCAACATAAATGACAAGTGGCATAATACCTTTCTCTGTTTTTCTCACAGAAAGTGAAAAATCTGCCTTGGAAATCTGAAAGCCAATAGTGACAAGATAATGTCCTATCTTGTCAGACCATGCTCTAGGTGCTTGCTTCAAGCCATACAAGGCTTTCTTCAACCTGCAAACAAACTCAGGATGAACAGCATGCACATAACCCGGTGACTGCTCCATATAGACCTCTTCTTGCAAATCACCATGCAAGAAGGCATTCTTTACATCCATCTGATGTAAAGACCATTCCTTTGATGCAGTCATAGCAATGACTGCTCTTACAGTTGCCATCCTTGCAACCGGACTGAATGTTTCTTCATAATCAATGCCATATGTTTGTGCATACCCCTTGACTACTAATCTTGCCTTGTATCTGTTCACAGAACCATCTGCATTGTGCTTCACCTTATAAACCCACTTACAGCCAATTGCATTCTTACCTTTAGGCAGAGGTACCAATTCCCATGTAGCATTTGCTTCCAAGGCATCCATTTCTTCATCCATGACTTTCTTCCATTTTTCTTTTCCCATGGCTTGCTCAAAAGAAGTGGGTTCTGGTTCTTGTATCACTTTGACCATATATGCATAGTGAATGGCTATAAATCCATCATATTTCAGCCTATCCACAAGATACCTAGCTCTGGTAGACCTGCGCAAAGTAGATTCACTCCCAGTGCCCTCAAAACATCCCTGGTCTTCCTTACTCCAGGTGTAACAATAGAAGGAATACCCAACTCATCATCAATGCTCTGTTGTGAGCCACTGGATTCACCATCCACATAAGAGTGACCTGCATTCACATCAAACATGGGCTGATCTACCTTCTCTTTTCCTTTTCGTGATACCTGAATACCACTATCTGCATTGCTTTGAGAAGATTCTTCTGATCTCAATCTGCCTGTCCATGGCGAAGAATGTGAACCACTGCTAAAGGACGCTCCAGGTCCACTAATATTTTGTGATTGCTGTTGTGAATTCTGTGCAGCATTACCATTTTGTGCATCTACATCATCAATAATATTTACTGGTTTATACCAGATACTCATCTCATAAAAAACAACATCTCTGCTCACTGTAAACTTACGAGTAGAAGGATTATAGCATCTATACCCTTTTTGCTGCAGAGAGTAACCAATAAAGATGCACTTCTCAGTTTTTGGATCCAACTTGGATCTCAACTCATCTGGCACATGTACATAGGCAATGCAACCAAAAATTTTCAAATGAGAAATATCTGGTTTCCTACTAGTATACCTCTCCTCTGGAGTCATCCCATGTATTGCTGCAGTGGGAGTCCTGTTCATTATATAGACTGTCGTAGCAACTGCTTCAGCCTAGTAAAAATTTGGCAGGTCTTTTTCATTGAGCATGGCACGAGATACCTCTCCAATATGCTTGTTTTTCCTTTTTGCAATTCCATTTTGTTGTGGGGTATGACTGCATAAATATTGCTGCTTTATGCCATACTCCTGCAGGAACCTTGCAAACTCATTTGAGAGGTACTCTCCCCCTCCATCTGACCTTAGGCATTTTATTTGTAGACCTGTTTCTTTTTCAGCCATAGCTTTAAGAGTTTTGAAATGCCCAAAAACTTCACTTTTATTTTTCATAAAATACACCCAAACTTTTCTGTTATAGTCATCAATAAAAGTGACAAAATAATGACAGCCTCCAAGAGATGCAGCTTTAGTAGTCCACACATCAGAGTGGATTAATTCCAATGGCTTCTTACTCTCTTGAACATGTCTAGGAAATGGTTTCCTTGCCTGTTTTCCAAATTGACAGGCTTCACATATCTTATGCATTTCTGCAACCTTGAATTTTGGCAATCCTGCAACAATATTTTGGGCCTGCATTGATTTAAGTCGTTGTGCATTAACATGACCAATGTGTTTATGCCAGATATCAATATCTGCAACTACACCGGTCCCATGTGCAAACATTGCTGCACTCAATTCAGACATGTCTGCATCCAACGTAAACATTCTGCCCTTCTTCTTTCCTTTTGCTATCAAGAGACCTTTATTTTTCATATCCTCAACAAAGCATCCATGAGGATTAAATCTGACCTGCAAGCCCTTCTCAACCATTTGACCAACAGAAACCAGATTCTTGGTGATATTCGGGACATGAAATACATCAGATAGGTATTTCTTTTTCCCATCCTGCATAGACAAATGAATTTTTCCAATCTGCACAATAGGATGTGCAGTATCATCACCAGTCTCCACAAATCCTGGTTTTTCCATTTTCCTTGCATCCTCCATCCATTCTACATGACCTGTCATGTGGTTTGATGCACCTGAGTCAACATACCATACATCATTGCTTTCTTTTGCACTTGTCACAGAATTGTTCATGTGCTGCACCATAAACAAATGCTCATTTCTGTCATCGGCCTGTCTACTAGAAGATGCATAATTCCCTTGTTGCAATTTACCATTCATGATGTCATTCTACTTTTTATAGCAGTCCTTAGCCATATGACCCATTTTACCACAGTAGTAGCATTCAACATTGCTGTTTGCATTTTGGCCTCTTTGCCATCCACCATGACCTCTTTGGCTCCCCCTGCCTCTAGAGTTACCACGTCCTCCTCCATTGGACTGGTTTTCTTGAGTTTGCTGCATATTCTGATTTCTACCACGGCCTCCAAATCGGCCTCCTCTACCTCTGCCTCTACCTCTTCCAACATTTGAGTAGAAGACAGTTTCTTTTGAAGTTCCTCCTGAAGAAGATGCACCACCATTTCTCTACTCCTCAGAAATTAGAAGAGCAATCAACTCCTCAAAACCAGGAAATCTTTCACGAACTGAAATGGATGTCCGAAACTATGCATAATCCTTTCCTAGACCATTCAAGGTCACAGAAACTAAATCATCATTTTCCACTGGCGACCCAATGGAAGCAAGTGCATCTGCAATCTTCTTCACCTTCATGTGGTAGTCACTGATGCTCATACTTTCTCTTTGCACATTATGCAACTCTTGATTGAGCTGCATTTTCCTAGCTTGCGTATTTGTGCTATACATTTTTGACAAAGTATCCCATGCCTCCTTTGGCATACTTGCATCCTGAATATGCACAATCATAGAGTCTGAAATACTGATAGACAGCCAGTACATAACTTTCCTGGCTCTCTCATGCCATGCTTTGAATGCCTGCATTTGCTGTTGATTGGGAACATCAGGAAGAACTGGTTCTTATTCATTTCCTGCAACAAATTCCCAATATCCTTTTCCCATAAGGAAATTCGTCATTCTAAACTTCCATGCTTGGAAGTTGTTCTTGTCAAGCTTTTCAATTACAATCTATGAAAGAGAATCAGACGCCATTACAGAATACTGCAAAAAATTCTGTCACTGCAGAGAACACAGCTTCAGCCTCACAAGGGCAAATCTGCAAAATTGATGAAAGTGGTATTTAACCACACAGTCACTTCCTAGTGACGATTTTGCATCAACAGGCAACAAGGATGATTCTGTAACTCCTAATGTCTCTGTGCACAGGCATACGATGCAATTTCTATAGAAACTTTTCACCGACCTGTAGAACAGTGGCTGCACAGCATAAAACTGGGCCTTTTCCTGAGTGCGTGCATAAAACTTCCGCCTCAAAAACAGACCCCGAAATGGCCTCAAATAAAAAAAACAGGGTTGCCAAGGGCTAAAGCCCTTACCCGCAGCATATACTGCCCTCTTGCTTCACCGCAAAGGGCGTCTCAACCTGAGACAATGCACTCTTGCAATTTCCAGCTGTGCTACTGCACAGATCTGCTCCCAAAATAGAAAATGAAAGCAACACTGCTCCTCTTACCAGAACACCGCGAGCTTGGCTTGCTTTCTTGAGCTCCTTACCACGAACAAGGCTCTGATACCATGTCAAGATTGTGGGAGAGAAGGAAGGAGTCTCACTTGTAGCTTTCTTGCTTGCACAATGGGGGAATACACACAAAGATGGAGGCTGAAAACAGTTTTCCTCTTCTTAGTTGTGTAAGCCAAAAGAACTCTAATACATAGAAATAGAAGAACCCTATATATGGGTCTCAAACCAAACTCAACTAACTAAGGTGGCATACTAATTGAGCCACAAACTAAAGTAGATAAGGATAGCTGTCATGTAGCTATTATTCATGGGTAGTGTACCAACCGCATCTGTAATTGACACGTGGTGACATAAATGCACAACAGTCACCCTGGCATATCACGAGTGGAGCTCGATATCTCAACATTCCTTTACATAATTTAGTGCACAGACACAAAAACAAGATAAAAAACTTCCTTAACTTATCTTCAGATTAATATTTGTCTCTTGCCCATACAGGAGAATTAAGTGTTCCTTTCTACCTCGGTAGAAAAATCCTTCCGTCTCTCGGCAATAAAACCCGAAAGTTTATCCTACCAAGATTCCGCCTTGTAACTAGTATCAGGGCCTCGAGATCCCATCTCGAGTCATGTAGAACACTTGTGTAGGGTCCGGAGGCATTGGGATTTATGGTCAGAGCCCCCAGTGGCACCCAAGCGTCCTCTTATGCCAAGTAATTTCCACGAAGAGACCTCTCGCAGCAGGTTCGGTCCAGATTCCCAGCATGGATTCATAACCCCCTTGGTTAGGGTTTTGCGGTTCGCGGGGGGTAGCTAGTGCCATCCTTCCTTAATTATCCCTTTAGGAAACCAACCACAGCTGAAGCAACCAGCTTAATAACATTTACTAGGGAAAACATCCCTTTTGTTTCCATGGCAATTAGCCATTTTAGACCCGGCCATGCAATCATCAATCACAAACAACTTGGATTAGCATCCAAAACCACATCAAGCAATCACCTTGCTTATGATCCACCTATCCTTAGTAAGATTCTCTCCTCTTACCAACACAACCAATCGACATTCACTTGGGGATACCCTTTTCAAACAACCAAGCATAACTTGGGTCAACAATCCATCTTTAACAAGATCAACCTTCGTTAAAACCATGTCAACAGTTCCAAGCAACATGCTTAGCATAAATCAACTACCATAAAGTCCGCTCTCCCCCTTGCGTTAGGGCTTTGCAATGTCAATTTAACAAATTCCTTCTAGATCCTTTAATTGATCTAAGTGGTATTCCCCTTGATCCTGATTTGATTAAGGATAACATTGTCCTATGGTTTCAAACATAGACAAGTTTGGTGGTTTGTACAACATTCCTGTTAAGGTGAAGTTCCTTTCCTGAATACCCTCAGCATCTTCCTTAGGTCGATTGCAACCTGCAAGATCCAATACCTTAGGAATTTGGATTTTCCCTAAGTTTCTCTTTGCTTGTAAGGAACAAGAATCTTCATAGTCGAATGCTAATTCAACTCGTGGTTTTTGAGCTATGGACTGGTGCTTCGCCCTTTCCAACAACCTTAGCATCGACTAGATCTTCATAGGAATTTTCCCCTAGATAGTTTTCCTATCTAACTCCTAAATGTTGTTGTGCATTGAGTCCACTAGGACGTCCTTGCCCTAGTATGTAAGTCTCCCCTTCATGGAAGAATGGGAGAATTTTTCTGTCCCAAGTTCTAATGCATTTAAACTATCTTTTTGAACTTATAATTTACCATAAATCCCAGGTCTTAGAAAAACTTGATTTTGATCTGCAGGAGTTGAGACATTAACAATTCCACTTGATTCGGCCAGCTTCTTTTCCCCTTTCGCAGCTCCCACTTTCGTACTTTGATCTCGTCGAACGAGCTCTCGTCCTCCTTCCTCAAAGAGCGAACCTTGCAAGGAACTCCATAGCTTTGCTAGGAATTCAGCAACCCTTAATTTGAAGGGAATAGTGGCAATGATCCCACGGTTTAAGTGAGGGGAAAGTATGAGTAGGAACAAGGCTTAAGCAGGGGGGACCTTAGAAGGTTCTAGAACCTTCTCTTCCTCTCTCACTCTCTCTCTTCTTCTCCTTCTTCTTCTCCTACTCTCTCCCTCTTTTTCTCCTTCTTTCTCTCCCTTCCTTTTCTTCTCCCTCTTCTTCTCCTCTCTCTCCCTCTTCTTCTCCTTCTTTCTCTCCCTTCTTCTCTCCCTCTCTTCTTCTCCTTCCCTCTCTCCCTTCTTCTCTTCTTCTCTCTCTCTCTCTTCTTCTCCTTCCCTCTCTTCCTTCTTCTTCCCCTTCTTCATCTTCTTCTCCTTCTTTCTCTCCCTTATTCTCTTCCTCTCTCCCTCCTTCTTCTTCCCTCTCTCCCTTCTTCTTCCCCTTCTTCTTCTTCTTCTCTTCTTCCTCTCCTTCCCTCTCTCCCTTCTTTCTCTTCTCTCTCTTCTCTCTTCTTCTCCTTCTTATTCTTTTCTTCTCCTTCTCTCTCTTCTCTCCCTCTTCTCTCTCTTCCCTCTTCTTCTCCTTCTCATTCTTCTTCTTCTTCCTCTTCTTCTCTAGACACAATGGGGCGTATTGCTGACGGAGGGGGCTACCGGGAAAATTGACGAGGCTGAAGGGGGGGGGGCACTGTGCAACACATGGAGGGGGACGCTATACATCACGGCCAACAGTGGGGCACTGATGCCTAGCGAGGCTAGAAGGGGGGCATTGTTTGTCCACAGGGAGGGGGGAGCCTCCCTTTTATAGGAGGGGGGAAGGAGGGTGGCATGGCCGCCACCCCTCCCACCTGGGGGGCTGCATGCCCCCCATTTACTTCACTCCCTCTCTCTCTCTCTCTCTCCCCCCGGCATGCACATGGCAGGGGGAGATAGAGGTAGAGATTTAAAAAAATTGCACTAAACTTAATTTTTAAAATTTCCCATTAAGGGGGGGTGGTTTCTATGGGAGGGCATGGGGGAAGCACGGGGGGGGACATTACACACATAGCAAACACACACACACACACACACACACAGGCCATGCCTTCCTCTACTAATGGCAATAGCAATGGCAGTGCCTCATGTGATTGTCATAGTTTCCCCCTCAATTCTAACAACTATCACTCATATCGCTTCTCTTCTGATCAATTGTTTTCTATCACCAAAGAGGGGAAACGCCCTCTATTTGGCACTGATCTACCAATAACTAATGAGGTGTGTGATGCCTTGGAGACATTTCAAGCTATATCAAAGTTGCCACTAGACTCATTTGGTGCATACATTATTTCCATGGCTATGACTCTGTCTAATGTTTTAGCAGCAGTGGAGCTACTTCAATGAGAATGAAAAGTTAATCACCCATTTAGAGTTGTTCCCTTATTTGAGAAGCTTGCAGACCTACAGTCAGCATCTGTTGCATTGTCACTCCTATTTTCCATTGATGCACAAGGGAAATGTAAGGGCTGATATTGGGCTTGGTGCATATGTAGGTCCTTCAGGATTCAGCTTGAACTTGCAGTATGTACCAAGATAATCAGATGGGAAGAATCATTCTTTATTTTGACCATTCGTATTTAGAGCAATGTTACCATCAAGGTCAAGTGATATGATGGAGTAAAGGTTATCAGGTTATTGAGTGGCAAGACGAATCCTTCATGTAGGATATTAAGGTCTACTATCACCTTTGTCAAAGGATTCTTACGAGTTGTCCCTATCAAGTTCAACAAGGAAGGAGGGATTGTACCTATTACACATCCTCTCTCTTAGCTCGACTTTGATTATCATAAGAATGAGTGAGCTGATCAATATAGAAGGCCTATCAATGAAAATTGGGTCTATACTTTGTACTTTGATGGAGCTTCTAGAGGGCCTGCTAAGCATATGAGTGTTAGTGTAGTCATTTTAGAGTTGTTATGAAAATGGGGGCACATCTTAGCATTGCTTTCATGAATAATTTGGTAGAATACAAGGCCTTAATCATGGGACTTAATGTAGATCGACTCCATCAATTATTGGTAAAAGGTGATTCGTAGCTAGTGATTGATCAATTGACTGGGGTAGTATAAGGGATTCTATTCTGTAGATATACCACTATGTAGCTTTGGATATGATGTATATTTTTGAGAAAGTGGCTTGCCAAATTATTCCTTGACAGTGGAATCACTTTGCAAATTCCCTAGCCAATTATGCTTTTATTAAGGATGTATTTTCCAATTGTGGTCATGGGTGCTCTTACAATTGCCTCTTAATATTAGCTCAAGGCTACTTTGGGGATTTCTTACTAACACTTCCTATTTTGGTCACCGCTGGTTAGTATCGATTATGAGTCAGGTGGTGGTTGATCATCTCCCCATTCTCTCATGGATGCATATGATTGTTAATCATCATATTCATCGGACACCCCTTGCTATTTATGCAGGATGGCTAGCCAATAACCTGATGCACTTAGTGTAGGGTTGAAGGAGCCCTCAACCTTGGTTAGTCTTATGTTTAAGTAGAGTTATGTCAAGACCAAGGGTTTGTTTCAGTAGTATGCTATTGAATGATCATTTCATGAATTATTTCATTAGGCCAAATGGAGCAATTATTTTGTAGTGAAGTGTTATATTTCATTAGGCCAAGAGGTCCATGTGTCTATCTAGTGCGGATGCGGTTTAATGGTTTAGTTTTAGTGTTGTGCTATATAGATTCAACGGAACATGGGAGAGCCTTTTGTTGTGCAGAAGCTTCCTGTGGCCAAGTCCAAGTGATATTTTTCCTTTATGAGTACTTTCTTTCTATGCTATATGTGTTTATGTACTTGTGGGGAATTTTTTTTATTTGTTTGGGCCTGGAAATCATGGCATGAAATCCCAAGGTTAGGTTAGGTGTCCTATCAAGACATTGTCATGCATTCTAAGAACTATTTTAGAAGATAGTCCTAATGACCCTATACTACTAGCCGCTAGGCAGCTATTTTTAGGAGCTTTTGTTAGTAATGAGGTGGTTAGAGAAGCCTATCAAACTAAAAACAAGAGGAAATTTTGAATATTCTTAGAACATATAAAAATAAGAGGTGTGTAAAAAGGGGTTCTAACCCCAGAAAACAAGAAATAGAAAATGAAAATGAGAGAAATCTTAAGAGCAATTGATCATTGCCTTGCAAGGGGTTGGTAGGTTCTTGGGGATGAGTTAGACCCAATGCCTTGTCTTAGATTTAAAAAACCACTAAGGAAGGTTGGAGCAAAAATAATAGTAAGCATAAGAAAATATTTAAGTGTCGCCTTGCGAGGGCTTGGTAGGTTCTTGGGTACCAAGTTAGGACATGAGGCCAATGCTCTGTTCTCCTTGGGTCACTATGCTAAGCTCACTCCTTTTTACATGCTTGAGTATAGAAACTTAAAGGAAAATTTTATAAAATTGAAGATGATTTCTTTGATGGTTCTTTTTAGCTAATCTTTGTTGGAGTATTTGGTTAGCAACTCACTTTGGATTCGTGTCAGATTATGCTGGGTCTATTCCTTGTGGGTTTCATGCCTTGATTTTTTAAAGGGGTAGGGTGAGAGCTGTGTCTGTGCTTTGTTGTATATTATGTTTTGTGGTAACTTGATGCCTTTTTTTGTTGTTTTTTTGTGCAATTTAGTTCATGGGATTCGACAGGTTGAGTCGCCCTATCCCATGGTCGCCAATGAGAGAAAAATTTAAATGCCCAGGACATGCTGGAAAGGAGTGGAATGATGCAAGTTTTGCACCGAATTTAAAGCCTGATGGAAGTGGAAGATGCAGATTTGATGATTTTAAGTGACTGTGGAAGATCAGAGTGCAAATTTTGACCATTGTAGTGGTCATAGATTTTTCATAATTTTTCTAAATGTCAGATTGAAGCAAGATAACTTCTAGCCATTCGAGACATCAAGTTGGACACATAGGATTTTTCGAATTGTCAATCAGTGCCAGATGGGGATGAAGTAGAGTCCAGATTTCTAAAGGGTCAAAATTTGGCCAAGATTGTAAAAGTTTTGGGCTATGGGCCTATAGGGAGCCCAAATATCCCAAGTTTTTTTTTTTTTTGGGGGGGGGGGGGGGGCGGGAGGGGGGGTTCAAATGGCATGAGCAGCCATCCCCCCCTCCCTCCCCCCATCATGTCAATTTTGATCAAAGGGGGTGGAGAGGTTGCAAAGAAGCACAAAAACTAGTAATCTTCATTGAATCCTCAAATTCTTTGCCCTCCATTGCCTGTTGAATCATGGGAAATGGCTACTTGGTTTGAAATTACATAAATCAATTTTTCTTTCTCCTCTCTCTCTCTCTCCTCTTAGTACCAATTTCTATGCATCAATGCAGAGATATGATGGAGCATAGATTGATGTTTGGAGAAGCATTAACAATTGTTAATAAGCATCAACCACCTTCCAAATGGGGTACGTGTGAAATAAAGTGCAGTTTTATGAGCAAGTCATAAATGTCATTGTTTTATGATAAATCTCGATTTGTAAATGGTTGAAAGTTGTTGTTCTTGATTGTCAATGATTTCATTTATGAGAAAACTTAAGAAAATAAACAAGAATTGATCATTTATCGATTTTTCTATAAATACATAAAATCGATAAATTGTGGTTTTGTGACAAATCATGGAATTTCAGGTATTTGTTGTGTTAATGGTGTTTGCATGGGATGGAAAGAGAGATGAAAATGATTCTCAACAAGTCTAATTAAATTACATTAGAAAATCAGGAAATATTAGTATTTATTAATAAATATTTAATAAAAATAGATCAAAGGAATAAAAATATATTTTTTATGCTTTTAAAAATAGAAAAAATATATATATCTGTCCATGGATATATGGTATGACTAAAGTATGAGGTTTAGCCTCAGTTTAGCCCTATCTTTATATAAAAGTGAGTATTTATTACTTTTTATGAAGAAAAATATATCAAATCACTCTCTAAACCTACCGCTAAATGCACAACTTTAAGTAGTAAGAAGAGGAGGGAATATAAGTGATGATTAAATATTAAATCTGATTTTCGTTGATGCATTTTGCATATAGGATATGTGTGTTTTGACAATTAAAGTGTTCAATAGCACGAGCTCAGTGCTAACTCTATGTAGCAACATAGCAATTACGTTTAGAATGAAAGCATGAAAAGAAATGGTTTTGCACCAGCACAATGTAGTTTTAAATGATTAAAAATGGTTAAGAACTATGAAATGTTCACAATCACTACAAGATACAGGCCTCATATTGACATTCAAAGCGACAAAATGTTCACAAAAAAAATTTCCCCCGTCATCACTAAACATATTGATATTAGCGACGCCATAGAATCATCGCTATCGATGTTGCTATTTGCATCGACGCATTTGTGGTGTTTTGCGATATAAACTATGACAATAATAGCGACATGCATTAGGTAAATTTGCAATGCTAATAGAGATGGTTACAAAGAAAAAAATTTGTGGTGGGGCAGCTAGCACTATGTGCTATATTTGGGCCATACAAAAGGGTTACAGTAAAGTGTACAATGGTCGTCAAAATGAAGGCAAAGTGTACTTGAATCCACAAGACTGATATATAAAATAAATATAAAATCACTTAATGAAAGTGCTCATGGAATCATGGCAAGATAGAAAGGATGATAATAACATAATGCATAGAAAATGCCTACATAAATCAAAGGACCAAAAAAAGAAGAGGATGTGTACTCCATGGATCCAAGTGTGAGCTAGGCTTGTCTCGTCGCAAAGGATCATCAAATGGTCTCTGCAAATAAAGAAACAACTACACATCAGTCCATCATAAAATAATGCATTTTAATTAAAATTAGTAACTACGGATAAGAAAGATGAGTGACTTACTGGGCCGCCGCATGCATACAATCTATCGATCAATACAGTGAGGCCGTAACTCTCTACATATCGAGTCTCTTGGCCAGTGGGATCGGGGTTTATAATGGAGTACTGCAAAGAAAACAAAATACAACCGTTAGAAACATGATTGTCAGTACAAGCAATATTGCAAAAAAAAAGCAAGAAGAACAAAAGAAAAACTTACAAAGTCCTCCAGATAAGTCATGTAGCCACCACTCCCAAGATGATGGACCACTCCCGCCTCTAGTCATGCCCTTGATGCCTCGTGCTATTGTCTCCAACGTCCTAGAGAATTGGTAGTCTCCTCTGTGAGTCAATGCTAATCATCTGCATCTAGTCACTCGGGCTTTGAGGCCCCACTCTCAAGTGCCTTGTGTGCATCCAATCGTCTGTGTGACATGTACGCATGCATGCACTCCATCATCCAACCTATGGAAAACTTATCTACTATGGTGGATATCGAAAACTCCTCATGCAAGGATGTACTATGTAGTCCTTGCTCCCCTCCGGTATATTCTTCCAATGATCCAAGAGGTTGTGCTGAAAAACTTGTTGGTACAACTCTCTTATATGAGCCATCACCCTCCTCCCCTCATCATTCATGATGACAGCTCCTGTCCTATCATCTACAAGATATCCATATCCCTCTGGGTTATGTCTAAGATATGTCCTCTCCCACCTGCGATTGTGCTCTTGGGAAACCCTTGTACATCTGGTGTACCCACGTGGGCAGTATCTCTCAAAGTAACACCCATAGGGATGCCACCCGCAAATGGCTGACAAAAACTGGAGTGACTGAAGTAGATGTTTCCACAGGTGTGACAAATTCCACATATGACATAACTCCAGCAAAACGACAAGACGGAGACACTGTGTTGGTACCTCCACAATAACCACATAATCCACCCTCTCTCAAACTTGCACGAGAGCGAGGAGTAGCATCTGTATCTTGAGCCGCACCCGTCTCCACAGCATCCCCCATAACCACTCCCTCTGTTCGGCCCAATTCTAGAGTGTCAACCTCATCTACTGGAAATCAAAGCATCAGAGTGTGCCAAAGTAGATCTAATAGAATGGCCTAATGGTGTCTAAGATAGATCTTGGTCTTTCATATCTCTGAATCGAGCCATTTGATCTGTAGACATATGTGTGAAGATCTCCTGCAGCTCCTCGTCACTCATCCCTCGACTCATCCTAATGTCCAAATATCCACAAAGGTCATCTGCACAAATAAAAATTGATGTTAGCATAATCAATATAAATATTCAAGCAAAGCATGGTAAAAATACATATTCTAGAGTACCCTTATAACCGATTCATCAACGAATTGAGTAGGTGGATGCTCCAAGTATAACGTAGCCTATGGTCCCATGTCAATGTCCTGACACAAATCTGCATACATTGGAAGGTTGATAGAAAGGTCACCACAAAATGATGAGTCCACCTTGTTCTCAAAGAAGTCTTGGTCTCCTTTCTTTCCATCATCATTACCCGATTCTACCTCCTCTACATGCTCCAAGCTTTGGGCGGCCTCCACCCCTTGCAATATTGATCCCTCTATCTTCATATTGTCCTCATCTACGCTAGGAACATTTCTTTCATCATATACTCTTGCAATTTGGGGAGCTGAAGGTATAACATACCCCCATCGAGGTTGTTGAGGGTTTGGATAGAAAATTACATGTTCAAAATCGCATACAAGAGATATTTAACATTTGTGACATATACCATGTCGTAATAAAATTTAAAAAAACATGAGTTCATGCACCTATTCACACTGGGGTGGCAAGACAAATGTGTGGCACAAATCCATCCATCATTTTTTAGAATCTATTTCAAGAAATCCATATGGACCTCATTGAATAGTTGCCCTGGCTCCTTCCAGTACCACCTTGAACCATTGCACATCAAATAGGATCATGGAGAAGCTATGGTAATCCACAGTAATGATACTTTGAAAGTTTCCAAAATACTCCATCTCTTCTATAATGGTGTTTGGATCCATGTCTCATCGTCAGCTCTCTTGCTCAAACTTTTCCATGACACCACAATCCGTTGTGGAGCGCATTTTATCGATATACTCCACGTGAAAATGTTGTCCATGTGACCACGTCACACTATATATTTTGTATTGTACATTGAAATGGTTAATTAGTTGTCATATATAAAATCTAGATACAACAGCTTATAAAACGTGTGGTCACCTTTGGACTACATCCCATCGAGAATTCCCACTCCTCAGTTGAGACCTCCACCCTTTGGTGAGAGGCTGCAATCAAAGCTCCATGTAACCATTGCAATGGCATAAACCATGACATCTCCTCCATGCCCTTGGGATATTGAATCGATTAATGGCATGTACTACGTCAAAATTTAGATCATGCTTCTTCCCAATATTTCTTGGCTTGCTCGTACCTAGCAAGCCACGTGTCCATGGAGGCATGGTGCAACATACAAAAACAATTCACTTTCTCCTCCATGGCAGCATCCATTCTTTTTTTTATCTCATTTTCATCCACCACATCTCTAGTCAGTATATCATCGTCCTTCAGGGACCATAGCATACTATTGTCTGAATGCACCGTTGGTAGCCACTGTGAAATATGTACTAACGCCACAGACACCAACCAACCTTTAGGCATGCTACCTTCTGGCCAAGCTCATTGTTGCATAAATCCTTCTAGGATTTTCATGGAGCATTTCAAGAAGAACATCCATCACATATGGACAGATCCAACAATCTCCACTTCGTCTACAAGATGCACCAAGAGGTGGATTTGTATCGTGAGCATGCTGGTGGGTAGGTACTTCTCAAAGTGACAGACCGTCTCCACTGCTCCCTGTCTTGTAGATTCAATAGAGGATGTCTTGATCTCCTTCTGTGAGATCCATGGCACTAAATTTTATAGCTTGTAAATTGTCCCATGTATTTCTAGAGTAAGGCATCTTGTGATTGCGATCGGTGGTACAAACTACCACAAATGAAGAAGCATTACAAACAATGACTACACTCCAAATAGCAAAATACACAAGCTACTTACAATCCATTTGTAGTACATACTTGACATATCTTATGCCAATCATGGGATTTTAGCCTTGATAATTGTTCGTCTTTAGAAAACATGGATCTAAGAGAACACATCATGATACCCATCGAATTGCGAATAGACCTAATAATTTGATTCACAAAGCGCTCTTCTTTAGTGGACCAAACCCAAGGAGCGTGATGTAGTTGCAAGCAACATCAATACTCGGCTACGGCCAAAGCACCTCCATCTTGCCTACCTCCTTCAAATCCATTCATGCCCCTACAGTGTCTCTCTTTTATGTGATGTGGTCACATAGTTAGTATCTTCTTCATGGTTCGTGACCTTCGTGAATCTAACTGTGGCCCACACAATGGACATGCATGATAACCTGAGGTAACCATACATGTCCCAACACCTCTATCCTGTGAATACAAACTTGAATAAGCTATGATAGATATTACCAATGAGAATTGAAGCCTACTAACATGAGCTCTCTCCAAATCCTAGAAATTCATGTATGGTCCATATGAGAATGGCTTGTATATTGGTGGCGGATTG
Source organism: Lygodium microphyllum (assembly GCF_053477565.2). Taxonomy (NCBI): domain Eukaryota; kingdom Viridiplantae; phylum Streptophyta; class Polypodiopsida; order Schizaeales; family Lygodiaceae; genus Lygodium; species Lygodium microphyllum. The sequence continues at coordinate 49,498,424 of NC_141141.1, read as the reverse complement.
CACTTACTCATATCTTTCATGGCGACCCCCTCCTCCCACAATATCTTAAGCTCATCAACTAATGGACGGAGATAGACGCCAATATTTTTGACTTTTTAGTGGCCAAGAATGAGCAAGCTAAGGATTAGGTGTCCTTTCTTCATAGAGAGAGATGGTGGGATGTTGTTGTTAACAAGGACTACAAGCCACACACTGTAAGAAGTTAAGCAAAGACCGAATGGGTTCACGCCATCCATAGCAAGACCGAGCCAAAGATTCCTTTGCTCTCGTGAAAAGCTTGAAAAGGTAGAGTCAATGTGGCTCCATGTGCATGAATCCATTGATATTTGATGGACTCCATCTATGGATCTATTCTGCACATGCCACGTTGTCAAGGTCGCCAAGCCCGACGGACGAAACATGTGATGTATATGGGGGATAAGTGAAAAGTATCTAAGGACTTTTTGAGGGATGGTTTTCCCTTGCAAGTCCTATCAATACTTGTGAGCACCACACTTTGAACATGTCTCCATAGTCTCGTACTCTCCTCAAAATAGCACACAATCATTGACACATGCATGGATGCTATTGTAGTCCGTGCCAAGCTTTTGTAAAACATGTCGTGCATCATCACAAGACTCAAATATGGTATTTTCAAGTGGTATTATATGATACTTTAGCAACCTATAAACAAATCATAAAAAACTTTGAAAAAACATAATTATTTTTATAATGGTGGTGAAAAAAAATCAACGAAGCGTATGTAGAAGGTATATGAATAACTCAGTCACACTTGCATCACTCCATCCATATTTTGCTTGCACACTTAGGAGTACACACAACATCTTCATGCGATATACTTGGCACCCATCATATAATGGTATGGATGCTTCCTCTCTAAGCGGATCAAATGTCTTGATATCCATAGATATCAATGCATCAGTCATTGCCTCCATCTCAGGCTCCAAGATTATAAGAAAGTTTGAAATACTATATGTCTCCTTTGGTATTGACAGTATAGACTGGATAGTGCCTTCCAAGTGGTGGATTGGCTCAGGTACTCCATCCATCAAATGCCCACAAACTCTTCTAACTGGCCGCAATAGGTGCGCTTCTCCTTGGGATGAGATGTCACCTCCTTGTAATAAATTTTACGGCCACATCCAATGTTTTTGTAATGATATTCAATTAGTTTGAGAATACAATGCATAATTGATATACACTAAGCTTACTGTTTGCTCAAAGTTTGAGATCACTTGATCAATGATCTCTGATTGAAACTCACGGAAGTGTCATATGTGTTCTATAGACAAGCGACGCTTTCGTCTAATTGCCAGCTTGCATTGAGAGCAAGGACATGAGACACGCTGATTAAGTGATACATCTCTCGATCTTGGACATCAAGACCCTCATCGTTTTCCATTTTTTCTACATTACGAAAAACAATTTGTTTTTGTTCACATTCTCTTTTTCTTTCTTAATTTGTTTAAGAAGGGATTTCTTCTCTTGTAACTCAACAAAATTAACATCAACTAAAGTCTTGGTTTCCTCCCTCTTTCTTTGCACATTTCTTTGCGCTTTTCATTTTATGTTCTCTCTCCTTTCTCTTTCTTTCTCTCTCTCTCTTTCTTTGTTGCCCCTCTCTTTGTTTCTCTCCATCCCCTTATGTTTCCTCACTCATTCTTCTCTCTCTCTCCCTCTCTCTCTCTCTTTCCCAATTTCTTTATTGTCTTTCATGTTTATTCTCTTTATCTCGTTCTCTCTTCCTTTTCCTTTCTTCTTCTCCCTCTCTCAGTTCCTATTTTTCTTTCTCTCTTTCTCTTTCTTTGTTGCCCCTCTCTTTGTTTCTCTCCACCCCCTTATGTTTTCTCACTCATTATCCTCTCTCTCTCCCTCTCTCTCTCTCTCTCTCTCTCTCTCTCTCTCAATTCATTTCTTTGTTATCTTTCACATTTATTCTCTCTCTTGCTCTCTTTTCCTTTTCCTTTCTTTTTCTCTCTCTCTTATTTCCTATCTTTCTTTCTCTCTCTCTCTTTCTTTGCTGCCCCTCTCTTTGTTTCTCTCCACCCCCTTATGTTTTCTGACTCATTCTCCTCTCTCCTTCCCTCTCTCTCTCTATTTTCCTATTTCTTTGTTATCTTTCATGTTTATTCTCTCTCTCTCTCATTCTCTCTTCCTTTTCCTTTCTTCTTTTCCTTCTCTCATTTCGCATATTTCTCCCTCAATGCACCTCATTCTCAAGAAAAACCCTTTGTTTGTTTCTCTTCACACCCTCGTGTTTTCTCACTCATTTTGCTCTCCCTCCCCCTCTCTCTCTCTCTCTCTCTCTCTCTCTGTGTTATCTTTCATGTTTATTTTCTCTCTCTTGTTCTCTTCTCCTTTTCCTTTCTTCTTCTCCCTCTTTCATTTCCTCTCTTTCTCTCTCAATGCATATCATTCTTTTTTTTTAAAAACCAAAAAAGAACTTGAAGAAAGAACAAGAACAAACCCTCTCTTTGTTTCTCTCTACCCCCTCGCGTTTTCTCATTCATTCTCCTCTCTCTCCCTCTCTATATATGTATATATATAATGTTTTATGTTTATTCCCTCTCTCTCTTGTTCTTTCTTCCTTTTCCTTTCTTCTTCTCCCTCTCTCATTTCCTCTTTTTCTCCCTCAATGCATCTCATTCTCAACAAAAACAAACAAAAGAAAAGAAGAAAGAACAAGAACAAACTAAAAGGGAGCAATTTACTCACTGCAAGGACCCAAGGATGGATTCTTAATCTTCTCTTCGTGACGGTCCCTCTTTGCCCTTCGTGCACTTCCTCCTCTTGTTTGCGAGCGACGGAGGCGTCTCACTGAGAAGCTCTCCTTGTCTCTCTTTCTCTCTCTCTCCCTCACAAATGCATGATCTATTTTGCTATTTGTGGCAAAATGCCGCACTCGATTTTCAGCCATTTTTTTTTACTCTGAGTACTGTTGCTATTTGCATTGCAAATAGCGATGCCACTAATATGTGCCGCAACTGACCATCGTCATTCGCCTATATCCTTGTAATGAGTTGCATTGCATTCAACACATGGTATCATCTTGGATACATAGCAATTGTCTTCACATAAACATTGACCCACATTGAGAGTGAGGTATCCCAAGCTATGGGGCTAGTTATTCCTCTTCTTTGGGGAGTGTTTAGTGAGGATTATGTTTTATCTCCTGGAATGATTGTTTAAAAGAGAGGATTATATGTTATACATAATTTATGTGTTCACAGTGCATCTCAATCCCAGAGGTGTAGGAGAGCCGTAGTGGGGCCGTAGCAATTAGTCGAGGGGCGCTCCATGTGTCTATTTTACGGGGTGTATAAAGCACTAATATGTGTAGGGACTTCTTGTGAGGAGTTTGGAAAGGGTTATCCATTGTACTACATGCCATAAAAATGCTTATTTGGTTAGATCAATGTGTACCCTCTAGAGGCTCCTGGCCGTGAGGCCATGGGTTGTTTTGATTGAGCACAGAAGCCCTCTAGCTAGATCTTAGAGCCAGTGTTGGGCCCGTTTTAGGTCCTAACATAGCGAATGTGTGGTCCTTATCCCTTATATCCAAAATGGCCTTAGGGGAAATATGGGACAAACATTGATACATTGAGACTAATCACTCAACTATATCAAGATCGATTCCAATGGATGGAAAGCTCAAAGCTCGTGAACTATCTCTCTTTGATGACCTTGAACGTAATTCCATTCTTCATATTAATGACTGACTAGATCACTGAAAACATTACACATGTAAAGAACCAACTAAGTTTGTCCTTGGTAGAATTTCTATTCTCTAGGGAGTAACCCTCATCATATCTATTACATAAAAGGATATCTAGACCTTTCTACTAGATATACTGAAATATGGATAGACACGCCACAACTCTAGTTGATAAGACTTGTTGAGTTACCTGAGACCCATGGGTAAGTCAATATATAGAAATAATTTCTATCTAAAAGTAAAACTCTATTTTTAATGTATAAACCCTAATTATTACAAGGAGATTGAATAATCCATACTTTCCTTCCAAACTTAGTGAGATAGATTGTATAAACCCTAGTCATTACCAAGGAGATTGAATAATACATACTTTCCTTCCAAAATTAATGAGATAAATTAAGCATGTTATCATCTTTCTTGAATATTATTATCAGAGAAAAATTTGATCATGAAGACTGTTTAAATTCCCAAAATGTTCAATCCTCAATATCACAAAAGCTCATTAAGAGAATAAATTTCTTCTAGAATTTGATGGTAAATGAAAGGATACTCCAACCGAGATAGAAACATGGATAGAATCTATGAAATATTATTTCATTGCTACAGGAACAGCACCTCAAATCAAGCAATGATCATAAAGATGAAACTGTAGGGGATGCCCGTCTTTGGTAGAAATAGTGGTGCAAGGACCAAGTAGTGTTCAAAAAATTGCTATCACGTGGGATATACTTAAGGATGCTATGCATGGGAGATACCTTTCAACCATGTATCATGCCTAGAATATGAACGAATTTTTCAACTTGAAGTAGTTAAGATTAAGCCTAGAAGGTTAGTACTCTAAATTCATAACGTTTCTAAAATATGCACCATCATTGGATATTTCACAATAAGTATCCAGATTTTGCAATGGTCTAAATCTTCCCCTAAATGCATGTCATGAGTCAATGAGACCATCTGATTTATAGGATGCATTGATTCAAGTAGCCCCAGTAGTTTAAGAAATGGAGCGAAATTCAATAAATACAAAAATTTGGAACAAAAACTGCTAGAATAAGGGCACCTCCCAAGAATATGCAAAAAAATCCCAAGGACAATATTAGCTAAACAGAGCAAAGAGAGCCAAGTCAAATGTAGCGGGAAACTTTATACCCACAAGAAAAGACAATGAGGCTCCAAGGTGCTTTTATTGCAAGGAACTAGGACACTTCAAGAGGCAGTACTCGAAGCTTGGCCACCCAATCATCCACCAATGGTAGTTTCAAGGGTAGAACCAAGCTACAAGGGGAAAAGTTGCTTGAGTAACCCTGAAAGAAATCAATGATGATAAATATCCTATGATGGAAATTGACATGGAAAGAGCAAGAGTACAATCCACTCTAAAAAAGAAGGGTCCAATGAGCGGGGAGTTTGGGCCCAAAAAAGTGCTCAAAAATTGCCAAATAATCCCAGTCTCAAGGAAAAAATAAACTCCGTTGAAGGCGGCATAGGCAATTGGGTCGATTTTAAGCAGCAAGCAGCCGACAAGTTCCAAAAGTGCTTTAAAGACCCATCGAGCAACGGTTGGGTAATTTTAATCATTTCTCGACATGTTGAAAGAGACTTCAAGAAATGCTCGGTAGTGGAGGACTTTGAGAGGAGTGCGTAGAAATTTTCAATTTGCAAAACGGACATTGGATGCGAGAATGGGAGTGCCCGAGGTGGAGGGACAAAAGAAGAGCAATGTAAAGAGGATTAAAAGTTAAGGGGGGTGTCCCTTGGGGTCTCCCAGCTCCCAATTTTCACACGATAGGGGGGGCATTTTTTCACTTGCCGTAGGAAAAAAGGGCGCCTTGTTGTTGCCCAATGATGGATGAAGAGAGAGGGAGAGGTGGTTATGCCACCTCAATGTACCCATATAGATTGATTGCAGTAAGGATTTACATCCCTCCTTCACTTCCAATCGCCTCCTCCAGCCCGTGAAACGGCTGCCCAAATCAGAAGATCACAAAGCAGTATTTCTCTCTCCTCCCTCTCGCTCCCCTAAGAGGCAATTCATGTGGAAGAAGCCCGATTGGTGAATGCTCATTCTCAGGGTGGTACCGGATTGCCTCCAAATCGAGTGAGGCTAAAGATGGATGAGTGGATAAGGACTGAGCATCAAAGAGGCTAGTAGCACAAGAAATCGGTGCTAGACTCCAATCATCGAAGCATATGTTTAGTGCAGATCATGAAAGGGCTATTTTTGCACATCAAAAAATGTTGATATGATAAATATTGGTTGTGCACAATAGGCATACACTTTTGCATTTTACATGCCATATGGTATAATCTCCTGAATGTATAGCACTTGTATGCTGAACATTGACCAACACTGAGAGTGTGAGGAAGTCATTTGCTGAAGGTTAGACGAGCAAATCATTGGAATAAATTTAGTGAGGAAATATCAACTCCTAGATCGTTCGATAAATCAAAAGAGTGGACTATGTATCGTGTGTCTTATATGTTGAGGCGACACATATTGGGGCCAATCCCCTTCATGTAGGAGAGATGCAATGGAGCCAAGGCAGTCAGCCAAGAGGTTCTTCCCTATGTTTGTGCTACGAGGTATTATGCCTATATGTTATGGGAACTCCCTAGAGGAAGGCAAACGTGGACTGTGTCCTATTACAAATGTAAGATCGATATTAGGGTTTGGTGTAGTGTGAGCCTTAGTAGACACTCTTGGCCACAAGGCCATGTGGAGTTTCTTGTGTGCCTTATAGGTCTAGCTAGTGCTAGAGAGCTAGTGTTGGGTCCATTTTAGGGTCCCAACAAGTGGTCCATTTACCAAGAGCTGTCAATAAGTAGTGGTTTTGAAATCTAGGGTCTTCATGGACCAAATAATTGGTTTATGTCCTCGAACAAGAACCATCAAGCCCAAATACTAAAAGAGGAACGTGCTGAGAGGGCTAGACAACGGGCAAAGATTTTAAGGCATTATTCTCCTCAAAGGAGTAGGCCGATACGCATAAGCAGTAGTGGTTTTAATAACCCAAGTGTCACAAGTAGCTCTTTGAGTGCAAGAGGAAGTCCTAATACTTCCTCTCTTCCAGTCAATCAACCCACTTCCAGTGGGGTTTGTTGGAAGAGAGGGAGAGAGATAGAGTGGAGCAGAAGATGAGCCTAAGCTCATTGTTATTCTTCTTCCATTATTCTTCCATCATACTAATTGAAAGTGACTTACACACATAGGTATGACTAACCAAGAATTACTATGGTTAAGTCGCTAACTACACCGACTTATTGAATGTCACACACATGTACAGCTATATCTAGCAAATGTCGGTCACACACATAAAGATAGGTTGACTGAAGAGTAACAAGAGATTGATATTCTAACACTCCCCCTCAAGCTCAAACCATTTGATAAACTCCAAGTAGCTGTCTAAAGTATATGAACATTTATTTACCAAGAGACTTGGTAAATATATCTACTACCTGGTCTTCAGTCTTCACATGAATTAGGTCAATCTACCCTATAAGAACCATTTCTATGATGAAATGGTAGTGAACCTCAATATGTTTGGACCTATCATGGTAGACAGGATTACTAGCTAACATAACACTGCTGAGGTTATCACAATGCAATCTCACTCTGCTTTCTAGCTATATTTCCAAGTCTTTCAATAGTTTCATTAACCAAACTACTTCGCAAGCCGCTAAGGTAGCTCCTCTGTACTCAACTTCTATACTAGACAATGCAACAGTAGGTTGTTTCTTACTATGCCAATTGATCATATTGTTGCTCAATTCAAATGCATAACCATTGGTTGACCTCCTGTCATAAGCATAACCAACCCAATCAGCATATCAGTAAACCCTGTTAAGTTGTCAATGGATTTTTCATATGCATAAAATAGCCTATAATCTATAGTACCCTTTACATATCTCATGATCCTCCTAACTGCATCTAAATGTGGTTTGCGAGGCTTTTTCATGAACTGACTAATCAGCCCCACTGCATAACATAAGTCAGGATGGGGTAATAGTCAAGTATATCAAGCTGCCCACCATCTGTCAATACATCATCAAATTCTCTATGTCATTCCCAACATCAATTTGTAGCTTGACATTCTGATCAAGAGGTGTCTCCATAGGCTTGCATTCAACCATACCATACTTCTGTAACATGTCATGCGCATATTGCTTCTGTAGTAGCAGCCATATACCTTGAGGCATAGAGACTACCTCAATCCCAACACATATCCATGATCTGTCTTCTTTGTGAATAGACTGTGATCTACATCACCCAATCTAAATCCATGTTTCTATAAATAACTATTGATCCGAGCATTCCATACTCTAGGTGCATGTTTCAATCCATATAAATCCTTTTTCAGCTTATATACATGTGTAGGAAAGTCTGGGTGGTGAACATAGCCTTTAGGCTGCTCCATATATACTTCCTCAACCAAATCACCATTCAAGAAAGCATTCTTGACTTCTAGCCTTTGCATGCTGCCAAAGCAATGACAGTTCTGACTGTTGCCATTTTGGCCACCGGACTGAAAGTCTCCTCATAGTCAAGGCCATACTGCTGCGCGTAACATTTTGCAACGAGCTTGGCCTTTATAGCGTTCTAACAAACCATTTGACTTGCACTTAACCTTGTACACCCATTTGTAGCCAATGGAAACTTTGCCTTCAGGCAACTCAACCAATTCCCATGTCTCATTTTCAGCCAGGGCTACATACTCCTCATCCATGGTAGCACACCAATTATCATCTGTAATTGCATCATCAAACTTTGTAGGTTCTTTGTAACCTATCACACTATCCATATATGCATAATGATGGGCTGAATACTAGTGTATTTAAACCTGTCAACTGGTTTTTTGACTCTGTCAAATCTCCGTAACTATGGCTCACTCTAAGCTTGCCTCTCATGAAGCGGTGCATAACGACTCTGCCTTGCTCCAGGCGTCATAATAGACGGAATGCCTAACTCACTATCCAAACTGTCACTATTAGATGACTCATAGCCCGCTGTAAGTGGACCTGTCACATCCTCAAGTATCTTTTATTTTCCCTTATCCAATCTCCCCCTCACTGATATATCCATTTCAGTGGACGTAGGAGTACAACTCTGCAAGCGTCCTGACCAAGGACTTACTGTACGTGACCCATCACCTGTAGGACCACTCATACATGTACTCATTGTAGATATATTTTCACCATTACTAATGCTAGTTGATCCATCAGTAGCCACTGCAATAGCATTACCATACCATGATGCCAGTTCATCAAAAACAACATCTCTGCTTAATCAATGTCTCATGTGTAGATGATACATAACACTTGTAAGCTTTCTGATCTTGTGCATAACCAAGGAACACACTCTTGATAGCTTTAGGATCCAATTTCTTCATGTTTTAATCAGGAACATGCACATATGCAATGCTGCCAAATACCTTCAAGTGTGAAATGCCATGCTTATGACCATACAACCTCTCATATGGAGTTACATCATGAATCCCTGTTGTGGGAGTTCTATTTAGCACATAGACAACAGTCACTATTGCTTCAGCCCAATAACCATTCGGAAAACTCTTCTCATTCAGCATAGCTCTTGCTTATTCTATAAGTACCCTATTTTTCCTTTCTGCTACACCATTTTGTTGCGGTTTTGTTGCGGTGTATAGCTTCAAGTTAATTATCTTCTAATCCCATGTTTAGCAAGGTACCTATCAAATTAATTAGAGATATATTCTCCACCTTCATCTAATCTAAGACACAAAATTTTATATCTCAACTCATTTTCAGTATGCTTCTTGAAGTATTTGAATGCATCAAACACATTATCCTTATGTTTCAGTATGTGAAGCCAAGTATACATGTTGAAATCATCAATGAAGGATTCATAGTAACGAGCACTACCAAACGAAGCATTATGAGATGGACCCCATACATCTGAATGTACCAACTATAAGGGTTGTGAGTTGTTCCGTACATGTCTCATAAATGGAAACTGTGTCTGCTTTCCAAACTAACATGCATCACATACATGTCCAAAGTCATGATACTTGAACTTAGGTAGTCCAAGCACAATCTCCTTCTGCTGCATAGATTTCAGCTTTTGTACATTTACATGGCCAATCCGCTTATGCCATATCTCAACATCCTGTGTATAGCACCACCATCATGTGCAAACATGGCTGCTTTCAATTCTAGAATTGACGCATCAAGAGTAAACATTCTGCCATCTCTTTGGGCTCTAGCCACTACAAGGATATGAGGGTATAGCGACGCCCATTAGCGATGAGAAATAGCGACGGTACCCAGAGGAAAAAAATGCAGGCCAAAATATGAGCGCGTCATTTTTCACACATTCATGAAAGAGAGAGCAAAAGGGAGAGCGAGAATCTTGCTGAGAGGGAGAAAAAGAGAGAAAGAAGGAGAAAGAAGGCTTCTCACCGCCATCGCCACCACCACCGCAGTTTGTGAAGAAGAGGAGGAGGTGTACGGAGGGTGAAGAGAAGCCGCCAAACCCTTCTTCGAGCCTTTATGGTGAGTGCATTGTCCATTCTTGCTTTTCTTTTGTGTTTTCTCTCTCTTTTACTTGTTTTTGGTATAATTCATGTGTATTGAGAGAGGGAGAGGAAATGAGAGAGAAAGAGAGGGAGAGGGAGAGGGAGAGGGAGAGGGAGAGGGAGAGAGGGAGAGGGAGTTTTCTCTCTCTCTTTTACTTGTTTTTGGTATAATTTCTGTGTATTGAGAGAGGGAGAGGAAATGAGAGAGAAAGAGAGGAAGAGGAAATGAGGTATAATTCATGTGTATTGAGAGAGGGAGAGGAAATGAGAGAGAAAGAGAGGGAGAGGGAGAGGGAGAAGGAGAGGGAGAGGGAGGGAGAGAGAGAGAGAAAGAGAGGGGGAGGGGGAGGGAGAGAGAGAGCGAGAGCGAGAGGAAATGAGGTATAATTCGTGTGTATTGAGAGAGGGAGAGGAAATGAGAGAGAAAGAGAGGGAGAGCGAGAGGGAGGGAGAGGAATTGAGAGAGGGAGATGGAGGGAGAGAGAAAGAGAGGGAGAGGAAGAGGGGGAGGGAGAGAAAATGAGAGAGGGAGAGGGAATTTTCTCTCTCTCTTTTACTTGTTTTTGGTATAATTCTTGTATATTGAGAGGGAGAAAATGAGAGAGAAAGAGAGGGAGAGGGAGAGGGAGGGAGAGAAAATGAGAGAGGGAGGAAATGGGAAAGGAAGAGAGAGGGGGAGGGGGAGAGAGGGAGGGAGAGAGAAAGAGAGGGGGAGGGAGAGGGAGGGAGGGAGAGGAAATGAGAGAAGGAGAGGGAGAGGGAGAGAGATAGAGAAAGAGAAAGAGAGGGGGAGGGAGAGGAAAAGAGAGAAAAAACATTAAACATAATAGGAAAAGAGAGAAAGAGAGGCAGAGGGTGAGGGAGGGAGAAGAAATGAGAGAGAGAGAGAGGAAGAGAGCAAAAGGAAATGAGAGAGGGAGAGGAGAGAGGAAAAGAGAGAAAATATGTTAAACATAATAGGGAAAGAGAGAAAGAGAGGGTGAGGGTGAGGGAGGGAGAGGAAATGAGAGAGGGAGAGGAAGAGAGAAAAGGAAATGAGAGAGGGATAGGAGAGAGAAAAATAAATGAGAGAGGGAGAGGAGAGAGAAAAAGAGAAAAACATTAAACATAATAGGGGAAGAGAGAAAGAGAGGGAGAAGGTGAGGGAGGGAGAAGAAATGAGAGAGGGATAGGAAGAGAGCAAAAGGAAATGAGATAGAGAGAGAGAGAGAGAGAGAGAGAGAGAGATGAGAGAAGGAGAGGAGAAAGAAAAAGAGAGAAAAGATTGAGGCACATAATAGGAAAGAGAGAAAGAGAGGGTGAGGGTGAGGGTGAGGGAGGGAGGGAGAGGAAGATAGAAAAGGAAATGAGAGAGAGAGAGAGAGAGAGAGAGAGAGAGAGAGAGAGAGAGAGAGAGGAAATGAGAGAGGGAGAGGGAGAGGGAGAGAAAATGAGAGAGGGAGAGGGAGTTTTCTCCCTCTTTTACTTGTTTTTGGTATAATTCGTGTGTATTGAGAGAGGGAGAGGAAATGAGCGAGAAAGAGAGGGAGAGGGAGAAGGAGGGAGAGGAAATGAGAGAGGGAGGAAATGGGAGAGGGAGGGAGAGGAAATGAGAGAGGGAGGAAATGGGAAAGGAGGAGGGAGGGAGAGAGAAAGAGAGGGGGAGGGAGAGGGAGGGAGAGGAAATGAGAGAGGGAGAGAGAGACATTAAACATAATAGGGAAATGAGAGAGGGAGAGGGAGAGGGAGGGAGAGGGAGAGGGAAACATTGAATGAGAGAAAGAGAGAGAGAGGGAGAGGGAGGGAGAGGGAGAGGGAAACATTGAATGAGAGAAAGAGAGAGAGAGGGAGAGGGAGGGAGAGAGAAAGAGAGGGGGAGGGAGAGGAAAAGAGAGAAAAAAATTTAACATAATAGGGAAAGAGAGTAAGAGAGGGAGAGGGTAAGGGAGGGAGAAGAAATCAGAGAGGGAGAGAAAGAGAGTAAAAGGAAATGAGAGAGGGAGGAAAGAGAAAAAATGAGAGGAGAGGAGAGAAAAAAAGAGAGAAAAGATGTTAAACATAATAGGGAAAGAGAGACAGAGAGGGTGAGGGTGAGGGTGAGGGAGGGAGAGGAAGTGAGGGAGGGAGAGGAAGTGAGAGAGGGAGAGAAAGAGAGAAAAAGAAATGAGAGAGGGAGAGGAGAGAGAAAAAGAGAGAAAATATTAAACATAATAGAGGAAGAGAGAAAGAGAGGGTGAGGGTGAGGGAGGGAGAAGAAATGAGAGAGAGAGAGAGGAAGAGAGCAAAAGGAAATGAGAGAGGGAGAGGAGAGAGAAAAAAATGAGAGAAGGAGAGGAGAGACAAAAAGAGAGAAAAGATGGAGGCACATAATAGGAAAAGAGAGAAAGAGAGGGTGAGGGTGAGGGTGAGGGTGAGGGTGAGGGAGGGAGAGGAAATGAGAGAGGGAGAGGAGAGAGAGGGAGAGGGAGAGGGAGAGGGAGAGGGAGAGGGAGAGGGAGAGGGAGGGAGAGGGAAGGAGAGAGAAAGAGAGGGAGAGGGGGAGGGGGAGGGAGAGAAAATGAGAGAGGGAGAGGGATTTTTCTCTCTCTCTCTCTTTTACTTGTTTTTGGCATAATTCGTGTGTATTGAGAGAGGGAAAGGAAATGAGAGAGAAAGAGAGGGAGAGGGAGAGGGAGGAAATGAGAGAGGGAGAGGGAGGGAGAGGGAAACATTGAATGAGAGAAAGAGAGGGAGAGGGAGAGGGAGGGAGAGAGAAAGAGAGGGGAGGGAGAGGAAAAGAGAGAAAAAACATTAAACATAATAGGGAAAGAGAGTAAGAGAGGGAGAGGGTGAGGGAGGGAGAAGAAATCAGAGAGGGAGAGGAAGAGAGCAAAAGGAAATGAGAGTGGGAGAGAGAAAAATGAGAGGAGAGGAGAGAAAAAAGAGAGAAAAGATGTTAAACATAATAGGGAAAGAGAGAAAGAGAGGGTGAGGGTGAGGGTGAGGGTGAGGGTGAGGGAGGGAGAGGAAATGAGAGAGGGAGAGGAGAGAGAAAAAGAGAGAAAATATTAAACATAATAGGGGAAGAGAGAAAGAGAGGGTGAGGGTGAGGGAGGGAAAAGAAATGAGAGAGGGAGAGAAAGAGAGCAAAAGGAAATGAGAGAGGGAGAGGAGAGAGAAAAAAATGAGAGAAGGAGAGGAGAGACAAAAAGAGAGAAAAGATGGAGGCACATAATAGGAAAATAGAGAAAAAGAGGGAGAGGGTGAGGGTGAGGGAGGGAGAGGAGAGAGAGGGAGAGGGAGAGGGAGGGAGTGGGAGAGGGGGAGGGGGAGGGAGAGAAAATGAGAGAGGGAGAGGGAGTTTTCTCTCTCTCTTTTACTTGTTTTTGGTATAATTCATGTGTATTGAGAGAGGGAGAGGAAATGAGAGAGAAAGAGAGGGAGAGGGAGAGGGAGGGAGAGGAAATGAGAGAGTGAGGAAATGGGAGAGGGAGAGGGAGAAAATGGGAAAGGGAGGAAATGGGAAAGAAAGAGGGAGGGAGAGGGAGAGGGAGAGGGAGGGAGAGAGAAAGAGAGGGGAAGGGAGAGGAAAAGAGAGAAAAAACATTAAGCATAATAGGGGAAGAGAGAAAGAGAGGGTGAGGGTGAGGGAGGGAGAAGAAATGAGAGAGGGAGAGGAAGAGAGCAAAAGGAAATAAGAGAGGGAGAGGAGAGAGAAAAAAATGAGAGAATGAGAGGAAAGAGAAAAAGAGAGAAAAGATGTTAAACATAATAGGGAAAGAGAGAAAGAGAGGGTGAGGGAGAGAGAGGAAATGAGAGAGGGAGAGGAAGAGAGAAAAGGAAATGAGAGATGGAGGAGAGAGAAAAAGAAATGAGAGAGGGAGAGGAGAGAGAAAAAGAGAGAAAAAACATTAAACCTAATAGGAAAAGAGAGAAAGAGAGGGTGAGGCTGAGGGAGGAGAGGAAATGAGAGGGAGAGGGTGGTCATGGTCGTGGTCATGGTCGTTGTCGTGGTCGTGGTCATGGTCATGGTAGTCCTCCTCCTCCTCGTCATCGTCGCATCATCGTCATCGTCGTTGTGGTCGTGGTCGTAGTTGTGCCATGTTCGTTGTAGTCGTGGTTGTAGTCGTAGTCGTAGTTGTGGCCGTGGTCGTGGTCTTCATCATAGTCATAGCCATGATTGTTAAAGAAAATGAGAGAGGAAATAAACATACAGCATAGTAAAGAAAGAGAATAAGAGAGAGAGATGGAAGGAGATGAGATAATGAATGGATAAAAAACAAAGAGAGAGTGGTGGCAAGGTCCAGTGCAACACCACAAGACGGGAAACACTCTGACATATATTCGTTAATATGTGGGTGGGTGGGTGGAGACTTTACATACGTTAATTTTTGCCGAGTTACAAGAGAAGAAATTCCTTCTCAAACAATCTAAAAAAGAAAAAAAGAATAATGACAAAAACAAATTGTTTGTCATAACGTAGACAAAATGGAAAACGATGAAGGTCTTGTTGTTCAAGATCACGAGGCGTATCTTAATCAGCGTGTTCCATGTCCTTCCTCTCAATGCAAGCTAACAATTAGACAAAAACGTCGATTTTCTATAAAACACGTACGACACTTCAGCGAGTTTCAATCTGAGATCATTGATCAGATGATCTTGGATTTTCAGCAAACTTTAAGAAAAGTTAATATCAATCATGCATTGTACTTGCAAGCTAATTGAATACCATAAACAAGAAGATTGGGTGCGGCTGACAAATTTTCTATCCACGGAGGTGACGTCTCATCCCAAGGAGGAGTGTACCCTTTGCGGCCAATTAGAAGAGTTTGTGGGCGTGCGATGGATGGAGTTCCTGAGCCAATCCACCACTTGGAAGGTACTACCCAATCTATGCTGTCAATACTAGAGGAGACAGACAACCTTCCAGACCTACCTACAGTCTTGGAGCCTGAGATGGAGACAATGATCAATGCATTGATTCCCATGCATGTCGAAACTTCTGATCCGCTTAGAGAGGAAGTATCCATACCATTATATGAAGGGTGCCGAGTATCTCGCCTGAAGACACTGCTTGCATTCCTAAGTGTGCAAGCAAAATACGGGTGGAGCAATATGAGTGTGACCAAGTTGTTCAGGTAGCTTGTATGCATACTTCGTTGATTTCTTTTTGGCACTATCATTTAAAACATTTGTGCTTTGTCAAGGTGTTTTATGATGTTTTTCAGGTTACTGAAATATCATATATTACCACCTGCAAATACCATGCTTGAGTCTTGTGATGATGCACGACATGTTTTACGAAAGCTTGGCATGGACTACAACAGCATCCATGCATGTATCAATGATTGCATACTGTTTTGAGGAGAATACGAGACTATGGAGACATGTCCAAAGTGTGGTGCTCACAAGTATCGACATAAACCATGGGAATCAATGCATCGATCTTTGCCATAGATGTTTCATACGTTCAGCATGGATGGGAGGCAATGATCATTATCCACCATGGATAGGAGGCAATGATAGATGCATTGATTCCCATGGATATTTCCTACGTCTGGCATGGCGAGCTTGATAGCGTGGCATGCACAGAATAGGTCCACAGATGAAGTTCAACAAATATCAGCGAATTCACATGCATGGAGCCACATTGACTCTACCTGCTCAGGCTTTGCTTAAGAGCCAATGAATCTTCAGCTCGGTCTTGCAATGGATGGCATGAACCCATTCCGTCTACACTCAACTTCTTACATTGTGTGGCCTATAGTCCTTATCAGCTACAATATCGCTCCATATCTTTCTACGAAGAAATGACATCTCATCCTTAACTTACTCATCCCCAGCCGCTACAAAGTCAAAAATATGGACGTGTATCTTCCTCCATTAGTCGATAAGCTTAAGATTTTGTGAGAGGAGGGGGTCACTGTGCAAGATATGAGCAAGCGCGATGGTCAACGGTTGAGCCATTCTCATGTGGACAATGCATGACTTTCCGGGATTTAGAGAGCGCTCAGGTAAATAGGCTTCTGTTCTTGTTGGTAATATCTATATTTTATCTCATTCAAGTTTGTATTCATTGGATAGAGGTATTGGAACAAGTCTAGTTACCTCAGGTTATCATGCATGTCCATTGTGCGGGCCACAGTTAAACTCCCGAAGGTCACGAACCATGAAGAAGATGATATATCAAGGATACGTCGCTTTCTTGCCCGAGGGTCATGAACTCAAGGAAGGTTTTCTTGGATGACCTCCAACACATATGAATGTCGCAAGATGGTATGAGCTGAAAATGGTCCACGCGGAGTCACATCCAAACGGAATGCGACGGTTCTCAGTTTTCTACGAGTTGCCATATTGGACCCACTTACAAATCAACCACTTGTTAGATCCCATGCATATTTTCAAGAATGTGGACAGCTTGCTATGGGACCACATCACAAGAAAGAGAGACGCTATAGGGGCATGAATGGATTTGAAGGAGGTAGGCAAGATGGAGACGCTTTGGTTGCAATCGAGTGTTGATGGTCGCGTGCAGCTACCTCGCGCTCCTTAGGTTTTGTCCACTAAAGAAAAGCGCATTGTGAAGCAAGTAGTCAAGGCTATCTGCACTCCGACGGGTATGATGCGTTCTCTCAGGTCTGCATTTTCTAAAGATGACCAATTATCATGGCTAAAATCCCATGACTAGCATAAGATATGTGAGTTTTATACTACGAATGGATTGTAATTGGCGTGTGTATTTTGCTATTTGGAGTGTAGCCATTGTTCATAATGCTTTCTCATTTGCGGCAGTTTGTACTACCGATCGCGATCGCAGGATGCCTTACTCCAGAAATACACAGGGCCATTTACAGGTTGTCGACTTTGGTGCAATGGATCTCACTGAAGGAGATTAAGACGTCCTCTATTGAATCCGCGAAGTGGGGAGCAATGGAGACGGTCTGTCTCTTTGAGAAATACTTGCCTACTAGCATGCTCACGATACAAATCCACCTTCTTATGCATCTTGTAGATGAAGTGGAGATTGTTGGACCCGTCCATATGCAATGGATGTTCTTCTTGGAGCACTTTATGAAAACCCTGAAAGGCTTTGTGTGACAAACAACGAGCTCGGACAAAAGGTAGCATAGTTGAAGGTTGGTTGGTGTCTCCGACGCTAGTGCATATTTCACAATGGCTACCAATGGTGGATCCAGACAACAAAATGCTATGGTCGCTGAAAGACAATGATAGATTGACCGAAGATGTGGTTGTTGAAAATGGGGTAAAAAAAGAATGGATGCTGCAATGGAGAAGAGCATATGATGAAAGCGATGTTCTGAGCATAGATTAGGACAATATGCAAATAGAGGGGTCGATATTGCAAGGGGTGGAGGCCACCGAAAGCTTGGAGCACATAGAGGAGCCAGCATCAGCTAACAATGATGGAAATATAGGAGTCCAAGAATTCTTTGAGAATGAGGTGGACTCATCCTTTTGTGGTGACATGTCTATCGACCTTCTAGTGTATGCGGAGTTGTGTCAGGAGATTGACATGGGACCATAGGATACTTCATACCTAGAGCATCCACTTACTAAATTCGTTGACTAATTGCTTATAAGGGTACATAAGATATGCATTTTAAGTGAGATCATTTTTTTAGGATTTATATTACCATGCTTTTTATGATTTAAATTGATTATGCTAACATCATTTTTTGTCTGTGCAGGTGGCCTTTTCAGGATGAGTCAAGGAATGAGTGATAAGGAGTTGCAAGATATCTTCACGTGCCTGTCTCCAGATCAGATGGCAAGATTCGGAGACATAGCAGACTAGGAGCTGTCTCAGACATCGTCAGGCCGCTCTATTAGATCTACTTCGGCGCGATCAGATGCTTCAGCTTTTCAAGCAGACAAGGTCGACACTCCAAACTTGGGCGAGAGGGAGGGAGTGCTTCAGGGTTAGGGGGGATGCTGTAGAGATATGGAGGCAGTGAGCCCGTGGTCGGCACGGGATACAGGTGCGACTCCTCACTCTCGTGGCCATTCTAGGGAGCGTGGCTCTTGGTTGCTCTAGAGGTATGGATGCGGTGTCTCTGTCTCATCGTTCTGCTGGAGTTGTGTCACCTCCAAGATTTGTCACACCTATGGGGACATCGACTCTAGTTACTCTCATTTTTTCTCAACAGTCTGCAAATGGCACTCCTATAGGTGCTACACCGATAGATACTACCCTGGTCGATACAGCGGATGTACAGGGGTCTCCTGGATATGCCCAGGAGCGTGGACGCAGGTGGGAGAAGACCCATCTTAGGCATACCCTCGAGGGATATGCCTATCTTATCGATGATAGGTCAGGAGCCATCATCATAAATGATGAGGGGAGGAGGGTGATGGCTCGCATGAGAGAGTTGTGCTAACAAGTTTTTCGGCACAATGTCTTAGATCATTGGAAAAACATACCAGAGGGGAGCAAGGACTACATAGTAGCATCCTTGCATGAGAAGTTTCCAGTTTCAACCATAGCAGATAGATTTTCGATGGGCTAGATGATGGACTACATGCGTGCATATAGGTCACACAGACAATCCGATGTACACAATGCACTCAAGAGTGGGGCTGCAAAGCTCGAGTGGCTAGACGCAAATGACTGGCCCTCAAGGAGGAGGCTACAGATTCTCTATGATGTTGAAGTCTGTAGCGCAAGGCGGCGAGGGCACAGCTAGAGGCCACAGTGATCCATCATCTTGGGAGTGGCAGCCACAAGACATATCTGGAGGACTTTGTAAGTTTTTCTTTTGTTTTGCTTGCTTATTTTTTTGCAATATCCTTTGTATTGACAATCATATTTCTAACCATTAGTATTTTCTTTTCTTTGCAGCACTTCATTACAAATCACAATCTGACCGGCCTTGAAACTTGATATGCACAAAGGCACGATCTCACTACATTGATCGACCGATTGTATAGATGCGGCGGCCCTATAAGTCACTTATCTTTCTTATCTGTAGTTACCATGTTTAACTAGAATGCATTATTATATGGTGGACTGATGTGTAGTTGTTTTTTTTTTTTGCAGAGTCCGTTTGATGCTTCTTTGTGGCGGGATGAGCTTTCAGATGGCAAGGATATATAGCTTGCCCTTGGATCCTTGAAGCTCACACACCCTTCTTTTTGGTTGCCTAATATGTGTAGACATTTTCTATGTAGTAGTAATATCTTGTCATGATTGTACCAGTCGCTTTCATCATGAGATCATGTATTTATTTCATGTATCACTGTTATGATTTAAGTACACTTTGTTTTTTTTTACACGAGTATTATACACAGTGTAGAAACTATTTTGTATGGCCCAAATAAAGCACACAATGCTATATGTGGCAAGGTAGCTTGTTGCCCTGTCACCAAAAAAAAAATCCTGTTACCATCTCTATTAGTGTTGCAAATTTACCTACACGTGTCGTTATTAGCGTCGCAAAGCATTGTTATCAGCATTGCTATTTGTGTCAGTATCAGTGTCGTAAATGCTAAAGCTTAATCTCCTTCTATGAGATCCATTGCACCAAAGTTGACAACTTGTAAATGGCCCTGCATATTTCTGGAGTAAGGCATCCTGCGATCGCGATCGGTAGTACAAACTGCCACAAATGAAAAAGAAATGAGAGAGGAAGAGGAGAGAGAAAAAGAGAAAAAAAACATTAAACCTAATAGGAAAAGAGAGAAAGAGAGGGTGAGGGTAAGGGAGGGAGAGGAAATGAAAGAGGGAGAGGGTGGTCGTGGTCGTGGTCATGGTGAGGGTGAGGGTGAGGAGAGGGAGAGGAAATGAAAGAGGGAGAGGGTGGTCGTGAGAGAAAGAGAGGGTGAGGGTGAGGGAGGGAGAGGAAATGAAAGAGGGAGAGGGTGGTCATGGTCGTGGTCGTGGTCGTGGTCGTGGTCGTGGTCGTGGTCGTGGTCGTGGTCGTGGTCGTGGTCGTGGTCGTGGTTGTGGTCGTGGTCGTGGTAGTCGTTGTGGTCGTGGTTGTGGTCATAGTAGTCATTGTGGTCGTGGTCGTGGTCATCATCGTCGTAGTCGTAGTTGTGGTCATGGTCATCGTAGTCATGATCGTGGTTGTGGTCATGGTCGTGGTCGTGGTCGTGGTCGTGGTCGTGGTCATGGTCGTGGTCGTGATCGTGGTCCTGGTCATGGTCGTTGTCATGGTCATAGTCGTAGTCGTGGTCGTGGTCTTCATCGTAGTCATAGCTATGATCATTAAAGGAAATGAGAGAGGGGGAGCAAGAGAACAAGAAGAAGGAACGAGAGAGAGGGAATAAACATACAGCATAGTAAAGAAAGAGAAAAAGAGAGAGAGATGGAAGGAGAGGAGATAATGAATGGATAAAAACCAAAGAGAGAGTGGTGGTGAGGTTCGGTGCAACACCACAAGATGGGAAATACTCTGACATATATATGTTAATCTGTGGATGGATGGATGGAGACTTTATATACATTAATTTTTGCTGAGTTACAAGAGAAGAAATCCATTCTCAAACAATTTAAGAAAGAAAAAAAGAATGAAAACAAAAACAAATTGTTTGTCGTAACGTAGACAAATGGAAAACGATGAAGGTCTTATTGTTCAAGATCATGAGGCATATCTTAATCAGCGTGTCCCATGTCCTTGCTCTCAATGCAAGCTGGCAATTAGACAAAAACGTCGATTGTCTATAGAATACATATGACACTTTGGCGAGTTTCAATCCAAGATCATTGATCAAGCGATCTTGGATTTTTAGCAAACGGTAAGAAAAGTTAATGTCAATCATGCATTGCACTTGCAAGCTAATTAAATACCACATACAAGAAGATTGGGTGTGGCTGGCAAGTTTTCTATCCAGGGAGGTGACGTCTCACCCCAAGGAGGAGTGCACCCTTTGCAAACAATTAGAAGAGTTTGTGGGCACTCGATGGATAGAGTACCCAAGCCAATCCACCACTTGGAAGGTACTACCCAATCTATACCGTCAATACCAGAGGAGACATACAGCCTTCGAGACCTACCTACAATCTTGAAGCCTGAGATGAAGGCAATGATTAATGCATTGATTTCCATGGATGTCGAGACTTCTGATCCACTTAGAGAGTAAGCATCCATGCCATTATATGATGGGTGCCAAGTATCTCGCCTAAAGACACTGCTTGTACTCTTAAGTGTGCAAGCAAAATACGGATGGAGCATTGCGAGTGTGACCGAGTTGTTCAGGTACCTTGTACGTACGCTTCGTTGATTTCTTTTCGGCACTATCATTAAAAACATTTGTACTTTTTCAATGTGTTTTATGATTTTTTTCAAGTTACTGAAATATCATATATTACCACATGCAAATACCATGCCTGAGTCTCATGATGATGCATGGCATGTTTTACGAAAGCTTTGCATGGACTACAACAACATCCATGCATGTATCAATGATTGCATACTGTTTCAAGGAGAATACGAGACTATGGAGACATGTCCAAAGTGTGGTGCTCACAAGTATCGATAGGACTTTCAAGGGAAAACCATCCCTCAAAAAGTTCTTAGACACTTTCCGCTTATCCCCCGCATAAACCACATGTTTCTACGTCTGACATGGCGAGCTTGACAACGTGGCATGGGCAGAATAGGTCCACATATGGAGTTAAACGAATATCAACGGATTCACGCCCATGGAGCCACATTGACTCTACCTCCCCAGGCTTTGCTCGAGAGCCAAGGAATCTTCGGCTCGGTCTTGCAATGGATGGCGTAAACCCATTCCATCTGCACTCAACTTATTACAGTGTGTGGCCTATCGTCCTTGTCAACTACAATATCCCTCCATGGCTTTCTATGAAGAAAGGACATCTCATCCTTAGCTTAATCGTCCCCGCTACAAAGTCAAAAATATGGACGTGTATCTTCCTCCATTAGTCGATGAGCTTAATATTTTGTGGGAGGAGGGGGTCACTTGTAAGATATGAGCAAGTGCGATGGTCAATGGTCCGCCAATATTCAAGCCATTCTTATGTGGACGATGCATGACTTTCCGGGATTCAAAGAGTGCTCAGGTAAATAGGCTTCCGTTCTCATTGGTAATATCTATATTTTATCTCGTTCAAGTTTGTATTCACTAGATAGAGGTGTTGGAACAGGTCTGGTTACCTCATGTTATCATGCATGTCCATTGTGCGAGCCACAGTTAGACTCCCGAAGGTCACGAACCATGAAGAAGATGATATATCAAGGATACGCCACTTTCTTGCCAGAGGGTCATGAACTCAGGGAAGGTTTTCTTAGACGACCTCCAACATGTATGAATGCTGCAAGCTGGTACGAGCTGAAAATGGTCCACGTGGAGTCACATCCAAATGGAATGCGACGGTTCTCAATTTTCTACGAGTTGCCATATTGGACCCACTTACAGATCAACCACTTATTAGATCCCATGCATATTTTCAAGAATGTGGATAGCTTGCTATGGGACCACATCGTAGGAAAGAGAGATACTATAGGGGCACGAATGGATTTGAAGGAGGTAGGCAAGATGGAGGCACTTTGGCCACATTCGAGTGTTGATGCTTGCGTGCAGCTACCTCGTACTCCTTGGGTTTTTTCCACTAAAGAAGAGCGCATTGTGAAGCAAGTAGTCAAGTCTATCCACACTCCGAAGAGTATGATGCGTTCTCTCAGGTTTGCATTTTCTAAAGATGACCAATTATTAGGGCTAAAATCCCATGACTAGCATAAGATATGTGAGGTTTGTACTATGAATGAATTGTAATTGGCATGCACATTTTGCTATTTGGAGTGTAGCCATTGTTCATAATGCTTTCTCATTTGTGGTAGTTTGTACTACCGATCGCGATCGTAGGATGCCTTACTCTAGAAATACACTGGGCCATTTAT
This sequence comes from Lygodium microphyllum, assembly GCF_053477565.2. Classification (NCBI taxonomy): domain Eukaryota; kingdom Viridiplantae; phylum Streptophyta; class Polypodiopsida; order Schizaeales; family Lygodiaceae; genus Lygodium; species Lygodium microphyllum. The sequence continues at coordinate 49,475,319 of NC_141141.1, read as the reverse complement.
AGGTTGTCAACTTTGGTGTAATGGATCTCACATAAAGGCATTAAGACATCCTCTATTGAATCCGTGAGGTGGGGAGCAATAGAGACGGTCTATCTTTTTGAGAAATACCTGCCTACCAGCATGCTCACGATACAAATCTACCTTCTTGTGCATCTTGTAGGTGAAGTGGAGATTGCTAGACCTGTCCATACGCGATGGATGTTCTTCTCGGAGCACTTCATGAAAACCTTGAAAGGCTTTGTGCAACAATGAGCTCGGTGAAAATGTAGCATGGCTAAAGGTTGGCTAGTGTCTGAGATGCTAATGCATATTTCACAATGGCTACCAACGGTGGATCCAAACAACAAAATGCTATGGTCGCTAAAGGATAATGATAGACTGACCAGAGATGTGGTGGTTGAAAATGGGGTAGAAAAAAGAATGGATGTTGCAATGGAGGAGAGTATATGATCAAAGCGATGTTCTAAGCATAGATGAGGACAATATGCAAATAGAGGGGTCAATATTGCAAGGGGTGGAGGCCACCGAAAGCTTGGAGCATGTAGAGGAGCCAGCATCGACTAACAATGATGGAAATACAGGAGTCCAAGAATTCTTTGAGAACGAGGTGGACTCATCCTTTTGTGGTGACATGTCTATCGACCTTCTAATGTATGCTGAGTTATGTCAGGAGATTGACATGGGACCATATGATACTTCATACTTGAAGCATCTACTTACTCAATTCGTTGACTAATCGCTTGTAAGGGTACATAAGATATGCATTTTAAGTGAGATCATTTTTTTAGGATTTATATTACCGTGATTTGTATGATTTAAATTGATTATGCTAACTTCATTTTTTGTTTGTTAGGAGACCTTTTCAGGATGAGTCGAGGGATGAGCAATGAGGAGTTGCAGGATAGCTTTACGCACATATCTCCAGATCAAATGGCCAGATTCAGAGACATGGCAGACCAGGAGATGTCTCGAACATTGTCAGGCCGCTCTATTAGATCTACTTCGATGCGATCAGATGCTTCAGCTTTTTGAGCAGACGAGATCGACACTCCAGACTTGGGCCAGAGGGAGGGAGTGCTTCAAGGTCAGGGGGATACTGCAGAGATATGGAGGCAGTGAGCCCACAGTCGACACGGGATACAAGTGCAACTCCTCGCTCTCATGGCCGTTCTAAGGAGCGTGGCTCAAGTGGTTGCTATGGAAGCACAGACGCAGTGTCTCCGTCTCGTCATTCTGCTAGAGTTGTGTCACCTCTAGGATTTGTCACACCTATGGGGATATCTACTCTAGTTACTTCGGGCTTTTGCTCACATCCGTATGTAAGTGGCATACCTATGGGTGCTACACCAATAGATACTACCCTAGTCGATACAACGAATGTATAGGGGTCTCCTGGATATGCCCAGGAGCGTGGATGCAGGTGGGAGAGGGCCCACCTTAGGCATACCTCAGAGGGGTATGCCTATCTTGTCGATGATAGGTCACGAACCATCATCATGAATGATGAGGGGAGGAAGGCGATGGCTCGCATGAGAGAGTTGTGCCAACAAGTTTTTTGGCATATCTTAGATCATTGGAAAAACATACCGAAGGGGAGCAAGGACTACATAAAAGCATCCTTGCATGAGGAGTTTCCAGTTCTAACCACAGCATAGATTTTCTACAGGCTGGATGATGGACTGCATGTGTGCATATATATCACACAAACGATCGGACACACGCAACGCACTCAAGAGTGGGGCTGCAAAGCCTGAGTGGCTAGACACAAACGATTGGTGCCGACTCAGGGAGGAGGCTACAGATTCTCTAGGATGTTGGAGTCAGCAACACAAGGCGGCAAAGGCACGACTAGCTGCCGGAGTGGTCCACCATCTTGGGAGTGTCGGCCACATGACATATCTAGAGGACTTTGTAAGATTTTCTTTTGTTTTGCTTGCTTATTTTTTTGCAATATCCTTTGTACTGACAATCATGTTTTTAACACTTGGTATTTTGTTTTCTTTGCAGCACTCCATTACAAATCGTGATCCGATTGGCCTTGAGACTCGATATGTAGAGAGGCACGATCTCACTACATTGATCGACTGATTGTATAGATGCGGCGGCCCTGTAAGTCACTCATCTTTCTTGTCCATAGTTACCATGTTTAATTAGAATGCATTTTTGTATGGTGGATTAATATGTAGTTGTTTCCTTTTTTTGTAGAGTCCATTCGATGCTCATTTGCAGTGGGACGAGCTTTTGAATGGCGATGATATATAGCTCGCCCTTGGATCCCTGGAGCTCACACACCCTTCTTTTTTGGTTGCCTGATCTATGTAGACATTTTCCATGTAGTAGTGATATCTTGTCATGATTGTACCAAACGTTTTCATTATGCGATCGTGTACTTATTTCATGTATCACTGTTATGATTCAAATACACTTTGTTTTTGTTTACACAAGCATTGTACACAGTGCAGAAACTATTTTGTATGGCCCAAATAAAGCACACAATGTTATAAGTTGCCCTGCCACCCACAAAAAAAATTCCATGTTACCATCACTATTAGCGTCACAAATTTACCTACACGAGTCGTTATTTGCATCGTTATTAGTGTCGCAAAGCATCGTTATCAACGTCACTATTTGTTTTGATATCAGCATCAGAAATGCGACACTGATACTGAGCAAATAGGGACTCTGATAGCGATGTTGATACCGACTGTTCTATGGCATCGCCAATAACGATGCTTTTTGCGACGACGGGGCAAATTTTGTTATTTACATTTTCATCGCTTTTAATATCAGTATAAGGCCTATATCTTGTAGTGAGCAATCAATTTGCATCCATTACTATATTCTTCAACAAAGCATCCATCTCTATTAAATTTCACTTGTAGATTCTGTTCTGTCATCTATCCAACTAACAAAAGATTCTTGGTTATTGTAGGTATATGTAATACATCATGCATACTCTTTTTCTTGCCATCAGGCATCAACAAAGATACAACTCCTTTATGTTTAATAGTATGCTAGGTTCCATCCCCAGTACAAACATATCCATGCAAACCTGCAACCATCTCATCAAACCATTCTCCATGGGGTGTCATATAATTTGAAGCCCCTGAATCAATGTACTATCTCTCATATATGTTCTGCCTAGATGCACTCTTAGACACATATTGCATGGCAAACAACATGTCACCATGATCATCAAGAACTCAACTAGATGAAGCATAATTGCCATGTTGTCTACCCTTGGCTTTCATGTCAGCCTACTTCTTATGACAATATTTGGCTATATGTCCATATCTACCACAATAATGACAGTCCTTGTCCCTATTGGACTGATCATTTGACTGCCATGAACTAGATCCACCATCTCTACCATGGGGTGATCTCCCCTGCCTCTAAAGCCACCAGATCCACGCTAGCCCTGTGTATTTGTGCCATGCCAGGCATTCTGTTGATGCTGTCCATAAGTGTTTCGAGTGTCTCCTCGACCTCGAAAAGATACATTGCCTTTGCGGCCTCTACCACACTGGCTAGATTAAAGAACAATGTCTCTACTTTGAGATGAATTAGAACTTGTATTCAGCCCAAACTTAACTTCCTCATGTAGTAACAAAGCAATCAGCTCATCCCAATCAGAGGATTTAACTCTCACAAAAATAGACGTATCAAATGCTTTATACACTTTGCCAAGTCCATTCAATGTCACTGCAATCATATCATCCTCTGACACTAAAGATCCAATGGTGGAAAGCCGATCTGCTATGTTCTTGATCTCTATAGTGTAGGCCTCAATGCTTCTATCATTCCTAGTTATGTTATTGAATTGTTACTTTAGTTGACACTTTCTTGCATGTGTTACATTTTCATAATTCTTCATGAGTATATCCCATGCATCCTTTGGGGAACTGCAACCAGTAATCTCTATAACCATAGCATCTGATATACATAAGGAAAACCAATGTAACACCTTGCATGGTCTCTCAGTCCATAGCTTATGAGCCCTTTTCTAATCATTTGTCGGATGTCTTTCATGTATTTCAAGTCAGTCTCATCACGTGTACAATAAGTCCCAATAGCCTCTCCCAACCAAAAAATTATTCATACGAAACTTCCATAAAGCAAAATTTTTGTTGTCCAGCTTTTCTCCCACAATTTGAGTGATATTGTCAATGTCTTGAGCATTTTCCATAATTGCGGCTTAGGTATTCAGTGATATATACAACCTGTAAATATCTGACTCCTTTTTCTACAGTTCAGGGGACCAGTTTCCTACTATTCATGATAGTTTCCTGCAATTCATGATAGTTTTCCTAACAACCTACTTGCTGTAAACTGTATTCCAACAATGAAAAAACATAGTCAACTGAGCATAAATCAAGCTCAAATTCAAAACATTCTATGGTAGTGGCAAAACATCCCAGCAACAAACTATACACATATAAGTATCAATGTTTATACTGTATGCAAGTAGCAGTACCAAATACAGCCAGCCCACTGCTATAACCAATAGTATTTCTCTGTTAAAACAAGAGTATTCAGACCTCAAAATATCCCTGAAACATCTTATTCAGTCGCCACTCTATGCAGGAGTTGATACATGTCCAACCGGTCAAAATATATTGCATGTATGTCAAGTGAAGATGATAGGTATCCTTCCTACAGACAATAACCAGTCAATACCCTAGTATAACAGCAACAAATTAGTCCAAACTTTAGACTTTTAGCACTCACAATATCCCAAAAAGCATCTACACTCAAGTGATATGATCCAAGCATTTGTCACTTGCAAATAAGCATCACAGATACTTCAACCCTATAGGTGTAGTGTTTCCAAATTCAGGACAATGACTAGTTCACTGTTTCCAGCCTACAAATAAGCTCCAAAAATGAGCATTTAACACTTCAATATCATACTCAAATGCATGATAATAAGGGCATATACATTATTAGGATGAAAGCCACCAGTGCCCTGGAATCACATGCTCTTTATTGTAGTGAACAGCCAATCTACACAGGTCTGTGCTAAATATCTCAAAATCTGTGAGGAATTTGAAAAAAAAAATTTCTACAAAGTTGTAGACCACGTCGAAAAGGTCAAGCAATGTTGTCGTTTCTCCAAAAACCATTTTTGTAGCAAGATATAGCTTCTGCAAAAAAATGGGTTGCATACATAGTCTCCTTTGATGACGTTTTCTTTAGATCTGATATCTTGATGTCAAATGGCCATTGCCAAGCCTTCAAGCTTCAGGTGTTCAAGCTCTGATACCATGTTGGAAGAGAGGGGGAGAGACATAGTGGAGTGAAAGATGAGCCTCAGCTCATTGTTGTTCTTCTTCCATTATTCTTCCATCATACTAACTAAAAGAGACTTATACACATATGTATGACTAACCAAGACTAACTGTGGTTAAGTCACTGACTACACCGACTTATTGAATGTCACACACATGTACAGATGTATCCAGCTAATGTCAGTCACACGCATAAAGATATACTGACTGAAGAGTAGCAGGAGCTTGATATTCTAAAAGGGTTGAAGTTTTACCTACACAAACTCCTATTGTCAATCCGATTCTAGCCATGGAACAACCCATTGCAATTCAAGCAAGGACACCAGATTTATCGGCATTAGGAGCATCTTTGCCCATCTTCCATGGGTTAGCAGAAGAAGATAGAGAACTCCATATTAATGAGTTTCAAAAACTCATGTTCAACTATCGGATCCAAGATGAAGGACACTTAATTATGTTCTTCAACATGACCATAAAAGGAAGGGCAGCAGTATGGTATCACGCTCTAAAGCTGGAACCATAACTAGCATTGACCAATTCTTCACGGCCTTCCATAGAGAGTTTTCCCCTGATAGGGGTGGACAATATTGGTTACATGTCCTGAATGTAACATACGCCAAGAGCCAAATGAGAATGTTCAATCCTATGCCAAGAAATTAAAGCAAGTTCTTTGGAAACTTGATACTTATATTCCCATTCCACCGGCTGCATAGTTGTAATATTTCCTACATGGATTAGATTTCAACATCCAGGTGTAGCTTAGTAGTGTTTATTTGGCTAACATTGACACTAATATTACTCAAGCAGAAGGCATAGAGTCATGCTTGCAAGTGGCTTATGCAACAAGGGTAAATTGGAATGGAAATAATTTGGCATTAATCAACGGGAGTCAAGGGGAACCCATGATAAATGTGAATGGAAGAGAGAGTATCATGCCAAATTTTCCTATGTTACCAGCTCCTCCTACTATGACTATGACTATGGCTAGTCAGACAGCCCCACTGAATGGTGGAGCCCAAACAACAAACCCGAATGTTGTCCCAGTAAGTCAACAAGACAGATTCCTAATCAAGTGATTAGACTGATGGGACGATAGATAGACGATCGCGGCTATGAGTCAAGTTCCTCAAATGTCCTTAGTGAAGTCAAGGATATGATGAAGCACTACACTGACATGATTGGCAAATAGTATAGAAAAATAGCTATGGATGTCAATTTTCTTAAGAAGAAGTAGCAGAATTTGATAGGGAGTCGACACCGTGAAGAGGGTGCCCCCTCAAGATTCAGCTATAAGTGGTGTGGTGGCCAACATTTCTATAGGAATTGTCCAAATGTCGAATGCGATATTTGCGAAAAGTCTAGCCACTTAGCTACTATCTGTTGGAGTAAGATCAGTTCTCTCCATCACACATAAGGGAATAACCTTTAGCAAGATGATGGACCAAGACAAATACTTCAAAGAGGAAAGGCTACTGTATAGGAGTTTCCTCATGGCAACAGAGCCGGCCTTATCAAGGCCATACATGTCAATGACACTGAAACTTCTAATCTATGAGTCATAAACAAGAGGTCAAAAGACTAGAGAGGATGACAAAGGAAATGTAAAACATATTGACGGGAACCCTAAGCAAGATGCTAGGGAAAAGCAAGTCCTGAAATCTGATATGGAAGGTGGAACTCTCTAAGGCCTATTGATAGTAAAGTTGATCCTGAGAACAATAAAGGATTGCCAAGAAAGAAGGTAAAAGTTAGAGGCACCAAATCTAGTCCAAAGACCAAAGGAGAGAATGGTTTGGTGAGAGGAGAACTTTAGCTAACTACCACGACTTTGATTTAGCAAGTTCTCTTTGCAAAGTTAAACCAAACGTCAACCTCCTGCAATTGATTAATCTGTCTCCAAGCGTATGTAAGGAATTCAAAAAAATCTAGTGTATTGGGTATATTGTAGAACCTTTGGGCATAGCACAAGTGGTAGAAGATTGGTTCAATCATGTTGAAAAGCATTGTCCTAGGATTCCATCATATGTGGATGGAATATTAGTGGATGAGAGCGGAATTTTGATGTCGATAAGTGCTTAAAAATAGCTAAAAATTACGAATATCAAGGGAGAAAAATTTAACGTTGAAGGCAGCGGCTCGATCTAGGACGATTTTAAGCATAAAAGTGCTTTAAAGGCGCCCGAGCGACACTTGTTGATTTTTCATAATTTTTTAGACTGTCGTGTGGGTTGACAAGAGTTATCGGCCAATGCGGGATGTCGAGCCGGACGCCCAGGATTTTTCAGAGCTCAATTTGGAGTCCGGATGGGGAAATGGCCAAGAAACCGAGCAAGATTTGAAAAGGTGGACGGCCAAAGGAGTGGTGACCTTTGGGGGCTAGGGGACATTTTATGCCAAACTTTTTAGTTAGCATGAAATTGTGGCATCAAGAGAAGGAAGAAAATGTGATCAGAGAGTGCCGAAATTTGCGCCCTCTATGTTGATCTTGGAGGATGTAGGTTGCATACAACCCCTGCAAATGATCATTGCCCCTCATTCCCCTCTGCCTGCTGGTCATATCGCCCTGCTTCACTCCTCCGATGGTGGTCTCTATGAAGATCTCTGATTTCAGTCTTTCTCTCTCCTCCCTCTCTCTCTTCTAAGGGCAGATTCATGTGGTGAAGAAAAAGAAGAAGAATGGATGACGGATGCTTGTCCAATGAAGACCGGATTGCGCCGTGGTTCAAGAGGAATGAAGATTGCTGATTGTAGACTGTCATGAGCATTAATGGCTGCTGGAAATTAGTCCCAAGACATGGCAAATAAAAACCCGCAACCCGCAAAGAACAGTAATTTCATTTTTACAAAGGAAATTGAGGTTTTATGCAACTTGCTTCATGAATATTTGTTCCCATGGGATGATTATGCATTATGTTGTTGTTTGCTATGAATTTGATCAGTTTATACTCAGAAAATCATAAGTGTTGTGATTGAAATTAATGGTGTAAAACCCGTAAAACACGTGAAATATGGGGAAATTTGGTATTTTTGAGATATAAATGGAAAATATAATAAGACACACAACCTAAATTTGTGTTTTTGCTACAAATGAACCTAAGGGCCACAGTCCACAACTCATTTTGTATTTTCAGTTATTTAATATTGCAAAAAATACAAGAAAAATAGAAAAATTTGGAAAAATAAGAAAAAAATAGATTTTGAGTGTCGAAAATTAAGGAAAAATAAGATCCATGTTTGTGGATGTACGGGGGGTTGAAGTATGACATTTAGCCTCAGTTCAGCCCTACCTTTATTTTTTAGTGAGTTTTTATTACTTTTTATACAATAAAAAAGTAAAAAATGAACCTTAAACCGATCAATAATGCACAACCTAAACGGGTGAGGGGGTAGAGTATAAAATGTGTTTAAATGCTGAATGAAATGATGAAAATCTTGTTGGTTTTTATGCATACCATTTAGGTTTGTCGATAATTAAAAATTAAGAATCTAGTAGCACAAGGGTTTCTTGGTGCTAGGTTCATGCAACGCCACATACGAGCGATAGTCAAAATCATTGAAAGAAATACTTTATACATGTGCATAAATGTTGATTTTTCTAATTGTTTGAGCACATGGACATTCACAATTTTCATACATCATAAAGAAACTTAAAGGTATCAAATAATACCTCATGGATGCATAGCACATGTATTCTCTAGATCGTGACCAACGTTGAGTGAGTAAGGTTGTCCCAAGCTGTAGGCTAGGCGTTTGGTCTAGGGGGAAAGTAAACTGAGGTATGGTACATTCCTGAATACGATCAATTGGTGCCTTGAGAGAACTATGTGCAATGTTATGTTATATATGTTTAGCAACGCATCGAGGGGCCAATCCCCAAGGTGTAGGGGAGTCGTAGTGAGGTAGCGGCAGCCGTGGGAGGACCTCCTATGTTTGTACCTCGTGCTATTTGGCAATGTGCTAGGGACTCCCTTTGAGGAGTGTTAATTGGGTTAGAGTTGGACTACGAGACGTGATACAAATACAAGATGTTTAGGAAGATGATGTATGTGTCATCCACACTCCTGGCCGCGAGGCCGTGGGGTTGTTGAGCGCATGATAGAGGTCCGGCTAGTACATGAGCCAGTGCCGGCCCATTTTAGGTCCCATCAGCGGTGCATTTGCCGGGAGCCATTTATAAGTGGTGGTTTTCGGATTTAGGGTTTCTAGGGACCAAAAGGAAGTTGGTTTATGTCCTCTGACAAGGACCGTCAAGCCAAAATCCAAAAAGCTGAACATGCTGAGAGGGCTAGACGGCTGTTAGAGATAGTAAGCCGTTATTCTCCTCAAAGGAGTAGTCCAATACGTATACGAAGCAGTGGTCTTAGTCACTTAACTACTCCGCCTATTCCATTAGGGGCAGGAGGAAGCATAAGTTCTTCCTTTTCTCCACCAGGTCTACCCACTTTAAGTGGGGATGTGAATCCGTCATTTCAAGCTCCTATTGCTAATCCGATAGTCACCATGGCACAACCTATTGTGATTCCTGCAGGGACGCCAGATTTACCAGCCTTAGGAGTTCCCTTGCCCATTTTTAATGGGTTAGCTGAAGAGGATGCAGAATTTCACATTTGTGAATTTCAGAGATTGATGTTCAATTATCGCATCCAGGACGAGGGACATCTCATGATGTTCTTCAATATGACATTAAAAGGAAGGGCTGCGGTTTGGTATCACAGCATTGAGTCTAGAACTATAACCACCATTGATCAATTCTATGTAGCTTTCCAAGCGGAATATGCCCCTGACAGAGGTCGCCAATATTGGTTGCGAGTCTTGAATGTAACACGTCAAGATCCTCACGAGAATGTAAAAGCATATGCTAAGAAGTTGAAGGAAGTATTCCGTAAGTTGCAAACTTACATTTCCATTCCACCAGCTGCCCAATTGCAATACTTTTTGCATGGGTTGGACTTTAATATCCAAGTACAATTGAGCAGTGTGGCCTTAGCAGATATAGACACCGCTATTACGTGAGCAGAGGGAGTAGAAGCACCACTACAAACAGCCTACTCCTCTCGAATGAATGTTAATGGGGGTTTAATACCTAGTGGCAATCCATCATTGACGAATGGAAGTCAAGGGATGCCTATGACTAACCCTATTGGGAGAGGGAGTGTGGTTCAGAATGTACCTTTATTACCGGCTCCTCCCAGTGTGACTATGCCCATGGCAAGTCAGTTGGCTCCATCAAATGTTGGAGGCCAAGTTTTAAATTCTAACGTTGTTCCTGTGGGTCAACAGCCAATGCCAAATCAGATTGTCAGGCCAATGGAACGGCGAGTTGACGATCGAGGCTACGAGTCGAGTGCATCTAATGTCCTTGGCGAAGTTAAGGACATGATGAAGCATTATACCGATATGATCTCCGAAAAATATTAACAAATAGCTGTCAACGTAAATTTCTTGAAGAAGCAAAAAAATTTGATAGGGAGTCGACGCCCTGAAGAGGGTGGACCCTTGAGATTTAGTTGTAAATGGTGTGGTGGACAGCACTTTCCCGAGAACTGTCCAAATGTGAAATGTGATATTTGTGGGAAGTCAGGTCATCTAGCTGCTACCTATTGGAGTAAGATTAGTTCTCTCCAACAAGGGAGTAAACAACCGGGCCTTGTGAATCATAGAGCGCAATGAAATAACTTGTAGCAAAATGATGCACCTAGGCAAATATTACAGAGGGGAAAACTGACTATAGAAGAGTTGCCACAAGGCAAGGAGTCAGCCTTATTGAGGATGTACGAGTTAATGATGTTGAAACCTCTAACTTAAGAGTCGTGACAAGAGGCCAAAAGGCTAAAGAGGTTGACAAAGATAAGGAAAAGCCAGTTGAGGGAAACCCTAAACAAGGGGATGAGGGGACGCAAGTCTAGAGTCCTAGTATAGAAGGGGACCGCTAAGGCCAGTTGACAGAAAAGGCGACCCTAAGAAGGATGAGAAGATGCCCAGAAAGAAGGAAAGAGCCAAGAATGAAGCACAAAAACCAGTCCAAAGACCAAAAGAGAGGATGGTTTGGCGAGAAAAGAGAGCTTTGGCTACTTATCATGACTTTGATTTAGTGAGTTCTCTTTGCGAAGTTAAACCAGATGTGAACCTCTTGCAACAATTGATCAAATTATCTCCAGGAGTATGCAAGGAATTTAAGAAGATCCTGTGTATCGAGTATATTGTGGAACCTCTGGGCATAGTGCGAGTAGGGAAAGATTGGTTTGACTATGCTGAAAAGAACTGCCCTAGGGTTCCAGCTTATGTGGATGGAATATTAGTGGAACATGCCATTGTAGACATTGGATCCTCCGTCAATATCATGAGTTCAGAGTTGATGGAGAGGCTGGGTCTAGGCATCTAGAAAGACAGCTCCACCCTTCTGAGAATGACTGATGATAGTTTGAGACAACCAGAAGGTTATGTAACTAGAGTCCATGTTACAGTCGCAAGTGTAGAATGTTTCTTGGACTTTAGGGTGATAAGATTTACAGGACGTCCTAGCTATCGGGTGTTGCTAGGTAGGCCTTGGATCTTACGAACAGACTGTCAAGTCGATATACCCGCCTGTCGAGTGGTTCTAGGTAGAGGTGCTAACCGAGTAATAATCGATGCTTATCCTGACTCTCCTCAAAGTGAGAGAGCTCCTTTATCTTCTACTGAATTAGAGATAGTAGACGATCCATCTGGTACTGAGACATCATCTAGTGACGAATCTAAAGAGGGGTCCACTACAGAGGATATCTATCAGGTAACTCTAAATGAGCCGACAGAGCCGCAAGATAGGATAAGAGACGTGGATGTGGTTGAGTTGGACCTTGGCACACCGAATGATTCGCAGCCAATTAAATTAGGTTACATGCTCAGTTCAACAGAAAGGGAGGACTATGTGTCCTTGATTCAAGAATTCCACGATATCTTTGCTTGGAGTTATGATGAGCTGAGAGGCATCCCTCCCAGCCTGGTTGTTCATACTATTCCTGTAAAAGAAGGTAGTCGTCCTGTGCGTCAGAAAGTAAGGCGTATGCCTTTTGAAGTGAGGGATAGGCTGTTTGAAGAGTTGCAGAAGTTAAGGAAAGCTGGTTTGATCTTCCCTGTACAACACACAGAATGGTGTTCACCAGTTGTTATCAGGAAGGAGAAAAATAACCAGATCTGATTATGTGTAGATTTTAGAGAGCTGAATAAGCAGACAGTGATTACTACCCGTTGCCATTTATTGACCAGATTTTGGATCAATTAGTGGGTAGGGAGATATATTCGTTCATAGATTGCTTTGCAGGATATAACCAGATGGCAATTGCGGAAGAAGACAAGTTGAAAACAACTTTTATTACTGTTTTTGGTACTTTTGCATACCATGTGATGGCCTTTGATTTATGCAATGCACCTGGATCGTGGCAACGAACAGCGGACAAGACCTTTGCTGACATCTCCCCAGATGAGTTGAAAGTATTTATCGATGACCTGGGGGCAGCCACTGTAAGGGAAAGGATGTTGGTTATTTTGAGAAAGTGCTTTGAGTGTTGCAGACAATTTTACCTACATGGAGAAGTTGTGTCTTGCGATGGTCTTTGGGACTAAGAAATTTAGGCACTACATCCTCTATGAAAAGGTAGTATTCTATACGAAGGTGGAAGGACTTAGACTACTTATGAACAAGCTACAACCGCCTGATCGTTTGGCAAAGTGGTTAATCACTTTGCAGGAGTTTGATTATGAGATTAAGAGTAAGCCACCGAGGCTACAAGGTATTGTGGAATGCCTTGTGGATTTCGGGGAGCCGAAAGAGACTTTGGCTGAAGGAAGTGATATTGAGGAAATGTTTAAAATTGATACAGCTTCTATCCCATCCTGCTATGCTACTATTATGCATTATCTATCAACAGGAGAGACAGGAGCTGGTTTGTCAAAGTCTGAAAAGAGGAAAATCAAACAACAAGCATTGAAGTTTTCTTTGATCGCAAGGACACTCTATCGGCAAGGTGTTGATGATATTTACCGCCGATGTGTGATGCCTAACGAGGTTCCTTTTATCTTGGGGGAGTGCCATGACTCTGCATGTGGAGGGCACTTTGTGGGACGGTTGATGGCGCAGAAAGCTTTACAAGCTGGATATTGGTGGCCGTCCATCTTCCAAGATTCTTTTGAGTATGTAAAGAGATGTGATACCTATCAAAGGCATGACAGTAGAGAGAATAGGAAACGTCCACTTACACCTATCATGGTTATCCTTCCATTTGAGAAGTGGGGCATTGATTTTGTGGGTCCTATTACTCCATCGTCTACTACCCAGAAGAGGTATATTATAGTAGCCACTGATTATTTCACAAAATGGTCAAAAGCGTGGGCGACGAGGCAGGACAATGCAAAAGAGACTACAAGTTTCGTGTTAGAGCAAATTATCTGCCGCTTTGGTCCACCGAGGGAATTAGTGTCGGACCGTGGAACCTATTTTCTGAACAAAGTGATTAAAAGCTTGACAGAAGCTTGGCAAATCAAGCACAATAAAACGACTCCTTATAATCCACAAGCAAATGGGCAAGTTGAAAGTACTAATAAACAGCTTGTAGGGATCTTGTCTAAGATAGTCTCTGAGAAGAAACGAGACTAGGACAAGAAGCTGTATGTAGCAGTATGGGAGTATAATACCACGTTCAAGCGCGCTACCAGCCATACCCCATTCAAATTGGTTTATGGGGAAGAGTGTGTATTACCCCTTGAGATCGAATTGCCAACCATACGGTTTGCAATTAACCATTCTTTGGGAGATAAGGATTCCGTTTTTGAACGTTTCACGACTATAGCCCACCTGGATGAGCTGAAGTTGCAGAGCTTATTACACCAGGAGGTTGCTAAGCGTCGGATGAAGTAGTTGCATGACCTCAGAGCGAAGAAATATACCTTTAAAAAAGGACAGTTAGTCCTCTATTACAATGTGCGTAGGGAGTTGTTTCCAGGGAAGCTGAAACCTAAATGGGATGGCCCCTACAAGATTGTCAGATTAGGGAAAAATAGGTCTACGGCCCTATTAGCTGATCTACAGGGAGTAGAGTTTAAAAATAAGGTTAATCTTAATAAGATTAAACCTTATTATTTCTAAGTATGCTAATATAGAGAAATGCATTGCAGGTCTATGCTAGGAATTATCTGAGACCTGCGGAAAAGAGCTTAAAGTTGGTTGATGGGTCGGTTAATCCCTTATTTGGAGCACTCATATCTGGAGCAGAGATACCATCAAGGGAAACTCATCTAGTGGAGCAAAGGATATAAAGTGATTGAGAAAGAAGACGGAATCTTTGTGTGGAAGATTAAAGTCTTCTGCCATCACTACTTACGACTGTTGACGAGTATCCCTGTTGAGTTCAATGAAGAAGGTGGGATGGAGCCGTCAGTTCATCTTCTCAACATGCTAAACTTTGATTACCATAATTACGAATAGCGGAGTTTGTGATGGCCAGCTATGTAAACCCATTGTGGACGTATACGTTATATTTTGATGGAGCGTCCAGGGGCCCTAATAAAAAAGGAAGTGTTGGAGTAGTAATCCGAGATCCCCGACGTAGAGTTATAATGAAGTTAGCAGCTTATCTCGGGGTAGGATTCACTAACAATATGGCGGAGTACAAAGCCTTGATTGTGGGACTGCATATTGCCAAACAAGGTGGTACTCATCGGTTGTTAGTAAAAGGGGATTCCCAGTTGATCCTAAATCAGCTAGGTGGGACATACACAGTGCGGAATCCCATTCTTTGTATGTATCATCGAACTACTATGACCCTACTTGAGGAGTTTGAGAGAGTGTCTCTTCAGCTGATTCCACAATTACTGGAATCAGTTTGCGGATTCATTAGCAAATCTTGCTTATGAGGAAGACCTCTTCTTTAATTGTGGTCCTAGTTTGGATATTGTGATCAATGATGAAATAGGACCCGGTCGCTTGTGGGGTATGTTATCAAAACATGCAATATATAGCAAACGATGGTTGATATGGGTGATGCAAAGAGTAGCCGAGACCAACCTACCGTTATTATCCTGGACCCATAGGTTAATTAGACAACATGTGATGCGTATGCCCCTTGCTATATATGCAGGAGGGATGGGTCATAACCTTATGCATTTAGTTTAGAGCTACGAGCCTATTTTTCCTCCTTGGAAAGGAGCCTATTATTGTATATCTGTGCTATTCCAGGGAAGGATGTGTAGGTGCTACTATGTTTTATTAGGCTAAGAGGGCCAGTTTTGCGAGGTGTTACTGTTTGATTTTGTTAGGCCAAGAGAGCCAATCAAGTTTTGAGGTTTTACTGTTTTATTTCATTAGGCCAAGAGGGCCGATTAAGTTTGGTAGTAAAGTGCTTTATTTCATTAGGCCAAGAGGGCCAGTTGTCTGTTTAGTGCAGGTGCGGTTAATGGTTTCTTGTTTGAGTTCTGTGCTAGACAGGTTCAAAGAAGAGCTTGGAAGGAGCCTTTTGTTGTGTGGAAGCTTCTCGTGGCCCTACCTAGGTGATATCTTTCCTTTATGAGTACTGTGGTTTTTATGATATATGTGTATGTGTACTTGTTGGGGGATTTTTCTTTCTTGTTGGGGACCGGTGTCCAAGGCATGAAGTCCCGAGATTTAGGTTCAGTATGTCTGAGGGAGGTCTGAGTAGTTGCTGCCTCCTGTAAAGACATTGTCAAGCATTAAAAGACCTGTTTTAGACAGAAGTCCTAGTGACCCTATTCTGCTAGCTTGCTAGACAGTTGTTCTAGGAGTTCTTGTTAGTTGTGAGGCCGTTAGGGAAGCCTGCCAGAAGAAAAATAAAGATGATAAAGGGAAAAAAGAAACCCTGAATATCTTAAAGAAAATAAATATATACAAAGGTGTGTAAAAAGGGGTTCTAACCCCTATAAACAGAAAAGAAACAAAATCTTATAAGTAGTTGATCATTGCCTTACGAGGGCCTGGTAGGTTCCTAGGGACGAGTCAAACCTGGGGCCGATGCCTTATCTTCCTAGGGGTGGCATCTTGCTGGAAAAAAGAAATTAAGGAAGGTTGGAGCGAAAATAAAAGTGAGCGTCAGAAAAAGATTAAGTGCCGCCTTGCGAGGGCTTGGTAGGTTCTTGGGTACCGAGACATGTCCTAAGGCCGATGTCCTGTTCTCCTTGGATCATTACGCTCAGCTCCCTCCTTTTTACATGCCCGAGTATGTCACTAAAATAAAAACCCTAAAAGAAGAAATGTGTTATAAGAAAATACTTCTTGATCAGGCTATAGGAGTCCTCGTCTAGTAGGAGCTCCTAGTTGTGTTGTCCTTAGTTAGGTAGGTAGTTTAGACCACCACTTAGGGCAAGCTCTTGGACAGGTCTTTTAGTTTGGCTGTGTTGGAGCAGTTGGTTCATGACTAGCTTCGGACCTTCTATCAGATTATGCTAGGCCTACTCCTTGTGGATTTCATGCCTTGGTTGGGTCAGGGGTAGGGTGAGCATTGTGATGTGTTTAATATGTATCTCTTTTGTATCAGCTTGATGCTTCCTTTGGTTGTTTTGTGCAGATCTATTGTGGGATTCGACGGGCTGAGTCGCCCTATCCCGTGGTTGCCAATGAGAGCGGAGTTTTGATGCCGAGAAGTGTGTAAAAATAGCTAAAAATTACGAATATCAAGGGAAAAATATTCAACGTCGAAGGCGGCAGCTCAATCTAGGACGATTTTAAGCGTAAAAGTGCTTTAAAGGCGCCCGAGTGACACTTGTTGATTTTTCATAATTTTTTTAGACTATCGTGTAGGTTGACAAGACTTACCGGCCAATGTGGGATTTCAAGCCGGACGCCGAGGATTTTTCAGAGCTCAATTCGGAGTCCAGACGGGGAAATGGCCAAGAAACCGGGCAAGATTTGAAAAGGTGGGCATGGCCAAAGGGGTGGTGACTTTTGGGGGCTAGGGGGCATTTTATGCCAAACTTTTTAGTTAGCATGAAATTGTGGCATCAAGAGAAGGAAGAAAGCGTGATCAGAGGGTGCCGAAATTTGTGCCCTCTATGTTGATATTGGAGAATGGAGGTTGCATACAACCCCTGCAAATGATCATTGCCCCCCATTCCCCTCTGCCTGCTGGTCATATCGCCGTGCTTCGCTCCTCCGATGGTGGTCTCTATGAAGATCTCTGATTTCAGTCTTTCTCTCTCCTCCCTCTCTCTCTTCTAAGGGCAGATTCATGTGGTGAAGAAAAAGAAGAAAAATGGATGACAAATGCTTGTCCAATGAAGACCGGATTTCTCCGTGGTTCAAGAGGAATGAAGATTGCTGATTGTAGACTGTCATGAGCATTAATGGCTGCTAGAAATTAGTCCCGAGACATGGCAAATAAAAACCTGCAACCTGCAAAGAACGGTAATTTCATTTTTACAAAGGAAATTGAGGTTTTATGCAACTTGCTTCATGAATATTTGTTCCCATGGGATGATTATGCATTATGT
Organism: Lygodium microphyllum; assembly: GCF_053477565.2. Taxonomy (NCBI): domain Eukaryota; kingdom Viridiplantae; phylum Streptophyta; class Polypodiopsida; order Schizaeales; family Lygodiaceae; genus Lygodium; species Lygodium microphyllum. Next base: position 49,457,557 of record NC_141141.1, on the reverse strand, counting down.
TGTTGTCTGCTATAAATTTGATCAGTTTATGCTCAGAAAATCAGAAAATCATAAGTGTTGTGATTGAAATTAATGGTGTAAAACCCGTAAAACACGCGAAATATGGGGAAATTTGGTGTTTTTGAGATATAAATGGAAAATATAATAAGAAACACCACCTAAATTTGTGTTTTTGCTGCAAATGAACCTAAGGGCCACATCCCAGAACTCATTTTGAATTTTTAGTTATTTAATATTGCAAAAATACAAGAAAAATAGAAAAAATGAAAAAAAATAAGGGAAAAATAGATTTCGAGTGCCGAAAATTAAGGAAAAATAAGATTCATGTTTGTGGATGTATGGGGGGTCTGAAGTATGAGGTTTAGCCTCAGTTTAGCCCTACCTTTATGTTTTAGTGAGTTTTTATTGCTTTTTATACAATAAAAAAGTGAAAAATGAACCCTAAACCGATCAATAATGCACAACCTAAACGGGTGAGGGGGTAGAGTGTATAAAAGGTGTTTAAATACTGAATGAAATGATGAAAATCTTGCTAGTTTTTATGCATACCATTTATATTGGTCGATAATTAAAAATTAAGAATCTAGTAGCACGAGGGTTTCTCGGTGCTAGGTTCATGCAACGTTGCATACGAGCGATAGTCAAAATCATTGAAAGAAATGTTTTACACATGTGCGCAAATGCTGATTTTCTTAATTGTTTGAGCACATGGACATTCACAATTTACATACATCATAAAGAAACTTAAAGGTATCAGACAATACCTCCTGGATGCATAGCACCTGTATTCTCTAGATCGTGACCAACGTTGAGTGAGTAAGGTTGCCCCAAGCTGTAGGCTAGGCATTTGGTCTAGGGGGAAAGTAAAGTGAGATATGGTACATTCCTGGATACGATCAATTGGTACCTTGAGAGAACTATGTGCGATGTTATGTTATATATGTTTGGCGATACATCGAGGGGCCAATCCCCAAGGTGTAGGAGAGTCGCAGTGAGGTAGCGGTGTCAAGATTGTGGGAGAGAAGGAAGGAGTCTCACTTGTAGCTTTCTTGCTTGCACAATGGGGGAATACACACACACGTGGAGGCTGAAAACAGTTTTCCTATTCTTAGTTGTGTAAGCCAAAAATAACTCTCGTACATAGAAATAGAAGAACCCTATATATGGGTCTCAAACCAAACTCAACTAACTAAGATGGCATACTAACTGAGCCACGAACTAGAGTAGATAAGGATAGCTGTCATCTAGCTATTATTCATGGGTGGTGTACCAACCACATCTGTAACTGACAAGTCGGTGACATAAATGTACAACGGTCACCCTGGCATATCATGAGTGGAGCTCAATATCTCAACAAGCGGCAGTCAGCCATGGGAGGACCTCCTATGTTTGTACTTCGTGCTATTTGGCAATGTGCTAGGGACTCCCTTTGAGGAGTGTTAATTGGGTTAGAGTTGGACTACGAGACGTGATACAAACGCAAGATGTTTAGGAAGATGATGTATGTGTCATCCACGCTCCTGGCCGTGAGGCCGTGGGGTTGTTGAGTGCATGATAGAGGTCCGACTAGTGCATGAGCTAGTGATGGCCCATTTTAGGTCCCATCAGTGGAGCATCCTATCGTGGGCACTAGATCCTCCATCAATATCATGAGTTCAGACTTGATGGAGAGGTTAGGTCTAGAAATCTAAAAAGATGGTTCCACACTTCTTAGGATGGCTGATGACAATCTAAGGCAACTAGAAGGTGCATCACTAAAGTCCACGTTACCATTACAAGCGTAGAATGCTATCTGGACTTTAGGGTGATAAGGTTTGCAAGACATCTTAGCTATTGATTTTTGGTAGGCAGGCCATGGATTTTAAACAATATTTATTACTGTCTTTGGTAGCTTTTTGTACCATGTGATGGAATTCGGTTTATGTAATGCACCTGGTTCGTGGCAACGAACAGCTAATAAGACCTTTGGTGACATCTCCCCAAAGAGGAGTTGAAAGTATTTATTGATGACCTGGGAGTAGCCACCATAAGTGAAAGATAGTTGATTATTTTGCGGAAGTGTTTTGAGTAATGCAGACAATTTTGCATAGCTCTTAACCCACAAAAGTGCGTCTTTGGGGTGCCTTATGGGCTATTGCTAGGCCATGTGGTCAATTTAGTAGGGATTGCCTGACTGACCTTGAAAAGATCAAGGTTATAGTTACCATGAGTCCACTGCGTACTCCGAAAGAGGTACATAGCTTTTTGTCATCAATAGGGTATTATCAGAGGCTTATCAATGCCCTAGCAAAAAGAATGTTGCCACTAACAAACCTATTGTCCTTTAATTGTCTATTTGCATGGAGTGATGCTTGCAAAGTATCTTTTGATTATGTGAAGCAGGAGCTTGCCAAAGCACCTATTTTAAAAGCACCTAAAAGGGGTAAAATGTTCTATATATTTTTAGTAGCAATAATGCGTAGTATAAGTTGATGTTTGGCCCAAATCTGGGAGGAAAATTTGTACCATCTAATAGCCTTTGCTGGTCTGAAGTTAGGCATATTGGAAATTAACTACACCTATATGGAGAAGTTGTGCCTTGCGATGGTATTTGTGACCAAAAAAGTTTAGGCACTATATTCTTTATGAGAAGGTGGATTTTTATACGAAAGCGAAAGGACTTAGAGTGTTGTTGAACAAGTTGCAGCCACTTGACCATTTAGCAAAGTGGTTATCACTTTGCAGAAGTTTGATTATGAGATTAAGAGCAAGCCACCAAAGCTACATGGCATTGTAGAATGTCTTGTGGATTTTGGAGAGCCAAAAGAGGTCTTGGCTAAAGAAAGTGACATGGAAGCACTATTTAAGATTGATACGGCATCTATTCCCTCCTGGTATGCTATTATAATGCACTATCTATCTATAGGAGAAACTGGAGCAACTCTATCAAAATCTAAGAAGAGAAAAATTAAAGAGCATGCATTGAAATTTTCCTTGAAGCACGAACACTATATTGGTAGGGTGTTGATGATATCTATCCCTGATGTGTGATGTCTAACAAGGTCCCGTTTATCTTGGAGGAGTCCCATGACTTTGCTTATGGGGGACACTTTGCTGGGCAGTTGACATCACAAAAGGCTTAAAGAGCTGGGTATTGGTTTCCATCCATCTTCCATGATTCGTTTGAGTATGTTAAGAGATGCAATACATGTCAAATACATGACAATAGAGAGAATAGGAAGCGACCACTTATGCCTACTATGGCTATACTTCCATTTGAGAAGTGGGGCATCAACTTTGTGGGTCCTATTACCCTGTCGTCTACTACTTAGAAGAGATACATTATAGTAGCCACTGACTACTTTACAAAGTGATTAGAACCACGGGCAACGGTAGGACAATGGAAAAGAGACTGCTAGTTTCCTACTTGAGCAGATCATTTGCCATTTTGGTCTGCCAAAGAAAATAGTATCGGACCGTGGAACTCACTTTTTAAATCAGGTGATTAAAAGCTTGATTAAAGCATGGTAAATTAAGCATAACAAGAAGAACCCCTATAATCCACAAGCAAATGGACAAGTTGAAAGTACCAATAAGCAACTTGTGGGTATCCTATCCAAGATAGTCTCCGCAAAGAAATGGGATTAGGATAAGAAATTGTATGTGGCAGTGTAGGCATATAACACAACATTTAAACGAGCCACTGGCCACACCCCATTCAAATTCATTTATAGGGAAGGGTGTGTCTTGCCCTTGGAAATTGAGTTGCTGACCATAAGATTCACAATCAATCATTCCTTGGGTGACAAAGATGTCCTATTCAAGCGTTTTACAACTCTGACCCACTTGGATGAGCTCAAATTGCAGAGTTTGCTACACCAGGAGGAAGCTAAACATCGGATAAAGCAGCTATACGATCTAAAAGCAAAGAAATATACCTTTAATAAGAGACAGTTAGTTTTGTATTATGATGCACATAGGGAGCTATTTCCAGGGAAGTTGGAACCTAGATGGGATGGCCCTTACAAGGTAGTTAGGATAGGTAAAAATAAGAGCTATTTCCAAGGAAGTTGGAACCTAGATGGGATGGCCCTTACAAGGTAGTTAGGATAGGTAAAAATAGGTCCGCAACTTTACTAGCTGATCTACAGGGAGTGAAATTTAAAAATAAGGTTAATCTTAATAAGATTAAACCTTATTATTTCTGAGTAAACTAACGGGATAAATGCATTGCAAGTCCATGCTAGGGTTGATCTGAGATCTACAAGAGAGATTAAACTAGTTGTGATGGGGCGGTTAATTCCTTATTTGGAGCACCCATATCTAGAGCAAAGATATCATCAAGGGAAGCTTATCTGGTGGAGCAAAGGATACAAAGTGGTTGAGAAAGAAGACAGTATATTTATGTGGAAAACCAAAGTTTTCTGCCATCATTGTTTACAAATTCTAACAAGCATCCCTGTTAAGTTTAATGTAGAAGGTGGGATGAAGCCATCAGTTCACCCTCTGAGCATATTGAATTTTGACAATCATAATTACAAAGAGAGGAGTTCTTGATGGCTGGTTATGTAAATACATTGTGGACATACACAATATAATTTGATGGAGCGTCCAGGGGCCCTAATAAAAAAGGGAGTATTGGAGTAGTTATGCAAGATCCCCAACATAGAGTCACAATGAAATTATCTGTTTATCTCGGGGTAGGATTCACCAACAACATGGCGGAGTATAGAGCCTTGATTATGGGACTGAATATTGCAAAGAAAAGTGGTATTCGATGGTTGTTAGTAAAAGGGGAAGCTGATCTTAAATCAACTAAATGAGACATACACAATCCGAAATCCTATCCTTTGCATGTATCATCACAATGGTATGACCCTACTTGATGAATTTGAGAGTGTCTCTCTTCAGCTGATCCCACGTTCTTAGAATCAGTTTGTGGATTCATTAGCCAAATTTGCTTATGAAGAGCGCCTCTTCTTCAATTGTGGTCCTAGTCCAGATGTTGCTATTGATAATGAGATAGGACCTGGTTGTTTGTGGGGAATTTCATCAAACCACGCATTATATGGCAGGCAATGGTTAGTATGGGTAATGTGAAGAGTGGACGAGACCCATCTACCACTATTATCTTGGACCCATAGGTTGGTTCGACGACATGTTATGCATATGCCTCTTGTTATATATGTAGGAGGGATGGATCACAACTTGATGCATTTAGTTGAGGGCTGAGAGCCCTATTTTTCCCCTTGGAGTGGAGCGTATTTTTGTATATCTGCCTTATTCCAAGGAGGGATGAGTAGGCGCTAATCTGCTTGATTTGATTAGGCCAAGAGGATCGTTTTTGTCAAGTTTTAATGTTTGATTTCATTAGGCTAAGATGACCAGTTAGTTTGTAGTAAAATGTGCTAGCATATGTCTGTTTGGTGTAGGTACGTTTAATGGTTTTCTATTTTATTGATTGTATCATACAGGTTGACAAAGTCTGTGAAGAAAGGATGAGCATATTTTTGAAATTTCAAATGAACAATTTTTTTACAATAGTAACCCACTGGCCTGCATCCAACAGAGAGAGAGAGAGAGAGAGAGAGAGAGAGAGAGAGCCAACACAGATATAAACATACATACATAATTCTTATGCCAATTTTTAAAAAATATAATAATTATTATTCTTCTTCTCGTCCTCTTTCTCTTCTTCTTCTTCTTCTTCTTCAACCTCTTCTCCATCTCTTCTTTTCTTCCACTCCTTACTCCTCTTCTCTTCCTTTTTCTCTTTACTCCTCTTCTATTTGTTCTTCTTCTCTCATTTTTCTTCTTACTCCTTCTCTCTTCTTCTTCTTCTTCTTCTTCTTCTTCTCTTTCCATCTCCTCCACTCTTCTTTCTTTTCTTCACCTTCTACTTCTCTTCTCTCACCTTCCTTCTCCCTCATTAGCTTTCTCTTCTTCTCCTTTTTCTTCTTGTCCTCTTCTTACCCTTCTATCTTTTTCTTCTGCCTTCTTCTTCTTACTCTCTTCACCTACTCCCTCTATACCTTCTTCTACATTTCTTTCTCTACCTCAACATGACAAGAGCTTCATGAGACAAGGATGAGGATATTCCAAGAATGAAGAAGACCATAAACCACAGGTACAAATGGTTCTTGAAACAATGAGAACTCACAGGCTGTATGCTTTTTAAAAAAAATGCGCTTTCTTCAAAAAGAAGGTTTAATATCTAGGATTCATAGTGTCAGTAAATGGTATTTTAGTGGATACAACAATTAAGGTCAAAGACATACAGGATTCGCCACCCCCAATAATAGTAAAGAAGTGAGAAGCTTCCTAGAACTAATGGGTTGGTACAGAGTCCTCATTAAAGACTATGCCTTGGTCACTACGTCTCTTAGTGACCTATTCAAGAAGCATGTCACCATTATATGGACATCTACTATCGAACAATCCAGCTTTGAAAAAATTGAGCATAGTTTGGTAACCACCCCTATTTTAAGCCCACTTAACTTAAGCAAGGAGTTCAAAGTCGTAATTGACACAATCTCTCTTGCATTGGAATGCGTGATTATGCAAGAAGGATATCTAATAGCCAGTGTTTCGAGGAAATTAAAGATCCATGAAAGGAAGTACACCATGCATAATCTAGAATTACTTGTTGTAATTCATGCCTTCAAATTATGGAGACATTAACTACTTGGTAACAAGTTTTCCTTAGTCACAGTGATCACAAAAGCCTTAGTCACTGATCACAAAATCCTAAAGTGGATTTTCACTCAACTAGACCTTAACATGAGGCAACACTAATGGATTGAGATTTTGCATGAATTTGAGTTTGAAATCAAGTATAGACCAGGAAAAGAGAATGTGATTGTGGTTGCCTTAGGCTGTAAATAATTTCTTAATACTCTAATCCTAGAGGAGCCCTCTAGGGCAAAAACTCTTACTACAATGATTTCAATGTCCACTAACATTGAAATGCCAAAGAAGAAGCAGTGAAGGATCTAGGCTACCATAGAATGTTAAGAGAAATCCTTATCAATGATATAAATCCAATGCTCAAGCCTACATATTAGGATTTTCCCATAAATGAGAAGCTTGTCCATAAATCCTTATCAAGGATATAAATCCAATGCTCAAGCCTGCATATTAGGATTTTTCCATAAATGAGAAGCTTGTCTATTTCAAGACAAGACTATGTATTCCTACAAGTTAGGAACTCAAGAAGACAATACTATAGGAAGCTCATGATTCTTCATTTTTGGGTCATCCTAGATATTCTAATACTCTTAATGCAGTCAAAAAAAGATCCCTTTGGGAGACATTCAAGGGTGACGTACTTAAGTATATTACTGATTGCCTAAACTACCATCGAATAAAGGCTGAATGTGTCAAGATGCCAAGAAAGCTCCAACCACTTGACATCCTTCAAATGAAATATAAAAGGACAAAAAATGCAATTATGGTAGTCATTGATATGCTGACAAAATTTACATACCTTATTCCTGTAAAGACTAATTACAAGGCTTCTAATATCGGTAAACTTTTCATTAAGGAAATTTTTAAATTACATAGATTACCCCATAGAATCATCAGTGATTTCTTTACATGTTGTAAGGCCTTAAAATGACCCCTTTCACTTTACTAAAATTACAGATTTTTTTAAACTTGTAATTGAAAAACCCCTTTTGTAAATATAATCCTATAAATTTTACTAGATATAATACTCTTTCTTTTGAATTCATGTAGTATCTTACATATTCTATAAGGTGGACTCCTCAGTATGAAGCTTCATTAAAGGCTAAAGTAAGGCATTAGAGTACAAAACTAAGCAACCAAACAACAGGTAAGAAGCTTCTCCCTTTGCCCAATTTGCCTTGGTTATTGTTGTGATAGGCTCTTAAGGTTGGTAGGTTTGTAGCCTCCAATTGTAGAGAAACTTAATGAGCATGAAGAACAATGTATATATTGCACGCTAGCCCTTTAGGGCTATCTCACTATCATTTTTTGATATATTAACAAAATTTGCACACCTTATTCCTGTAAAAACCAATTACAAGGCTTATGATATTGCCATGATTTTCATTAAGGAAATTTTCAGCTTACATGGATTACCCCAAAAAATCATCAACAACCGCAATTCTCTCTTCACCTCAAACTTTTGGAAGAGTTTGTTCAAAGCTCTAGGAACCCAACTATGCTTCAATACTTCTTACCATCCCCAAACCAATGGTCAAACAAAGTCAGTCAACCAATTTATTGAGGACATATTGAGGGCTTATTGTAATAGGTGTTGAGATATTTGCAATCACACCTATTTTAGTCCCTTTGTGAGAAGTAGTGAGGGCTCAGGACCAGAATCCCATGTGCACAGTAGGAGAAAGTACCACCACTCAATTCCTATAAAGCATTGTACTTGCACTCTTTTTCTAATGCAATGATATTACTCTTTTCTTTCCAGTAAAGTGTCATGTCACTGTCAATACACAAGATTGTGTTTATGAGTCCAAGTCTCAATCTTAGAACCTAAATCACTTGTATAACAATTTGTCCTAGTCAAGATCAATGTCTTAATGAGTTTCTTTTCCTCTTTCAACCTCCATAGCTTCTGTATCTGCCATGCTCTAGATCTCGCATATTTCACATGGTATCAGAGCTCAGTTGAGCATGGCCCAACTCTCCTTTCACTGCTCTCAGCTCTTTTCCATCTCTTCTCAGCTCAGTTTGAGTACTGGACCCTATCTCCAACTTCATTTGCATTCCTACCTTCAATGAAGCTTCCATGGCAACCATAGACAATAGCACCCTATCAGTTTGAAGCTTTCATATCTCTCTTCACAGGCTGAATCTCTATAAACTTCCTTCTGGAGAAGTGTTTCTCTACTTCCAAAGCTCCTCCTTGGCACCTCAATCATTGAGATTGGGCAACTATAGCTTCATCATTGCCTCTTTTCAGAGTTGCTGCCATAACTGTGTCTGTGGACAACACATACCTACCTCTGTTGGAGCAGCCATATCTCATCAATTAGGCCATATCTCTTTGAGGTTTCTTCTTGAGACTTGTTCTTCAGGTGAAGGCACAATGCCTTCGCACAAAAATCAAGGAGATTGATATACACCATGCCCGGCATTTGCATTTTCCCAAATCTGGGCACAATTTTGACAATGACCACTTTGAAGGCTTAGATCTCTCAACTCAAGCATAATGAGTACAAACCCACTTACGGGGAGTTAGATCCATTAGTGAGGGTCCTCCATCTCAAAGGGTTTGAGCAGATTCAACCTGTGGAGCGCATGGGAGCTCATTTTCCAATTGTTGGTCCCTATTTTGACAAGACAGCCATAGCCACTTACCTTTAAGCTCATTTTTCCTTCATTTTCTCTCTCCTGCAACTTAAACCAAGCCAAGGCCACTCTAATCAGCAAGTATTCAACCATCAAATTAGCAAGGAGGGAAAGCTATGAAGAGTTTTTGAAGATCATCAAGTCAAACTCAAGCAACAAACATCAAATTTCAAACTAGTATCTTTTGATACTTCACTGCCATTGCTTGTGTCTTTTGACACATACAAAGATCAACTCATTCCTGGTTATTCTCAGTCATTTGAAGCTAATTTGCTCTGCTGGTCTCTCAAGTCGAACATGGGCAAAGATTCTCCAACTGCCCGTTTCAAAGGAGTCGGGTTTCATACCTGGCAGACCTGCATCAAATTGATCCTGATGAAGAAGGGCCTCTAAGCCATTACCACTGGAAAAGAAAAGAAGCCTCGTGATGCGGATCTTGCTTGAAAGGTGAGAAGGATCGAAGCTTGCACGCAAGCTATGGCGGGAGAGCAAGAGCAAGAAAAGAGAGAGACAAGAAATGGGAACTCCAACAGTCACAATGTGTGACCGGGCCTTCCTTTATTCAAACTGTCACTAAAAGAATAAAGAATAAAGTGACGTGACGGGCGCCCGCCACCTGCAGTGTGCAGTGGCGGGTACTGTCAGTGTAGTAATACACGGGGCGGCACGGCGGAGGCGCCTTTACCCCCAACAACCTCCCACTTAAAGGCGAATCTGCCCTAGTGAGAGAGAAAAGAAAAAGAAAAGACAGTACAAATGTACATAGGTGAGGAAAGGTGACATCTCATCCAACACCCATCAACCTCCTGAGGAAGGCAAAGCGCTCAGTAGTGAGGCTCTTCGTGAGCAAATCTGCAGGATTCTTGTCAGTGGAGATCTTGACAAGGTCAACAGACCTGTCCTCCACGACACCACGTATGAAGTGATACCTCACCTCAATGTGTTTCGTCTTCGCATGGAAGACCGAATTCTTAGCCAACTGAATGGCACTCATAGAATCCGAATGCAGTGTAGGTGTAGCATCAATCCCAAGGTCAGCAACTAGACGGCCTAACCATATGGCCTCCTTGCAAGCCTCAGTGGCTGCAACATACTCGGCCTCAGTGGTAGACAAAGCCGTACACTTCTGAACCCTGGACATCCAAGAGATAGCCCCTCCAGCATAGGTGAATACATAGCCAGAAGTGGACTTCCTACTATCTGCATGTCCTGCATAATCGGAGTCAGTGTACCCCACGACCCCTGTATCCTGGCTGCCATAGCAAATACACATATCTGCTGTGCCCTTCAGGTACCTCATGATACCCTTCACGGCATCCCAATGTCTGCTGCCAGGTGTAGCCATATAGCGTGCCACAACACCAACTGCATGTGCAATATCTGGACGAGTGGCTATCATGGCATACATCAAACTGCCCACGGCTGATGCATAAGGGATCTTGGCCATCTCGGCCCTCTGCTCATCTGTCTGCGGACAATCGGCCTGTGATACCTTCACATAAGAAGGTAATGGACAGCCAATAGGCTTTACGTCCTGCATGCGGAAGCGCTCAAGGACTTTATGAATGTACTCCCGCTGTGAGAGATACAAAAGTCCCTGATGCCTATCGCGCTTAATGCGCATCCCAAGTATATGTGAGGCCTGTCCCAAATCCTTCATCTCAAAGCTCTTCTTTAGCTGAGATTTAAGAGCATCTAGCTCATCATGAGCTTTCCCTACTATCAGCATATCATCAACATAAAGTACCAAGATAAGCAAACTGCCATCACGGGCTTTCTTCGTGTAAAGACACGGATCCATAGCACTCCTGCTGTAGCCCTGTGACTGCATAAAGGCATCAAACTTATGATACCATTCCCTAGGTGCCTACTTCAAGCCATACAAGCTCTTCTTCAACTTGCACACTAGGTGCTCCCTGCCAGGTTCTGCAAAGCCCTTAGGCTGATCCATATAGATCTCATCATGCAAGTCCCCATGTAGAAAAGCCGTCTTGACATCCATCTGATATAGATCTAAGTCAAGCTGTGCAACCGAAGCCAGGACTAAGCGCAGGGTGGTCATCTTAACCACAGGAGAGAAGACCTCATCAAAGTCCACACCATGTTCCTGCTTAAAACCCTTTGCTACCAATCTAGCCTTGTATGCCGGCTTGGGGTGTCCAGGGGTACTTTTCAACTTGTACACCCACTTGCATGGCAAAGCCTTCTTGCCCTTAGGCAAGGCAACCAAATCCCAAGTCTCATTCTTATGCAGGGAGTCTATCTCAGACTGCATAGCCCTCTCCCAGGAGTGACTGTCACCCCTGCGCATAGCCTCATCATAAGTGAAAGGCTCTCCTGCATCTGTAACCAAAACATAATGCATAGAGGGCTGAAATCTGTCAGGTGGACGTCTATCTCTAGCAGACCGTCTCACCGCAGGCTCTGCTGCCTGTCTAACTACCTGTCCAACATCCTGGCCCTGTGGAGGAACTGCTGCAGGCTGTACTACTGGCTGTGCTGGAGCTTTAGGCTCCTCCTGAAAGATCACTCTGCGGATCTCAACCACCTTCTCAGGCTGCCTGTGCATCTTGTCTTCATGGAAGACGACATCATGGCTGCGTACTATTTTCCGCGCCTGCGGATCCCATAGGCGATAGCCCATCTCTCCTGACTCACCATAGCCAAGGAATATGCATTTAATGCTCTTTGGATCCAATTTACTCCTCTTGTCCTTGGGCACATGGCAGAATGCCTCACATCCAAAGACACGGAGATGCGCATAAGAGGGTGGCTTACCAGCCCAAACTTCCTCTGCAACCTGGAAATCCAATCCACTGGAAGGCGATCGGTTTATGACATGCACTGACGTACTAACTGCCTCAGCCCAAAAACTCGGGGGTAGGCCTGCATGGCTAAGCATAGAGCGCACACGCTCCTGAATAGTCCTGTTCATGCGCTCAGCCAAACCATTCTGGGGTGGGGTGTAAGGGGCGGTCAACTGACGCTTAATACCCCTGTCATCACAAAACTGCTCAAAAGCATGCGAGACATATTCTCCCCCATTATCTGTCCTAAGGCATTTCAGCCTATACCCAGTCTGGTTCTCAACAAGAGCAAGCCATCTCTGAAAAACTGCCAAGACATCGGACTTCTGCTTTATGGGATAAGCCCACACTTTCCTAGAAAAATCATCAATGAAGGTAACGAAGTACTTCGCGCCACCCATAGACATGCAAGGCATAGGCCCACAAACATCGGAATGCACCAATGCCAAGGGCTCACTCATGCATGGCCTACCCGATTTCTTATGCGTAGACCTATTCTGCTTACCATAAAGACAATGATCACACGAGTCAAAACATGCATAATCCAAAGGCGGAAGATACTGCAAACCAGATAACATTTTCATTCCTTTCAAAGACATATGCCCCAAACGGGCATGCCAAAGTGATACATGTGGGATAGAGCCCACTGCCAAAACATGGTCTACAGAAGACCCAGATACAACAAGAGGATAGAGGCTGCCAGCCTTGGCGCCTCTAGCAAGCACAAGTCTGCCTTTGGTAATCTTCCAGGTAGAATCCCCAAAACAGACATGAAATCCTGCATCATCCAACTGTCCTGCAGACATAAGACTACGCGTAAGCGCAGGTACATGACGTACATCCCTGAGCAAAAAGGAACTGCCAGTGGAAAACTGCAACTGAATATCTCCACAGCCCACAATATCAAGAGACCTGTCATCTCCAAGTTTGACTGATCCAGATACAGTACGATAAGAGTGAAACCACTCACGGTAAGGCGTCACATGGAAGGACGCACCTGAATCCAATAACCAGCACTGTGCATACATACTAGGTGTCTTAGTCAAGTGTGAAGCATCAGAAGAACTAGCTGCAAGTATAAACTCATCACCACCATCGGACTCTTCAGTCTGCGTGACATTAATTTCCTCAATCTTGACGTTGGACTTCGCAGGTACTATGCTGCGATCAGAGGACTTCTCCTGCACTTTATCTTTCCCCTTATCCTTGCGCTTCTCATTGCGCAACTCATGACACTGTGGTCTAATATGGCCCTTTTTCCCACAATGATGACAAGTGACATTTGCATTGCGTCCACGCGACTTACTACGCGACTTGCCACCACGAGATTTAGACCGACCCTTCTGCGAGTCACGGCCTCGGCCATTACCACGGTCATACCTGTCATTCCTGCCTCTAACTGTCAAAGCATGACTACCACGAGAGGCATCCAAGTTTTTGCGATTCACCTCTTCCTGAAGAAGAGCACTCTCAACATCTGCCAATTTTAGAGTAGCACTAGAGGCACAAAGAGCAGTGCGGAATACATCCCATGACTCATTCAGAGTTCCAAGCAAGAAAAGAGGAGTTACTTCCTCTCCAAAGGTGATATCCTGCGAAGTCAGGTTCTTCAGTATAGCATGGAACTGGCTCAAGTGAGCAGACATAGTCGCATTATCCAGTACATCTGACTCGCCGGACATAGTCGCATTATCCATAAGCTGCTTCAACCAGTACATCTGACTCGCCGGACTTTTCTTATCATAAAGATTCTTGATCTTATTCCATAGATCCCATGCACTCTGTGCTTCCTCAAATACATTATAATGTACCTGTTCAGTGAGAGACAATACAATCGTGGACTTGCATAGCTCATCAAGTTCAAGCCAGTCGTCAATGTCCATAGTTTCAGGCTGCTCCCCACTCAACCGAAGTGGCTTAATCTGAGATTTCTGCACCAAAACCTGCCATATTTGACTCTTCCAGTAAGAGTAGTTGGTACCATCCAACTTTGTAATGTTAAAGATGGCACTATCATGCGAAGATGACGCCATTATGCAGGCTGGAAATGCCCAAACAGTCCAAAACTGCTTGCTGTTTTACTGCAGAAACTGCCCAAAAATGACCAAAACGGGGTCCAAAGGGTAAGCAAAGTGTGCCAAAAGTTGCTGCCCACTTAGTACTAGGTGCGGTACACCAAATCAGGATATTTCAGCATGAAAAGTACACCTCAGTCCACCAATAACTGCTTGCTGTAATAAATTGCAGGTATGCAGTCTAGAGAGCAAACTGTCCCAAAATAGGATCCAATGTCAAGCAAACAATGCTAGGTCCAAAGCCGGCATGAAATGGACATAAGCAAGGCCAATGACAGTGAAAAGAACATGAGCTCAACACCAAGCATGTCAAAATAACATCTGCCAGTGAAAGGCACACCCCCAGATACTCTAGGCAAAGTGTTCCTGTAACTGCCAAAACCTGACACAAATAGGTATCTGCTCAAAGAGAAAGATCCAAATATGAGACTCAGCTCATAAGCATCCTGTGAACCAAGAGTACATCAATGCATATCCATAAAGATCGGAGTATGATCCCAAAGTCTCAATGTGTATGTAGCTGCTCAAGACATAAACTGCTCCAAATACATGTAAGTGCTCCAATAGCATGCAACTATCAAAGGTCAAGAAAGCATGTAAAATGCTCCCACTGGCACAAAAGGCGTACAAAGCGAGCTCAGAAGCTCAAACAACCCAAGAGAAAGCACCAGTGATAAGTGACCCTGTCAATGCATCAAGCGCATCCGAGAGAGCATGACATACATGAAGCACCGGTCGTATTAACCATGAAGCAATACATAAGCCCAAATAAGCTCTCGGTCAACTCAATGACATCCAAATAGCAACCAAGATCAGTGATCAAGTAAGCCGGGAATGCTCAAATACATCCAAATCCAAGCTCCAAATGTCGGTATGGCATACATGAACCAAATAGCATATGTCACAAACCAAAGCATGTAATGCAAAAGCCTAACTGTCAAGCAGAGACATGAGGCATAGGCGGTCCACGAGCATGCCGAGTCGGTCCAAATGCCAGTGAAGACGGAGCTAATGCAAAGCTCAAAAGCATCCCATAATCTCATACATATGCTCCAAGTCGTCCCCAAATGTCAGAGATATCATGCCAAAGCTCAAAGCATACATCCGGTATCGGTAGGTAAGTGCCAAAGCATGTAAAGTACCTTCAGCCCACTGTTATTCCAGCATGTATTTACTGTTCTAAACAGTAGATTTCAGCCCCAAATTCAAGCCAAAATCATGGTCAAACCAAATGCATACATCCCCAATACATCCGGGTAGGAAGTAGACCGCATACGGGCATCAAACAAGGTAACCGGAGTAGAGTATAAGCATTAAATGCCAATGCCAAGTGTGGCTGCCCTGTTTCCAGCACTGTATAACAGTAAATAACAGTCCCAAATTAGCCAATATTTCAAGCCAAAATCATGGCATAATCATGTGCATACATTCCCAAGGCACTAGGCATCATGTAGACCGCATACGGGCATCAAATAGCACAACCGGAATGGAGTATAAGCAACAAATGCTAATGCCAATGGTGCTGCCCTATTTTCAGCCTGTTATGATAGTTTATGACAGTCCCAAATCTGAAGAAATCAGCCCCGAAAGATCAAGACCAATACCCAAAGCTTGAATGACATCAAACATGAAGTCTATAGCCCTCTTGATCAAGGTAGAGAGCAAGAAGCAATGGCCAAGTGTGGAGCTGAAGTAGATGAGTGCTCACAGCCTGGAAAAAATGATGCAATCTGCCCTGTTGGTGCTGAACTTGCTGTTGCTCCACATGGGCTGAAAAGGGGGTAATGGGGGGCTCAATGATGGCCCAAGGTAGGCACATACCAAGCCATGAAGGCCCAATGCAAAGGGGAGGGAAGATATGAGCTATGGAGCTCAAGAAGAGTGGCTGCCCTTTCTGTTTGCAACCTGTAGACTGAAATAAAACCGTGAAAGAATGATCAAATACCTCAGTATCAATGCCTTGAAGGTGCCTCAATAGGCTGGGAAGGTGCTCGGGAAGCCGTGGAGTGACGGGAGCTCGGGGAGATCGGATATGGCTGCCGGGATGGAGACCCAATACGTGAAGCGAGTCGATGCGAAGGTCGGGAAGCACCGAGTCGAGCTCGAGCAAGAGAATGCCAAGCTCTGATACCAGTTGAAAGGTGAGAAGGATCGAAGCTTGCACGCAAGCTATGGCGGGAGAGCAAGAGCAAGAAAAGAGAGAGACAAGAAATGGGAACTCCAACAGTCACAATGTGTGACCGGGCCTTCCTTTATTCAAACTGTCACTAAAAGAATAAAGAATAAAGTGACGTGACGGGCGCCCGCCACCTGCAGTGTGCAGTGGCGGGTACTGTCAGTGTAGTAATACACGGGGCGGCACGGCGGAGGCGCCTTTACCCCCAACATTGCTGTCACTTGGAAAAAGAACGATGATAAGGCTCAGGCCATTATCAAAGTGGAGCTAGATGACAGCTATACCCACCATGTGGATAATTGTGAGACCTCACAGGATACATGGAAGAGACTTGACACCTTGTTCGGTGCACAGTCTAAATCATCAAAGTATGGTCTCCTAATTGAGTTTTTCAGGCTTGAAATGAAGTCTAGCACATCACTTGCCACACATCTAAATTACATGGAAGGACTTCTAACCCAACTTGCAGGAATCAACATTAAAATGAAAGAAGATGTTTGCATTGGTGTTCTACTTAAGAGTTTGCCTCCTGAATATAATAATGTATCAACAACTTTAATCAACATGCCAAATCCTAAACTTGTTGATATCCAAGCATCACTATTAGAGGAGGAAAAGAAGCTTAAAACTAAGGAAGAACCAAGTACCTCTAGAGATGAGCATGCATTATATGTTGGCAACATGTACAAAGGCAAGAAGGATTAGCTCTTCTATGACTTCTGCAAAAGGACCGAAGACACCGAGAAGTTTTGCCACGCCAGAAAGAGGTCCCAAAAGGCCTTTCTAGTTGCAGTCAAAGAAGAAGAAGAAAATGGAGCAAAGGAAGAAGAAGAAGAAGAAGAAGACCACCAGGAGAATGACAAACCTCATCAGTCCTTCTATTCAAATAGACTTTTTTAGTTTTGTATTTCCTAGCCCTAATGCCTCAAACATAAATTTGTGAAGAAGAAGGAGAAGACCACCAGGAGAATGACAAACCTCATCAGTCCTTCTATTCAGATAGACTTTTTTAGTTTTGTATTTCCTAGCCCTAATGCCTCAAACATAAATTTGTAAACTCCCTAGTTGTCCTTGTACTATAGCCTCTATACACTTTGTGAGGTCCCTGCTACATCCTCTAGATGTTCATCATGTTTGTGGTACCTACACTTAGCCTTTTTTGCAACAGCCTCTGATGTTTTTGCCATGTTTATGGTGTGCTCACACTTTGCAGGTGTTGCTTTCACTAAAGCCTCTACACACTTTGTACTTTTGGTTGTGATTGAGGAGGGGTATTGAGATATTGCAATCACACCTACTTTAGTCCCTTTGTGAGAAGCAGTGAGGGCTCAGGACCAGAATCCCATATGCACAGCATGAGAAAGTACCACCACTCAATTCCTATAAAGCATTGTACTTGCACTCTTTTTCTAATGCAATGATAGTACTCTTTTCTTTCCAGTAAAGTGTCATGTCACTGTCAATACAGATGATTGTGTTTTTGAGTCCAAGTCTCAATCTTGGAACCTAATTCACTTGTGTAACAATTTGTCCTAGTCAAGGTCAATGTCTTCATGAGTTTCTTTTTCCTCTTTCAACCTCCATAGCTTCCGCATCTGCCATGCTCTAGATCCCATCCAATCTTGTCACTGCATTTCCTACTCCAAAAGATGATATGATAGAAGAGTCAATGAAAGGGATCTGAGATTTGTAGTTCACCTTTGCAAAGTGGGAAGTTGAAAATTGTTCTTAAGGATCTTCTAGATCAAAGCCTTGGAATTGTAAAGGATTTGTGTATAGATCTATCAAGTGAAATAGTGCACAACATACACCTTAATCTCTACTTATTGCATTTTGCCTGAATTCTCTTTTTCCTCCATCGTCAACTCTTCTTTCCTATAGAGAATGCATCCAGGATGCTAGATCTAGGTAATGAGATATTGGCATGCTCTATTTGAACTCGTATCATGACATTTATGGGAATAGGTGTGGCATCATTGTCAGGTGACTTGACACAAAAGAGTTTGAGCAACACAGATGGTACAATTGCCGAGCTAGTGGAGGGTTTCCGCCTAGGGCAATCAATGAACAAGTGTGTGACTCTATATTCACGGCATCTCAAGTTGGCCTTCTCTCTATTTGCTTGCTCCTTTTCAAGGCAAGGAGAAGAGATATGCCCTAGATTGCCACACATCCAACATGCTATGGGTTCTTGGTTTTGAGCTCCTCCTAGGCCTCTACCTCTTCCTCTGCCTAAGGCCATGACTAGCACATTTCTATAGTCCATCAATATGGGATTACCCTCTTCAAGCAAGAATCTTCCTTCAATGGTTCCTCCACAAAGTGCAACAGAGCATCACCTAGTGGATGGATCACGATAGGTCCTAGTGGTCTAGGGACTCCCATTGGGTTGATGTCTATCCTTGAGGCAACTAGCTTTGAATTATTAGGTGCATGGAGACCCAAAGGGGCTCCCCTTCCAAAATATGGTTGCCTAACTCCTGGATGGTATGGCTGAGTGTAAGGATGCTAGTAAGACAACCGTCTTGGCAAACAGCAGTGCATGGTGTCATGCCTAAATCTTCCAAAATTGGCACAAGCCCTTGACCTAGGATTGGGACTTTCAGAAGGTAAGTGGTCCCTCCACAGTGCACACACTATATGTGAGGTTATAATGGCCTTTGTATTGACTCTTGCAGTCTGGCCAACTCTGATTTTAGATCAGCTATAGCTTGGAACTTGTCAACACTCTTTCCTTTTCCTTGCTCACTGGGGACTGCCTACTCGCTAATTGTTGTAACTCTCTCGGCATTCCTAAATGCATTGCTACCTTGCTTGTAGCCCAAGAGCTTCTCTCCCTAAGAAAATCATCTACCCATGTGTCCTCCTCAAAGACTCTTATAAGCATATCCCTTTACATGTTCAAGTTGCTTGCAAGGGCCTTATAGAGTTCTTTGTTGTTGTGGATCTCGTTAATGAACATGGTAGAGACCGCTCTCTCATTAGGTCGCTCAACTGCAGGTATCCTCTTGCAAAGACTCCTCACATGTGTGACGTAATCTCATATATCCTCTTTGTATTTTTGGGGGCCAACATTCATCATCTTAACAATGAGTTATCGAAGTATCTTGCCTCCAAGAATCTCTTGATGAAGAGATCATTCAACTGACTCAAGTTATTACATTCAGCATTGTCTAAACTCGTGAAACCAAGCCCGTCCCTTATCTTCAAAGCAAAGACTGAATGATCATGCTCACTGAGTGGGTTTTGTGAGGTTTTTGGTCTTACGCACTTGCTCAAATTTCTCAATGAAGTTTTAGGGATCATTCTCTACTTGGTATTTATCAAGTTGCTTTGCAATTATGGGTATTTTTGTTTGGCTCATGGTGTTTGGGATAACTCCCAAGCTAGCTAATAATGATGCTGCCAAGGCTACCCCACTTTCCTCAATGCTAGTATTGTCTAGCAATCTTTTTGTGAGTAGCTTGCTCATTGTAAGGTTAGCTTCCATGGCTCTCACCCTATCTGTATTGCCTACCATTCTATTCCTACCTGAAATGGCTAGGATCCTATGAACCTCATTGAGCTCTCTCTCCCGACACAACCTTTAAGTCCTTTGGTCCTAGCTATAACTTGCAATGCACTGCAATGATGTCCTTGCCAATCTCCCCTCTTCCTCAAGGTTAGCTATAACATTGGCTATTGTCTTTCATGGTGAGATATCCTTGTCTGCTAGTCATATTGTGTAATAAGTTATCGAATGTCATCTGGGTAATCTTCCATGTTAAGGTCAAGGTCGAGGCCAAGATTCTCTCATTTGAGCTTGTGCCTATTGTCGTAGTAGTTGCCTCTTGACCCACTAGTGCATCTATGAGGCCGAGTAGGCTAGCTAAAGTTTGTTAGAAATCAAGCTCACTGTCAGTGTGTCTTTATCTATGACCGACATCTATGATAGCTAGAGTGTGCAACTGTCTACATGTGACTACATTCAATAAGTCGGGTTAGTAGTCAGTTAGTGACCTGACTAGAGTTAGTCTGTCTAGTCTACACTTACACTAGGTCACTTTATCTTTGTATTGTGTATGCTTTTTAAGTTTGGAGTATGGAACATGAAGGAATGACCTTGAGAGCCTGAAGGCTCAAGACAATGGAGTTTCCCTTTCTCTCTCTCTCTCAACTTTGAACATGGTATCAGAGCATGACTTGGTGGACTCCGTGAAGCTGGAGGAAGTGAAGAGGACCTGACTTAGTTTTTTCCCTACATAAAACAAGCTGCCATTGTGGGCTGCAGGTGAGCAATTTGTTCATTGCATACTCCAGGGTGAATATCAGTGCTTGTGCCTTGTTGGGACCCTTGAGGAGGCCAAGAAGACCACATCAGAGTGTGTATCACTCACTACAATCATCATCATCTTCAGAAGTGTGCTGAAATTCAGGTTTGCAAGCAGCATGAACTGCGCCTGTTTGCTGCTATCAGTTGTTGGGCTGCACTTCATCAAATGCTAGTGTCTTTGGTCATCAAATGCTTGGTTATGTCATGTATGAAGTGCTTTGAGATGGCAAGAAGCAAATGTTTGACTTTGAGCTCTGACATGGGCTGAGATCAGAGTGGGCAAATCTAAAAAAAAGGCCAGCATTGATGTATACACAGCATACATGGTATATGCAACACATTGAAGAGCTTTGGAAGCTCTCTGACAAGCCCAAAAGCACTCTTGGAGCATAGGTATATGCTGGAGGTCATATGTACCTGTTGTGATCCACTGCAAGCTGATTTTGGTAACTGAAATACTCAAATGTGGAGCATTTTAGACAGGCTGAAAACTGTCATTTAACATGGACAGCAAGCATTTGTTCTTTACTGAAGCATAGTGTGACATTTGGTGATATCTATGAGATGTATGTACTGACATATGTATGTCAGAATGTTCATGGGTTGAGACAAGCATTAAGTGCCACTGAATGCTGAAATTTTTGGAGCTGAAGCAAATGCAATCTTGTCTTTTTGGCTGAATACAAATTGCAGAAGTAATGTATGGCTTTGCTCATTAAAGACATAGTCATGCATTGATCTTGCCATAATGGAGCAAATGTATGGTTTGTTTTGAAGACACTTTGAAGTGGTTTGAAGCTGGTTATGCTGGTTTTTTAATTGACTGCAACCTGCAAACAAAACTTTTGACACTTGTACTTGCTGATTATGCACTGTTTTGTGCTTCTATGCTCATGTCTGGAGTGACATATGTACTTGCAATCATCTGAGAAGACTTGGGACATATATGACATGTGTGCATGTTGTTTTTGGCATTGAAAGTGTTGCTGTTAATCATAGTTTACAGGTTTAGACTGCATGTTTTTGGACCCTGGCAGTGGATTTGCAGGAGTTCAATCTGAAGCAAGTACATGGCATATGTACTGACAGTTATTTCTACGAGCTGGACAACTTGATTGTGGACTATTTTGGGCTGATACTGGGCTGAAATTTACTGGTTTTTTACTGCAATTAATCGCAGAAAACTGTCATCAATTGTAGTGGACTGAACTTAGTCAGTCAGACTTATTGACTTGCAGGGAGTTAGGCATTTGACATACAGTCTGTTGCATCATGGCTAATGCACATGGGACTGATAATATCACACAAATAGTTGGAGAAAAGCTAGACAACAAAAACTTTTCATTATGGAAATTCAGAATGAAAAATTTTCTGGTTGGCAGAGGATATTGGGACTTATGCACAGGAGATGAAGCAGCTCTTGAATTGCCTGAAGCAAATGCAACAAATGAACAGAAGAGAGCTCACAAGTTATGGACTGAAAGAGCATGTAAGGTACTGGATTGGTTTTCACTATGTATATCCGATGCTATGGCTATTCAAATCACTGGTTGTGAGTCTCCGAAGGATGCTTGGGATATATTGATGAGAAATTATGGAACCATGACACATGCACGGAAGATCCAGTTGAAACAGCAGTTCAATAATCTGTCTAGAAATGGCAGGAGCATCCAGGTGTATACCACGAAGATCAAGACCATAGCTCATCAGTTAGCTACCATTGGTTCAAGGGTATCAGAAGATGATATGATTGTTGTTGCCTTGAATGGCTTAGGCAAAGAGTACAAAGCTTTTGACACTTCCATTTCTGTCAGAGAAGAGCCCCCTAGCTGGGAAGAGCTAGTTGCTTTGTTGCTACATGAGGAAGTCAAACTTAGTTTGAATACAGGTTCCAGTGCATCTCAGAGTAGAGACATTGTGTTATACTCTAGCCAGCGTGGCAGAGGATCTAGAGGTCGTGGTTCATTTCGAGGTCGTGGTGACACTCCTAATGCTTATGGACAGCAGCAGTAGCAGAGTAATTGGCATGGTGCAAATACACAAGGCCAGCGTGGATCTGGTGGGTTTAGAGGCAGGGAAGATCACCCCGAGGTAGAGGTGGTGGATCTGGTTCATGGCAGATCAGTCCAACAGGGACAAGGACTGCCATTATTGTGGCCGGTATGGACATATTGCAAAGGATTGTTACAAGAAGCAGGGAGATATGAAGGCAAAGGGCAGACAACATGGGCACTATGCATCTTCCAGTGGTGCTCATGATGAGCCAGTTGATAGAATCTTTGCCATGCAGCATGTATCTAAAAATGCATCGAGACATGATAGAGATGACAGATGGTACATTGACTCTGGAGCATCAAACCACATGACACCGCATAGAGAGTGATTTGATGAGATGGTTACAGGTATACATGGTCATGTATGTACTGGGGATGACACCCAACATGACATAAAGCATAAAGGGATTGTTCCTCTTATGGTGCCTGATAGCAAGAAGAAAGGCCTGCATGATGTATTACATGTACCAACCATAACAAAGAATCTGTTGTCTATGGGTCAAATGGCAGAACAGAATTTACAAGTGAGGTTCAACAAAGATGGGTGTTTCATTGAGGAGTATGGAAATGGCTGCAAGTTAATTGCCAAGGGCAGAAGGGATGGTAGGATGTTTACATTGGATGCGACCATTCTAGGACTCAAGGCAGCCATGTTTGCTCATGATGAGAGTGCCATTTGAGATGTAGAGATTTGGCACAAGCGGATTGGACATTTCAATGTACAAAAACTGAAATCTATGCAGTAGAAGGAAGTAGTACTTGGATTACCTAAATTCAAGTATAATGATTTTGGTCATGTATGCCTTGCATGTCAGTTTGGGAAGCAAGCATGGTTTCCTTTCATGAGACATGTAAAAAACAGCACTAGGCCTTTACAGTTGGTGCACTCCAATGTCTGGGGTCCTTCACATAATGCTTCTTTTGGCGGTGCATGGTATTATGTCTCATTTATTGATGATTTCAGCAGGTACACTTGGCTTTATATTTTGAAGCATAAGGATGATGTATTTGATGCACTCAAAGACTTCAAGAAACATGTTGAAAACGAATTAAGCTGTTACATATCATGCTTGAGATCAGATGGAGGAGGTGAATATGTCTCAAATTACTTTGACAGGTATCTTGCTAAATATGGGATCAGAAGACAGCTCACATGTAGTTATACATCGCAGCAAAACGGTATTGCAGAGAGGAAAAACAGGGTTTTGATGGAGTCACCTAGAGCTATGCTGAATGAAAAATGTCTGCCAAATGGTTATTGGGTTGAAGCAATGGTGACTACTGTCTATGTGCTGAATCGAACCCCTACAGCAGGGATTCATGATGTCACTCCGTATGAACGGCTGTATGTTCATAAACCTGATATTTGCACTTAAAGGTATTTGGCAGCATTGCATATGTGCATATACCGGATGAGAAGAGGAAGAAATTGGATCCTAAGGCAGTGAAAAGTGTGTTTATAGGATATGCACAGGAACAAAAAGCTTATAAGTGTTATGTACCTTCTACGCATGAGACACTCATAAGAAAAGATGTGGTATTTTATGAGTTAGCATCCTGGTATGGGAACCCTGTTGCAGTGCCTCTACTGATGGCTCACCCAGTATGAGTCATGCTGAAAATACTATTGCAGAGAGTACTTCCATCAGTGGTCAGATAGGTGATGTATCATCTACAGTGAGTCTTTGGACAGGACGATTACGAAATCGCACTACTGCATCCACTGACACGGATATGTCAGTGAGGGGGAGAACAGATAAGGGAAAAGAAAAGGTTTTTGAAGATGTAACAGGTCCACTCACTGCAGGTTATGATTCATCTAGCAATGACAGCTTAGAGAGTGAATTGGGGATTCCGTCTGTTATGATGCCAGGTGCTAGGTAGAGCCGTTATGTGCCGCCTCATGAGAGGCAAACTCACAGTGAGCCACAGCTCAGTAGATCAGAGAGGGTCAGATGACCTGTTGACAGGTATACTTACACTGGATGTTCAGCCCGTCATTATGCTTATATGACGAAAGTAACAAGTTTTAGAGAACCAAGTAAGTTTGATGAGGCAGTTGTAGATGAGAATTGGCGTGCTACTATGGATGAGGAATATTCAGCTTTGGCTGAAAATGGTACATGGGATTTGGTACAGTTGCCTGAGGGCAAAACACCTATTGGATGCAAGTGGGTGTATAAGGTAAAATGTAAATCAGATGGATCATTGGAAAGATATAAGGCAGGCTGGTTGCAAAAGGGTATGCGCAACAGTATGGTCTTAATTATGAGGAGACTTTTAGCCCTGTAGCAAAGATGGCTACAGTTAGAACTGTGATTGCTTTGGCAGCAGCTAGAGGCTGGAAATTATGGCAGATGGACGTAAAGAATGCATTTCTCAATGGAGAATTATAGGAAGAGGTTTACATGGAATAGCCTGAAGGCTATGTACATTTAGAATTTCCAGCACATGTATGTCGGCTGAAAAAGGCACTACATGGGCTGAAACAGGCACCCAAAGCATGGAATGCTTGCATGAGCAATTATTTGCAACAACATGGTTTCCGATTGGGTGATGCTGATCATAGTCTATTTGTGAAGAAGACAGATAGTGGCTATGTTTTCCTATTGTCTATGTTGATGACTTAATCATTACAGGAGATGATGAAAATGGGATTGTTGAAATAAAGACATGTTTACAAGCTGAGTTTAAGGTCAAGGACCTTGGAGAGCTGAAATATTTTTTGGGGATTGAGGTTGTCTCTACACCTCAAGGCATATGGCTGCTACAGAAGTAGTATGCTCATGACATGTTATAGAAATATGGTATTGCTGATTGCAAGCCTATGGATACGCCTTTGGAGCAAAATGTCAAGCTGCAAATTGATGTTGGGAAAGAGATTGAGAATGTTACTATGTACAGACAGATGGTAGGCAGCTTGATCTATCTCACGATCACTAGACCTGACTTGAGTTATGTTGTGGGGCTGATCAGTCAGTTCATGCAGAAGCCTCGCAAACCACACTTGGATGCAGTCAGGAGAATTCTGAGATATGTAAAGAGTACCACATATCATGGACTGTTTTATGCATATGGGAAACCCCTTAACTTGATGGGGTACACTGATGCTGACTGGGCTAGTTGCACATATGATAAGAGGTCAACCAACGGCTATGCATTTGGATTGGGTAGTAGCATGATCAGTTGGTAGAGTAAGAAGCAGCCTACAGTTGCATTGTCTAGTATGGAAGTAGAGTATCGTGGTGCGGCCTTAGCGGCTTGTGAAGCTAAGTGGTTACAGAAGTTGCTGAATGACTTAGGAGTACACTTGGACAGCAGAGTCAAGTTGTACTGTGACAATTTGAGCAGTGTTATGCTAGCAAGCAATCATGTTTATCATGCAAGATCAAAACACATTGAGGTTCACTATCATTTCATCAAGGAAATGGTTTTAGCAGATCAGATTGACTTAGAGCATGTGAAGACTGAAGACCAAGTAGTAGACATCTTTACCAAATCACTTGGTAAAGATAAGTTCATTCACTTTAGATAACTACTTGGAGTGATGCAGATTATTTGAGTTTTGTTTTGAGATTGAGGGGGAGTGTTAGAAATCAAGCTCACCGTCAGTGTGTCTTTATCTATGACCGACATCTATGATAGCTAGAGTGTGCAGCTGTCTACATGTGACTACATTAAATAAGTCGGGTTAGTAGTCAGTTAGTGACCTGACTAGAGTTAGTCTGTCTAGTCTACACTTACACTAGGTCACTTTATCTTTGTATTGTGTATGCTTTTTAAGTTTGGAGTGTGGAACATGAAGGAATGACCTTAAGAGCCTGAAGGCTCAAGACAATGGAGTTTCCCTGTCTCTCTCTCTCTCTCAACTTTGAACAAAGTTGTACACTTAATATTGGCTAGCCTTTCCTTCCCTCAGTGGTCTGATGGTGGGTGTGTCTCCTCTAAGTCTTTATTCTTGGTTTCTTAGCTCACTTGTCTGACTGCCAGGGTTTCTTAGCACACTTATACACTAGCAGTGCAACTCAATGTGCATTGTGCAAAATTAGGTTTTCTAGTTTTCACATGTGCTTAAATGCCTACAATGTCAAGTGTGACCTTTGATGAAGTCAACTGCATCCAATTAGTTTCTTATTCTTGTTGCTTTTGGAGGGGGTTTTGATTAATCCTAACAGTTGAATTAGGGTCCTCTATGGGCTGTGATAGTGTCAAGATTGTAGGAGAGAAGGAAGGAGTCTCACTTGTAGCTTTCTTACTTGCACAATGGGGGAATACACACAAAGGTGGAGGCTGAAAATAGTTTTCCTCTTCTTAGTTTGTGTAAGCTAAAAAGAACTGTAGTACAAAGAAATAGAAGAACCCTATATATGGGTCTCAAACCAAACTCAACTAACTAAGGTGGCATATTTACTGAGCCACGAACTAGAGTAGATAAGGATAGCTGTCATCTAGCTATTATTCATGGGCGGTGTACCAACCGCATCTGCAGCTAACAAGTCGGTGACATAAATGCACAATGGTCACCCTGGCATATCACGAGTGGAGCTCGATATCTCAACACTCTCCCTCGAGCTAAATCCCAATTCCTACACACCAAGCAAGTCTCTAAACTTGCACAGCTTCTCTGCGTCCAATGCCTTCGTAAATATGTCAGCTATCTGATCCTCTGTGCTGACATAAACTAGATCAATAAGACCTAGTAAAACCCTCTCCCGCACATAGTGATAATGCACCTCAATGTGCCTTGTTCTAGCATGATAGACTGGGTTATTTGCCAAGTGTATACTACTCATGTTGTCACAATAAATGACAACTGGCCCACTTGTAGGCTGATGCATATCATAAAGTAGCTTATGTAACCAAGCTACCTCACATGCAGCCATTGCTACGCCCCTGTGCTCAGCCTCTGTGCTCGACAAGGCAAATCTGTAGGCTGTTTCTTACTACTCCAAGTGACTACAGCACTCCCAAAAGAGAACACATATCCACTGGTAGATCATCTATCAGAAATACTACCAGCCCAAGTAGCATCAGTGTATCCATGCAACTGTATCTGAACCCCGGTCTCATAAAGTAGTCCATTACTGCAATGTGGACTTTATATACCTGAGTATGTGTCTAGCCGCATCCAAATGCGGTTTCCTTGGAGCTTGCATAAACTGACTTACCAATCCAACAGCATAGCTCAAATCTGGCCTGGTAATAGTTATATAAATCAAACTTCCTACTATGCGTCTGCACATAGTAGGGTCTTCTAGAAGCTCACCTGCATCTGCGCTCAGCTTCACATTCTACTTCAAAGGAATTGAAATAGGCTTATAGCCTGTCATCCCATATTTGGACAGCATGCCCAATCCATACTGCCTCTGCAAGAGCCGTATCCCACTTGGTGATCTAATCACCTCAATGCCCAAGAAATAACGCAACTCTCCCAAATCCTTCATCTCAAACTTCTACTTCAATAGCATTTTCACATGAAGGATATCTTCATCACTGTCACCTGTCATAATCAAATCATCAACATAAATGACAAGTAGCATAATACCTTTCTCTGTTTTTCTCACATAAAGTCAAAAATCTGCCTTGGAAATCTGAAAGCCAATAGTGACAAGATATTGTCCTATCTTGTCAAACCATGCTCTAGGTGCTTGCTTCAAGCCATACAAGGCTTTCTTCAACCTGCAAACAAACTCAGGATGAACAGCATGCACATAACTTGGTGGCTACTCCATATAGACCTCTTCTTGCAAATCACCATGCAAGAACGCATTCTTTACATCCATCTGATGTAAAGACCATCCCTTTGATGCAGCCATAGCAATGACTGCTCTTATGGTTGCCATCCTTGCAACCGGACTGAATGTTTCTTCATAATCAATGCCATATGTTTGTGCATACCCCTTGACTACTAATCTTGCCTTGTATCTCTTCACAGAACCATCTGCATAGTGTTTCACCTTATAAACCCACTTACAACCAATTTCATTCTTATCTTTAGGCAAAGGTACATATTCCCATGTAGCATTTGCTTCCAAGGCATCCATTTTTTCATCCATGGCTTTCTCCCTTTTTTTTTCCATGGCTTGCTCAAAAGAAGTGGGTTCTGGTTCTTGTATCATTTGACCATATATGCATAGTGAATGGCTGTAAATCCATCATATTTCAGTCTATCCACAAGATACCTAGCTCTGGTAGACCTGCGCTAAGTAGGTTCACTCCCAGGTGCTCTCAAAACATCCCTGGTCTTCCTTACTCTAGGTGTAACAATAGAAGGAATACCCAACTCATCATCAATGCTCTGTTCTGAGCCATTGGATTCACTATCCACATAAGAGTGACCTGCATTCACATCAAACATGGGCTAATCTACCTTCTCTTTTCCTTTTCATAATATCTGCATACCACTCTTTGCATAGCTTTGAGAAGATTCTCCTGATCTCAATCTGCCTGTCCGTGGCGAAGAATATGGACCACTGCTAGAAGATGCTCGAGGTCCACTAATATCTTATGACTGCTACTGTGAATTCTGTGCAGCATTACCATTTTGTGCATCTACATTATCAATCATATTTACTGGTTTATACCAGCTACTCATCTCATAAAAAACAACATCTCTACTCACTGTAAACTTACGAGTAGAAGGGTTATAGCATCTATACCCTTTTTGCTGCAGAGAATAACCAATAAAGATGCACTTCTCAGCTTTTGGATCTAACTTGGATCTCAACTCATCTGGCACATGAACATAGGCAATGCAACCAAAAATTTTCAAATGAGAAATATCCAGTTTCCTACCAGTATACCTCTCCTCTGGAGTCATGCCATGTATTGCTGCAGTGGGAGTCGTGTTCATTATGTAGACTGCTGTAGCAACTGCCTCAGCCCAGTAAAAATCTGGCAGGTCTTTTTCATTGAGCATGGCACGAGATACCTCTCCAATATGCCTGTTTTTTCTTTCTGCAATTCCATTTTGCTACGAGGTATGACTGCATGAATATTGCTGCTTTATGCCATGCTCCTGCAAGAACCTTGCAAACTCATTTGAGAGGTACTCTCCTCCTCCATCTGACCTTAGGCATTTTATTTGCAGGCCTGTTTCTTTTTCAACCATAGCTTTAAGAGTTTTGAAATGCCCAAACACTTCACTTTTCTTTTTCATAAAATTCACCCAAACTTTTCTGCTATAATCATCAATAAAAGTGACAAAATAATGACAACCTCCAATAGATGCAGCTTTACTAGTCCACACATCAGAGTGGATTAATTACAATGGCTTCTTACTCTCTTAAACATGTCTAGGAAATGGTTTCCTTGCCTGTTTTCCAAATTGACAGGCTTCACATACCTTATGCATTTCTGCAACCTTGAATTTAGGCAATCCTGCAACAATATTTTGGGCTTGCATTGATTTAAGTCGTTGTACATTAACATGACCAATGCGTTTATGCCAGATATCAATATCTGCAACTACACCGGTCCCATGTGCAAACATTACTGCACTCAATTCAGGCATGTCTGCATCCAACGTAAACATTATGCCCTTCTTCTTTCCTTTTGCTATCAAGCGACCTTTATTTTTCATATCCTCAACAAAGCATCCATGAGAATTAAATCTGACCTGCAAGCCCTGCTCAACCATTTGACCAACAGAAACCAGGTTCTTGGTGATATTCGGGACATGAAATACATCCGACAAGTATTTCTTTTTTCCATCCTGCATAGACAAAGGAATTTTTCCAATCTGCACAATACGATGTGTAGTATCATCACTAGTCTCCACAAATCCTAGTTTTTCCATTTTCCTTGCATCCTGCATCCATTCTACATGACCTGTCATGTGGTTTGATCCACCTGAGTCAACATACCACACATCGTTTCTTTATTCTGCACTTGTCACAAAATCAGTCATGTGCTGCACCATAAGCAAATGCTCATTTCTGTCATCACCCTCTCTACTAGAAGATGCATAATTCCCTTGTTGCAATTTTCCATTCATGATGTCATTTTGCTTTTTATAGTAGTCTTTAGCCATATGACACATTTTACCATAGTAGTAGCATTCAACATTGCTTTTTGCATTTTGGCCTCTTTGCCATCCACCACGACCTCTTTGGCTCTCCCTGCCTCTAGAGTTACCACATCCTCCTCCATAGGACTGGTTTTCTTGAGTTTGCTGTATATTCTGATTTTTACCACGGCCTCCAAATCGGCCTCCTCTACCTTTGCCTCTACCTCTTCCAGTATTTGAGTAGAAGACAGTTTCTTTTGAAGTTCCTCCTGAAGAAGATGCACCACCATTTCTCTGCTCCTTAGAAATTAGAAGAGTAATCAACTCCTCAAAATCAGGAAATTTTTCACGGACAGAAATGGATGTTCTGAACTGTGCATAATCCTTTCCTAGACCATTCAAGGTCACAGAAACTAAATCATCATCTTCCACTGGCAACCCAATGGAAGCAAGTACATCTACAATCTTCTTCACCTTCATGTGGTAGTCATTGATGCTCATACTTTCTCTTTGCACATTGTGCAACTCTTGCTTGAGCTGCATTTTCTTGGCTTGCGTATTTGTGCTATACATTTTTGACAAAGTATCCCATGCCTCCTTTGGCGTACTTGCATCCTGAATATGCACAATTGTAGAGTTTGAAATACTGATAGACAGCCAGTACATAACTTTTCTGGCTCTCTCATGCCATCCTTTAAATGCATGCATTTGTTGTTGATTGGGAACATCAGGAAAAACCGGTTCTTCTTCGTTTCCTGCAACAAATTCCCAATATCCTTTTCCCATAAGAAAATTCGTCATTCTAAACTTCCATGCTTGGAAGTTGTTCTTGTCAAGTTTTTCAGTGACAATCTATGAAAGAGAATCAGACGCCATTACAAAACACTGCAAAAAATTCTCTCACTGCAAAAAACACAACTTCAGCCTCACAAGGGCAAATCTGCAAAACTAACGAAAGTGATATTTGACCACACAGTCACTTCCTAGTGACAATTTTGCATCAACAGGCAACAAGGATGATTCTGTAACTCCCAATGTCCCTGCGCACAGGCATACGATGCAATTTCTATGGTAACTTTTCAGCGACCTGTAGAACAGTGGTCGCACAATAAAAAACTGGGCCTTTTCCTAAGTGCATGCGGAAAACTTCCGCCTCCAAAACAAGCCCCGAAATGGCCTCGAATCAAAAAAACAGGGCAACCAAGGGCTAAAGCCATATCCCGCAGCATATACTGTCCTCTTGCTACATCGCGAAGGGCATCTCAATCTGAGACAATGCACTCTTGCACTTTCCGACTATGCTACCTGCAAAGACTTGCTCCCAAAACAGAAAAATGAAAGCAACACTGGTCCTCTTACCAGAACACCGCGAACTTGGTTTGTTTTCTTGAGCTCCTTACCACGAACAAGGCTCTGATACCATGTCAAGATTGTGGGAGAGAAGGAAGGAGTCTCACTTGTAGCTTTCTTGCTTGCACAATGGGGGAATACACACAAAGGTGGAGGCTGAAAACAGTTTTCCTCTTCTTAGTTTGTGTAAGCCAAAAAGAACTCTAGTACAAAGAAATAGAAGAACCCTATATATGGGTCTCAAACCAAACTCAACTAACTAAGGTGGCATACTAATTGAGCCACGAACTAGAGTAGATAAGGATAGCTATCATCTAGCTATTATTCATGGGCGGTGTACCAACCGCATCTACAGCTAACAAGTCGGTGACATAAATGCACAATGGTCACCCTGGCATATCACGAGTCGAGCTCGATATCTCAACAGATAGATGGTCTAACGGCGACCGTTCAGCCAAGAGTGTCAACTTGGGTCTCTATCCATGATAGTAGCCAATGTTCAGTCCTTTCAGTCCCCCCCAAACTACTAGGTCAAGGTTTTTGCATACAAACAGTTCTATGGTCTCACCTACTAGTTCAAACTTTACCCTAGTTGTTGGTCAAATGTGGCAACAACCTCTAATAGGTACCAAAATGCAGTCAAAATAGGGTTTTAGACAACTTTTCTAAGTCCAAGAATCGAATGTCCAAGTCACAAAATTGGACATCTGAGTGGACTCCTTAAGGTATCCGGTTGTCTAAGTAACCAAACTCAGACTCAGACAGGGGCTGCCCTTCTGAGTTTTGAGTGGCCATCCAAGGCCCAAGTTTGGCCATCCAAGGTTGAGTGGTCAAACCCTCATCCGAATTGGATGTTTGAGTGGGTCAACCTTGAGTGACTCGATTATCCGAGGCTTGCAATGGTCGTCGTCTAAGCAACGCTCAAAAACCCGTTGAATGGCACTAATATCATTTTTTATGCCTTAGTGCTCACTAGTTAATGCACCCAGGATTTCAAAACAATGCAACAATCAATAATAAGGATTCAAAGCACACCTAGAGGGGCTGAATGTGTTAATGGCATGGATCGTAGGTGTTGGTACTCGCTGTAGACCTATCACTTCCGTACCTCTCTCTCACCAGCTCTCTCTCAATCCCACTAAGTGCAAATGAGCTCTCTCTCCCCCTTTTTCACCATATGTATTCTCTCTTTCTCCCCTCACACCTTGTTTTTCTTCTTGGACATAAAAAATATTTATCCTTTCTTCCCCTATTTCCTTGTTATCCACAGAGTTATCTTTTCCTTCTTTGTCCTTATTTCCCAAAGCTTGATGTCTCAAATCTAATCAAAATGCACAACTCCTACTCTAACCAATGTAGAAAAAGCTTCATAAACCTAAACTAATTCACAAAATAGATCAAATGGCCTTCAACTCACTTGCTTCCTACTTAAAACCAAGTGCCATTTCGAACATCAACTCTTATATTGTCACTCAATTTTGGAGTGCGCAAGCACTCAAGCTTGAATTCCTGGTCCCAACAATGGAACCAAAAAGTCACCACCCGTGAGCAATCTACCAAGACCCACAAACTACTTATTGCTTCAAGCGTTTCAAGCCGAAAGCTATTGTTACCTCTCACATAGTCGTGCACACTCTTCCACACATCAATGTAGTGAGCATACATTTAAATCTGATTAAGTACCTCCTCCCACGAATCCACCGATGGCTCCACAATTCAAGATGTGACCTCAAGCAAACTCTATCTCCAAGCTTCAAGCTTCAGCCTCTATAGCCATGCGCATAAGAAGGGGGAAGAGAAGATGATGAAGATGAAGATGAAGAGAGGAGAATAAGAGCTTCTCCATGGTCCCTCACTCCCTCACACACACTCTCTCCCTCTCTCACACTCCCTCCCTTCATCTCGTGCACAAGAAGAAAGTAAGAGCAAGATGCAAGAAGAGAGCAAGTTTGGTCATACACAAGAATGAGCTTCTCTATTCATTTCTTAAATTTTATACATGCCCTTATCCCCTCCTTGGGTGGCCATCCCCTTTTTGGTTGCTTTTGTCCATTCATCTACTCTACTTTTTTCTCCTTCCTATTAGCATAGGCCTCAACCCATGCCTCTCATTCTTTACAATTTGCACAGGAGAGAGCCCGACACTCTTTTACAAAATAAATTGTAATTTGCCCTAGCGCTTTTCTTACTAGCATATCACAGTGTGCTTATTATTGTGTGCTTCCTTTTACATTTGAGGCTTTTCCTGTACTTCATGTCTTCAAATTTTTCCGAGTGTGCCTTTCTCCTCCGTCTTCCTCTTGCCTTGGGACCATCTTCCATTTTTTACTTTTTGGCATTTCCATGTTGATCTTTCGAGGGTGTAATAGTAGTGGAGCGTTGAAACTATAGCCATGATTTGAGTTGACATGTAACACTAGAAATGGCCATTTAATGCTCCAAATTTTGTAGGAGAGAAGAATATTTGATGCTAGCCTATTTTATTCAACAAAGAGAGACTCAATGTGGCTTGAACGAGAGAAGAATAGTCTTCAATCTTCAATATAGAACTTCCAATGTACTACCACTCTTGATAGGATGAATGTAGAGCTCAAGTCCTTAACAAAAGGCTCAAATCCTTGACAAAATCTAAAGTAGACTATGGCTTCCTTGGTTATTTCAACAAAGAGATGCACTGATGCTCCAATGGTAGAAGAAGAGTTTCCAATATGGCTATAAGGATCTTGTCATAGCCTTTTTTGGAGCTAATGATCATTGTCTCTTTAAATTAGAAGCATCCAACAAATAAGGCTCCTTCAAATAGGCTAGGAAAAATAGGAAAAATGCACTAATTGCCCAGCATCCCACATGGCTTCAAAATGGAGCATATTGGTGCTCATTAGCTTTCATTTGACCTCAAGAATCTCAAGCAAGTGTCCATTGGTAGGATAGAGGTCAATAGGGCATGATAGAAGCCTTTCCCTTCATGGATATGGTGGAAGCAAGCTTGAATAGAAAAATGGAAAAGCTCTTTTGTTAAAGATAGTAAGAACTTAGCCTTCCCTAAAGTCTATAACCCTATTTACCTTAGGGCACCTCCAAAAATGGTAGAAATTTGACCACAACAACATGCTATCTTTAAGTTCCTTGCCTCTAACTTGTCTAAGGATCCATTTAAAACTCCAAGAAAGGCTGTCATGGTCTTCAAGAAAGCTACCAGCCTACCTAGGATACTCCATGTGTACATCTGTATGTGATTAACTAGGGTTCTTGAGATGGAAAAGAAACTAAATCTAAAGGAAGGAGAGAGAGAAGAAGGATCAAAGATCAATGATTTGATACCAATTGTAATGAAGGGGACCTAACAAGACCTAAGAGAGAGAAGAAAGAGTGTAGAAGAGAGAGAAAGGGAGTAATGAGGAGAGAGAAATACTAGAAGAAGAGAGAGAAAGACAAAAAGAGAGAGAGAAAGAGAGAAAGAAGAGGAAGGAAGCCATGGAAGCTATGAAGGTGAAGAGAGAGTTTCTTGATTAATGCATGATAATTGACCTAATCATCTTACACCTTAAATACCATCAGGATGACTAGTATTTCCCCCTTATTTTCTTGTATATCCATTTTCTCCTTATTTTTCCATATATCCCGCTCATTACACTATGGTTCTTCAACTTACTAGTACCAAGCCTTCTTTCCACTCTCATAGCCATTCTCACCAAGGTATTTGATCTATCATTGGGTGCTAGCTCCACATTTATTGTAGGACCCCAAACCCTACTCTTCAAGCCCTTAATAAAATAAGAGATCTATATCTCTTGTGATGGTCTATCTACAACAATCTATCGATTTAGCAAGTTCCTAAACTTATGAGCATAGTCCTCAACTAACATATCTTTTTTATCTATATTTTTTATATACCTAAGAAGATCTCAGTTTTTTCTTTTATAAATCATTGTGAAAATGCAGAATAAAATGCATCACATGTATTATAAGCACTTATAATAGCATTCTCATGAAAAGTGGTTGCAAACTGATACTTTTTAACCTGATCTCCATACAACTAATAAATTTCACTTGCTATCCACCTCATTTCAAATGAGGCAACATGCCAATCAAGATCTTCTTTCTTTCCACCTGTATTAGGGTTCTAAGGTGATACTACTTGAGACAAAAAATTTCTTCTCCTAATGCCAAGGCCTAATGGATTAAATATTAATAGGTATTGAGTGGGTGGGCTAAAGAGAGCGGTTCATACCAACAAAACAACCTATATATTTCTCCTAAAATCATGAGAAGGAGTTTGCGTGTACACATCTAGATTGGCATTACCATCTACTCTTGATGTACATGTGGATAGAATGTCTTCTAGTGCAATATCCTTTGGTATTGGTTCCTCCTCCTACCCTTCCTCATTAACTTGCACTTTTGCTTGAGCCTACACTTCCTCATCCACATGTACTTCAAATTTTTCCTTAAAAAATATACACTAAGCCTCTCCTCTCAAATAATCCATTATCTCTTGTGCTTGGGATCTTGAAGAATCCAATTCCCCCATTGAGGGTATAACATAAGTGCTGCCCATCTGAAGCACCTTAATCATGATAATAATTGCTATTACAACCCTTCACCTCTGTAGTAGCCAAGTCCTACAATTTACATTCTTCCAAGCTTGATGCCTAAAGCATGAGTGTGATGCAACATAAAATAGGGGGAAAATAGGCAGGATCGCCAAAGTGTAATGGCCTCTTTTAACCAACATATTCAATGAACAATACCAAAACAAAACCATAATGGAATGCCCAAAGCAACTACATTGCATCTTACACAATTGTTGAACCAGAAAATAGAACAACATAGCCGTGAAAATTCAAGAAATTGAGATACAATTTTAGGCATAACATTCACATCCCAAAATAGACACTATTCTACATATTTTCATTCGTTGAGAATAAAAGAAGACATGTGTCATGATAGGTATCGATTGGAAAAGCACCTACCTACTAAAAATAGGGGGCTCTTTACATTGGCCATGCATACACATAAATACTAAGGTCCTAAGTTGTGTCATTCAAGCTTCAACAAGAATATGAGGATAAGTGATCAAATCTTAGAGGGCATTCTGTTATTCATGTCTCACACATGGTAATGCATTGCTTTACCATGTCCTATCCACATATAATCCCAATGAGAAAGATGATCCCTTATGCATTTCATAATTTCCAACTCCATTTTGTAAATTAAAAACACATGTGGGTATCTCTCTTGAAGCATTTTAAATGACAAGAAGGGTTAACGTTTTCCAATGGAACCTAAGATATGAAAGAGAGGGGGAGTTACGAGTTCGTATTACAAGTAGTATTTAGGGTTAGGGTTTTAATGTATTTAGCTCACAGATTGAACTTAGGCTAGGCATTAATGTTTTAGGCAATAAGAAGGGTTAACATTATTGGGTGGAGCCTAAAGCATGGAAGAGTAGGGGGAGGGGATGAGGAGCTAGACTTTTAAGTGAGAAAGCTATACTAAACTAGGTGGGTCTTTATTGGTGAGAGAATAGGGTTTCTACTTCAAATAGAGGGGTAAGAAAGATAGGATCCATCTTTAGCTTATGGGGGTAAGAAGAGCCTAGGGTTCTCTCCCTTTTTCTAGAAGCATAAACATATTAAAAGAGAAAACTTTGTCACTCATTTAAAGAACATACAATGTAGTAAATGGTCAAGGAATCTTAGAGGGCATAGGGTTATTAGCATCTCACACATGTTTCCTTATCCTATCTAGATATATTCCCAATGTGTAGATGTATTTGAGGTGAGAGAGAGGACTCTAAACTAACACACACTCAGAGGACTCTAAACTAACACACACTCTCTTTGTCCCTATGTCTAGGGAGGGAGAGGACTCTAAACTAGCTCTCTATGTGTGTGCATGTATGTGTAAACTCTTAGGATTTAGGGTTTGAGACACATGTATGTGTAAACTCTTAGGATTTAGGGTTTGAGACACATGTATGTGTAAACTCTTAGGGTTTAGGGTTTAGGGTTTGAGAGACATGTCTCTAAACTAACTCTCTTTCTCACCTAATGTCTCACATATGGAGATATATCAATTTACCATATACAATCGACATATATTCCCAATAAGAAAGATGATCCCTTGTGCATTTTGTAATTTCCAACTCCATTTTATGAAATAAAAACACACATGGGTATTTATCTTGAAGGGTTTTAGATAATAAGAAGGGCTAACATTTTCTGATGTAGCCTAAGGTATGAAAGAGAAGGGGGTAGGAGTTGGTATAGCATGTAGCATTTGGGGTTAGGGTTTCAATTTATTTAGCTCGCATATTGGACTCGGGCTAGGAGTTAAAGTTTTAGGCAATAAGAATGGTTAACATTGTTGGGTGGAGCCTAAGGTATGAAAGAGAGGGATCGTAAGAAGAAGCTCAACTTTTAAGTGAGAATGCTATACTAAATTGGGTGGGACTTTATTGGTGAGAGAATAAGGTCTCTTCTTCAAATATAAGGGTAAGAAAGATAGGTTCATCTTTAGCTTATTGGGGCAAGAAGAGCTTAGGGTTCTCTCCCTTTCTCTAGAAGGTTAAACATACTAAAAGAGAAAACTTTGTCACTCATATAAAGAACGTACAAAGTAGTAAGTGGTGAAAGAATCCTAGAAGGCATAGGGTTATCAGCATCTCACACATGATAATGTGTTTCTTTACCTTCCTCTATGTACATATATTCTCAATCTGTAGATGTGTCTGAGATAGAGAGGACTCTAAACTCGTAGGGTTTAGGTTTTGAGAGAGAGGACTCTAAAAACACACACACATTCTCTGTGTGTGTGTGTGTGTGTGTAAAATGGCTAGAGAGAAAAAAAAAGAGTGTTATAGAATCTGAGATACACAATCGACTTTCTTATATACTTAAAATATATATAGCGAATATTATGTTGGCACAAAGGGAGAATAGATGAGAGAAAAGAAAGATGTAGAGAGAGAGAGGTAGAGAAATTGGCAACACACTAGGGACTGGAAGATGGGCCAGTCCCCCCCCTTGTGGAGTTATATTATTGACAAGGAGCAAGCTCCTCCGTTACACATAAGCCAGTTCTTACTTGTGAATCTTGGAAACAAGATAATGGTTCCTTGCACAACAGTATACAACTGGCTAACACTTGCACAACTTGGAAGTTGGCATCTTTTGATCCTTCTTGAGTCTCCTTCTCTCCTACACAATATGTGTAGGGCTCTCCTCTTGGCACTTGATTTCAGCAAAGCTTTCGCAACACTTGCACTTCTCTTTTCCTCTTGGAACTTGATTTCAGCAAAGCTTCTGCAACACTTGCACCTTCTCTTCTCCTCTTGGAACTTGATTTCAGCAGAGCTTCCGTAGCACTTGCACCTTCTCTTCTCCTCTTGGATACA